>NW_024429208.1:5706573-6306573 GCF_017639785.1 Mesocricetus auratus | reverse complement strand
TACTGTCACAATTCACACTTGAATGCCCCAGGGTAGGCTTTACTATCCCTCTGAACCTCATCATGGAAGGGACAGGGTTTGATTTTTCCCATGGATCTGAGGTTACCAGGTCCTGGCATAGCTGTGCCCATGGCAACAATACACATGCACTCAAGACTTCACTCACTAAGGCTTCCTACAACACAGCTTCTCTAATTTAGTCACATATGCTCAGTCAGGCATCATCTACACAGATGAGCCAGGAAGAAACATTAAAAAATATTTTCTGTTATGAGTGTTATTTACTTATACAAGTGTTTTCAATTTTTTTCTACTAAGATGGCTTGTTCAGAGACTGTTTAACACTTTACTTGTGAATAATAAATTTTTAAAGATTACTTTTAAATCAAGGAAAATAAAATTATATTCAAAATACAAAACACTTTTAGTCATTTTTATTGTGGTATGTCTGTCACATGTCTAATGTCAAGATAATAATTTATCTTGAAAACTCTTTACCTTCCCAAAATGATACCCTGTATCTGTTAGTAAACCCCCATTCCTGCCATCTTCATGTGTCTATGAATAAACTAGTCTAGGTTCCTTGGGTACACTTGTCCTTTTGTGATTGGCTTGTTTCACTTAGCATTATGCCCTCCATATGTGGTGGCAAGTTTTTTATACTGTTCAAAGTAGCATAAAGATGAATTCCTTGACGATGCTGTAAGGTATAAAGTGATGACAAGTTAAGTGATCTTCCTTGAGAAAAGGAATACTAACTTTTTATGCTCTCCTTACCATGAATTCCCCTAACCATAACCATCAACACACAAAAGCAAGTAGGAGAGGACACTTTAAAGGTCCATTTTGTATATCAGGGAATGGAACACTTGATCTTAAGTTAAAATATGTATCTCTAATAAAAAGTGCTATTATATTTGAAAAGGAATTCTTTAAGGCACTGACATTCAAATCATCTTTTAATTTATGTATGTGATAAGATGCCACATAAAAACTCTTACCTGAGAAAACATTAAGATGTTAAAGAGTACAGCTCACGATTTTAATCCCAGCGCTCTTGAGGCAGAAGCAGGTAAACGTCTCTGAATCTACCACCCCTTTTAGATTTTCTTCTTGCCTGATAGAATCTAGAGATTTCTAGTGTTATCTTAAGATTACTACATAATATACTCATACAAGGAGAAAGGAAACTGATGCTGAAATATTTATTTTTAAACGATGGATCTAACTGACAACAAAAGAAGATTAAAAAGGCTGTTTTTCCAGCATAACCTTAGTTCACCTTCAACCCTTCACTCAAAAAAAAACCTGGGACAATCGCTGGTATTTTACACCTAAAGACTCTAAAATTCCTTTCTCCCGGGTAGTATGAGATCACCATTTAAATAGAAGACTCTAGACTTCCTAAAAGCACAAACAGTACTAGGCACTCAAGAGGTGCACTAAATGGATGGGCTGAGCAGACAGGAGCAGCAAGCTTTCAGCTGCCAGTAACTTGAGACTAGTATTCTAAGAATTCCTGATTACAACTCATGGAAACTAACAGCTTGCCACATTGCATGCCATGACTCAAAGGCACACCACTGTCACATAAAGCTGGCAAATCAGCAGCTTCTATAGATGTCAAACAATTTCAAACAAAATCATCTGCCCTACTCTGTTTAACATTGTAGTAGCCTATGGCTAAGCTGTTTATCAAGATAGAACAGACTTAAGCCTTGCTGTACATTCCCTCAGAAAACTAGTGAGATAATTATCAATAGTGGGTGTCAACATTCAGAAATAAACTGTGGGGCACTTAATAATTTCCTGCCTACCAGGACTCATCAAAACTTTAGTAGATGGGATTGGTGGGATGGATGGCTCAGGGGTTAAGAGAACTCGCTGTTCTTTCAGAGGTCCTGAGTTCAACTCCCAGGACCCACAAGATAGCTCACAACCATCTATAACTGTAGTCCCATGGGATCCAATACACTCTTCTGATGTGCAAATATTCATCAGACAAAACTATACTTAATAAAGCACATAAATAAAAGAAGTTTAAAAGAAATCAGTAGCACCTGCAAGATTTTCATAGGACACAGCTAGAAATATGTTTAGTTTAAGCCCAGTTAACTAGCTGCAGCTCATTTTTCTAGAAAGTTTAATACAGTCCTATGTGTTTTTAACTGAACTGTTCAGGAAATGCATTCTTCTTACTCTCTCCCATCATGGGTTAACAAACACCAAAACTCATTACCAACCCTTTACTTGTCCAATTTTTCTCTTGACATTTTTTTCCAAACTAATTTCTGCACAAAATAGAAAAACATATGCAACATTACTATTTAACTGGGTCAATGCTAATTTCTATAGTTTATTTGATATATCAGCCAAAAATAACTCTACTGTTTTTAGAGTACATGCAAATACAAAACCCAAAATATGGTCTGTCTTGAGGGTGAATTGGTAAATTATTAGCCTATGATGGTCTATCCAAAAACATCTGGGCTTTTAAATACCTGATAAAATTTGAAACTAGATTTCCAGTCTTAAGTCATTGATACCTAATACTTGGCCACTATCAGCTAAAGATAAAGTAGTATCCCAGAAATTCTAGGACCTCAGACTAATCATCATAATCTCACACATCTCAGGAAGACAGCATCTCTACTCCACTGAGAACTTTCATATGCTAGTATAATTATATCTAAATAGTTACTAGTTTCATATGCCCTCACTCTCCTAAACAGCAGCAGGCAAAACTCAAAAACTACAGCATTCATTGGTTGAATGTTTAGGAATTGAGAGAATTTTGCAACCCATGTCTCAAATGATCACAAAGAGAAAAGGGCAGATTTGTAATGGCAAAGCTTTAAACTAATGAAGTCACATGAGGAAAGTCACAAAACCACTCTGTGGAGGTAAGTCCTTAGACTCTTTTCCCCTAAAGTACTGATCTTTCCAGCAGACACCCAAATAAGCATCAGTCCCACTCAGCAGTACCATAGTTTATTTAAAATATATTCTATCTCAGTAACCACTTTGTTCTAATTGGCAAGGCAAAGCCAGGTCTCTAAAGCACATAGCTTGTTACATTCAGTTTGGATTACAAAAGCACACGACGAAACAAACTGCATCGAAATGTACAAATTAACAGCTCAGGAGTATGGGACAGGGTAGTGGAATTAGACTGTAATTCGGAACAAACTCCATAGGGAAGCTGGGGAACAAATCACTAGTGTCCTTATAAACCATACAAGGTTTCCAAATGAGCAAATACACAGCCAGAGGACAGGCTTTTCCATAACTCAACCAAGCTACTAAATATGGATGCAAGAAACCAGTTTCTTTAACACAATTATGCACATATGTATGAGAACAGGAATACCAACAAGGCAGTTTAACAATCAAAACCTACAGTTACACTGTCTAAATATGAAACTCATCTTTGCCTTGCCACTGACAACGCACCAACAAGCCCACAATTAAATCATATTTCCAAACCTTTTTTTTAATCTTTTGAGAGGCTAAACACAGGAGACTAAATTAGAAATAAAGCTTTGCTATGCAGTACAGAGAGGAAGGTTAATGAGCTAAAAGGCACAAGAAAGATGTTAAGAAATGAAAATCTCACCACAAAAATGGAAAATACTTTAGACCAAAAAAAAAAAAAAAAACACTCCCCTACCCCCACCCAACACACACACAAACTTCTTGAATTAGCTATCTGTGAAGCTTCCAGTAGGTTTCTCTGATTTTCCCTGGAGACAAATCATAATGGAACTCACAGAAGAGCAAGGAAAAGCAGGAACTATATATATGCTAACGCGCTGATATGGCTATAGCCTGCTATTCTGTTTGCTCCAAATCCACTTCACCGGACGCTGGCGTTCACACACCTAAAACCAGCCTCCAGTCTTCGCTCTAAAATCTACTGAATCTTGGATACATGAGCTGCAGTTTCCTCATCTGTACAATGACCACATGAAACTTTCCGAGATTAAATGAAGTGACACTGTACGTAGCCATCTTAAGTCAACAAACACTGTGGACTTCTGGTATCAAATTTTTTTTGTTTGTTTTTATTAGACAGGGTTTCTCTGTATTGTTTTGGAGGCTGCCGGTCCAGCCTGGCCTCGAACTCACAGAGATCTGCCTGCCTCTGCCTCCCGGAGTGCTGGGATTAATTAAAGGCGTGCGCCACCACCACCCGGCCTCTGATATCAAATTTTATAGTACAAAAAAAATCAAATTTTAGTTATGTTAGTAGCTTAAAGATAATGTCTTTTTTTTTTCACTTGATATCCCTTTTGCAGGTAAGAAAGATTAATTTCAAAAGAGCTATAACCAGGGAAAGTATCCAAAGACCCACAAGCTAACCAGATCAAAAGATACTTTGAGCAGAGCACCAATAGCTGTGTGGAGTCCAAGCCACAGAAGCCCACAGAAACAAAACCCCATGGCGCTCAACACCACCTGAGTCTGTCACCAAATACTCTCACATTCCTGTCAGACAAGAGCTTGTTCATCCTGCTACCTCACTAGTCCCCGAGTACACACACCACAGGAGATGTAGCAATTATGTCAGACTGCTCCTCGTGTCCAAACCATGCAGTTCTCAGACATGGGAGGTCACTGAATTTCTGTGACAAAGAGTGACTGGAGCCCCCTCGCATCCCTGAGTTAAAAATATTTACATATTCCTAGAGTGGACCAAGTGACGCAATGCTCACACCTCCATCTCCAAAATGTGTCCACCTACAGCCTGTGAATATGAACCCTGTTTTGAAAAAGGGGGTCTTTGTAGTTGTAATTAAAGATTCCTCAATAAAGCACAATCCTGAATAAGGAACAGCTCTAATTCCAATGTCACTTATCCTTAGGAGACAGAAGACAGACTCAGGGCAAACAGAAAGCCAGCAACAGACCGACTAAAAGCCAAAGAACATCAGATTACTGGAAAAACATGGGATGGTCTGTTTCTGCAGTCCTAGTAAGAACCAGCCCTTGCTGATACCCTGAGTTAGGCTTCAGCTTCCAGAACTGAGAAAAGAAACTGTTGTTTAAAGCCAAATGAGGGTCAATTGTTATGGCAACACTTTAACAGTAACATTTAAAATGGCAAAAGCTTGTAAAAGCCAACAGTAGTAGTTAAAGCAGAATGAACAGTGTGCAGCATCCTGCCATTGGAGGGCTCCTGCCTAACGTGTGAGGTCCTGGGTCTAATCTCCAGCACCCTAAGAAACGTATCTCTGTAAAATGCTTGCCATACAAGCAGGAGGCTTTAAAAAGCCAGGCATAGGAACACAAACTTGTAATCACAGCACTGTAAAACAGAGACAGGAGGATCCCTGAATTGGCAGGTCCCGGGTCCCAGTAAGAGACCCTTTGTTGTTTGAACAAGCTAGATGACTCCTGAGGATCAACACCCAAGACTGACCACTGGTCTCTGCACGTATTAATAGCACACATACACAAAAAAGAAAACAGATGAAACTGATTTTTAAAGAGTCAGAGGCTGGAGAACAGAGTGAGTTTCCAGGACAGACAAGGATACACACAGAAACACACCCCACACCACTCCCCACCAAAAAAAAAAGTTTTAGTTGCATTTTAAATGGGTCAGCTAGCAATCAGTAATTCATTAACTTACTACTTTCACTGTGAATTACCATCCCTCCATTATTTACTCAGTTTATGTCAATCATGAAAAAACTAAGTCAGGTTATTCTTAAATGGGAAATGGGTCTAAATTATCATTATCATTTAGCTGTGAAATTTTTCCTTACAGAGGCATGTGTTTGAACACTTGGTCTTTCATTGATAGCTGTTTTGTGACATTGTGGAAGCTTTAAGATGCTAGGTCTAGATCAGCAATTCAGACTATGGGTCACGACCTCATAAAGGGGAACAACTCTTTAACAGGGGTGGCCTCAGACCATTGGAAAACACAGATGCTTATAATTCATAAGAGTAACAAAACTACAATTATGAAGTTCAATGAAAATAACTTTATGGTTGGGATCACCACAACATGAGGAACTGTATTAAAGGGTCCCAGCGTTAGGAACATTGAGAACCACTGGTCTAGATAAGGAAGTGGGTTGCTGGGGGTGGACCGTATGATCAAGCAAACAGCTTCATACTCCAGCAGCTACCACATCATGCTCTCCCCACTGTCACGGACTTTAGCCTCACACTGTAAGAGGCGAAAACAAATAAGCCCCTTCTTTAAGTTGTCCCTGTCAGATACTGTCACATCAGTTACACACACTGTTTAAAAGAAACTGCCTGCTATGATTTTCTGGATAAATATTTTTCTCTTGGCCTGGAAATGGTGGGCACATTAGTGTTGATTTTTTAAACTTGGTTTTATTATTTTACACATATGGGTGTTTTGTATGTATGTATGTATGTATGTATGTATGTATGTATGTATGTATGTATGTATGTCTGTGTACCCTCAGAGGCCAAAAGACATCAAATCCCTGGAACGAGAATTAGATAGTTCTGAGTCACCAGGTGGATGCTAGCAATCAAATGCAGATCCTCTCCGAGAGCAGGCAGTGACTGCTCTTAACTAATGAGCAATCTCTCCAGACCCATACTCTTACTTCTTTTTTAGAAACACATTTTAAAAAGAAATGTTTTGATATCTTTTAAATTACGCTACCAGTACCTAAGAGCTATTCCTTAAGTGATTTCCATTTTTTAAAGTGTACATTTCATCTTTTGTGTTTGTTCTGCTTTGTTTTGAAACAGGGTTTCTCTATATAGCTCTAACCTGAAACTTGCTACATAAACCAAACAGGCTAACTCATAGATATCTGCCTGCCTTCTGAATACTAGGACTAAAGGCATTCACCACTACACCTGGCTTTTAATCAACATTTAAAATTAAAGTAGCTGTGGCCAAAGCAATCTTCATGCTGTCTTGTATACATCTCATGCCAATAATATATTTCCTATGTTTTTCTACCTTCATAACCAAACAATACACAAGTGTAGTTTTAAAGTTCAATGATAATTTTTCTTTTTCAAGAATACAAGTGGTACATGAGCAGGCAGAAGCAAGGTAATATAAGAAGAAAGGGCTTGACAACTTGAAAATATTCTTTGTTTAAAGCAGAGTTTCATGGACTTAAACTCGGGAAGCAGTCAAGGATGACTTCAAACTTCTCAATCTCTTGCCTCCACATCCCAGGTGCTAGTGTGTACCAGCATGTTCAGTTTATGTAGTTTATTAGGGACTGAACCAGTGCTTCATGCAAACTAAACAAGCTCTCTCAACTGAACTACATCCGGGCCCTCTCCTAGAACTCTTTAAAGGAAACCTGTATAAAAAGGATAGACACAGAACAGCAGCAATCAAGTTAACTATAGCCAAAGACAGCAGAACCATAACAAATCTAAACAAACATGAAGACCACAAACTGACTCTGTTGATGATCTTTTTAAACATTATATTCATCCGGGGACATGAGACAGTTCTTCATAGGTGTTTGGCATGAGCTACCTTATTAAAAGTATCTGGCCTTCCCAAGGGAAGATCACTACAAAGTACAATGGAGATCACTCTGCGGATAGAGCTACAATCTACTGCAAACTGCATCTGCTATGTTAATCTGTCCTACTAAAGTTCTCATTATTGAAGAAATATTTCTTTATATCTGTAATTACAGCCCTCCACAAAACCTGGCATAATGTGGTTAAAACTGGATGAGGCTTGATGCTTTTCTTTTAAAAACCTAACTGCTAACTTTAAACAGATGCACGCTGGTAAGTTTCCCTACCCCCCCCCACACACACACACACACCACCTCTCCTTTAGTTTAAGTGCAAATGTCAAGGTTTAAAGCTTGCAAGATGATCGTTTCTTTGTCCAAATAGCATAATGAATCCAAGACTAAAAGAACAACAACAACAACAAAGCAAAAATGCTTTGCCTAGATTCTTCTGAGCCCCTTTCTTGACTGGGCTTCCCCTTTGACTGCCCCAATATAAAGAGACTTAAACATTAACAGCCTTCTGAATAAAAAGTTTTCATCCTTGGAATTACCCCCACATACAACCACCCACCATCAAGTCTGTCTCTTCAAACCTAAAAAAAATGTATTCTTCTAGTCAACACTCACAGGCATGTCCAAAACATGCTCAGAGCATTTACTAAAAAGAACTTAAAATTATTAATTTTTCTATGTCCCTTTGAGATATATTATGTATCCCCTCCTACAACTTGGGAGTGTCTTTCTCAAAAACTTGAAAGCCATGTTTTTAAAATGTAATTACCAACTTTGCTCATCACCAGCTCATACAGAGTTGGCCTATCAGCAAACAGTTTCATTTCTGTCTCTACAGAATCTGTTTTACCACCCGTGCCCACATTCCTGAACTCTCCCTTTAAAGGCCTGCACCACCACTGTGTAGTCTGTTCTTGAGCTCGGTTTATGCTATACCATGCTGTCTGCTACAACAGTGTATCACTAAAACCTGTCCATAATACTCTATATAATATCCAGCTTTGCTTACTTTTGACAAATTAAAAAGAAACTAAACATATCTCATCAGTAAAGAGTGAACTGAGTTATGGAAGATCTCTGGCTATAAACTGCTTTTTAAGAAATTAAATTGGGGATTTTAAGTTCAGGAAAGAGTTATAATTCAAGGACTCAATCAGTATGTGGGGATGGTAAAGTACCAAGTCCCAATCCTATGTTTTACAAATGATGGATCTAAAGTCCAAAAAGATGAAGTGACTTACCCAAGATGATTTCAAGGAGGATCTGATTAGAAGGGACTAACTCAGCATGACTTGCTTCCTGACTCCAACATGAAAATATTCTTCTTGTGGTATTCTCATTGATAAAGCAACATTTACTATTAATCATTTAAATCAAGATCAGAGATTAATAGACAGGACCCTAAACCAAATACATTTTTGAAATTCCTCAGTACCCCAATAAACTGAGCAAACTGTATTTGATGCAAGGACACATGAAATTCCATTTCAGCCTGAGAGGCGAAGCATTATCTTAACCAGCATATGAAGCACCCAGTGAAGGGACTGCTTTCACGCACAAAGAAAACAAAGCCCCATGCAAAATCCATAGGAGGGACAAATGATTTAGATACTCTTAAAATAACCAAAAATAAATAAATAAATTGTTGGGAGAAAAACAAAATGAAAAACAAAACAAAACACCCAAACCCTTTTCTGCACTTACCAGCAAAGCATTTGGAACAGAGATTCATAGTCTTGCTGGACCTGGGGCAAAAAAAAAGAAAAGAAAGAAAGAAAAGAAAGAAAGAAGAGCTAAAAAATCCATATCACTCTAATCAAAACAAAAAATTAAATGCAGGCAAAGAATTTACTGGCCAGACAACTGCTCTAATAAGCTAATTAATAGCAAGTCTGGCCAGCTGTCCATCCCATCCCCAACAAAACAAAAGCAAACAAAACTAAAGTAAAATGCATGGGTTTTTATTTTTTACCTTTGCATGAGCCAATGCTTTATTTTATTTGCTGCAATTAACAGCTGGGGAAGCAATATGTTTAGGAGTACTGTAGTAGCCCAGGAGTCAATTTATCTCACAGTCTTTCTGTGAAGAGCAGAAATGTCTGCAAAGGAGTTTTTAACTTTCCCCAGAATCATAGGCACCTACTTTCTCCATCACTTTTATCCTCTTCTTTCCTCTCATTCAGATCCTGGTCAATTAAGGCCTTGTTTTAAACTCTTCCTTCAGCTGCTCCCAACCAAATTATTGTTTCATGTTCTTTCAACTGTTAATAATAGCTGTAATTCATGGAATACTAACTTGGATGGACATTTAACATACATTATCTTATTTATCACCCAGGCTCCCTCAAATGGATATTATCATATTGCCTGTTTCACTTTTTTTTTTAAAGTTCACATTCTTGTCTGTATAACCAGGAAACACTCTACAATTGGCCATAAGTAATGAATATTAGGAAATGTTCCCCATCTCCTCCAAGATATTCTTAAACTGAGGATGTCTATAAACGCCACAACACACTCTCTCATTCCCATTTGACCTACAAACAGCTGTCCAAAGACACACATCTAGAGACTGCAGATGGTTAGCTACATGAACTCCTGTCTGAGCTAACTCCAAGGCCATCCCTGTCATCCTCCTTTTTACAGCACAGCCAGCCAGGGACTACAAAGGTCAATTTACATGCCGGGTGCAACTCCCTGAGGCTTACCTGACCCATCCTGTTCCAAGCAAACTCATTCTTAGAGCTCCTTCCAAAGACCTCCGAGAATACGCTACATTGGGCAAGTTGGCCTATTTGCAGCTTCATTCCTAAGCAACTCTCCTCCCAACACTAAGCCTTGGCCAGAGCTGCCCTGACAAATAGAATAAGCCAATTTTCTTCTGTCCTGTACTAAATTTTACAGTTTAAGCCTAAGATCTGGGTGTGGTGGTGCATACCTATCATTCTACCAACTGCAAACAGGAGGCTGATGCCAGAGTAAGCTACACAGTAAAATCAATGGGCTACCTAGCAAAGCCTTGTCTCATAATGCCAACAATAGCAACTTTAAGAGGGGTGGGGGGAGATGAAAGGGAGCCTCCTACAGGAAGTACTTACTATTTATGCCAAAGATTACAGAACAGAAAACAAATGGTTCTCATGGAGCTCACAAGTCTGTTCTTTTAACTCTGAGAACAAGGGCTTCTGCTGAAGGGAACATGCCAACACCAGTCTAGCACAGCAGCGGCTCATGAGAATGCTCCCACAACTGCAGAGCTGGTCTGTGCCTGCAGGTCAAGTCTGCTCTCTGATAAAGTACAACAAACTCTGCCCTCCACCCACACAAGACTAGACTACCAGTATTCCTGCCAGCTGAAGCTGAGACTGGAGGATTCTTCTGAGACCTTTAGCTTCCCCAAAGAGTCAGGTCACTTCCTGGTTTTCTGTTCTTCACGAAGTATATAAAGAGCCAACTGCACAAGGTCTACAGGAGCCTTGGCAAGTCTGCACAGAGCTGGCAGGACCCGTTTTAAAATCTTGTTCCACAAACTGGCAAGGAAAAAATTCAAACAGGGGTGGGGGTGGGAGGACAAAATATTACTTTTTCCTCAGTCTCCTTGATCTCTCTTCAGATAGTTTATTCAAAGTGCCAAATCAGAACTCTCGCTATCTCCCAGAGTCGGCTGACCCCTCTTACGCTAACCTTTATAAACAGCAATACTTCTTCCTAGTTGCTCAAATCAAAAATCTCAGGTGGCAGCTTTAACTCCCTTCTTTTCTGCTGTTTTCTGGATGACACTCAGCAAGACCCACCAGCTCCACTTGCAACCGTACTTGTTACAAACCTGTATTTCCAACCCTCCACCCACCACTAATTCTTGCCACTGTAAATGACCTCTCATTGTCTCCTGCCTCCTTACAATGATTTTCCACCTAACAGTCAGGGTAATCTTTTAAAAAGTAGGTAATGCTTTTTTTTTTCTTTTTGGTTTATCAAGACAAGGTTTAACTGTGTAGCTCTGGCTGTCCTGGAATTCATGCTATAGACCAGGCTGACCTTGAACTAAGAGATCCACCTGCCTCTGCCTCCCAAGCACTAAGACTACAGGTGTGCACCGCCACCACCAGGCAGACTGGTTTAAAATCTTTTTTAAAGGCCTGTACATCCTCTGTGGTCTGGCTCTACCAACCTTCTTCTTTTTAATTTTCACCTCCGTTCATCATACTGCATGGGCCTTCATTCTGTTCTCAGAGTGTACTATGAGAGCCTTTCCATGCTGAGTCCAAGTCACTGTGAAGTGGCCCTACCTAGTGCAGACCTCTCAGATGGAAAACTACTTCAACTAGTTCCACTTGTCTTCTCTCACAACCTATGGGAGTGTATCTCAGCACTTGTCTTTTTGCTGTTTTGTTTTTGTTTTTGTTTTGAGACAGGGCAGTATGAGGCGCAGGCTGGCCTCAAACTTGCTGTGTAACTGAGGATGACCTAAAGTCCAGATCCTCCTGTTTCTTTTTTTTTTTTTAAAGATTTTATTTATTCATCATTATATAGTGTTCTTACTGCATGTCTGCCTGCAGGCCAGAAGAGGGCACCAAATCTCATTACAGATGGTTGTGAGCCACCATGTGGGTGCTGCGAATTGAACTCAGGACCTCTCGAAGAGCAGTTAGTGCTCTTAACCTCTGAGCCGCCTCTCCAGCCCCAATCCTCCTGTTTCTAACTTTCCAAAACTTTTGATTAGGTTAATGTTATTACATCTGGCTTACTGATGATCTTTTAACAATACCAAGTACCATAAGTGCCATAAAAGCAACAATCCTGTAGGTCACTTTCATTTGCTATTTTATTTATGTCATATTTTTTGTATGAGGACACACATGTGCCATGGTATAAGAGTTAAAAGTCAGTTCCTTCCACCAAGTGAATTCTGGGCATCAAACCTGGGCAGTCAAGATCGGCAACAAGAGCCTTAACCAGCTGAGCCACACCTCCAAACATAACAAGCATTTCATAGAAACCCATCAAAACTCAGGTTTTCGTTGTGCATGTATACTATTTCTGACCCACTTCTATAATGCTGTTATAGGCTACACAGCATTGTAAACACTCAATCTACTATGTATTCACACTATATTTAGTTGCACTCTTATATTGCATTCACTACCTTTTTCCCAGCTATTTTTCTATTATAAATACTACCACAGCAAACATTGTTAGACATAAATCTCTGGTAATGAACCTGCATCTGAATGATTTTTCTTTAAAATTGTCTCTGAGAGTGTACTAGATGAAAAAATGTGAATTTTGTATATGCTGTGTGAAGTTACTTTCTGTATAAGTTTTACATGCTTTTTTTCCAATACATTCTCACCAATCTGAGTATTTTTATATTCAAGTCTTTGCTTCATGGAAAAATGATAGTCTTGTTTGCATGGTGGGCTTTCCTCCTCCCCAATTTTGTAAAAGGAACAATTATATTCATCTGACATTGAGTTTTGGAGATATTAATTTTTGGACGTTAATTTTTCAACAAAGAAAAAGAAATCTCAAAATGCAGGTTGCTTTAAGACAGTTGTCTTGGGCACATTAAAGAAATGGGTCTTAGTGAAGAGTGGCTACTGCAGTTTCAACGGAAACCCCCTCGCTCAGGACTGTCCCATGGTCTGCAAATCTGCACGTGTCAATCTGATGCCGCTCGCTCTCACGCTTTTGGTCTGCTGTAGCTTTGTCTTTCTCCCTTGCTTTGGCTGCAGTGATTACATATCCCTGTAAACTGTGGTGTTGATACCAGGACTGAAATACTAACAAGTTGTTTTAAAGATTTTATCTATGTGTACGTGTATCTGTATCTGTCACATGTATGCAGGTGCCCTTGGTGACAGCCTGATGGAGGTGCTGGGAACTTAACTCAGGTCCTCGGGAAAAGCAGCAAACATTTCTAACCACTGCGTCCTCTCTCCAACCCTACAAGTTTTTAACTTTAAAAATAAAAAACAAAAAACAAAACCTTCAGGATAATTCATTGTGGGTAATTAAATAACATTTTCTAACTAGTTCTAATTCTAGAAATCTCTAAGTTATGTTTTTTATGAAGAGTACTACTACCTCTCAGTACCCAAAATACATACATACCATTGCCACGCCCTCCCAAAACTATCAGTATAAACACTGTAATCAATAATCTAGTCCCCTATGTATGTATTTCCCTCAACGGCTGTTCTTCCCTCTCACACTCGTCCGTAAGACAGACCTGGACACTAGAGCACTGAAGAACAAAACATGCCAAACTCGCTGGGCAATGCAGAGGCAGGTGGAGCTCTATGGCCAGTCTGGTCTACAGAGCAAGTTCTGAGCAGCCAGGACTACACAGAGAAACCCTGTCTTGAAAAAATCCAAACAAACGAACAAAACCGTAACAAGCTCTTCCAGTATTTGGTAGTAACTTTTCTAGGTTAGAAATGAGTCTAAAACAAGAAATAGGAAGATTCTATAAAGGGAAATATTTCTAGTTTTTGTTTAAGGGTTTTTTGTTTTAGGGTTTTTTTTATACTACTCTTTTATTGTATGTGCATTTGTTGTTTTACCCGCATGTATGTCTGTATGAGGGCGTCAGACCTCCTGGAACTGGAATTACAGGCAGTTGTGACCTACCATATGGGTGCTGGGAATTGAACCCAGGTCCTCTGGAAGAGCAGTCAATGCTCTTAACCACTGAGCCATCTCTCCACCACTCTGGTTTTGTTTTTGTCTGATCTGGTTTGGTTTTGGTTTGTTTGTTTTTTTTTTAAGATATTTATTATGTATACAGTAGTCTGCCTGCATGTATGCTTATACACCAGAAGGGGGCATCAAATCTCATTATAGATGGTTGTGAGCCATTGCTGGAAATTGAACTCAAGACCTCTGAAAGAGCAGTCAGTGCTCTTAACTGCTGAGCCATCTCTCCAGCCCCTGGTTTTGGTTTCTCTCTCTCTCTCTCTCTCTCTCTTTTTTTTTCCCCCCTTTTTTCTTTTTTCTTTTTTGGTTTTTCAAGACAGGGTTTCTCTGTGGCTTTGGAGGCTGTCCTGGAACTAGCTCTTGTAGACCAGGCCTGTCTTAACTCACAGAGATCCGCCTGCCTCTGCCTCCAGAGGGCAGGGATTAAAGGTGTGCTCTACCACCACCCAGCTGGCTTTGGTTTCTTAAGACAAATTCTCACTCTGTAATCCAAGCTGACTTCAAATTTGTGGCACCCCCTCCTGCCTCAGCCTCAGAGGTGCTGGCATGAACTACAGGCTAGTGAGATCTCTGTTAGACAGCAAGCACTAATCTCAAAGGATGAAAACCACAGATCTCCATTCAACCTCCTTTAACGCCTGGCAGGTGAATGAGGGGATGAGAGAAAGAGGATAGAGGACGAAGGACAAAGGATAAATGGTGCAACGGAACAAATGTGTTCACTCTAAAAATAATTTCAGTTGTCTTAGACTTGAGATTAGAAGATTAAAGACTGGTAACTGCTGCCTGCCACCCAAAACAGCACAGTCTAAATTCCTACAACAAACAAGCAGCAGCAAACAGCACTACTAAATTATCAGTCCAGTTCATTCCAGGCAAACAAGAAAAAGGTCAGTTCAAACAGATGGCATCCTAGCTGGGGAGGACAGGGGAGGTTTTCTACCTCTGACCAGCCTGCTCAAACTGTTGTACATCATTCAGTCATTCAGATGATGCTTGCAAAGTTTTCTTTCTAAAGGAATACTCAAAGGAAATGATAAATTTGTTAATAAGGGGGATTAGTACTAAACTGCAGCAACGCCAATCCTCATTTAAAAACTAATTCAAATTAAACATAGTGAGACACAAAGATCACATGCATTCATATTTATGCTAAGGCAGCCAAATTATATTTAAGGATTCCATGTTTCAACACATTTTTTCAATTACCTATCAGTCTCATCATGAATTTGAAAGAAAGACTTCTGCCATGCTTTCCCATGCTGAGGTAAACCAATGCACCATAAACCACAAGGGCAAAGCAAATAATTCCATATTAATCACAGACATTATTGACATAACACATCCTCACTTCACAGGCTTAGATGTAACCTTCCAAGACTCTATCCATAATTAACCAGCACTGTAGTGTGCAGTTTCAGAGATCCAGAGCAAAGAAACAGGCAACTTTACCAGAGCTTTAAAGAAAACAAAGCAAAACAACAAAAAAAATCCTACAAACCAAAACGGGGAAATCTGGTCTGTCAGGTTAATTAACTGGTCTATTACATGGGAGATTATTGCTGGGCGGTGGTGGCGCACGCCTTTAATCCCAGCACTCGGGAGGCAGAGGCAGGCGGATCTCTGTGAGTTCGAGGCCAGGCTGGACCGACAGCCTCCAAAACAATACAGAAGAAACCCTGTCTCGTAAAACCAAAAAAAATAAAAAATAAAAAAAATAATTTCACTTGAATAGTATAAGTCACAGTTCCTTCCACATTTCAAAATCTATTTTATAATCCAAAATATGCCTTTAAAATGCTTAATTTTCATTATCAAAAGATAAACAAACAGGTAAGCAATCCAATTAAATAGTAGACACAGGACTTCCACAAACATTTCTCCAAAGAAGACACTCACACGGAAAAAGGCAAAAAGCACATAAAAGATGCTAGATGTCATTAGCAAACCATAAGCAAAATACAAATCCAAGCAACAATGAAACAAACTTCGCACCCATAATAAAAAGTATTCACACCAAACAGAAAATAAGTGGTAACCAGAGTGTGAAAACATTGAAAGCCCTGTACACTGTTAGTGGAATCAAATGTCACAGCCACTGTGGGAAATATGATAGATCCTTGAGAGTTCAAAGTGGGGTCACCAGAAAGCTCCACAATTCTACTCCCAAGTGTCTAATCAAAGGAACTGGCAGCATGTGATCATATTAACATTTCTATGTGCATGTGAGTACTAATCACACAGTAAAATGGCAAAAGAATGTGAATGTCCAACAACTAAGAAATAAATAAATCAATATCCATACAAGACCTGGAAAGATGAATCTCAGGTTACTAGCACTGGCTTCTCTTCCAGAGGACCCAGGTTCAATTCCCCGAACCTACATGGCAGCTAACAATCACTATCACTTCAGTTCCAGGGGATCTGAAGACCCTTTTCTGACCTCTGTGGGCACCAGGCATCCATATGGTACACAGACATACATGCAGGCAAATACTCAGAAAGTAAACTTTAAATCTACTTAAGACACACATAAAAATGAACAGAGCAATGAAACATACTACAACATAAGAAACTTAAAAAACATTAAACAAAGTAAAAATAATGAGCTGGTTAATAGTTTGGTAACAAAGCACTTGGTCTTATATGGGGGAGGTGGGTATTGACCCCAACAATGCAAACAGTAAAAGCCACCTCTTATGACTGATCATACAATAAATCCATATAGGTAGACAGCAGGCTGGTGATCCCAGGGGTTGGATAAAGAGAGGGGTCAAAGAAGGGGAAATGGCCACTCAACTGGGAAAGGGCTTTATAAAATGATACAATGTTGTAGAACTAGCCATTTTCATTCAATTTAAGCCTAATTTTTTCTGCTGCCTTTATCTTTTAAAAAATCATTTACCTATATATAGCTTTGGAGGGGTGTGTGTGCCATGGTATCAGTCAGAAGACAACCTGAAGCAGTCAGTTCTCTCTTCTACAAATGGGTTCTGGGGATCAAACTCAGGTTGTCAGGCTTGGCAGCAAGCACCTTTATCACTGAGGCATTAAGTAGCCAGTCCTTTGGCTTGTATATATGCCACAGGTCATAGTGTGGGTCTGCCACATCATTTAACACTTATTGAGGACTTGCCACTTTGCTACAAAGAAAAGTACTCTGTGAGCTTTGGCTAGTCTTTAGAAACCTGTAAGGTGGGTAGCTACAAAAGCTCTTTTATATGTGTAAGAAACAAAGCCCAGAGAAACAAAACAAATTAACTAATTAGAGGCAGAGTTGGGAGTCAAACCCCAATATTTTTCAAGATTAACTCAAACATAAAAAGGGAATAAATTAAATAGCCTGTTAATACCTTTCTAGCAATAAAAGGATGAACAAGCTACATGAGAAGATGAAAACGCCATCCTTCCCAGCCTGTCCTGGTAATGTTTTTTTCAGTTGCATACAGCATTACTTCCTTCCATAAGGATACTATTATTTTATTGCTCTCATTATCACTTCCAGAGAACCAAATCAAAGATAACTGGCCCTACTCATTTCAAAGTCAATCAAAAAGGTGGGAGAAGACCTGGCTGTATAGAAACACCCAAAGAAAGGAGTTGTTTGTTGTTTTAATTACAGGCCATAGGCCCCATGCGGTGGCTTGAAAGAAAATGGCCCCAAAGGGCGTGGCACTATTAGGAGGTATGGCCTATTTAGAGTAGGTGAGATCTTGTTAGAAGTGTGTCACTGTGGAGGCAGGCTTTGAGGTCTCATATATGGCCAAGCCACGCCCAGTGAAACAGGTCACTTCCTGTTGCTTACAAGAAAAGATGCAGTATCCCCAGCTACTTCTCCAGCACCACGTCTGCCTGTACGCCATCATGTTGCAGAGATGATAATGGACTAACCCTCTGAAAATGTAAACCACCCCAATTATATGTTTTTACTTTATAAGAGTTACTACAAGGTCATGGTGTCCCTTCACTGCAATAGAAATCCAAACTAAGACACCCCACAAGATACATGTGAGAACTATGACTGGTATTTAGGAAATAAAAAATAAAAGAACTTATTTGCATTGCTCTGAAGTACAGGAATTCAGCTTTTTTTTTTTTTTTTTTTTTTGGTTTTTACGAGACAGGGTTTCTCTGGATTGTTTTGGAGGCTATCAGTCCAGCCCGGCCTCGAACTCACAGAGAACCGCCTGCCTCTGCCTCCCGAGTGCTGGGATTAAAGGCGTGCGCCACCACCGCCCGGCTGGAATTCAGCATTTATAATATAGCCATGATGTCATATGTTGGACCTTTCAGAGCACAACTGAAACCAAAATATACATGAGTATTTGCACTAACTCATGATACTCCACTATCAAACTGTACCCAACTCTGCATTTGAGCACTCTTCTATGAATCAAGACCAGCTTCCTGTGTGTATAACACACACACACACACACACACACACACACACACACACACACACGAAGAAACTCTACAAAACATGTAGGATGGTGCCTAACAAATCCAGAATGAAATAATTTCCCAATAAATAAGCCTAAGTAAACCCAGTAATTACCAAGACTTGAACTGAGCGCCTGGCTCTGTGAATACAGTGAGAATGAAAACACCCCCCTCCCCATCTCACTAAGCTCATAAGCCAAGACACCAGCCACTAAGTGGGCTGCTATGGAACTAGCTATCTCTTTTCATCACTGCCCTTATTCTACTTTTAGATATGAAGACTCTGCTTCACCCTTCCCTGTGGCATTATAGGATTATCACTTTGTCATTTCAATCCCTTAAAATTCCAGTTTTCATTTCACATGGAGAAAATGTACATCCAGGCAGCCTCTATTATTATTTCAAAGCAATTGGAAAATCCCAGAATCCCCATTTCCACTGGGCTGAGACCTTCCAATATGCCTAATAATGATACTTTATGACCTAGAAGTTCCAATGAATTGGTAGTAAGAAAACATTGATCTGCTTCAGTGGCATTGTAATTGGAATGGTGATTAAATGCATCATGTTAAAGTTACCCTGGGCCTTTTCCAATGTGGCAAATATAAAATGAGCTCTCAGCATCAGCAGAGCCTAAACTCTCTTTCCTTCTAAACTGATATTCCTCCTGCATGTCAAAGGTGATCTGTTTGAGTGTCCCCATTAATAATTAGGTGGCATAACATGACAAACTATAGAGACCCACATAGGCTTCCACACAATGTACACTCCCAACATACTATGCTTTATTTAGCAACTTAGGACAGCCTGTGTGTGTCAGAGCAGTGCGTTTGCACCACTATAGTTAATGGTCTGTCAGCATTTCCATTATAAAGCAATTTTCAAAGGTTTATTGCTCTGCTGAAGAATTTGCTCTGAGCTAAAATTTGGCATTCCAGAAAAGCAAAAACTGTATGTAGCCTGTAGTTGTTTATTCCCTTCCAAGTAGACCAAGTAGGTCGTTTTTGCCTTTTTTTTTTAAACTTAATCTAGTTATTTATTTTAGAATTTCCTCATAAAGCCCTATGGGAATATCAACAAAACAAACCCCACACCTCACAAAGGGGCTATTGTTCTGTAATAGCAACTTGTAACAACGTACAAGGTACAGAGCATAGATCCCAACTCACATATTAAAAGTAATTTTTAAAGAAGTATTTCTGATGAACTGCAAATTTAAAAAAGCTTTTATCCATCCTATCTAGTTATGATTAATTTATTCATGCTGTGACAGTATCTGACAAGAGATTTTTTTTAAAAACCAACGTATGCTTAAACATCTCAGTTACAAAGCTTCCTTCTTCCTTCCCACTCAAGAACCATACTACACTTGTCCTAAGGTGCATGGCTCCTGCTCAATTCCACCTTCAGCTACTAGTTAAAGTCATTAAAGGCTCTGGCAAAATTGAGAGAGCAAGAAAGAGCAGTAAAACAAGAGGGAGGCTCTAAAACAAACTGGAATATTTGGAAACCAGATGATCACCCTCTGAAAGACAAAGGCCAGAGAAAAACTGCAGTAATTTGTAATTTCGGTGCATTTGTGTGGTAAACTACTGATTTTATTCTTTGGAAACCTTCCTGCTAATCTGAAAGCTTGCCATGGTCAAAATCTTATAATCAAACAAAGAATAAATATCATCTATTCCAGTACTTTAGTTTCTGGCTACTGAACCTAACAGAAAACCATAAATACATATTTCAAACTACAGCATTTTTCAGTAACATAACCAATCCTGATACTATTCTACCCAATGCATATAAGACTTGTAAGCTAAGCACTTTTCTACAGAGTTGGAGGTTTACAGGGTCTTCGTGCCTGTCCAGCTCAAAGCCCCAGGTTTGCTCCTCAGCACCTAGGAGACTCTCTAGGCTTTTACAGTCTCATATACAAAGACCCTCCAGATTAAGAGACTGCTAACAGAAGCCACCTTTTAAAAGCACTTGCATTGGGCATAGTGGCTCATGTTCATAATTCCAGCTCTGAGGCAGGGGCTGAGGCAGAAAAATCACCCCAGATTGAAGGCCAGTCTAGGCTACAGAGTGAGGTACAGGACAGCCTGAGTTACAGTGTCACAAAAAGCAAAACAATCAAGATACAAAACAAATCCATTTTGTGAAGTCCAATAAAGATTTATCCTTGCCGATGCAAATACAGCTTGCTATACTTTCCCAACTTGTCACTAAGTATTCTAGTATGTCAAACTATTTTCAAAGTAACAAAAGTAAATTAACAATTCAGAACAATGTCTATACCAGTCAAATGGGACCCATTCAAGATTACACATTCTGTGAAGATGGGCATGAAGGCACGACAGAGAAAGAGCTAAATATAGTCACTGGAGTCACTGGATACGACTGGAATGGTGGGTGGCTTGCCTAACATGCACAAGGTCCTGTGTTGTGGGTGGGGTGGGTGGGTGGATGCTTTATAATCCTTCATATGTTACTTAAACAATCTTTTAATGCAATTCCAAATTTAGTCCACCTTTACCTTTGATGAGCATGAGACTCTCCAAACTCACAAATAAAAATGCTCAAGTGAAAAGCAGATGTATTGGGTCTGGAGAGATGGCTCAGCAGTCAAGAGCACTAGCTTCTCTTCCAAAGAAACCAGATTCCAATTCCAGCACCCACATGGTGACTCACAATCATCTATCACTTAAGTCTCAAGGTATCCAATACCCACTGTGGGCATCAGACACACACCTATTGCACAAACATATCTGGAGGCCAAACACCCATACATATTAAAGAAAATACATATTTTAAAGCAGATAATAAGAGAACAAACAAGAATAATAATCAAGAATGGCCCTCAGCAGCTATAAGCACTTCTGTCAACATTCATGGAATTACAGGTGCAGATAAAAAATAAATTCTATCAGAGTCCCCAGTAAGCAGATCCCTCCAGTGCTAAGCAGAGCAAGACCTGTGAACCCTTTGGGCTTGTGACGGAAATCTCATGTAAGGCTGAACTGGCTTGTTGAGATGCATTGGACTACTTCAACCAACTTCACTGCTTTCACTCAAAAGCTTGAGTTTCTCTAAAAGGCTTAGCTGCATATAGAGGAAGTTAGTTTTGATTGTTTAATTTCTATGCTCAAAAGACAAACAGCCTCATTAATAATTAAAGTAAGAGCAAAGCTTTTGTAATAGCCTTTCATTTCCCAGTCATTTGCCAATCAAATCTTTACTTTCTCAGGAAGCCCTTTTCCAGTAAGCTATTAGTAGGAAACCATTTAATATCTGCTCTGGCCACAAAAAGAAAGAGAATAAATCACTGAAAGTGGGATGGCTCCGTTCTCAACCTCACTTCTAGGGAATATCACAATAGCATATTCTGCAATAACACGTCTTTTTAAAAAAAATCAGTGTATATAAAAAGGTAAAAAATCAAAGTTATGACTCATTCCAACACTTGGCTGCTGGATACCCAGACACTGCCCTATCAAAGCAATCATTCCTTGTAGCTCCTTCCATGAGACACATTCTATTTCTGGATGCTAAAACTCACAGCACTTCCTAATTTGTCTTCTTCATCCACAATCACCAATCAGCTTGCCAATATTTATTTGTAATATTTTGTTTTGATCAATCAGCTTGCCGATATTTATTTGTAATATTTTCTGTTTTGTTTTTCAAGACAGGGTTTCTCTGTGTAGCCCTGGCTGGCCTGGAACTCCCTTTGTAAACCACCCTGGCCTTGAACTCACAGAGATTTGCCTGCTTCTTTCTACCTCCAAGTGTTGGGATTAAAGGCATGCACCATCACCACCCAGTTTTACTTGTAATATTCATGATTAGACAATATTTTATTCCTACTACATCACTACCTGAAACTAAAATAAAAGCTTCACAAAGAGAGTCTGTAGAGTCCTGCATTCCTAGAGCATGGAGCACTGCCCAGAACAGAATGCACCCCTGACATGCACTGGCCAGATGAGTTAACAATTTTGTAATTACAAGCACCAGTGCAGCTGTATGTAAGCTACCTTGTTTGACAGAACACTGGTACTTTTCCATAAATAGGTTAGACGATAGAAACACCACACTCTACTTATGGAGTTAAATAAATTTAACAGCAACTACAATTGTGACCACTCAATACTATCCATTATGTGAAATTATAAATTTTACATTTAATTTCAACATAAAAGGAAGTCTGCTCAAATATCACTTGTAAAATTATATTCCCCTAAGGCTTTATTGAAAATGAGACTTCTTCTGCAAGTCTACCCAAGATAATAATTTATAAATAGTAATTTATAATAGCAGGAATAAAATTAAAATGGTAGTTTTCCAGATCAAGGTACAAATAAACCACATAAATCAAAACATTAAATGTAGGTATGGTAACAGGTGTGGCACACACTGTAATGCCCGCACTCAGGGAAGCAGATAGAAGAGCTATACAAATGTGAGGCCAGCGCAGGCTAAATACCAAAAAACCTGTCTCTTTACAAAGTAATCCCCACATACATGCACAAAGGTGTATGATGGGCCTTTCTGTTTCCATGTTAAATTACTGAACAGTGAGCCGGGCGATGATGGCGTACACCTTTAATCCCAACCCTCAGGAGGCAGAGGCAGGAGGATCTCTGTGAGTTCAAGACCAGCCTGGTCTACAAGAGCAAGTTCCAGGACAGCCTCCAAAGTCACAGAGAAACCCTGCCTCGGAAAAAAAAAAAACAAAAACTAAAGTTACTAAACAGTGAACCACTAAGAGGTGAATCTGTTGGTGGTGTGTTTGCCTAGCATGCAATAATGAGAGTTCTGATCCCTAGACCTGAATAGAACTAGGTATGGTTCAGTACACATGTAATCCCAGCCAGAAACTCCAGGTCATACTTGTCTATGTACTGAGTTTGAGGACAGCCTGGGCTGTATCAGACCCATCTCAAAAATCAGTAATAACAATAAACAGCCATAAAGCAAGCCTGGCAGCAATGTTAATATCCGCAAAAAGACTGAAATGTGTTGAAACCACAAAGTATACATTGAAGCTATCTAGTTCTATTTACAATTATATAATTACATACATGCTAACATGGAGTAATCTATAATATGTATCACATGGTGTTCAAGGGTATGTAAAAAATATGATACATTATCAAGAAACACTGGCTGAGTCAATTTGACACATATTAAAAATATTTGAACTTTCATCATTATTCAATAACAAATATAAATATGTACAGCAAACCCAATGAAAAAAAAGCAAAAAGGATAAAAACTAACCACATAAAACATTGGTTAAATTATATTTTGTTAACATTAGAGAATAAACAAGCCAAACTGAGGTAAAGGCTGCAATACATATATAATGTATGTGGAATAAACTCAAATTCCTGTAACACTGTAAGAAGACTATAATCTCACTTTAAAATAGGCAAAAACCTTAGCCAAGCTCTTCACAATTGTGGGACATATGTGTAGTCAAACAGACACACGGAAACCAGCTCTACATCACTAGACATTAGAGAGTGGGGGTGCAGCTTTACCATAGAGCCCTGTCTAACATGAACTAGGCCTGGGACCAATCCCTCTACTAAAAGTAAAGCAATAACCACATCATCACACCGGTATATACCTCTACCAAAATAACTTTAATTGTTGGCAAATGTGTGCAGCAGAGTATCAATATACTGATTCTAAGAGAGAGGAGTGATGCAGTCATTATATAAAGCTAAACATAAATAGCTTATAGCTCACAAACTCATTCACATAAATAAATGAACACACACCTTTCTATCGAGAGGTACATACAGAGAGAGCATTGTCCACTGCAGCATTATCCCTAACAAAGGTTCAAAATCAATGTCCAGCCACAAGAAAATGTGTAAGCTGCTCTGCAGTCGCAATATGCAATAACTAGTACAACAAATAAAGACAAACATTAGTGAGATAATGCTCAACAACAACAAAAAAGTGATAATTCCAGGTGTATGTTTATAGTATATAAACCTAATACAGGGTGCCAGAGATTAAAACAGTGGTTATCTATAGAGAGATTTTTGAGCACAATTATCTAAAAAAAACAAACTAAAATTGAGACTAGAAAATCTAACCAATCTTTTTTTTTTTTTTTTTTTTTTTTTTGGTTTTACGAGACAGAGTTTCTCTGTATTGTTTTGGAGGCTATCGGTCCAGCCCAGCCTCAAACTCACAGAGATCCGCCTGCCTCTGCCTCCCGAGTGCTGGGATTAAAGGTCTAACCAATCTTATAATGTAAAAAAACATACTTTAAAGAAAATTAAATGACTTCAGGGGATTTTACTGGCAATTTCTACAAATAATGTAGTAAGTCAATCAAACACAAAGAGGAGGGGAAAGGGAAAGGGAAGGGGAAGGGGAAAGGGAAGGGGAAGGGGAGGGGAGGGAAGGGAAGAGGGAAGGAAGGGAAGAGGGAAGAGGAAAGGAAGGAAAGGGAAGGGAAGAGGGAAGAGGGAAGGGAAGAGAAGGGAAGGGGGAAGGAAAGGGAAGGGAGGAGGGGAGGGGAGGGGAGGCAACTCATTTGACGAGACCAGTATAATAACCCTGGTACCAAAACTCCACAAGGGCACTACAAGCATAAAAGGGAAATTTACAGACTTTATTTTCAGACATGGACATGGATGAAAAGAAAGAAAATTCTGAAAAACAAAACAAATGAACAAAAGGCCAACAGTCAGTGAGGTAGAGTTTATTTTGACAATCCAAAATTGGTCTAGCTGTAACAGACCAAATATTAACTTAATAAAGACAGGGTTTCTCTGTGTAGCCCTGACTGTCCTGGGGCTCGCTCTGTAGACCAGGCTGGCTTTGAACACACAGAGATCCAGGACACAAACTCTGAAAACTCAACAAAACTTAAGAAATGAACAAAAGACCTAACAGACATCCAAAGACATACAGTGCTGCCTAGTGTGTTTAAGGCTCTATGTTCAATCCAGGGATTGAACACTGGGTGGATGGTTTCACATGGCAAAAAAGCATATGAAAGGATACTCAATGACTTCTGTTAATTAAAACAATGAGACAACTCCACGCTTTATCAAAATGACCAAAATCCAAAACCTACAAGATACACACAAAGGTGTGGGGCAACACAGTCTCACTCACTACTGGTAACAATACAAAATGGTAATCTGGGAGACTGCCTGACAACTTCTCAAAAACTAAACATTACCATACAAGCCAACAAACATACTTGTTATTTACCTAAGTGAGCTGAGCTTACCAAGTCTTGGTTTCTTATTAAATGAAGTATGTGAGGTTTAAGCCCATGATGCTCAAAATGACAGATGAAGTCTTGCTGGTCTGACGAACGCTCAAAGACAAAACACTTAAGACATCTTACACTCCCTCACTACCATACTGTTCTATCATGGTAAGTCCACCATAAGCAGAAATTAAGAGAGAATGCAATTTTTTACCAAATAGAAAAGCATGTAGGTCATGTTATTAACCTACCTACAGAAGAAACTCAACAACATCTAAGAGAACACTTTATTTTAGTCCTCCTCTTACAAATGACCCCATCCCATTTTAAAGGTTATCTTTTTGTGAATAATTAAAAATATAGATTAATTTAAGCTAAGCATGGTAGCACGCACCTTTAATCTCAGCACTCAGGAGGCAGAGGCAGGTGAATTTCTGATTTTGAGGCTGGCCTGGCCTACAGCGTGAGTTCCAGGACAGCCAGGGATGTTATACAGAGAAACCCTGTCTTTAAAAAAAAAAAAAAAGTAGATTAATTTAAACAAAAATAAAATTAACATAACCTGAAGAATAGCATTGTGGTCTCCTGTCAAATTACAAATTTCCAAGGATCCCAGAAGAGTGTGGGACAAAAGAAAGGAGTCTAAGAAGCAGTTCCATACAAGTGCAATCCAAATGGCATAGAAATAGTATGCCTAAAGGAGTAAGACAGAAATGGGTGTGCCATTATGTGTTCTTACAGAATGTCATAATTTCACAACTACAATTCAGATGCTAACTCACTTAGAATGCATCTGACTTCATGAGACTATTTCACAGCTCAGCTCAGCTCAGCTGATCTGTGGTCTCCATGTGGTTATAGGAGGAAGCTTTCGGGGCTCATAACTTCATATCCTAATACCAGTACAAAAGGAGCAATTTAAAGGAAAATACAATTGTTAAAATTAGAAACAGTCTTCAACTCTTTATCTGTATCTATCTGTATCCCACCCCCTCTGCATTCCTTGCTTTCTCAAAATTGAAACATTTTTTCAATCCCTATGAAGCCAGGAACAAAAATCTCTATAAAAGCCCCAAAGGCTGAAAAATCCTTGTTTTTAGTGCTCTATTGTTTTATTTAAAAGCATACACAGTGGGTTCCTTCAGGCTAAGGAGGTCTAAAAACTGTATAGAGCTCCAGCAACCCAGCTACTTTATTTTCTAATTAGAGAAGAGAGAACAGAGGAAGGATTCACGACTCAGCTTTGCCCAGAGCAAACAGCCTTTCTCCAGCAGCTATCCTGCCTCTTGCTGGCCTAAGCAGAAAGACAGAGAGGCAATCACATCTAGCTCTCCCAGCATTAGCAATGACTGGCACTCTGGCCAGGCATTCACATAGCTCTTAATTTAAAAGCCACACAATCTCAGCCTTCCTTCCCCTGCAGACTATCTTTCATGAGGCACAAACACACAACAGTCAGAGATCTAATCGTGAACTTATCAAAGCATATATGATAAAACAATCAGTTATGGTCTGGACTCTTATGCAGCCTTTAAAAACGCTTTCTATTACTAAGTACATGCTGCATGAAAAATGCAATGTACACAATGTTCCTGAAGTGAGTCCTGAATAAATTATTTCCATCAATGTTTTTCCCAAGAGTTTTAAAACAGACTAGCCTCTTACAAGTTCAAACTCAGAGAAGGTGCTCAGGATGTGTTTCATTTAGTCTTCAGGTGTCAAGAGGCTCTGCATGGTCCACTCTGGAGCCTGTCAAAATCCTCCTTCAACTTCCTAGCAAGGGGTTCTGCTGTCTGATATTACAACATTCTTTTTCAGTTCCACAACAAAGTCATTTTACGATCAAAAGCACCTGCTGCAGCACCCTCAGACAATAGGACTGAGAAGCAGAGCACGGCCTGGGCCCGTCCCACTAGCTACTGGAGGTCTACTCTGGCAGCTGGGACATAACCCAGGCAGCCAGAGTGTTTGCTGCTCTTTTTAAATTAAATCCTTTTTTTTGGGGGGGGGGCATTTACTGTACTTTGAAAACTTAAAGAGTGGAGAAAAGAAAACATTTCAACTTAGTAAATGCTCTATTGACCAATCACCCGAACAAAAATAACCTATATCTCAAAACCTCCAAAAGCTTGTAGACTTTTTAAAGCTAAGTACACAAAACATCACACAAAAAGATTTTTCTTTTAATCCTAGGATACAGAGAGGTAGTCAACTAACGGCCTGCCTCCACATAGCAAGCTCCCTCAAAAGCCCCACAGAAAATCTCCACACCACCCTGACAGTGACAGAACACTCTGTTCAAAAGAATTAAAGTTCACACACATCTGTTTCTAAATGCTGTTTAGAATTTCATTCCCAAACACATGTTCTGAAGGATCTGTAACAGCAAGCTAATCTTTCACCAGTAATAAACTATCATCCATACTGAAAAAACAATGCTCACTCATCCCAATTATTTAATAGTCTTCTAAAATATTTACCAATGACAAAACAAAAGTTTGGGGCACATACTTCTATTAGTCCTTTGATGGAACAATTAATTCATTTTGCTTGGCTCTGGAATATGACCCTAAGTATAAATTTGTTACATACAGAATATATTTCACAAGCACAAAAACTAATACCCACAGTGCAAGTTATCCTGATATCATTTCCATTTCATTTTTTCCACTAAGATAAATATCCTATTTGCCCCTGTAAAGTTTTCTGCATTTGAAACAAAACTTAAGCAGTACAGCTGAAGACTGTTCTTGTCTGAGCAGACATGAACTGTCAAGTATCCTGCCACACACTAAGACAGTGCCATCGTCACCCCCACCCCTGCCGCCTGTGTTCGCACATTTATTTCTCTAGTGCACACTCAGAAAGAACATTAAAAATAAGAGTTACAAAGGTCACTTTTCTGAGGCTGAACATCAGCTACACGAGAGCTGGACATGATGTGCTTCCCTACATGGTTCCCAGTCCAGGGGTGACCAGCAAGGGCACGCATTACAGGCACGAGTAACACCAACCCAATCCCAGTCTTTACAAACAAACTCACAGGTGGCAAAGAGGTGCCTTGCACAGTGAGCTGACCCCAGGCAGGAAGGAGACACTTCCCTAGGCTACTTAGAAACAACACTGATAGCAAAGAGACTGGACAGCACAGGAAACCAAACTCCACGTCTTCCTCTCCTTCCATCCCCAGAGTTGCCAGGTGTCCCCTTCTTCCTTGCCACTCTGAAAAGCCTAACCAGCACTATTTTCAGAGAGTAGACAAAATTCAACTAGTCTAACAGCTTAATGCTGTTCCCCACTCTTTGCTTCCCCAGATGCAAGGAAATGGCCCACACACAGCAACAACCAAGGAAAGAAGCCATTTCTATGGGAAGCTACAGAACATACAGAAGAATCCTACACTAAGGATACAGCTGTGGCTCAGGGGCGGAGCACTTGCCTACCATGCACGGTGCTCTAGATTCAATACCCAATACATGCATGGACATATACAAATATACCAGCAGCACTAAAGAATTTTAGCCCATGAAACAATGGTCCCAAAAAAAGAAAGTGGTATTACCTGTTCATTATCAGAATAAACAATAAACCATCACTAATGAAATAAATTTTCAAAAAATCTTTAAAATATATGTTTATGTGTGTGCACATATATGTATTGTTGTACATGTATACGGAATTCTCCAGCCTTCCTTGTAAAATCATGGAGTACTTGCATAAATATACAAACACTAATATCTAGGATTTTTTCTAGAACCTCCCAAAATACTGCTACCAATTTGAGACCAAGTATTCAGCATGAACTACAAAGACCTTTTATTTTCAGTTAACATTTTCTTTTCCATCTTTCAGATGGCCTCCAGCATCTTCCCTTTCTTCTAATAACTAGGCTCAAAAACAACTACAACAAACCTATTTTCAACACCTATATTTAAACACCTGAGTGTAGATTAAGTGAGATGGTAAGTGCAACCCCCTCATTAAGCCACAAGAGATAGAAACTATACAATTCTACCCAAAAGCAGGACAAACAGATTGCAACAAGCAACCTTCAGAACAGCAGACAAGTGACTTGCGCTGCACCATGAGAGGACAAGCCACTATGTTAGTAGAACTTACGTAAGTGTGAAAGGATACAGACCGTCTCTTACAACTATCAGTGATAGATCTAAAGTTGCAATCACCAATGAGTCACTAAAATTCAATAAGCTCTATGGAGAGCTCTATCACATTATACAAGTGATAATGTATAAATTAAGGCTGTTTGCCTTCTATTATCAAAATACCAATTTATTGACCAAACACTAGAGTCTAGCACATTGAAAGAATGATAACTATTTGCATTAACTCCAGTTCCAATTTACAGAGGCTAAAAATTCCTAGAGCTTATTAGTTTAAAAAAAAATTAACCAGACAAGGTGGTGCACGTATTTAATCCCAGCACTAGGAAGGCAGAGGCAGGCAGTCTCTGAATTTGAGGCCAGCCTGATCAACAATGCAAGTTCCGGGTCAGCCAGGGCTGTTACACAGAGAAACTCTGTCTCAAAAAACAAAAAAGAAAAAAAATTAAGTGCAACCATTTGGTCAACTGTATGAAAGTGTCTGTCCCAAACGACATAAAATGTTAAACTCTGCGTGTGTAGTGTGTGTGCATATATGTGTGTATCTGTGTCTAAAGTGTGTGTGACACTCAAGTGTGGGTGTGGTGGTATGCGTGCATGTGTAGTTATGATGTATGTGTGCACTTGAGTGTAGAGGGGTAGGGAGGTGTGAGTATGGTATGTGTATATATGTGTGGTGTATATATGCATGTGGTAGGTGTAGGGTGTGTGTATGTTGTGTGTTTGTGTATATGTGTGCATGTGTGTGGTGGGGAGTGTGCATGTGGTATGTGTGTGTGTGTGTGTGTGTGTGTGTGTGTGTGTGTGTGTTTAATCAACTACAACATGGATATAATCCAAAAGCTATTCAACAGCAGAAGGGTGAACTATCTGTAGTAAACTCAGGCAATGAAACTTTCCAGCAGTAAGGATAAATATTCATATGCATACAATTTATAATAACCACCAAGACAGAAACTAAAATGCAAAGCATATGAATTCATATAATTCAAATATACGTTATCCATGGCACTGGAAGGTAGGACAATGGTTACTCTGGAGACACATGAGGACAGTGGCTGGCCAGCGATGTCAAATGGCTTCTGAGGACTGGTGATATTCTCTGTCTCTAAGTCATGTCAGCTTGGTGAGACTACCAGACAACTGAGTTATGAGAAAGTGTGTGCTACATGTGCCTGCACATTCATAACATACCATATTTCAATAAAAAGACCAACCAAAATAACTCCCACTTCTAGAGGCTAAATCCTAAGACTACTAGAATCTGAACTTAATACTCTCCTTTTGGATCAACTGTCCCATAGATAACAAGAAAAATATGGACAGAACATAAAAAGTAACTACCTCAAGGCACTGGTCAGCAAGCAAAAACAAGTGGAAACAATAGAAAAACTAACCATGAAAATAAACAACACAGAGAGAAGGGAGAGGGAGGAGGGAGGGAGGAGGGAGGGAGGGAGGGGACTACATGTTTGCATCTGTGCAGACCCTCATGCCAGTACAGCAAGTACTTTGTCAACTGAGCCACTTCCTCAACTCGGTTTCTTATTTTGTAACATCTGACTGATTCAAGCCATCTGAATAGGAAGGAATACCACTGACAAGAATTATCAAGGACAAAATTCAGAGTGACATCATCAGGTGGAAATGGAGGGGGGTGCTGGAGGGGAACATCAGGAAGATAGGCAGAGAGCCACAAAAAAAAGATTCCAAACTCTTCATACAAAGTTAACAAAATCAAACCACAAGCAGCCAGGGCTAAAATGAAGGTGCCGAGGGCTGACAGTACAGCTCACAGGTAGAGCACATGTTTCACATTTCACATGTGTGAGGCAGAACACATTTCACATGTGTGAGGCACTCAGCTCAATCTCCAGTACTGCACCAAAAAAGGACTACTGTGATGGTTGTACAACTCTGGATACACAATCCTGTGTCACATAAGGACATGACACAGACTGACTGATAAACCATCATTGGGCAATCTGACTATCGTGTGAGCATTATAGAGCATACTTACTCTTGAGGCTTGCATCTGAAATGTAGCTCTACCTACACAAATCCACACACACACACCACAAAGGCACCTGTGTTTGAACAACTGATCCCCACTGGGGAGCTGTTTTGGGAAGCTATGGGGCACTGAGGGTGAGCTTTTAAAAACTCTAACAGACCAGCTTTGCTTCCAAACTCTTATTCTTTGCTACACACCTGCTGACATGTGAAAAGGTCAGGGGTCACACCACAAGCTCCTGCCATCATAAACAGTATCTGCTCCTGCTCCACCACGACTTCCCAGCCACAATTGGCAGAAATCCTCTAAAACCAGGGACCAAAATAAATCTTCCTTAAGGTGCCTCTGTCACCATAATGAGGCAAACAATGAATTAACTTACACAAACTCTGATGGCACCACCTCTAAGTGACGGACTCTTAGGAGATCACTGTTCCATATGTAGTCCCATCCTTGCAGTTATGTGGGACATGAGTATATCAAAAGTACTATGCTGTACTTGAAAAACGTGAATTATAAGTATACAAAATTGTATCTCCAGAAAGTTACTCAAACAAAATAGAAGAAGGCAGAGCAAAAGTTCCAATAATATAAAGACAAATCCTAGAAGTCTTCTATTAACCAAAAAGTATCAGGAAAATGTGAAGAAACAAAATGGCAGGAATATGTAAAAACAAGTACTAAGCATAGACTGTGGTTGTGGCCCCTATTACTCTCAGAAATCAGGAGGCAGAGGCTCCAAGCCAACCAGAGGACTACACAGTGAAACTTTGTCTTTAAAAAAGGAAGAAACCATGACTATGGCATATAATCTGGTAGAGGAACGCTTTTGTATAAGGGAGGGTCTTAGTTTCAAATCCTAAACCACAACAGAAAAAAGGGTAAATCCAAGTTCAACCATACCAGTAATTACAATGCTAACTGATTAAACATTCCAATTAAAAATCTCTATTTTTTAAAGCAAAGACTACATACTTTAAGTTCAAAAACTCAGAAAGATTGAAAATTGTGGCTATGCCAAAGTGCAAATAAACCTAAGAAGGCTGACATTTCAGGAGAGCAAACTTGAGATTAATACAGCGTCTTAGTCACTGTTCTGTTCCTATGAAGAGACACCATGATGGAGGCGACTCTCGTAAAACAAAGTATGTAACTGGGGCTTACTTACAGCTTCAGAGGCTCAGTCCCGTATCATGGTGGGGGGGCATGGTGGCAAGCAAGAAGGCCCTGAGCATCAGTTGAGAGCCACTCCCTGATCGATGGACAGACAGAAACTCTGACATGCTGTGGGCTTCTGAAACTTCAAAGCCCATCACTCAGTGAGACACTTCCTCCAGCAAGGCCACACCTCCTAACCCTCTCAAACAGTTCCATTCCTGGGTGACTAAGCAGTTAAATATGAGTCTACAGAGTCCGTTCTTATTCAAACCATCACGTATAACATTGCTGAAGAGGAAAAGAAACTTTTTTTAATGGTAAAAGAGCAAATTACTAACAGCATGAGAAAAATAAATCATGAGGCCTTAAGGCTTCAAAATGCAAAATACAAAAATTTCTGTGACACAAAGGCAAATCTCCACAGTTGTGAATTTTAACACTAGCTGATAAAAGCACACCTACAAAACAGCAGAGAAAAGTCAGTGAGAACACAGCAGCCTTGAACTAGACATTTAAGCGGTTATGTGCTGAACCATGACCAGGCCTCACTGGTTCACAAGAGGGGGCAAGCTCCAGTGAGCCTGTGCTCCTCCCGTTCCCCTCTCCTCAGAACTGCACCTCAAAGTCTTCCCTGGGCCTGTCAGCTTGGTTTCATACCTACTGTCTCTAAAATTCCCACTGCTTCTTGAAACTCAATTGCAACTCTATCATTTCTATATTTTCTTCTATCCAACTATTGCTCTTAAAAGTCATAGGCTGGATTTTTTTCATCACATTTATAGAAAACCAGTATAATCACTTCAATAAGATTTTTAAAAATATAGCAAAAGTCAATACAGATTTGTCAAAAAAATTGAAAAAAAAACTAAGAACTGAGGGAAAGAAATACCTTCAACCTAAAAAGACATATAAGAAAAAAAAAATGACAGCATTACTAATCCAAAAAGAACTAAAATTAGTACAAAGGTTCAAGAAACACATGTTCATTTGCCCTTCACTAGTTCTCCTGGGAGCAAAGGGCAAGAAGGGAGGAATGGAATTGTTATTCCAACAGATACAACAGCAACTCTGGATCACAAGTGTGAAGTCATGTAGTCAACTAAGGAAGCGAGAAACAGTTCCTGGCTGTCATCTACAAATACCTTTTCAGTATAGTAAGCAGCCTCACCTTCAGAGTCAAGTCCTACCCACAAAGTGAATTTGGTAGCCTTGTCAAAAAGTGGGATTTGACCTGGCTGTCAGAACTCTTAGGGTTTCTTAGCAAGGTTTCTAGTTTAGATGACTACAGTAGATGCCTTATAAGATACTCAAGCATGCATTACTTTTCATTAATTGATCAAATAATACAGAATAAACTATTTTAAGCCCACATAAAGGACCCAAAGAAGAACCTCAAATATTCTTTCTCCAAAATAGCCACAGCCCACATAGAAGACACCTCCGTGGTTTGCCAGCCTTCCTTTCTCCAGTTAGATGCTGGGCAAACACAGACAACTCTGGACCTAACTCTCCACCTGCCTTCACTGAGCAGAAGCTGTCAGCTGAAGGTCAGGACCACAGCTCCTTAGCAGAGAAACCCAGGGTAACACAGAGACTTAGACAGTTCTGATTCATACCCATTTTTCACGTGGAAAATATGAGTATTTCCTTTAAATTTTTCCATCTGTGATACACCATAGCATGCAAGTTTTCAGTGGGGTTGGATTTGTTTCCTGATTGTGCAACAGGCTTCATTTCAAACCCATTAAGGGGAATGCACATCCTTCAAAACCTGTTAACAAACAGAACAGAAACAAAAAAAAGGCAGGAAGGCTTTTTCTTCTTTAAACTAATGCCTGTGCCGATAAGTCAATCATCTACACCTATCTATCCTTCCTTGTATTTCCTAAATTGTACATGTGGCTCTGAATCATCATTTGTCTAGAACAAAATTGAAACAATGTGGATAAACACAGTTCCCTACTAAAGGAGATGCTATCCCAGATCCTTAGCACAAATCTGAATATTTCATGGTAACACAGTGCCTGTACTGACAAGTTCCTAAAAGGCTTGGTGACTTCTGGTTTAACCTCACAACTCTTGAAAGTCAGTGACCTCAAAGGCATTTCTTACTGATATTTACAATGACTGAAGTAAATGGACCTCTTTGCTCTAAGTGACACATAAAATTCAAAAGTCAGATAACCCTAGTACCTCAGCTATGTCTGAACACAAAACACCTGCTTCTAACAATGGGGATAGCCTATAAAAAAATCAAATGGTGACTTTGTGGAAGAACTAAAATTTAATTTCAAGCTTCTGTGTAATTCCAAAAAGAATTCGTAAATATTCTTTATTGTTGTTTCAATACACAGCCTCATTATATGTAGCCACAACTAGTCTAAAACTACAAAGACCATGCTGGTTTCAAACTTGGGGCAATCCCCTGCGCCTGCCTACTTCCAAGTGCTGAGATTACACGAATGCACTACTACTTGGCTCCTAACAATACCTAAAATTAAAAGACCTTTTTAAAAATAAATTTATTTGTTTATTTGTATTTTATGTATGAGTGCTCTACATGTATTCCTGCATGCAAAAAGAGGGCATCAGGTCCTAATGTAGACAGTTGCAAGCCACCATGTATGTGCTGGGGATTTAACTCAAGACCTCTAAGTAGAGCAGCCAGTGCTCTTAACTACTAAACCATCTCTCCAGCCCAAAAAGCCATGCTTTGATTTAAATCTTTTCCTACCAATCATCTAAGAAAAAAACTGGGGTCCTATTAAGATGTGAATTTTTTCAAGCTCTATCAAATTAAGACATAACCAATCTAACTTCACAATACCACCCTCAAATGTATTCTCAAGAAGAGTTTTTTTTGGAGGGGGGGGATACCACAGAATCCTGTTATGAAGCCCAGACTGGACTCAAATTTGAGTTGCAATCTTCCTGTTTCTGCCTCGTAAATGCAGGCATTACAGGCATGAGTCGTCAGGCCTACCTTTTTGTTTTGTTTTGTTTTGCTTTGCTTTTCGAGACAGGCTTTCTCTGTATTGTTTTGGAGGCTGTCCTGGAATCAGCTCTGTAGACCAGGCTGGCCTCTAACTCACAGAGATCCACCTGCCTCTGCCTCCCGAGTGCTGGGATAAAAGGCGTACACCACCGACGCCTGCCTTTTAAACAGCTCCTTTAAACCCCTTCTAGCTGAACCTTCCAAGAAGCCGTGTCTCACTAAGGTTAAGGCAGGAGTTTCCATCAGAAACAGGCTGGGGTGAAGGCTCCACTCTAAGTTTTCCTGTTGCAGCAAACCATCATTTCTGTGCCAAGCTTCAGACTTCAAATGCCCACAGACCACCTCATCTGTGACCTGCCCCTGGTCAACTTGCCCTCTACTCCCAGTGGCATGTCTCTCCTATCTCTCTTTCTCTGTCTGTCTGTCTCTCCCACTTCCTTAGTACCCAACAAGGTCTAAACAAGGCCATTTGGTAAAATCAGAAATAGAAACTGGCTATTAAAAAATAATTTAAGCCTTAAAGCCAAAAATCTTAATTTTTAAATTCAGTAATAATGTTTAAGTTGTTGCTAATTGGCAAGGATAGTTGCATCAACTTTGTAAACCTGGCAAACATTTACCTTTAAATGACTTAGTAGAAAAAAGTAAAGTCTCAGGCTGGAAAGATGGCTCAGCAGTTAAGAGCACTGCTGGCTCTTCCAGAGGTCCTAAGTTCAATTCCCAGCAACCAGATGGTGGCTCACAACCATCTACAACGAGATTTGGTGCCCTCTTCTGGTGTGCAGGCACACATGTAGGCATAACACTATACATAATAAGTAAATAAATAAACCTTGTTAAAACCAAGAGTAAAGTCTCTGCCTTAGTTCTCAGTAATGCAGAAACTTTCAAAACAAAGTATTTTTACATGTTAATGCTACCAAATGTACGGACAATCCCTGATTCCCAACAGTTCTGTACAAAGATAGTAGTTGCACCTTGTAGTTCATGACAATGAACTACTAGGTGCAAATATTAAATACAAATTCTGAAGATACGAACCTAACTCACAAACTTTTACAACAAATAAAAGCTTGCTATGTCATCAAAACCTCATGTGCCATTCTTGCCTAACATAAAAAAAAACACCTTTATCAATCAATTTAGTGAGTAATATTATGATCAACAGGCTTGTGAAAAAATTAAAATGTTTATACCTGATGAGCTGGTTTACAATTGCCCACTGGAAAGAAAGGTGCCATGACAATGTTTATTCCAAAGCTTAGTTTTAGGCATATTTTATGCTGGCAAATTAATCACACCACTCATTAGATCACATCCATCCACAAATACTTTTTGCATGCCTATTATGTCTCAGACACTGAAAATACCGTACAAAACAAAGCCAAACAGTTCCCTCCCCAATGGAACTTCCTGCATGTTATCAAGCCAATCCACCCACACACTTTAGACAAACATGATGTGACAGGAGGATTTGGAAAATGATCCAAACACCACTTGTCCCATGCTGTTTAGTCTGTTGCTTCCCTCAGAACAGATGATTGACTAGTCCAAAGCCATGCCTCCTTGTCTATTTAAAAATATGTTTTTGGCCAGGCGATGGTGGCACACGCCTTTAATCCCAGCACTCAGGAGGCAGAGGCAGGTGGATCTCTTTTTGAGTTCGAGACCAAGCCTGGTCTACCGAGCGAGTTCCAGGACAGGCTCCAAAACAATACAGAGAAACCCTGTCTCGAAAAAAACAAAAAACAAAACAAAACAAAACAAAAAATATATATAGGCTACAGTAGAATGAGAAAACACAAGCAGGCTATCCGTGGCGCACACCTTTGATTATAGCAATCAGAGGCAGAGGCAGAGGCAGAGGCAGGAGGATCTCTGTGAGTTCAAGGACAGCCTGGTCTACAAAGCAAGTTCCAGGACAGCCAGTCAAAGAGAAACCCTATCTCTCAAAAAAAAAAAAAACAGGGGGAGGGTGACAGCTCAAACTTTTCAACAAGAATATCAAAATAATACCAAACCGACTCATTAAAATTTAAAAAGCGTAACATACCAAGAATAAAATTTAAATTCCACAAAATTCCTTATTTATTTTAATGTGTGTGAGATGCCACATACTTGTGGGTACCAAGAGACAGGAAGAGGGCACAAGATACCCTAGAGCTGGAGTTACAAATAGTTGTGAGCTACCCAATGTGAGTGTTAAGAACTGAACCCAGATCTTCTCAAGAACAGACAGGACTCTTAGCCACAGAACAATATCTCCAGCCCCACAGAATGTTCCTGTGTCACTCTCTCCTGGAATGCATTTTCCATAAGGAACTCCAGGGTTACAGGTATAGCTCAGTAGAGAGCACTTGCCTAATACGTACAAGTTCCATCCCTACTGAGGGTGCTCGTGTACACACACAACTCTGAAGATTCCTTCCAGTTACACAGTAACGCAGGAGGGACACAGAGAAACAAACATATACAACATAGTCCTATTCCCATCTCTACATTAGTATTTCAACAAAGCCTGAAACATCTAAGTGTTAAAACAACACCCCAGTTACTACACCTAATGCTCACAAAGTTGTACTTCTAAATATAGGACGAGTCATCCACACATCAATGCTTATGTGCCAATATCCAAGTCTGTACTTACAGCCAAAAAGGTGCAGACTCCCCTCACTTGCAGCCAGATGCATACAGAATACAATCTGCAGTTTTATCATCTGTAAATACAAAGCTAACAAAGCTTGAACGTCACAGGTCTCCCTTCTTTATCTGTAGAGTCCCGAGTCAGGGTGACATGGTTCATGATCAAGACCCGAAGCCCCTGAAGCAGTGCCTTTCCCAGCTCTAAGAAAATCACACTGACCACCTGTGATGTGTCTATCCCAAGCACAAGGGAAAAAGCCTCATGAAGTCTCACCTCCCCACACTCACCCTATAGCACAATACAGCACAGAGACTAAACTGCACTCTGGAAATAAGTGCATTTTAGTCTCACCCATGTGAATGAGACGATTTTTAAACAGGCACAGAAATAATAAGCTGTTCTCTTAAAAGAGAAAAAAAGACGCGTAGAAAAGGTGGCCCAGATGGCCCCTTTCTGATGCTCAATCATACCACAAGGACATATGCTCAACTATATACACAGCAGCATTATTTGTAATAGTCAGAACCTGGAAACAAGCTAGATGCCCATCAACCAAAGAATGGATAAAGAAAATGTGGTACATTTACACAGCAGTTAAAATAAAAAACAATGACATCGCCAGGTGGTGGTGGTGGTGGTGGTGGTGGTGGTGGTGGTGGTGGTGGTGGTGGTGGTGCACACCTTTAATCCCAGCATTCGAGGCCAGTCTAATCTACAGAGCAAGTTTCAGGATAGCCTCTAAAGCCACAGAGAAGTCCTGTGTCGAAAAACCAAAAAGATAAAAAAATAAAAAAACAACAATGACATCTTGAAATTTGCAGGCAAATGGATGGAACTAGAAAAAAAAAAAAAAAACATCCTGAGTGAGGTAACCCAGACCCAGAAAGACAAATACAGTATGTATTAACTCATAAGTGAACATTAGATGTAAAACAAAGGATAACCAGGGACAATCCACAACCCCAGAAAAGCTAGGTAAAAAGGGGACCTTAAAAGGGACACACATGGAGGGCCCCAGGAAGGGAAAATAGTACACTTGGTGCGGGGGAGAGAGGGGAGGTAGAAAGGAGAGGATGGGGGATGGGAACATGAGGAATCGAGACCAAGTTGGGGGAGGGGTAGAGGGGAGGGTAATGAACGATATCTTGATAGAGAGAGCAATTATGGGGTAAGAAAGAAACTTGGTGCTAGAGAAATTCTCAGGAATCCAAAAGGATTTCCCCAGCTAAGACTCCTAGCAATAGTGGAAAGGGTGTCTGAACAGGCCTTCCCGTTTAATCAGATTAGTGACTGCCCTAATTGTCACATAGACTCTACATCCAGTAACTGATAGAAACAGATGCAGTGACCCACAGCCAAGCACTGGGCTGAGCTCCTGGAGTTCAGTTGAAGAGAGGGAGGAAGGATCATATGAGCAAGGGGGGGTAAAGATCATGATGGGAAAACGACAGAGACAGCTGACCTGAGCTAGTAGGAGCTCATGCACTATTGACTGACAGCTGGAGAACCTATATGAGACAGTACTGGACCTCTGAGAGTGGGTGACAGTTATGTGACTTGATCTGTTGGGAAGGCCCCTGGCAGTGGCACCAGAACCTATCCCAAGGGCATGAACTGGCTTTTTGGAGCCAACACCCTATGGTGGGATACCTTCCTCAGCCTTGATATGGGGGGAAGGGTTGTCATGCCTCAACTTGGTATCCCAGACTTTGCTGACTTCCAAGGCCTTAACCTCTCTAAGGAATGAATGGGGGGGGGGGGGAGGCAGGAGAAGGAAGGGAGGAGGAAACTGAAGCTGATACGTAAAACGAAAAATAAAATTTTTAAATAAAAAAAAATCAACTAACAAAAAAAAACCCTAGACTTCTGAATATTGGTCCTGAAAAACAGGATCACCAATCTCTTTAATTATGGCATTACACAATCATTCCTTCTGCTTTGTACAGACACTCCATAAAGCTACTAACTCAAGTCCTTTTGAGATGTGGGCATATTCAAATAAAATATAAATGCATGCCCTCTTTAACTAGAAAAATAAACCAATATTAATCAAAATTCAATTGACAATGTTTAAAAAAAAGTGCTTAGCCAAGCAGTGGTGGAGCATGCCTTTAATCCCAGCACTTGGAAGACAGAGGCAGGCGGGTCTCCAAACGGACTGAGACACAAGGCAGTCACCATCTTCCCACAGTCACTATCTGCTCAATCCTCCCCTGTCACCAACAACATGCCCTGCCTGCAGGTTTCTAGGAATTGATACGTATATTAAAAACATAGCTGACCTGTTCCCACAGAAAGAGATTTTTTTTTTTTTTTTTTTTTTGGTTTTACGAGACAGGGTTTCTCTGTATTGTTTTGGAGGCTGTCAGTCCAGCCTGGCCTCGAACTCACAGAGATCCACCTGCCTCTGCCTCCCGAGTGCTGGGATTAAAAGCAAGCGCCACCACCGCCCGGCCAGAAAGAGATTTTTAAAAAACAAACAGACCCATGAATAAAATCATAGCATGCCCAACACTGGCCCTAGTAGCAAATTCATTCTATCTGGGTTTTCCACTCCACTACAGCTGGAGAGCATGGTTTGTCACCTCCTAAGCTCATGTTAGAGTTAAATCACTACGGTGAGGGGTTACAGTGGTGGGAACTGTGTTTACTGTGAGAGGAGGAAAGGTTTAGATATGGTCAATGGTATATAGCTGCCATGATCAAATGAATATATATGTGTCTTTAGAGAAAGAAGCCAGAAGATACACACGCCACATCTCTCCATATTACCATCTCTACCTCTCACACATGCTCCCAACATTGTAATGGCATCTAACAAGAGGTCCTTGCCAATATCAAACCATGCTAGCAGCCATTACTATCCTTACACCACCAGTGAGCTTTATAAAGATCTCAGTCTTAAGCATTTCTGTCAGTTATAGAAAACAGACACACTAGCAAATGCAAAAAAAAAAAAAATGTGATTACAAAAAAGCTAAGTAGGGAGCCAGAGAGATGGCTCAGCGATCAGTGTGAAGTGCTCGTGCAGACAAGAGTGCACACTGCTGCTGCAGAGGTGCTAGGCCCTGAGGGGGCTCCCAGCACCCACGTCAAGTGTTTCACAATGCCTGTAACTCCAGCTCCAAGGACACCTGACTCCCCTGGCCTCCAGGGGCACCCTCACACACACTCATACTTTTAAATGAATTTTCAATTTGCTCTCGGTTTTTTTTTAAGCTGATGAAGCATTAATACCTATCCCAAGGAATTAACACATGGTCTTCAAAGCACTACCTGAAACACTTTTAAAAATCGTAGAGATTTGAGATGGTTCAGCAGGTAAAAGCACTTTGTTCCCAATCCTAGGAATCCCAGTTGTCCTCTGACTTGCATGGACTGGTGGCTGTACACATCATGTTTAGACTCACTCTTGCCCACTAAGCAGTGACAATCGAATGTCTTGCCACACACTGTCACATGCCTCCTAGGAGTTAAATTCATCACCCTCCACACCCCCATTGAGAACCACTTAGCAAAACAGAGCTACTGAAGGAGTCAAAGCAGAACTTCAACACAGAATTTATACAAGCTGGTTAAATCCCTGTGTGCTTCAGTGCTTGAAAAAAGCTAGCTGAAAATCTGCTCCTTAAGTACCATGTATTTTTTTAACCTATCTTAACTCTCCTGGACAGAATGAAACCTTTACACAAGGTACTGCCCTCTTTACTAAGAATATCAAAGGTAACTTAACCTCTATTTTAAGACTCATTATGAAACGCATTCATAATTCTGTGGAATATTTACATGCCTAGCTTTGCAGAGTCCAAGCACGATGTGTGTAGCAACAGGTGGTAAAGGCTAAACAGGGTGATTAAAAGTAGATGAGGACTACGAATTTTAAACTCAGAAGAAGAACTCTGACCTATTTTCCAAGAAGCACAATGAATAAAACAGAGAAAAGACCTGGACACAGCAAGCAGCTTCAGTAAGAAACACAGGACAAGCCGGGCAGCAGTGGTGCACGCCTTTAATCCCAGCACTCGGGAGGCAGAGGCAGGCGGATCTCTGTGAGTTCAAGGCCGGGCTGGACCGATAGCCTCCGAAACAATACAGAGAAACCCTGTCTCGTAAAAACAAAAAAAAAAAAAAAAAAAAAAAACCCACAGGACAAACAGGAAGCAGAGGCTCCCTGAGCTAGAAGAGCAAGGATAGAGTCAGACACACCCCCAAGACCAAGTTCATGAATCATGGGTGGGAAATGGAGAGGCTGTAAACAAAGATGTCACTGACTTCCGTCTAAATACATGCAACCAAGATGGGAAAACAGTGTGAGAAACCCTACCTATGGGGAGTAAAATAAGCTAGATTTAGAGAGAATGTGTGTTTAAAGGCTTAATCTCAAAACACTATTAAAGTCAACTTTACTTAAGCAAATCATGAAATGTCTATTAATTTCCATCCTCAGTGAAATGGAGGAAAACAACACCTGGCCAACTTATACAGACTATATATATCCAACAGTAAAGTAGTTTGGGAGCTAGGGGCAATGGCACACACCGTTTATCCCAGCACTCGGGAGGTAGAGGCAGGGCGGATCTCTGTAAGTTCAAGGCCAGTCTAGTCTACAGAGCCTGTTTCAGGACAGCTAAGACTACACAAAGAAACCCTGTCTCAAAAAAGCAGCTTGGAAGAAAGCTATTTAGTAAGGAATACTTCTTTTCTATTGCTAACAAAATGGTCTATAAGTACACCTTTACTGGATAGCTTAATTTCCCTACCACAATGTCTAATCATCACCCACACTAAAGTCACCAATGGCCTCTTCCTAGCTACTTGTGTTGTTGTCCTTAGCTTTCACTGCCACTGTCACATTTACACACCTGCCTTGATGATTCTGAGGAATTTTGCACTTAAGACCTTGAACCTGAGTGTCTTCTCCATTCACACATTCTTCACTTCTACACACTGCTTCTACTCCATCCTATCTTTAACTGCCCCAGCTCCTTGTGGATGTGAAGGTGTGACTGAGCTGGCTGAGAGTGTGGTCACTAAGACAGCACATGCGCTCAGTATCATTCAGGAGACAAGCGCCATCCACCTTTGTCCACTCCAATCCCCACTGGAGAGGGGACCTCCAAACCCAATTAGTTTTTGTGGAGCAAGTTTTTCCGCACCCACAAAGAATAAGAGTGAAGGTAGACAAAAAGAAAAGAAAGAAAAAAGAGGAGGAAGAAGAAAAATGCAGAAAGAGGTATCTAGAACACACAACCAAGCACAGTTTTAAAGGTTCAACTAACTAGGCCTGGTTTCATCATCAGTACATACTTTGATACCCTTTCTAGAATAACCCCCATGAGAAAACTTCCAAATCAGAGATAAACATGGCATCCCCCTATGGTAGAACAAGATTAGAAAACAGACATGCATAAGAGATAAATCAATGAGAAAAAAAAAAATCCCTCAAAGAGGTGACTATGGCCCTGGTTCTCAAAGTATGGTTCCCAAGAAACAGCTGCCTCACAAGGGAATGTGTCATAAAGAGAAAATATCTGGGTCCTTTCTTGAACTGCTACCAGCAATCTGTTTCAACAATGCACTTGAAGCCTGGGAATCAATCAGGGATAAACACTTGCCTAGTGCTAAGGTCCTCAGACACTTCCTGAATTCAGGCCTACCTGGCAGACTCAAGCTCCAGCGTAAGAAGTATACTTGCAAGGCACATGATGGATCCTGCTCTTGAACTAGCATCATATCGCCCCATATTCTTAGAATATCTAGAATCTCTCATGCTCTATCTTCACTCCAACTTCCAGACCAAAGACTGCTCCAGTTTGCTAAACAGTAGGGATGTGGAGTCCAAGCTGATTCCGGTCAACCTTGAAGGCAGTTTAATCACTCAAATAACCACACAACACAAGCTTCAAGACTTCTGTCAAAGTTTTTGTTTCATTTGTTTTTCAAGACAGGGTTTTTCTCTATGTAGTCCTGGCTATCTTGGAACTCTATCTGTAGACCAGGCTGGCCTGGAACTCAGAGATCCACCTATCTCTGCCTCTGCCTCCCACGTGCTGGGATTAAAGATGTGTGCCACCATCACTCAGCAAAGCTGACTTTTATTTGAATTCCTCTTCCACAGAAAACCATGTCGATGAACATTACTTGTCAAAAACAGATCAAAGTTATAAAAGTTCTGTACAAATAGAACTTCAAAGAAGCTGACAGATCTACTGAGAGTTCCCTCATCTGTCTATAAGGGTTGTCAGTGTTCTTCAGAGTCTAATACACAAACTACAAGCTTCAAAACAGCAACACAACCTCATTCTTTAACACATCTTTTAAGATGGCTAGGTTAAGTTATGACATCTCAAGCAATTCTACTTCTAAATTTCCTAGCTAAAAACACAAACAAACTAGCAAAGAGTGATTCATGAGGCTACAGAGACAAAGGAAATACTCCACATAGGAGAATAACCAGTTTCTCCATTCAGTCTGCAGCTCCAGGAATCTAATGACTCTTCATTTATTCAAAAATGAAAACGATAATAAAACTCCCTGATGTTGACAGCAGGTGATTTTTAACTTCACCACTGCCTGACAAGCACCCACAGGCTTTACTTGGCCTCAATCTGTCCATGTTGGAAGTGCCAATTAGTAGCTTCTCAAAAGAAAATCCCAACGCAAGCCATTAGAAAAAAGTGCTTTCAAAATGCCAAATACAATGGGCTAGTCAAGCTCACCATGCAAGGACAAAGCCTGTACATCCAATCTGGGCGGAGGTTGTCAAAGCCAAATGACAAGCAACGAAAGGATCAACTTTTCAAACCAGTTCTAATACTCATTCTCTTAAATGCAAAGACTGGTACAGCACTTAACAGGTGTCCCCACTCCTCATCTGAGGTTACTCAGGAAAAGAACTAACACTGGAGGCACCAGTGAAGATTTCCTGTAAAAAGTTCAGGCCTTTGGGTCACCATCAACAGTGGTCCTAAGCATGACCTAACGCTTTAGTCACTAAGATTTGAGTTTTATGTAATTTTCATGGAAACATTCCCTTTTTTCAATAGGTAAAGATACTCCTTTATTAATTTTTTTAATTCTTAATTCACCTGCAGATTTGGCCCTGAGGGAGAACCTGCTAACATGTTTCTGAGGAATTACTTCCTGAGAAATGGAGAAACGAGGAAACAATCACTCAAATCATTTCATCTCCCATATTGATTATTGACTACTGATGAGATAGCATTAGCATGCTAAGTTGAACAAATAATTTTACAAGTCAAATTTTGATTTTCAAAATAATAGTATATTACTACGTATGTATGTGTAAAGAAACTTTTCACAAGCACACCATTGCTCATGGATAATATACATCATAGTGCTGCAAATAACCCAGGCAGTGGTGGTGCACACCTTTAATCCCAGCACTTGGGAGGCAGAGGCAGGCGGATCTCTGTGAGTCTAAAGCTAGCCTGGACTACAGAGAGTCTCCTAAAACAGCCAGGGCTATACGGAGAAATCTTATCTCAAAAAAAAAAAGCTGCAAATTAAATCGCAGCTAATATATCATGAAATAAATGAGATTGAGTGGTCAACCCTGAAATTAATATGCATACAAGGAATATTATATGGACTGACCAGATTGTATTTAATTTACTTAGGAGTGTGTGTGTGTGTGTGTGTGTGTGCGCGCGCGCGCTTGAGTGCACACACACGTACTAGATATAGACAAAAATATATAAGTAACAACAACTGAAGAAAAAGAGGCCATGAATTTGACAGAGAGCAAGGGGTGATACATGCAAAGGGCTGAAGGGAAGAAAGGGAACAGGAAATGATGATGGCAAGCGGTATGGAAGGTTCCTCGGGTATATGACCACTGAGAAATGGTGTGTTGAAGACACTCCTACCCCCTTCTGTAGCTTCTTTTAAGTAATGTGCTTTCATAACAACATGACACTAATTTCAACTTCCTGATGAGCTTGTTGTGGCTGCAATGTTCTCCATTACACACACATGTCAGGATTGTGATGCAAATGAGGAAGGGATGCAAAGATTCTCCCCATCAAAGATCATGCCAACACGGTATCAAAGGACTGTTTGGGGAGAATGCACAAGACCTGTACAAACTCAAGCCAGACAAAAGCCCAGAGTGGAGGGGAGAAGCAGTCACAAAAGTCCCTACCTAAGGAACTTTTGGTAACTGATAGCTGTCAAAATAGGGAGAGTTGATTCCTGATAGGCTGCCGAGGTAAGCGTCCATACATCCAAGAGTTACATAGGCAGCACTAATTGGACTTGATGGTTTAAAAAACAAAAACAAAACCGACATGATGAGAACACAAAGCTATGTAGGGATTGAAAGGGGATGGATTTGGGAGTTGAGAGAAGGGGGGAAGATTATGATCAAAATACACTGTATGAAATTATCAGACAATAAAAATAAATTTTAAAAGGAAAAACATAAAAATGACATTCTTCCAGAAGATCAACCTCTTCTCCTGCCCTGCCCTCCTGAGCAGTAGGCACACACTAAACCAGTCAGCTTTCTTATCTGCAAAATTTAGGTAACTGACCAGCCTGAACACACTTAGGAAGATGAAAGACAGACAACAATATATTGGAAAATGGTAAAAGTTCTAAATAAATGTAAGGTACAATTGAGTTTCTACACTACTAATAATAATTTCTCAAAACTAATCATCAGACAAATAAGGAAAAATTATGTAAGCAAGTTATTACTAAAAAGGAATTAAGACCATTTAAGAAAGTTTGAGCCGGGCGTTGGTGGCGCACGCCTTTAATCCCAGCACTTGGGAGGCAGAGGCAGGTGGATCCCTGTGAGTTCGAGGCCAGCCTGATCTACAAGAGCTAGTTCCAAGACAGCCTCCAAAGCCACAAAGAAACCCTGTCTCGGAAAGAAAAAAAAAAAAAAAAGAAAGAAAGTTTGATAGCATAAATGTTTTGTTAATACTGACTCAGAATAACTGTAAATCAAAATACTCCCAACTTGTTCCACATATCTTTTTTCCTCATCTATGCTCAAAGTAATAGGACAGACATTACAGGTGCAAAAGGCCCAGTGGCATCCTTGTAGGAATACTACTAAGCACTTACAAATCAAGGTTTCTAGCACTGTTAAGCAATGTTCTAGGCCCAGACTTGAATAGATATCAACTAAGTTATCTTGTAGATTTTATATTCCCAGAAAGATCACTTCACACCTGAGGACCTTATTATGGCTTTGAAAATAACTTTCTCCCTAATCCCTGTGGCTACTCAGTGGATACAACATGACTTTAATGTTAAATGTTCAAGTGAGAAAGAGCATCAGTTGATGGTACCTAAGAACACTGACTTAGAGCACTTCAATCTCTCTCTCCATCCCCAACCCCACTCCACCCCACCTATCGAAAGCTTGAACAGGACAGAGAGGCAATTTCAATTAAAATGTAAACCTACAGACTGGGACTTTACACACTCTCAACAAAAAAAAAAAAAAAAAAAAAAAACAAGTGAGTGGAGATTCCAAAACTCAAACCAAAGCCTTCATTCATTCACTGTTTACTGCTTAGGTATGAACTGCTCAGTGATGTGAGAAATTTAAAGGCTATGACAAAATTTTACCTTATAATAAGCAGGAAACTAGAACAAAACATGAAGCACATGTTAAATCCTTTGGCTGACTTCCATGGCCCCATGAGCAATTTCAACTGTACAGGAACAAAAACATAACAATATTTAAACGTGCTCTTCAATCGTATCTCACATGGCAGCACACCACATGCCTGGGTACAGCGGTGTACTCCTGTAGTCTCAGCTATGACTGGAAAACGCCCGGCCAGGACTCCACTTCCATTCTTACACCTTACAGTCTACACGCCGCTACCAGAACAAGTTTTTGAAACAAATATCATGTCATCCACACTTAAAATCGTTAAGTGGTTCCCAACTGCATCCTAATCACATTCAAGTACTCACCCCTCATCTGGCAGGCTTTATCCCGCCACACTCTGCACCAGACAAGTCAGAGTTGCAATGGCAATGCTACTCCCTGTCCAGAGAGCATTTCTCACATCCTTCACCAGCTAACTACTGCTCATACCTAGCTTAAGAACAACTCCCTCCCAGAGAAGCCCTCCTGGCTGCCCTCCAGTTCTAGTAAGGGTAGGCTATCTTGTCAATGTTCTCACAATACCTTCCCATGATCTCCCCCAACTTTCCTCCCAATGCTTTGCCTGTGTCTTCATCTGCCTCCCACTTTAGACTATGTGAGACGTCAGAACCAGGCATCTATCTGATGCCTAGCAGACTTCAAAATATAAAAGTGGTACTTAACAAATGATAGCTAAATCAGAACTGGTTCCAGACAACAGTCAAAAGGGCTGGTCAGAAACCTCACCATCTGAATGGTCTGAAGACCACTGTCAATACAAATTATCCAATGAAATCAAGATAGTTCCACATCTATTAATCTATCTCCAATACTCATTCACTCATGGATGCAAAGTCAGCCCTCAATAAATGTAATTGCCACAATCGGGCAGTTTGGAAGGAGCTTGACAGACATTAGAGCTCACTAAACCTCAATGTAACTCTCAGACACTCTTTTGCAAGAAATTAGGCAAATGGTAAACTCAGCTTTGGATCAGAAATCCACAAATAACCAATGAGCTCAGCAAATTTTCCAAAGATGGGAGAGTAACATTCATTTTACTTCTGGGAAAACACTGGAAGAACTGGGGTTTGATTGAAAAGACCTTCACTGGCCTCTTACATACATAAGAAAGGTCCTCAAGATTTTTTGTTGTTGTTGTTTTGTTTGTTTTTCCAGACAGGGTTTCCCTGTATAGCTTTGTAGCCTGTCCTGGAACTCACTCTGTAGACTGGGCTGGTCTCAAACTCACAGAGATGTGCCTGTCTCTACCTTCCAAGTGCTGGGACTAAAGGCGTGTGCCAACGCCCAGCTGGTCCTTAAGATTTAATATATCTTCCCTCACAACTATTCACCAGGAAACCTTTTAAAATAAAAATATGTCTACACAGTTGTTTTTCCAAAAGCAGCAAAAGGTAGGCAAGATTGTATTTAATTCTTCACCAGGATTGGGGGAGGAGAAATGAAGAAGGGGGAGAGAAATCTCCCTCATGGAAGGAATCAGCTGAGTAGTACCATGTAAAAAAAACTTTTTTTTGGCTAAGGCTCTTCAGCTGCTTCAAACAGACTTCAAAGTGCCATGGCAAGCACTGGAAAGGTGCCTCTCCACACAGCAGAAGGAAAAGCCCAGGTTTCTAACAGATCAAACACCGTTCCACTAAAGGACGCTGCCATTTCCACTACATGTCATGGAACCTGTACCTCAGCTTCACACTCTGTGATTCAAGAAAAAATAGGCTGTTTTTCTTTATTTATTTGGGTTTTTAGGATTAATTTATTTATTACATATATAGTGTTCTGCCTACATGTCAGAAGAGGGCACCAGATTGAATTGTTGATGGCTGTGAGCCACCATGTGGTTACTGGGAATTGAACTCAGGACCTCTGGAAGAGCAGACAGTGCTCTTAACCTCTGAGCCATCTCTCCAGCCCCTTACTTATTTTACCTGTTTTTACATCCCTACTGCAGTTTCCCTTCACAGTCTATGCCCCACCACCATCCACTCTCCTCCCTTCCCCTTGAGAGAAGGGCAGGCCTCCGTGGATAGCAAGCAGCCACCATATATCAAATTGCAGTGAGACTAGACACCTCCTCTGCTGTTAAGGAGGGGCAAGGCTTACTGGTAGGAGAAAAGGGTTCCAAAAGCAGGCAATAGAGGCAGAGACAGCCTCCTCCCACTGTAAGGAGTTGACAGGCTGTTTCTTCTATCACAAATACAACTTGTTCACCTTTGTTTCTGTAGCTATCACACACCTGACTACAGAACACGGCCACAAAGTAACTTAATTACTACCAGGCCTTTCCTTCTACCACCCACCCTCTCCCCTTCCACTTCTCTCCCTCGCCCTTAGTCCAGCTCCTTCCGGGTGACCTTTAAGCCCTTACCCCTGTAATCACCTCAGAATATTCACAAACCTGCCCAGCGACTTCTCTGAACCCCAAGTTCAAACAGACAAACAAACAAAATTCATTCTTCCTGTCCCTAACTCCACAAAAACACACATGGTAAATTACCATCCAAGTCAATTAGAGGGCTTTCTACAATGAAATAATTATAAGCAATTCTAGATACTAAGGGTAAGAAAAGCAGTCCGGGAAAAAAAAAAACTAAAACATCGAATACCAGCACCTGACAGACTGAACTAAAGTTCAAGAAAACCTAGGATAGACACATGATAAGTTTAAGGCTAGCATGTACTTATATCTAAGACCTTCTCTCAAAAACAATAAGGGCTGGAGACATGGCTCAGAGTTAAGGGCACTGGCTACTCCTCCAGAGGACCCAGGTTCAACTCCTAGAACCCACATGGCATCTAACAATGGTCTGTAACTCCAGTTCCAGAAAACACGATGCCCTCTTCTGGCCTCCATGAACAATGCACACAAGTGGTACACAGAAATACATACAGGCAAACACACATACACATAATTTTTTTTAATTCTATCCTTTTTTGTGTTCTGCAGGAAAGCAGCCACTGAGTGATAAAAATACAGATGGCTACTAACAGTTCAGAACTAAATCTTTAAGTTTTATCTGAATTTATACTGCTTCTTGTGGTGACTACCACAGTTGTACTTTAAAATATAGTCCATTAAAAACTTTAAAGTTCTTTAATCTCCCTTGTGCATGTAACACATATACACAAAATTCCTCGTGTCTAAATATCATTCAGCAATATAATTTTACCTTACAGGGTCTCAGCACAGAACAGGCTTGCTGTCCCACAAAACCCTAGTAAAAGTGACACCAGTGTCATTAACATAGTTAAGGTGAAGGCCCTCTTACAAACCACAGTGACCCAACAAGTCAGATCTGGATTTTCTTTGAAGTGTTTCATTAGAATTCATGTTAAGTCACTTCCACGCTGCTTTGCTAAGGTATCAATTTTAACCATTCTTCAAAAAGAGAAGCATGGTGTGGGTGTTGCCTCACACATGCAAAGCTTGGGGAAGCTGAGGCAAGCAGACAGCCTCAAGTCCCTGGACAGCCTGGGCTACAGACTGAGTTCCTAACATGATAGCCTTGCCTGTTACAGCAGGAGGTGCTAGGGGGCACATGGGGGGTTAAATACTGAACAGGAAGAGGGTGTGGGAAGAGCTTCATTAGGTTTGGCTTCCAGTCTTAGCCACAACAGCTCCACTGTTGGCCCACACAAAAGAAAACAATTTCAATCTTGATCCATCATTATTTTTGGATTTCAAAATATGACATCACTTTATGGCTTAGTTTAAACAAATCTTAGTTTTAAAAAACACCCTTCTGGCCAGGCATGGTGGCACATGGCTTTTCATCCCAATATTGAGAGGCAGAGATTTCTGTAAGTCTGAGGCCAGCCTGGTCTACACAGTGAGTTCCAGGCCAGCCAAGACAATAAAGCCAGACATTGTCTCAATAATCATCATCATCACCCTCTTAATACTTAAAAAAAATTATTATATATACAGTTCATTGCTTTTTCTACATAAGTATACAAAACAAATACCTGTGTTAATTAGACCTTACTCTTAAAAGTAACTGCCTGAAACCAACAGAAATAAATACCATGGTTTGGTTATTCTGTTTTGTTTTTAATTATCTCCTCACATTTCATCATGTCAAAGAAGCAAGTGTCACATTTTCTCAATGTACCAAATATAACCAGGAAAATGGGGTAGGTAGGTAAGTATTCATAGCGTGAATACTTTGTTCAGACCATGCTGCAGCCTTGGATCCCACTACTGCAGTAAATGCAGACAAGCTGTTTTGTGTTTAGGGGAATGTTTAAGGAGGTTTTATGACAGAGGGATAATCAGTGACACCACTGACACAAACATACTGATTACCCAGTGATGCACACTATGTCCATGGGGGTTACGATTATTTAATGAAGCAGGAGTCTAAGAGTCCCCCACAACACACACACCTTTCACTATCAGGATCCAAACATACTAGCAGACCAGACTGAGCAACAGTGATGGAGACAATGACATGATATTGTACGTTAACTGACAAAGAAGGACACCAGGGCAGGAAGAATATATACACACACATTAAATGTGTATAAATATATATAAATACATATATATTTTCTATTTAAACTAACAGTATCTTTGATTACGAAAAATAAGAAAAAGAAAATAAATTAGGTTTCAATCACTGTCTATTAGTAACTACTTCAAAAACAGATTTTTGGCTGGACAGGGTAGCACACACACCTTTCAATGCAGCATGCAAAGAGGCAGAGGCAGGCAGACCTCTGTGAATTTGAGACTAAACAGAGCTATATAGTAAGACCCTGTCTCCAAAAATAAGTAACTAAAAGAACAGACTTTATTTTCTGAATCATCTACCTAACTTTACTTAAAATACATCTGCAACCTATCACATCTAGTTCATACACAAAACACTTCAACAGAGCTAATTACAAAAAATGAATACAGTCTACTTCCTTCTAAAATGTCCTATGGAGAGGACAGCAGAAACTGAAAAGGAAGTGATACTTCTCACACACACAGACCTGGAGGACCAAAGGAGGCCAAGGTAGAGTGAAGGCACTAAGGAATGACCAGGGAAGGACTTAGAACCCACACACACCAGAACCCTGAGAACAACAAGGCCTTGGAGACAGACCACTAGCTCTCAACTCAACCAGAGGGCACCGAGATGTCGTCACCTTTTAAAGCTCAGCACAATGATGCCAGCAATTCACTCTGCAAGTATTCTTTTTATGTCTCATTTTCTAACATTTAATTTCCACTCCTGCACATGTGTCTCACAACAACTCTGCCTCGTGTACTGCTCAGGTTTGAGGACTCCTGTATGTCTCTTTACCAGTTTATCCAAAGGTATCGTCACTGTCCTCTTCATTCAGCCACACCCCACAAGTGGCCCTCTCATTCCTATCTGTCCTCCTTCCTCTCACCCTTAGCCCCTCCTTCCTTTTATCTCTCACTTACAGCCTCCCACACCTCTAAACGAGGCCAATTCTGGACCCTAACAGCACTCCGCCTTTTCTTCCCAACTCCCATCTTCATTTTTTCTGTTCAAAGTTGATCTAATACTTAATCCTTATCCTTACTCCCCTACTTTCCTCGTATTCCTGATCGTATTAACTAAAATCCAAGTGCACTCCATACAGAATTATCCATTGTTGTTTATCCTCCAACAGTTACTGAAGTCCAATGGACCATTACTAGTAATTGGGACAGTAGATATATACACAGTGTTAATATCAAGCAGTCAGTAAATAATTCTGAAATTTGTATCAGGCACCTGCAGTTCCTACACTGAGGAATTATTTTTGAACTATGCACTCAACTCTACCACATCCCAATTCTGCAGGAACACTTCAAAACAAAAGCATTCTGCTAAATAATAATAATTAACCATGTAAAGAAATAACACCAGATGTGTAAATCCCAACACTGTAACATAAGAATCACAAAAAGCCAAGATAACCTAACTCCTTCAAAAACTGCTAATCTCACTGCAATGGCATCTAGTCAGAGTGAATTTAACGAAATCCCAGAGAATGAACACAGACCCAGGGAGGATAGGTGACAAGGAAGTCATGTCTCCCTAGGAAGGGGAAACAGAAGAGATTTTGTGGGTAGGCTGGGGGTGGGTGGGGATGGGAACAAGAGGGATGGGGGTCAAGGGATTGTATTGAAAAAGATGACCGGGAAGGGGGTGCATTTTGAGGTAAGTTAGAAAGATGGTGCAAGGTAAGGGAAACTCCCAAGAATCTAAAAGATGACCCCAGCTGAGACTCCCAGCAATAGTGGATCTATAGCCTGAACTGGCCACCTCCTGTGACCCAGCAAGACTGGGACATCAACCCAGCCACATAACCTTTGACCTACAGTCTGTTCTGCCTATGGGATGTGCTGAGTAGTAAGAGTAGTACAGAGATTGAGGGAATAGACAAGCAATGACTGGTCCAGCCTGAGGCCCATGCCACAAGTGAGCTCACCCCTGACACTGCCTGGAGCACCAAGATCCAGAAGTTGGATGGCCCAAAGACCTAGGGGAGAAGTGAACATGGCTGGAGAAAAAAAAATTAAAATGTCAATGTAATGATGCCTGGTGATATTCTGCTATAATCATACATTGGTGCCTAGTCCAACTGTCACTAGAGAGGCTTCATCCAGCAACTGATGGAAAGAGATACAGAGACCCTCAGCCAAACATCAGGCCACACTCAGGGAATGCTGCTAAAGAGAGGAAGGACTGTAGGAGCCAGATGGGTCAAGGACATCATAAGGAAACCCAGAGGGACTGGAGAAATGGCTCAGCAGTTAAGAGCACTGGTTGCTCTTCCAGAGGACCCAGGTTCAATTCCCAGCAACCATTTGGGAGCTTACAACTGCAGTTCCAGGGCATCAGACATATTCCCCTCACACAGACATACATACAGGCAAAACACCAATGCACGTTAAGAAAAAAAAAATTTAAAAAGAAAGAAAATCCATAAAATCAACTAAGCTTGGTCCATAGGAGCTCACAGAGCCTGAACTGACAACCAGGGAGCCTACATGGGACTGACTTAGGCCTTCTGCATATAGGGAGCAGTGCCTGTCTCTTTACTCTTGCTGGTTTTTGGGAACCTATTCCTCATACTGGGTGGCCTTACCCAGCCTTAATACAAAGGGAGGTGCTTAGTCTTACTTCAACTTTGATATGCCATGTTTTGATAATATCCATGGGAGGCCTGCCTTTTCTGAGCATAAACAGAGGAGTGGATTGGGGGGAGGGGGCGCAGAGGAGCGGTGGGAGAGGGACTGGAAGGGAACCAGCAGTGGAGATGTAAAACAAAGAAATAAATTTAAAATTTAAAAAGTAAGCAGTTATACAACTATTTTAAAAAATTGTAAGAACGTTCCAAGAAAATAAGTTCTAGATTGAGAACACAAACAGCTGAAAGAAATAAGAAAGATGATGCAATAAATGGCAGAGGAATTCAACAAAGAAAAACACTTAAAGAAAACCAATATGGTCAGGAGGTGGTGGCTCACGCAGAGGCAGACAGATCTCTGAAGTTCGAGTCCAATCTGGTCTACAGAGTGAATTCCAAAACAACCAAGGCTACACAGAGAAACACTGTCTCGAGAAAAACCAAAAACCAAAAAACACAGTAAGTCAAAAAGTTGTACGCAGAGACTCACCAACAGAATGGCTCAAGGAGAAGAAAGAATTTCTGAGCTTGAAGAAAAGATAGAGAAACTGGATCAAACAAGGACAAAGATAAACTAATGAGGAGGTACCAGTAGGAATTCCAAGATATACATGACACTGGGGGGGGGGGGGGGGGACACACAAACCCAAGGATATTAGAGACTAAATGAAGGGAAAATAAAAACTTTCCATAATAAAAGCAGGTTAAAACATCATAATTACTAACTAAGCCTGTTCTACAAAAAAAGAAGAAAAAACCTGGAGCTGGGCGTTAGTGGCACACACTTTTAACCCTAGCACTAGGGAAGCAGAGGCAGGAGGATCTCAAGGCCAGCCTGGTCTACATAGTGAGTTCCAGGACAGCCTCCAAAACAATACAGAGAAACCCTGTCTCGAAAAACCAAAAAAACCTAGAAGGAATCTTTCAGAATGAAGACAAAAACAAATCCATTGGGTAAAGAATAAACCATACATGAATTAAAAGTTGAAGAGGGGGAAAAAAGCAAATAGTACATTCAACAAATGACAGGAGTCAAAACACAATTTTCAATAACAACTCTGAATATTGTCAATTGTGCTGGTACACACCTTGAATCCCAACAATTGGGAGACAGAGGCAGGTGGCTCTCTGTGAATTCAAGGCCAGCATTCATGATCTACATCAGTGGTTCTCAACCTTCCTAATGCTGCAACCTTTTAATACAGTTCCTCATGCTGTGGTGACTCCCAATCATAAAATTATTTTAATTGTTACTTCATAACTATAATGTTGCTACTGTTATAAATAATAATGTAAATATTTGTGTTTTTCAATGGTCTTAGGCAACCCCAGTGACAGGGTCATTCAAACCCAAAGGGGTCTTGACTCTTGACCCACGCCCACAGAGTGGGTTCCAGGTCAGACAGTGCTTACACAGTAAGATCCTGCCAATAAATAAATAAATAGATAGATATAGATAAATAAAAATAAAAGGGGAAGTACTGTTAATAGTCTCAATTTCCCAATCAAAAAAAACAAAGACTAGTAGATCAAAAAAGCAGAAACCAGGAATGATGGCTCAATCATTAGGAGTTCTGGCTGCTCTTCTAAAGGACCTGGTTTGATCCCTAGCCCCCACATGGCAGCTCACAGCCATCTAATTGTAATGCCAGTCCCTCCAAGGACACTGCATGCACATGGTACAGATATACATGCAGGGAAAACATGCATGTATATTACAAATAAGAATTTTCTCTCTTTTTTTTTTTTTTTTTTTTTTGGTTTTTCGAGACAGGGTTTTTCTGTATTGTTTTTTTGGACTCTGTGCTGGAACTCGCTCGGTAGACCAGGCTGGTCTCGAACTCACAGAGATCTGTCTGCCTCTGCCTCCCGGTACTGGAATTAAAGGTGTGCGCCACCAACACCCAGCAAGAATATTTTTAAAGCAGGTATTATCTGTATGTTACCTCCAAGAAACACAACTCACAAGACAAACACTACCTGAGAGTGAAAGATACTCCAACAGACACAGGAAATACTGAGGTATAACCATCCTAATATCTAACAGTATGTTTACAGCTGCACACTTCAGGAGCATGCATACACACCAAAGCTCAGGGAACATGACAGAAAAGGGAGAGCAGAAGGACTGTAAGAGCTCTGGATAGGGGAGGAGTCCTGTGAAATGCCACAGCAACTATGGTTAAAGGCACCAGATAACCATAAGATAAAGCCATTAAGATTAGTCAATATTCCAGTAGGTCGCAATGACTGGATTCAGTGGATTATCAAAAAAAATTTAAAAAAAAAAGAGGCTATGATGGTGAGGAGAAAGGCTACATGGAAGAGGTGAGGGCTTTCCTGATGAACTGAGTATATGATCAGCACACACTGTACATGTGTATGAAATGTGTATTGTCAACAGATATATAAAAGATACTTTTTACAATGTACTCACACTTTTCATGATTTTTAAAGTGTTTTATTATATTTGTGTGTATTATGACGAGTGTCATCACACACACATGTGGAAAATGGTTCTCTCCTTCCATCATGTGGGTCACAGGAATGGAACTGAGGGTACAAGACTTGATAGGCAAGTGCCTTCATGCACTAAACCATCTCATCAACCTAAGCTCCTTTTTCATAATCTTCAGAGTAATCAATAGCTTACCAAGTTAAACATTTAAGTCACTATTCCATAAATATCAGACTAAACTTTTATGACTGCTACTCTGCAATGTTTGCTTATTGAATACAAAGTACCTCACAGAGTTTCCATAATATTTATGACAGAGACTATCCAGTTGTGAAAACAAAATGTCAATAAGTAACTGGATTGTTATACTAAGAGTAAAATCAGGGGAGAAAATACTCTGCTCTTCTAGCCTAACTAACCTACTGTCCCAGAATATACAGTAGGGGGGAGAGAGAGAGAGAGAGAGAGAGAGAGAGAGAGAGAGAGAGAGAGAGAGAGAGAGAGAGAGAGAGAGTGTGTGTGTGTGTGTGTGTGTGTGTTGAGAAGCTCTGGCTGGCCTTTAACTCACTATGTAGAGCAGGCTGGCCTTGAACTTACAGAGATCTGCCTACCTCACCTCCCAAGTCCTGGGATTAAAGGCATGAGCCAGCACACCCATCTTCTGTTCAATAACTTTCTAAAATGTTTATGAAAAAAAATGTACCTCAGTAATTTGAAACAGATGAAAAATGCAAAATGCATTAAATTAATACTACTTGTATCCAAATAGTTTGAAAGTATTTTCAAGTCAAGTGTGACTGCAAACAGCTGTAATCACAGCACCTAGAGCAGCCTGAGCTACAATGAGTTCTAACCTAGCCTGGGCTACATAATAAAGCTCTGTCTGAAAAGAAATAGAGAAAGAGGAGAAGAAAAGGAGGGAAGAAATCAAGAGTGTTCACATTAAAGAAATGTACTGACAATTTTATTTCAAATACAGCAATTATCAGTAAGTGCTTTTTTTTTTAACTGATTACAAAAATGTCTATAATGAACCAAGACAATGTTTCATATTTCACTTAAATTTTTAGGTCCAAGTTACAGGGAACAAACTGCTTTAATCCTAAAAGGCACAGTATCTACTACATGAAGAACTTTCAAGTTCTATAAACAGAGCAGTCTTCAACAATCTCTAAGGGAGCAAGTTTCCCAATGGGGAGACAGTCCCTATAAATTACCCCAATCGCCCATCCCAATGACACAACATAAACCCACAGAGACAGAGCTGGAAACCGCCTGTTCTAAGCACTGCCGCATTTCAACTGTGTGCTCCTCCTGGCACTCTCTTTCCTATTGTGCGCCCACAGAAAGAGCTCTAAGCTCTCCGATTTGCCAAGCCCTTGTGATTGCTGTCCTAACTAGACAATGCTCAGCAGCAAACCCTGAAGCTTGAGTCACTGGAGAGAGCAGCAATTCTATAGGAACTCCCTTTACTCCCATGGTGCTAGAACTACTCTGCAGAGGCTCCTCTGCAAATGCTTGGGTGTGGGCCCTGGCTAGCTGATTTGAAAGACCTGCAACTTCCAGAGTGCTGTGCTGCACAACATTTCTTAGGAACATATCTTTCCCGTTTTCATGGAGAGACAAGACAAAGACGCTCCTTGATGACGTTCACATTTCTGTGTTCTTCCCAGTCAAGACATGCTCATGCCACTGCTGTGGCCAGTCCAGATTACTACTCCTGACAGGAGTTCTGTATCTACACATCTGGCAACATTCCATAAACGCTTATACCACATTCATTCAAACATACAATCACACCCACACACCTAACCGAGATCAACCAATAACCTTTCATATCAAAGGTCATCACATCAGGCCAAGCTCAAAGTTCTCCGAGCTCAAACTCGCCCACTGTACTCAGGCTATAAGTCCAAAGGCCTCAGCCCCGGTGAGCGGGGAGTGTCCTCACCACCTCTCTCACCTCCACAGCCTCATCCCCAGCTGACAACTCCTCACAACCCAGCCATGGGCACCCAGATCCTCAGGCTCTCCCTCACCTCCACCCGTGCCAGCCCCTCTGGCGCAGACACTGCTCCCTCCTACTCCTTCTACCCTGTGCCCTTCCTAAGGTCCTTGCCAAAGGTCACTCTCCAGGGTACTTCCATGGACCTCCACCTACCTGGGCAGCTGCCCCTCTCACAGCACAACCTGTCACCACCTCGTCAACTACACCAACTACTTCTTTGCCTCCCATCCCAGAGGACGTAGCAAGACTCTCGCCCACCATTACCAAAGACACTCAAATATCTGTTGAATACATTTTAAGTTTCCCTGATAAACACAGCACAATTATGGCCTATGCAATGATGAAAATAATTTAAAATCACCTATGACATGATGAAGACAATTTGGTTCTTTGGCACAAAATACAAACTACACAGGTGTCTACAATCACCCTTAGGAAAGCTTTTAAAAAGGTGTGTTAAAATGTGTTGCCAGATAATTACTAGCTTTGTGCTCGCTGCCTCTGTTAGGCAAACACCATAGTTCATAGAGGGGCCAGTCTGAAAGAGTCAATAAAGGAACCATGGAGGCTTCAGGCAAGCCATCTGCGGTCTGCTACCACCAAAGTGTCTCAGTCTGACTCAAAATCTGCTGGCTAAAGGCAAGTAGCTATTCCACTTAAGTCTCTAGGCCTGGATGAAAGCAAGGATTCCTTTTACTCATGACACTACTCCCAAGGACATCAAAACATGCTGCCAGGAAGCAGACCTCTGCTCTGCTCTGAGCATCACAGAGGCTGTCATTAGGAACTACTTTCTTCAGGCCACATGTCCCACAGTTAAATCACAATCTAGGGCTTGTAACAGTAGATTTTTCCAAAGTGATGTCATAAATGTGATGGCACTAAGGACTCTGAGGCACTAACCCACCACGCCCTGCACTGCCTCCCTACACCAAGGGGCAAGTTATCCACCCCCTGTATGGATTGCCCCAATGCAGTCAGTACTAGATAATGGTCCCTCCCTTGTAAGATTCCTCTGAGAGTTGGACTGTCCGTGCAAACACTTGAGCACTGCACAGACAACTCCTAACTGTATGGCCAAGTTCAATGAGCTGTGCAGTCTTTGGATCTGGTTAATCTTGGTGTGTGGTTTTTGTTTTGATCTGTGCAACACTTTTAATAATAAAGTTCAAGATAAGGGTTCTTTAAATCAAGTTAAAATGAAGACCCTACAGCTGAGATACTTTTACATCTTCAAAGTTTTTGGCAATGCTACAACTTATTCTTGACTAACGTCCTTGACTAATGAGAATTTTTTGAGGAGGATTCACTTACTCGAGAACTTCCACAGCAATCTACATTAAAATCCACTTTCTACTCATCATCTTCACTCTTAAACACGTCTTTAATGTCTGTATTAATCCCTCCTAGCATAAAGAATAGCCATTTCCTCCATAAATGCCCCAATACAGTCTCTAAGAACAGACAAGAGCCTGAAGCACAGAAGCTGTTCTTTCCAAGTCTCCAGTGTCCTGACACAGAACTAGTCATGAGGAATGAAGACAGCACCTGTTAGGTGACAATCTATAAACTCCCAAGTGTTCTAAGGACAACTTACACCATAACCTGGGGGAAGGGGGTCCCATATCTGTCTGTCTCTCTGTCTCTCCCACACACATAACCCACTCTAACGAAGTATGGAGTTAATTGTACGCTCTGTGTCATGAACTTCGAACATTTTCTTTTTAAATAGGGAAAGAGGAATTTGAAAGCCAATGAAGAAACCGGCTCTCACGTTCCACAAGCCAGGCTGGCTTGAGGTTCTGTTGGGAAGTTTCTGGTTTTGGTTCGGTTAGGGGGGAGGGTGTTTATTTGTTTTGGGGGTTTTGTAGTTGTTGTTTTTGGCTTTTTGTTGTTGTTGTTTTGTTTGGACAAGGAAATTTTTCCAGACTCCCTGATACGTGTTTTAGATAAACTTGAGACCCTCAACAATCCTACTAACTTTACTCTCCAAGCCCGAATTCTGGACTGTGGATTTGTACAAACGTATGACGTGTGAACAGCTTCCTAAAAGCAAATGGGGACTGAGATATAATTTAGGAAGTGATGATGCAAATCTCCCGGGGAGCAGCAGGGAAGGAGGGGAGGTGAAAAAGTCAGAGGAAATACCCTCCTGATGGCTGGGCACCAACTCATACCAAGAAGGGGGGTGGGGGAGGCGGACAGGCCTCCACAGGCCACGGCAAAGGGGGCAGCCCTGCCCGACCGCGAAGTGCCAGCACCGCCACCTCATCCCTCCCCCTCGCCCGCCCGTGGCCCCTCACCCAAAGCCGGCCTGGGGCCAGCGCGGCCCGGGCAGGCCGCCTCTTCCTCCTCCTCCTCCTCCTCCTCCTCCTCCTCCTCCTCCTCCTCCTCCTCCTCCTCCTCCTCCTCCTCCTCCTCCTCCGCCCACCCTCAGCGTCCCCTGCCCGCAGCCCTCCTCAGGCCGAGGCCGCGGTCCCCGCCCGCTCCCCCGAGGCCCGGCTTCCGCGGCCCAGCTTCCCCGGGACTCCGGCCTCCCTCGGGTCCCCCCCACCCCCCGACCCCGACCCCGAGGCCCGCGCCCGCGCCCCTGCCCCCACACTCACCCCCAGAAGCCGCAGGGACAGCGAGGCGGCAGGCTGGGCGCTTTGCTACGCTCGCTCCCGGCGTCTCCCATGGTGCTCGGCGGCGGCGGAGCTCGGAGGCGACGGCGGTGGCGGCGGCTGGGCCTGGGCCCCGCTCGAAGGAAGCGGCGGCGGCGGCGGCGACGGCAGCGGCGGGGGGCGCGGGCCGGGGGGAAGGGGAGGGAGCGGGCGCGCAGGCGGGCGCGAGTCCGGGGCTCGGAGCCGGGATTCCAGGCCGGTCAGCTGGAGGCGGGCGGCACCACTCGGCCTGAGGAGAGGGGGGGCGCGGCGAGGAGAGGGAGGGGAGCTGCGGAGGAGGAGCTGGGCCGTGCGGGTGAGGGAGCCCCGGCGCCCTCAGCCGCTCTCTCTCTCTCTCCGCCGCTCCCCAGCCACAGCGCTGCTCCGTGCGGCGGAGCTGGCGGGCTCGGCACTGGGTGGGGGAGAGCCCGGAGCTCCCGCCGGCTGTGGAGTCGCAGCGGCCGGCTGTGACGCCCGGGCCACGGCTCGCTCCGTAATTCCCTCCCCTTCCCCCTCTAGACTGTGCTGACCGGACAATGGCCGCTCCGCCCCCTCCCCTCGGCGGACACCCCTCCCGAGGCGGTGCGATGGTCTCGCCCGGGGGCGGGGGGGGAGACGCCGCCGCGGCTGGAGCCCAGCAGATCAGCTGGGATCGGGGCGTGCCACTTTGTTCAGCGCCTCGCCGGCGCGGGGCTGGGCGGCGCGTGCTCGGCCGGGCGGCCCGAGCGAGCGGCCCGTCAGACCTCCCAGAACTTTTTAAGATCGAAAGCTAGCCGGCGCTCTCCTGTCGGAGGGAGGGGAGCGGGTTTCGGAGTCCTGTGGGGAGCGCTGCCTCCCCCTGAGGGAGACAAATGGTACGCCCCGAGCGGGCACCGGAGCCGATTAGTTGTTTAGGGTAAGTTGGGTCGGGCCCCAGAGCGGCGGCGCATGCGCCTGGAGACCTCGTCGTCGACCCCGGAGGAGGGTGGAGCGTTTCCAAACCCGGAAGTTGTCCGGGTGTCCAGTGTGCCCTGCGGGTCCGCTGGGTCTTCAAGGCCACTGCTGGCGCTCCTGATCGATGCTGTGCTGTGAAGTGAAGCGTTTCTCCCCGAACTGCCAGCCGTCAGAGAATTCCCCCCACAACCATCCCACTCTTCCAGTTCCACCCGGAAAACTGACCCCCTCCCAGCATCAGTGAATTTCTGGAAAATGTATGCTACCTTACTCTATAGCAAGTCGGGGCCAGTGGGAACGTGGGCAAGTGTTTCACCCCGCTGATGTCTTGATCTGGAAAACCTTCCTTCTCCTTAGGGCAGATATGGTTGGTTTGGGCAAGACATTTGACCTTTTAATTTACATCTATGATGTATATTAATAAGTGGCCAAAGAAACAGGGGCCATTGAAAGATCCTTTCATAGTCCTTAAACACGATCCTCAGTTCTTTCTGTTCTCCAGTCAGTGGTGACCAAAATAGTTTGGTGCTGATCAGCAATTTTAACACAAAGTAAATTTCCACCAGAACTCTTGGAGAATTGACCTGGCGCTAAGGGTTTTGGAGCCAACTTGAAAGTCCAAAACTTCCGGGAGGGATACCATGTACCCTCTCAATCCCAAGGGGATCCAGCCCCAGGGAATATTATTTAGATTAACTTTATTATAAAATGATACTTCTTATTTCCTTCATGTCAGCCTGTGCATACTCTGGCCTCTAAATTTTTAAAAACTAGGAATCCCACTAAGTTTGTAATAATTGGAATGATGCTACTAAAGGTGAAGACAATGATTGCAAAAAATCAAGGCATTTAATGCCACGATGTTTAATTCTGATTGTGTGAACCTTCAGACACCTTTGATAACTACTTTCACAAGTGCATAAGAGCTGGGTGTGGTGGGCATCCCTTTTATCCCAGCCCTCCAGAAGCAGAGGCTATCAGATTTCTGTGGATTCCAGGCCAGCCTGGTCTAAATCATGAGTTCCAGCATAGCCAGGGCTACACAGAGAGATCATGACTGAAAAAAAAATGAATAAATATATATATCATTCCTTATCCTCATTGGATTCATGTTACCCTTAAATGTTCACTTAAACTGACATGTAATTGCCACACAATGAAAGACAGCCTTTGAGTTTAACAACGTAAAATTAAGTCCACACACATTTACAAATCTCTCTTTATTGGCATCTTCATGGTTGTCTTTTCTGTGTAGAAGAGAAAGGAAAGTTGGATGTATAAAATCCTTGTTTGTCATCTAACAAACTGCTTGCCCGTCTGTCTCAAGTGCCCAGAATGGTTTGTCCCTCTGAAGACCATAATGATTCGTAAAATGTAGCTTGCCAGCAGGTCCAAACTCCCTGCATACGGGAAGTTAGATCATCACCTTCAGTCTCCCTCTCAAGCGCCACAGGAAGTTAGATCATGGCTTTTAATCTTCCTCTCAGGCTCCATTTACTACTCTGCATCATGTGCCTGTGGTGGTTAGAATGTAATTGGCCCCCATAAACTCACAGGGAATGGCACTGATGGGAGGTGGAGCCTTGTTGGAGTGGGCGTGGCCTTGTGGGGGCGGGCTTTGAGGTCGCCTATGCTGCTCAGTGTCTCAGCTCACCTCCTGCTTCCTGTGGGTCAAAGCTGTAGAATTATTCTGGGTTCCTCCTCCAGCTCCATGTCTGCCTGAACATGGCCTTGTACCACTATGATGATAATAGACTAAACCTCCAAAAGCTGTAAGTGCCATCCCATTAAACGTTTTCCTTTGTAAGAGTTGCTGTGGTCATGGTGTCTCTTCACAGCAATAGAAACCCTAAGATAGTCCCCTACAAGTCAGCCGCTTGCTGACACTAAATGCACCTTGCTTGTCCATGTCTCCTTTCCTCTGTTCCTCCCATCCCCTCTGCCTCGAGTGCCCTACCTCCCTCTGGCCCAGCACATCCCTGTGCTTCAGGGATACGCTACCCTTCAATGCCCTCAACTCTGCCACAAGAAAATTGGGTCCTGCCGGGCGGTGGTGGTGCACACCTTTAATCCCAGCACTCCGGAGGCAGAGGCAGGCGGATCTCTGTGAGTTCGAGGCCGGGCTGGACCGACAGCCTCCAAAACAATACAGAGAAACCCTGTCTCGTAAAACCAAAAGAAAGAAAGAAAATTGGGTCCTTTTGCCTGTGCACATGATACAACAATCCAGAAATTCTTATCTAGTCTTACAAAATTGACTTCAAGCTGGGTGGTGGTCGAAAACACCTTTAATTCTATCACTCAGGAGGCAGAGGCAGATGGATCTCTGAGTTCAAAGCCAGGGCTACATAGGGAAATCCTGTCTCAAAAAAAAAAAAATCTGGGAGCTGGAGAGATGGCTCAGAGGTTAAGAGCACTGGCTGCTCTGCCAGAGGTCCTGAGTTCAGTTCCCAGCAACCACACGGTGGCTTGCAACGATCTATAATGAGATCTGGTGCCCTCTTCTGACCTGCAGGCATTATAAATAAATAAATATTTTTTTTAAAAATCCAAAAACAAAACTGTCTTCGAAAAGTGCAAGAGATTGGAGCAAACTTAACCTGTATTTGCTGAATGAAAAAACTAATTTGACAAAAACCCAGTCCTCGCCAAGAGCCTTGTCTTTGCAAGTAGAAAAATCACATACATTTCTTTGTGCAAAATCAATCTCTCTCCTCCCTCTCCTTTCCTCCCTCCTCCGTGTGTGTGTGTGTGTGTGTGTGTGTGTGTCTGTCTGTCTGTCTGTCTGTCTGTCTTTCTGTATGTATGTATGTATGTGTATGTATGTAATCACACACAGGCATAAAAGAAACAAGGATGTGGACCAGCAAGATGGTTCAGTTGGTAAAGGTACTTGCCAACAAACCTGATGACCTGAGTTTGATGCCAGGATCCACATGGTGGAAGGGGAGAAACAACTTCTCAACATTATTCTATGCTTTCCACATGGTAAGCCATGGTACAAGTGCACCCATGCATATACATAGGGGCACAAAATAAATGTAGCAAAAGATTTTTAATACTTTATTTAACTATATTTTATATGCAGATCCCCTGGAGCTGTAGTTACAGAAGTTGTGAGCTGCCATGTGGGTGCTGGGAATAGAACCCTGGTCCTTTTGGAAGAGCAGCCAGTGCGCTTAGCCACTAAGCCATCTCTCCAGCCCCAAAAGATTTTTTAAAAAAGATGTTGCATAGCAACTGTTTTGAAAACACAGCTCTAATTCCAGCACTCGGAAGGTTGGAGCAAGAGGATCACAAATTCAAGGCCAACCTGGGCCACATAGCAAAAAAGGCCATCTCAAAATCTAAAAATAGTAACAAGCTCGAAACAGGCCAGTCTCACACAAGGACCTAAAATGTCAACAGGAAGCCATGTGGCTAGTCCCTCAAACCCTTTTCTCTCTGTCACACAGTCTTTCATCCCTGCTTTTCCCCCACAAAGCTGCATCATTCTCTGCCGACCTGCTTCTCTGAGAACATACTCTGGGCTTTCTGACCCTCATGACAAGAGCAAGCTAAGACTCGTTAGTAGTGGTGGATTCCAATTTCCCAGGGAAAGAAACTGGTCAGTCCAGTTTACATCAGTTTGTCAGATCTTGGTCCTGTGCCACCTTGCACCAATATAACGGTGCGGCCGGGGCTATAGTGATAAAAGTGAGGTTGCCAGCAGCCCGTCCTCGGAGGGAGGCTTCCGTTCTCAAGAGGGTCAGGAGGGCCAGGTTTGTGGCAGCGCACTCCTTTAATACCAGCACTCTGAAGGCAGATGCAGGAGAAACTCAATTTAAGGCCAGCCTGGCTTGTATAGGAAGTCCCAAGCCAGCCAGGGCTACACAGTGAGATCGTGTCTACAATTAAAAAACAAACTATTGCAAAAAGAAAAGATCAGTAGTCTACTTGACAGAAGGTGTCCAGAACACACCAAAATAGGAAAAAACTGTAACGCCAAGTTCAAAAGCATAAAAAGCAATGGGCAGGATCAAGAATTTTCCAAGACTGGCTCCAATTTAAAGTACCCTGGGCCTTCATTTAAGTCACCATCCCTCACAGAAACCATCACGGACACACCCCCATGTTATATAATCTTACGCAGCACTCATTCCCCGGGCAAAACCTGTCACAGTTTACAAGAAAATATTCAGGAGTCTCCTCTACAAACATGGTATTTGTTTCACCCACCATGGTTTACCTAAAGCCAATGGCACATTTGGTTTTGCATTCAGTAGATATTTGTTACGGGCCTCCCACATGGCTCACCGGGTAAGGGCCCTTGCTGCCAAGCCTGACCCCCTGAGATCAGTCCCCACTTGACAAAAGGAAGAGAACCGACTCCCATGAGCCATCCTCTGTCAACCACTCTCAAACAACACAAATACAATAACAAAATTCTTAGGAGTGAGTCGTCATGAGTAAAATTAAAGGCACAACATTTGTTAGTCTGTGCAATATCCCCCACGAGGCCTGATGTTGCACACCTATAATTCCAGCTACTCTGGAAGCAGAACAGGACGATCACAAGTTCCAAGAAAACCTCAGCTAGGAGTGATGGCCGTCAGAGCAAAGGAAAAGGGAAGATGAGCACTGTCTCAGCACCTGACGTTTTGGGGACTGGGCCTCCTGTGTCTCAAAGGCAGGGCTGCACGAGAGTCCAGGAGACCTTACTTAACCCTGAAAAGCAACCACAAAGGGGCTTTAGGGGCCTGAGAAGAAGCAGATGATCCCCTGGTTCTAATCCATAACCCCACAACTCTAACCCGGCTTTAAAGCCTTTCGCTGCTGTAATTCACTCTGACCTGGTATCAGCCCAGTGTCCAACCCTGGGTCTTAACCCTAATCCCCATATTATCTGCCAAACCGAATCCCAGATTTCAGACCCAGCATCAACCCCGATCCCAGGCGCTTAACAGAGACTCCTTTACCTGACCGCTGACTGGTGTGCCCTTAGTTCCTCTTTACTGTGACCCCCACTCCCGGGAACAGGGAACCCCAGAATACCCTATGTCCTTGGGGAGATGAGAAGACAGTTTTGGCCATCAGAGAAAAGAAAAAGGCCCTGGCCTTCCAGAAAAGATGACATGGGGTATCGTCCTCCGGACCCAGCAACTGTGTGCCCTATGTTCTAATTCAGGGGCTGCAGAGGCCTGCAAGTCCAGGAAAGACACTACCCAGGTCCCCGTGTGACTCTGGTCCCAGGGGTACAGCTGACAGAGGGCAAAAGATTGGAGGCCCTCCTATAAGCAATGGTTTGTGCAGAGGAGGGGGCATCTGCTGTTGAGACCAGTTTGATCTACATGGAGAGTTTTGGGCTAACCAGGAAAACAACACGAGGATGTCATGAGATAGGGGGTTCTGCTCCCCCTTATTTGAGCTTGGTTTTCCTGGGTGGGGATTTAAAAAAAAAACATTGAACAAAACCCTGTGTAAGTTTCCTCCCAGCCTTGCAGTTTTCTGATGTGTGGTTGGCTCTCTGAGTCGCTTACAGCCCCGTTGGCATGGATAAACTCGCAGAAGCAAGGGGAAATAAGGGCGACCGCGCATGCCATCTCCAGCCCTTCTCCAAAAACTAAAAATAAATGAACTAAAGCGAAAGCTTGGACGGGCAAGGAAGGGAGGAGGACAGGAGGGACTGCCATTTCACACTCCGTTCCTTATGGTGGTGACATCACCACTCTCCCTGCTGCTCACACCCAGTCTCGGTGTGAAATTTGATTTTACTGACTTTTCAATTTCTTTACAAGAATAGCAATAATCATTTCTCAGAAATTCCTGACCTTTGTAGAAAGAAAAGTCCTCCCTAACACCACCCTCCCCCAACCCCAAGAGATATCCTGTACTAACAGCTGGTGTATAGCCTGCAGGCTAGGGATTTTGTACACAGTCATATGAATTAGATCTTACAGGACATAGTGTGCCCTCCAACTGATGTCACAGCATCTTCCATATCTCTGTACATAGGTTTACAGTATGGTCTTTTCATTTTTAATTATGTGTATGTGTGTGCATCTGTGTGTGCGCGTATGTGCACATGAGTGCAAGTGCCCTGGCAGGCCAGAGGAGGGCGTCAGAGGCCCCTGGAGCTGTCCGGTGTGGATGCTGAGAACCAAACTTAGGCCCTCTGCAAGAGCAGTGCACGCCCTTGACCCATCTTTGAAGGCCTACAGTATGGTCTTCAGGCTAAAGACATTAATTCTGGTGTTCCAGAGATACAGGAATGACTGGGGCGGGAGAGAGGATGAGAGGGGAAGAGGAGACAGGGAAGAGAGACTGAAGACCCTCAAGAGTTATCATCTAAAGGCCTACAACCAGCAGAGTCCGTAGTGTGAAGTTGCGGTCCGGGTCTGACGACAACCAAAAGAACGCTATCGGGACTCAAATAGCATCAGTCAGGAGGGATTGTGTCTTGTTTCATCTTTTTTTCCACCCAGGCTGTCAGTGGATTGGAGGAAGCCTGCCCACCTTGCCCACTGTGATTTGCTTTGTTTAGTCTACCAACTTGTTTCAGAACATTTACACTAATGTAACAAAACGGAATTCATAAACAGATTTATTCCTCACAGTTCTCTCTTCATGAGTGTGAGAATACATGCGTGTGTGTGTGTGTGTGTGTGTGTGTGTGTGTGTGTGTATGTGTGTGTGGTCATGATTTTGTTTCTTCTGCCACCTCAAAAATTTTTTTAATTATTTTTATGAATTTTATTATTTTTAATTATGCCTCTCTCTCTTTGTGTGTGTGTATCTGTGCACACGTGCACACCCCTTTGGAGTCCAGAAGAAGGGCATCATCAGGTCCCCTAGATCTACTGTTACAAGCAGATGTGAGTCACCAGATGTGGATGCTGGGAACTGAACTCAGGTCCCTCTGCAAGAGCAGCATTTGCTCTTAACCCCTGAGCCATCTCTCCAGCCCTGCTCCCATCCTGAGCTTTTGAGACAGAGCCATGTTATATAACCCAGTCTGGGCTGGTATTCTTTGATGTGTAGCCCAGGCAGGTTTATAACACTCCAATTGGCATTCCTTTGCCTTGGCTTCCTGAGTGTTGGGATTATAGGCATTATCAACAAACCTAGCTTCTTTTTTCTTTCCTTTTCTTTTTTTAAGATAGTGTATCTTGTCATGTTGCTTAGGCTGGAATCAAACCCTTGGCACAAGTGATTTCCTGCTTCCACCTCCCAAGTAGTGAAAACTGCAAATGCACCACCATCCCAAATTTTGGAACTATTTTCCTAAGAAGGAAAATAGTTGCAATACTGTTTCACATTCATTTTACGTGGCCAAACCTCCTATCAGAAAGTGTGTACCAATTTATACTCCCTCCAACAGTGAGTGTGAGGGTAGGTCTTTGTGATATCATCACTCTTAACTGTTACCAATTTAATCATAAAAGATGGCATTTAATGGCTATGTTTACTTGATGTTTGGGTTTGTGTGTGTGTATGTAAAGAGAAGCCTTTTCCTTGCCAGCGGCTTGGTTTCCCCTCCCTCCTGCCCCCCAGTCACCTGGGCTCTGCCGCGCTGTAGTCCCCAAATAACACACAAGACGCTGTATTAATTATGAAGCTGTTGGCCTTGCTTGTTTCTTACTGGCTAGCTCTGACTTAAGTATTTATCCCATAACTGCTAATCTAAGTATTTTCTCTTACCGGAGAAGTTTCCAGGCTTCTTATCCCTATGGTGGTTACATCTTGACTCCGGGTGTTTCTCCTACCCAGAGTTCTCCTGGACTCCTAGTCCAACCTATCTTGGTTCCCTATTGGCCAACAGTGCTTTATTGACATATACACAGGACTTCCCCCATAATGTGTACTTTGTTGTTGTTTTGTTTAACTCATTTTGTATAGAATTGTCTGTTTAGGACCTCTGTCAACTTTTCTACCCGAGTGGATTTTTTTTCCTTAAAGTTTCAATGTTGATGCAAAAAGTAGCAGCCCTTTTCCGTACATTGCAAGTGACTTCTCTGCTGTTCCTCTCGCCTACCCTCCTCACTCTGCCCTGGGATTTGAACCCAGATCTTCATATATTCTATGCAGGTATCCTGCCAATGAGTTACATCCTGACTCACTTTTGCATTTTATTTATTTTTAGAATGGAATCTCAGTAAGTGTGATTGTGATCCTCCTGTCTCAGCTTCGTGAGTCACTGTGAGTCTCCAGGCTTGTACCACTGGGCCTGGCTTTGTCATCTGTCTCTTAATTTTACCTAGGCTTTTGATTTTCCAGAGTCTAGAGCATGTGTTGGGGTGCATTAACCTTGGCTAATCTAGAGTCACTGATGTGGACACTCTGCCACCTAAAGATTAAAAACAGAAAAAGGGAAAGTGAGAAGACAGAAAATTGTGAGAGACAGGAGACAGACTGCAGAAAGGAATGTTTTACCCTTAGGCTGTCCTTCCCTGCCTCATGTCAGGCAGTCTGAGGCAAATGGCCAAGTCACCCAGAGGTCAGGACAGTCCCTTGGGCCCGGTGCCCAAGCTCCCGGAGGCAGGCTCTCCAGGACTTGTGCCCCAGACTTCCTGATTTCCTGTCTAGAGGTTTTCAAAAGCAGCCAAAAGCCATGACCTTAAAGCCGTGTGAGTCCCTAGAGACCTGAAGTTCCCCATCAAGTCCCTTCCTCAAACTGGCATAGATGGTTTCCACGGCATCGTGGGTGGCTGAGCAGATGCTAGGCTAGGTCAGCAGTAGGCACCGAGGATGCCAAACAGAACGGGGTTCGGGGAAATGGTAGGGAGAGGCTCAGGTGTGCAGGACGGTGCTGAACAAAGAGAGCTGGAGTCTTAGTTTGCGTTTTCCAGAAGCTGACACAAAGGCAAGAATTGGGAGACGTGAAGACCATGGATAGGGATAGCAAGGTGGTCAAGGCAGGGGTGTCGGAGAGCCAGCTGTCACTGGGCACAACCAGGGCTCAGTCCTATGGTGGGCTGCATAAACAACAGACCTTAAAGCCACCCATCCTGTCTGAAGAGCAGGGACAGTGACAGACTGAATATACATACAGCCAGGCGACATATATCACGGCACTTCCGCCTGGTTTGCGACAGAACCTTGGAGATAAGCCTCTCAACACACCTGTAGGGTGATCTTGACTAAGTTAACTGAGGTGGGAAAACTCAGCTGTGAACTCTACCTTCACCTGGGTAGATCTGGACAGTCAGAACATGAAGGAACCGAGCCGGCCACCAGCATGTCCCCCTCTTCTTCAGACAGGGGAGTGTGACCAGCAGTGACTGCTTCACACTCCTGTTGCCCTTGTCTCCACCCCCCACCCCCACCCCCACCACACTGGACTCTGCCTTGAAATGTGAGCCAAAATAAACCCATCCTGCCTTGGTCACTTTTGCCAGGGTGTCTCACCACAGCAACACACAAGTGGCTAAGACACACTCTGAGAAGCTATAAGGGTCAAGGGCCGAGACAGGATGCTAGTGAGTCCACAACAGCCAGGCAGTGTGTGTGTGTGTGTGTGTGTCTGTCTGTCTGTCTGTCTGTCTGTCTGTCTGTCTGTCTGTCTGTCTGTGGCATTAGCATGGCTTTCTCCCCAAGGCTGTGAGTCATTTCCAAGTAATACGCATAGGAGCTAGGAAGTGGAGTCAGTGTAACAGCGGGCATGACAGAATTAGGTTTCTAAACGTTCAAGGAACCCAGAGAGACTATATTTTCTCCCGCCTCAACTTACACAGAGGCCAGGTACGTGTCACTCCAAGGCAGACTAAAAGGACAGAGGCGGGCACGAGGGCCCTGTCTGTGGGAGAAGCTTGCTTCGTTCAGGATCCCCACTGCCAGCAGCTTCTCCCCACCAGCCAGGGACCCTGGCTAGGCAGAGGCTACACAGCTGCCATCTGCTCTCTTGGCTCCACTGCCTGGCAACTGCCTGCCTGCGTCTGTTCCCCGCCCTGGAGGAGGAGGCAGCCTCCTCCGTGGACCATCAGGCGGCGGTGGCCTCGCCAGGGCCCGGCCACATGATGGATTTACTGATCATAACTTTCTGATGTGGGGGCTGCTCAGCCATGTAGCAGACCCAATTCCATCTGGCGTGCGCTTCTTGAGAGAGCTGGGAGAAGGGAAAAGTCGGAATTACTGGCTGCTCACCCTGGGAGAAGTGTATCTTTGTGCAGGCAGGTGTGGGGAGGGTGTGCATGAACAGGCATGATTGCACACGCTGGTGGGAACCTGCAGAGGTGAGAACCTGTGCGTGTGGTGTGACCGCACGCGCTCACGAAGGTGTGGACATAAACACGACGAGTTCAGCACCTCTGGGATCCCATTGAGTTCAGCACCTCTGGGATCCCATTTCCTTCTGAAACCACTCAGCAAATAGGGTTTTAATAAATAATAATGCTACCGTCTCTTGTATACTGTCTAATGGCAGTAGCTGCTTTGCACACACTAGTTTTGTTTTTGTTGTTGTTTCTTGAGATAGGGACTCCTAACCCAAGCTGGCCTCCTCACACTAGCTTAGGTAGCCGAGGATGAACCCTGAATGCCTCCCCTTCCAAGTGTTGGGATGACAGATGTCACTCTCTTTGGCTACTGTAGTCTGCAAGAGAAACCTTACCTTCTCCACCCTGTAGATGAGGCTACTAATATCCTGGAAGCCGAAAGAACTGCCCAAAGATTCAATTTGTAAGCAACATAGCTGAATCCTGGATGGTGTTTCTCATTTCACAATGCATGATATTTCATTTCTATCCCCTTCCTAAATCTCATCGAATGAGAATAAACAACAAACTGTGCTGTACACAATAGGAATGATTCACGGAAAACAAATGTCAAGCAAAAGAAGCCAAGCCCCAAACAAAATAGCTACTGCCTCGTTGTTCTGTCTATGGGAAGGTCAGAAATGCCCAGGACTCATCTACAGAGTTGAGAATGGGGAAGATGAGCTGGGGTGTGATGGCTTCTGCCTGTCAGCCCGGCCCTCAGGAGGTAGAGGCTGGAGAATCAGGAGTTCAAAGTCATCCTCAGCTACATAGTGAGTGTGAAGCCAGCATGGGCTACATAAAACTCTGTCTCAAACAGAACAGAAGAGAGTGGTGGGCTGGGAATGCCTGCTCCCTGAGCTGGTAGGAGAAAGGCCCTAGCATCACCCCTTGGAGGCAGAGAGCAGAGAAATGGGTAACTTTCAGGAAAGGGCTAGAAGGGACCACCGAGGTCATTCTCAGGGGCTACTCACCGGCAGTATTTTACTTCTGGTCTGGCTGTTGGCTACACGAACATATTCAACTGGTGTGACTCCACTGAGACATGCATGTATGATTCATGCATTGTTCTATATGAATGATTTCCCTTATTCTATATGAATAATTTCCCTCATTCTATATGAATGATTTCCCTCAGTCAAAAGTTGGAAATGAAGATAAAAAAATCTTTCCAGAGAAATAAAGACAGGTACAACAGAGTCTACATTTAGGGGCTTCCCAGGCAACCTCAGAAGATTCTAGGCTCTGAAATGGGGGGAGGGCATGAGGCTAGCAGACTCCAGACTGAGTGTTCTGGGTGAGCTACAAGAAGAGGCAGTCTAAAGACTGTGGCAAAGTGCATGTGGGGCATGTGTGGGGTCCCGGGTCCCATGCCCAGCACTGCATAAGCCAGCTGTGGTGGCACACACCTGTAACCCAGACCTGGAAGGTGAGGACGGCAAGATCAGAAGTTCAAGGTCATCCATGGCTACAGAGGTCAGCTCTGGTTCCATGAAACCTGTCTCAAAAATAAACACATAGACCAAGTGTGGTAGTACACACATTTAATCCCAGCACTCTGAGGTAAATGTGAGTTTAAGGCAAACACGGTCTACACATCGAGTTGTAAGACAACCAGGACTACAGAGTAAGACCCTGTCTCCATATCGATCAACCAATCAATCAATCAATCAATCAATCAAAAGACAGATTAAACAGAAAGTGAAGAAAAAAGGATGTGACCACTGTGTCCTGACCAAGAGAAGGCCATGCCTTTTGAAGTCCAACAGACCTGGGTTAGCCCCTAGGACTATCCCAAGGTAGCTAGCTGAGGGATACTGAGAAAACGATGTAGCAACTCAAAACCTTGGTTACTTCTGCAACACAGTGGGGGTGAGAGCAGACCCCTACAAAGTTTGACCTCTACTCAAAACCTTGGTTACTTCTGCAGCGCAGTGGAGGAGAGAGCAGACCCCTACAAAGTTTGACCTCTACACGGGCTCTGTGGTGTCCACATGCGTGCGCACACACAACTTAAGTTTTAAATGTAATATATATGTATATTCTGAGCTGGTGGATGAACGACTGAAGAACTTCTTGAGTCATCTAATCGGAGGCCAACCACCGACACGTTTCCTTCCCCAAGGACCCATTTAGAGTTTCCCACTTCCTCTTTTACACCCCTTTAGCTTCCTGTATGGTGTGGCCCCTGGGAACCAGTGCAGGCAGACAGCCTTATTTTCCAGCATGTAACACAAATTCACTGCATACACACACACACACACACACACACACACTAAAACAGTGTCTTAAACACAATAGCCATTTATTTTGGTTTCCCTGAAAGAAGTCTATTAAAACATGTGTTACTGGGGACCAGAGAGACAGCTCAGTGGTTAAGAGCACTTGCCGCTCTCCCAGGGGACTTGGGTTCAGTTCCCAGAACCCATGTTGGATGGTTCATAGCCACCTGTAACTCTAGCTCTTAGAAATCCGTTGTCTTCTTCTGGCTTCTGTAGGCCCCTTCATTAAATGTGGGCACACACACACACACACACACACACACACGTAAATAAAAATATTTTAAAAACTTCGAATGTGTCTTTCAAAAGATCCCATCAGCGAAAGGCAAGGACAAATACAGCTTGAGGTGGGCAGGGAGGGCCGGACGTAGATCCTGTGTCTGATAAAGAACAGGTTTCCAAAACATATAAAGAGCTGTCGAAATTCAATAGCAAAAAGGCGAACAATACAATTGAAAAAAAAAAAAGGCAAAAGATTTGAACAGACATTTTCCCAAAGATTATGAGTAACTAGCAAGCAAGTGAAAGGAGCCGGCCAGCAGCATTAGTCATCCGGGAAATGCAGATGAAAACCACAGGGGATATTACCTCACAGCCACCAGAATGAGCTTTACCAGAGAGAGAGGCACAAGGAGTCTTTGCGAAGATCTGGAAACACCTGAAACCTCATTTGGGATTTACAAGGGGGTTCAGCCACGTTGGAAAAGTCTACCCTTTGGGGTATCTGTCACACAAGGGAGATGAGCAAGGCCCACACAATGTGTTTGTGTATGCAAACGTCTGCAGCAGCATTACCCGAAGCAGCCTCAAAGTGAGAATTTCCTATACTGAAGTACTAGTCACTGATGGGGGGGGCCGGGGCGGAGCACTGATGTGTGCCCCATCAATGGGAACAAGCCTCCAAACCACTGTGCCCAGTGCCAGACGCGGAAAGCTGACACCTGTAATTCGGTATACAGGGGACATCTAGGGAAATCTGATCTATAGAGGCAGGGAGTATGTTTGTGATTAGCAGGGTGGGGTGAGGCTGGGGGAGGGGAAGGAAACGCCTGATGGCATAAAGATTGTGATGAAGGACTCGAATCTCAGTAGCATTATAGATACTCTTGTTCCCTATTTCTGATCTTTCACCAAGGTGTAGCATGCGTACAGAAATGCACAGGGACCTTAAATGGACAGCTGGATTTATACAAGGACACACATGCTCACATACGCTCATATGCTTGCATACATGCTCACACTCGCACACATACATGCTCACACACTCTCATATGTTCACAGACATGCTCACACTCGCACACACACATGCTCACACTCACACATGCTCACACACTCTCATATGCTCGCACACATGTTCACACTCACGCACACACATGCTCACACACTTGCTCTCACACACTCACACACATGATCACACAAACCCCTAAATAACCACTACCCACATAAGGATCAAGAAGCTCCCGGCATCTAAGAAAGCACTCCTGGCCAGCCCCACTCCCCACAGAGCAGTCTCTCTGGGCGCCACGAACACAATCCATTCACTTCCCAGGTTACTTGGGCATTGTCTCTTCATCCCACCATTCTGCTGCTCCCCAGACACTGTGTCTCCTCCCTGAGGCCCTCAGAGTCCCCTCACATACTGCCATCGGTCGCTTTCACTAGAGAGTTGGGGAATCCATGGAGAGTGGCTCCAGCTCCAGGCGGGAAGGAAACCGAAGCCCCCTTGGTGGGCAGCTTATCACGGGATGACAGTGGCCATCTGCTGTGTCACTGGTGGCTCCTTCTGTCAATGCCCCCCCTCCCAGGGGAAATCCACGAACTCTGAGTCCTTCACAGGGTGGGAAGCAGCAGGCATGAGGAACATTCCAGCATCCCTAACGCTGCAGGGCCGAGGTTAACATGGCCTGTGTTCATCCTCATCCGGGGTTCACTCCAGCAGCTCCTCCCTCCTCGCTCCTGTTCAGTGTCTCTACTCCCACCATTAGCCCTGAGCCAGGCAATTCTCTCAGCCCAGGTCTCCTCTGACAAGCAAGGCCCTCCAGCCTCCTTTCCTAACCAAATCCTCTACCAGCACTTGACAAGCACATTTGTTTATCCTGCTCTCCTTTCACGTTAGAGCCTGAGAAGCTGACAGACTCTGAGAGCAGAAACTCCTTATCTTGACTCACTAACTGCCCCCACCCCCCTCTTTGTTTGTTTGTCTGTTTGTTTTTGTTTTTTCGAGACAGGGTTTCTCTGTATTGCTTTTGGAGCCTGTCCTGGAACTCACTCTGTAGACCAGACTGCCTCTGCCTCCCGAGCGCTGGGATTAAAAGCATGCGCCGCCACCAATGCCTCTCTTTCTTTTATGAAGCAATTCCTCAATCAGTCTCCACCTTAGTTTTGGAGTCAGCGACTCTGTGAACCTGGAGCTCATAGTTTTAGCTCGATTGACTGGCCTCCTAGGCTGGAAGTCTCTTTAATGTGGGTGCTAGATCTGAACTCAGGTCACAGGTTTTTGGGATAAGCACTTTACTGACCAAGCCATCTCTCCAGCCTCTAAACCCTCAACTGGAAGCTGAGCTGACTTGCAAGGCCCACAAAGGGTGCCTGGCTCATTCCTGTACAGCTCAGACTTCAGCAAAGCCCTTGGAACACGTGGTCAGCACTCAATTAGTACATGTTATATTCAGATCTAATTAAAAGATGGCTTTGGGTGAGTGGAGGCTTCCAGGCCTGGGAGGAGAAGGGAAGCTGGGGAAGGGGTTATTTAATGAGGGAAAGTGGGCAGCCGAGTGATTGCGGCTGGCCCTGTGGGCTCTGTCCCAGAGTGAGTGAGCTGCCCACTGGGCTTCCTCGCCTCCTGCCTTGGGGAGGCCAGTGGGGTGGGCAAAAGCTGCGGCCACCATGCATCACAGCTTGACAGCCCGAGGCAGCACAGGGCCCTTCCTGGAGGATACTTTCAATCAACTTTGCTTCAGTGTGTTCCCTCTAAATGACTCTGGGATGTAAATAAAATTAAATTAATGCTGCTGTTTGTCTCTAGCCGGGGTGGAAATGGACTATGGAGACGATGCCCTGAGAAAGGCAGTCATGAGAAACAGCAGCTTTGCACCCCGTCCCGTGGTCACCTTCTGTCACCTACCAGCATGGGTTGGACAGACAAGTGCAACATGCCACCTGTAAGACACATGTGCCCCTAGACATGTAGGATGATGACCCAACATACAAAACCAGCAGCATCACTGTCAACATCACCACCACCATCATATTATTATTATTATTATTATTATTATTATTATTATTATTATTTTGGTTTTCCAACACAGTTTCTCTGTGTAGCCCTGGCTGTCCTGGAACTTGCTATGTAGAGTAGGCTATCCTGGAACTACCTGCCTTCTCTGTGCTGAGATTAAATGTGTGGGTCAAAACTGCCCAGCTTTTAATACAGAATCTTAACTTTTTTAAAAAACATCATCAGATTTTAATGAGATTTTTAATATTTTGTGACTCAGTTGCATGATTTTGCATGACTCTTTTTGTTTGGTTGTTTGGGGTTTTTTGTTACTGTTGTTTGTTTTAGTTTTTTGAGAAACTCTCTCTCTCTCTCTCTCTTTCTCTCTCTCTCTCTCTCTCTCTCACTCACTCACTCTCCCCATAGCCATGATTGTTCTAGAACTGTCTATTTAGACCAGGCTTGCCTCAAACTTACAGAGATTTGCCTGCCTCTGCCTCTTGAGTTCTGGGACTATTGGCTTCAGTGGTTCTTGAAATAACCTTATCAAAAGGTTGAACATACCTGGTAGCCATCAGTTTGGGGGGCTAGGAGGTGGTATCACTACCAGTCCCCCTCTATCTCAGACTCACCCTGTATGAATTGCCTAATTGCTCTCCATGGATACTCCCAGACTACTGCTCCTTATGGAGTATTTAGCACTCTAAAGAGGGCTGGATACTGCTTCTTTTTTTCTTACCAACTCAAGAGCACACCCCACAGAGGCCATCTACAGGAAGCTATGCCCAGTGGCTCCTTGGCAGGATATCATCTGTGGTTCACCTGCCTCCCATCCATCTCTCCTCCCCTATGGACACCACAATCCTGGCTTAACTCCACATAATTCTTCGTTGTGAGGGACTGTCTCAGGCGTTGGGAAAGGCTTAGCGGTGAGACTGGTCCCTTTTCACTAGATGCTGGTACCTTGCCCCACCTCCCACTCATGAAAGCATCACTGTCTCCAGATATCACCAGGAACCACAAGGACCACTTGAGAAAGGAAGGAGCTTGTTACAGGGGTGTTGTGAGAGACAGAATCCTATAATACCTACATCTCCCCATCTCCAGACCCCCAGAACAGTGCCTAGCTCTCTGTTAGTCAGTTTTTGTTTTAGACAAGGTCTCATTGGATAGCCCTGGATGGCCTGAAACTCACAGAAATCCACTCTGCCTCCTGAGTGCTAGGATTACAGCTGTATGCCACCATGTCCGGTCCAATATAAGTATCTTAAAAATCTACTGAGATTGTCCTACCGTAAATGATAAATGACCAATCAAGCTGTGGCTAAACACCAATAATCCTCAGCTTCTTCCACCCCTCGGTTTACCCACCCCAGTCTCAAGGACCACCCCAAGAAACCAAATTGTTATGGTTTACATATAAAAAGTAGCCCCCCACACACACACACAGGTCCATGTGTTTGGGCACTTGATGACGATATTTGCAGGGGATCACAGACCCTTCATCTGGCAGGGCCTAGTTGGAAGAAGTGGGTGATATAACTGGTGGCTATGGCACACGGCTTTCAGCCTCAGGCGCTTTGCTGTCTAGTCTACGGAGATGTGAACAACCTCTCACGGCTGCCAGAAGTTCCCATGCCTTCCCCACCACCACAGACTGCACTCTCTGAATCCCACTGCCAAACCCTTCCTCCCTTCAATTGCTTCTTTTAGTTTCTCATCTTTATTTCTATGTCTCTGTGTGTAGCATGTGTATAGATGTCCACAGAGATCAGATCCCCTGGCACTGGAGCTACAGGTAATGTTGGCTGGGATCTGAACTCAGGACCTCTGGAAAAGCAGCTGGTATTTTCACTGCTGAGTCATCTCCCTAGTCCCTTCACAGGCACACACGTGTGTGTGTGTGTGTGTGTGTGTGTGTGTGTGTGTGTGTGTGTGTGAGAGAGAGAGAGAGAGAGAGAGAGAGAGAGAGAGAGAGAGAGAGAGAGAGAGAGAGAGAGAGAGAGAGAGAGAGAGAGAATCTTTCCCCAACCCTGCTTTGATGTGATCACATCAGGTGAAAGTCTCAATGGATTGTGAGTCTCTCTGTTCATGGGTCACTGACCCCAAACTAAGAGTCCAGAGAGAGAGAAAAGAAGAAAAAAGGAAGGAAGGAGGGAGGGAGAAGGAAGCTCTTCCCACAGAGCTGCCTCAGGTAAAGGCCTCACTAGATTGTGATTCCTCAGACAGGAAGACATGTTTGTCAAAGAGAGATTCCATGAAGAGAGACATTCCAGAGCAGAGGCAATTTTCCAGTAGAAACAGCCTCCACTTCTGGAATTTGCCCTGATGAGGGAGGGGAGGGTTAAGGCCCCAGCTCCCTGTCTCCCTTCACCTCTCCCTTCAGCCATCTGTGGGAAAGTGATCCTGTGATTTTTTTCTTTAACTCTATTTATAAATCTCTTCAGACTTTCATGTGGTCCAGAAGAAGGCCTGGCCAGAACATTCCAGATCACACAGGAAATCAAAGAACATGTTTATAATCACAGGACAAAGCCAGAGCACAGAAGTCTCCCAGGACCCTGGGGGTGGGGTGGGGAGTTGAGATCACAAAAAACATGGCATCTCACCTCCCATCCCTGTAGTCCCTCCGAATATGTTCGGATGTGCATGCCTAAGTCTGCTCCTGGAAGGGTTTCTGATATCTTGAGCCAGTTAAAAATTACAATCTCAAAGCGCATCTACAGCCTGGAGAATGCCCACTGCGGGTGTCCTGCCCGAAGGCTGTGGATGCCTGGCTGCTGAGTAGATCTGGCCTGACTGATCTGATGCTAAAGCCTTGGGCTCAGTTCTTCCCCACATCCCCCATCCCCCCACCCCTCACTCCCCCACCCCCCACAACCCCACCCCACCCCCCACACCCACTCCTGCTGACTCTGCCACACTAGGGCATCCTTGGGCAGACCTTACAGTCACTGACAAGGACAGATGGATGAGGGCTCCCTGCATTGTCACACTGAGCTTCCCACAACCTGGCCATGATTTCCCAGTGCAGCCTGCCCCATCCAGGTACTTGGAGCGGCTGCTTAGCCAGCCCACACTGTGTGTCTGTCACCTTGCTGAGGATCGATGGCCGCCCCAGAGACTCATCCCCTCCTCCAACGGAGCCCTCCAAGTCAGAATCACAGCAGGCCCCAGCAGATGACTGCCTGTCCTCCCTGCTGCAGCGCAGGGCTGGGCTTGGCACACAGAGATGGTTCCTGGGCTCTGGGCTTCCCTCCCACATTCCGGCAGTTCCAGGAAGTGGCTGGGAATGAGAGCCGGGGAGCAAGGGACCAGGATGGCTTTCCAGACCCTTCCATAGAGCTAAGGTTTACATCTTTCGTTTCCAAAGTCATTCGGGACAAACAGGATGAAATAAGACATTTCTCTGCCAGTGGGGCACCGCGCTCTCACCCTGACTCTCCAAACCCAGACCCTGCCCTCCAAGAGCAGCATTGACAACTTACCGAAGGCACCGAACCTGGCTGCTCAGCCACCGCGCCTTCTTCAGCTCCAATGGACCATAAACGATAGGGTAGGAGTGTGTGTGGGGAAATGAGGCAGACAGAAACAGATAGAAGGGACACCGGAGGCAGAAAGAGAGACACAGACACAAAAGCTCACCAAGGGAGCTGGAGAGGTGTCTCAGAAGTTAAGAGTACGGGTTGGGTTGCTCCTCCAGAAGATCGGGGTTCAATTCCCTGCTCCCGTGTGTGGTGGCTCACAACCAATACCTTTTTCTGGTCTCTGAAGGCACCGGGCTCACGTGCAGGCAAAACACCCTTACTCATAAAAACAAAAACAGTAACAACAAGAAAACCAAAGGCCCACCAAGACAGCAAGATGAAAAAAGTTGGGAGGGGACAAGGGTAAAATGAGATTTTCACCAAGACTTGGCAGAGCTAGAAGAGCCTCGGAGGTTGAGTTCTGTCATTTCTCCATACGGCAGTTTCCTCGTCTATAAAATAGGGACAAAGGTGGAACCTACCTGAACTGGGGCATTATGAGGGTCAAACAAATTAAAAGCCATGCCTGGCTGCTTTACTTCATTGAACACAAATATTAACTATTATTATCACTATATATTTGTGTGATCCCGGGAGGAGACGGCGCAAGTCCGGCGTTCTCAAAAGATAAGACCTTATAAAAATATATATTAGTAATTATGGATTAATAATTAAGTCAGAGCTAGCCATTAAGAAACCATAGCAAACGGCCAACAGCGTCATAATTAACATAGCTGCGTGTTCACTTGGGACTGACGCGGCTCTGGGACCTGGCTGGCGGGAAGAATGCACATACATGTGTTCATGTATTATGTTCACATGTGTGTAGAGTTGCATGTATTTTTTTTTAACATATTTGGCTGGACTGGCTGGCCAGTCTCACTTCCCCCGGCTCTGGAACTATATATGGGCCCATGCTACGGAGCCAGCATTTTACCTGAATGTCAGTCACCCGAATTCACATCCAGTTAGACAGGGGCTCTGCAAGATGCATCTAGCTAAAGTAACTAATGGGCCCGGGAGTGTATGGAGCCAGAGATGGGGTTGGAGAGAGTTTGAATTAGTGATAGAGGGCCTTGAACTAAAGATTCGAGGATGTCGAGGATGTCGTGTGGGCTCTGTTCTGAAATGAATGGGAGCCTCTGATGGGAGAGAGAAAGGTATAGTCTGAGTTAAGCATCCATAAATCGGCCCGGGGTGGGGGTGGGGAGGAGACTGGTGAATGCAGAGCAGCATTTTGAGCTCTTCTAGGTCATTTACATGCTGGTGAGAACAAGTCTCAAGTGCTTTCCCAGGAGCAGGTTTGATGGGGGAGATAAGGCATGGGCTTGGAAGGATTTGGCCTAAGGATGTCCGGTTTTAACGTGAGGATGACGACGGTAGGCCCTCCAGTGGCTGACCAGGCATTTCAGCCAGGCACTTTCTGCAGTTTCGCCCAGGCTGAATGAACGACACACTCCCGTGTCGTGCCACGCATGCGTGTGAAGCGCGGGTGACAGAGTGGGGGCAAACACGGCTGCCAAAGTGCGGTCAGACATTCCAAGGCTGAGTTCAAATCCCGCCTTCTAAACACACCACCGGGCCCAGAATGCATTGCAATGCGAATGGGACGATGGGGGGGGGGGGCCAAGATGAGGCAGTGCAGCTTGGGACAGCAGCCAGCGGCAGCCCGGGTCCTTAACACCCGCCACATGGGTCTTCCCATCATCACTGAGTCAATCCAACAGGACACTGGATTAAAAAATAAGGGCTCTGTTGGTCTTGGTGGCCCAGTAGCCCTCTCCTTATTGCCCGACCGCCTAGAGGCAGGTAAACTTCATTGTTCCCAGCCCCCCTCCCCAAGCTCCAATGTATGTGTCTCTGATCCAGTGGGGATTGTATTAGCGGTGGCAGGCTGTTCTTAGCTCTGACAATCAAGGTGAAGAGGGGAAGGGAAGGGGAGAGGTAGGGAGGAGGGGAGGGGAAGAAGAGGACGAGGAAGAACACAAAGCTGCAGGAGTTGAGTCAGACTTAAGCAGAAGCTGCTCCTATCTGTAATCTGAACACATTCAAGGCAAAGATCTTATCGTTTGGGGCCCAGCTGTGTTGGCAGCTGTACAAACCGCAAGCCAGAATGTGCCTTCTTGAGTGTAGTGAAGTTCTTGCCGAGGGTGCGGCTCAGAGCCGTGGCTCTTGCCTAACATGTGCAACCACAGGGGCTATCCCCAAGACTGCAAATAATGAAGGGGTAAACCAATGAGCAGCAGCAGCCAGGTGTGGTGGCACGCTCCTTTAATCTCAGCACTCGAGAGGCAGAGGCCAGGGGAGCTCTGAGTCTGAGGCCAGCCTGGTCCACAGCAAGTTCCAGGCCAACCAGAGTGACATCTTGAAACCTTGTCTCAAATGGATAAATCCATGGATTTTACCTTTTCTTTCTTTAGTTATTTTCTGTTGCTTAGGAGCAGGGTTCTCGCACACATGCTGTTGAGCATGTGTGTGGTCTGATTCATATCCTACTCCAACATACACACAGACATAGACAGACACACACACACATAGACATAGACACACACATATAGAGGCATACATAGAACACACACATACATAGACATAGACACACCCACAGACATAGACACACCCACATACAGAGACAGACATAGATACATACATATAGACATAGACACATACACATACAGAGACACACATAGATACACACACATGCACAGACATAGACACACACACATAGACAAAGACACACAACACTTTTTAAAACACACACACACAGATACACACACACATACACAGACATAAACACACACAGATAGATATACACACACTTACAGAGACACACTCAAATAGACACACACACACAGACAGATATATACAGAGATAGACACACAGCACTTATAGCATTTAGACACACACACATGGAGACACACACACAGATACACACACGCATACACATAGACAAACAACACTTAGATTCACACATACAGAGACACACTCAGACACACACACACACACACATACACTCCGATAGACACACACCTACACAGAGACACATGCTTCTTACTTTAGTCACCTGCCATTCGTCAGGGTCTGGCAGGGACTCCAGTAGCCAGCCAAGCCATCACATCTGCGGTGCAATCCTCCAGCTTGGGCCTCAGCCCTGCTGGCCTCCCAAAGTCCCAAACTGACAACCGTGCCTGAGGGCCTTCCCCGCAGGCGTGTAAGGTGTCATCTGGGCTGCCTGTCCTTTGGGCTAACTCTGTCTGCAGCACTCAGACTCAGCTCTTGTGTCCCCTGTACCATCGGGCCTCATTGGGCTCTCCCTCTCAGTCCAAGTCTGTCTTTGGTGACACCTCCTTCCTATTGTTGCTCTACCCAGCTGGCCCTCAGGGCATCTGGTAGCAGTCAGACTGGGCATGCAGTCCCGCAACAGAAGAGTAGTGGAACAAGGAGTTACTGAGCTCAACTCTTCTGTGTCTTAGTTGTGTGTGTGTGTGTGTGTGTGTGTGTGTGTGTGTGTGTGTGTAATATACAAGATATATATATATATAGTTATAAAACTTTGCAGTAGACTCTTCTGGTTTGGTTTTTGTTGTTGTTTTCTCTTTGAGACAGGGTTTCTCTGCATATTCCTGGCTGTCCTGGAACTCACTCTGTAGACCAGGCTGGCCTCCAACTCAGAAATCCACCTGCCTCTGCCTCCCAAGTGCTGGGATTAAAGGCGTGCGCCACCAACCACCTGGCTTGCAGTAGACATTATCCATACTCCACCCATCAGGCCTTGGAGACTTCGGGTATGTATTAGAATAAGTTAGATCCCAAGAGAAAAGTTTATTTCTCACTTATACAAAGATCCAGAGATGAGTGGTCCTGGCTGTAATGTCAGTTCTGCAGCGTTAAGTCTTCAGGACTCGTTGCTATTCCTACAGCACAGCCCTGTTCTCTGTCCAAATAATGGCTAGGGCTCCATCCATCACATATTTGCTCCTGGTGGAAAGATGAAGGCAGAATCTAAAAGGAGGCGCGGGGATGGGGAGGTGGCTTTGTGAGTAAAATGCATGCTGTTACAAGCATGGAAACCTGAGTTCGGACCCCTGATACCCACATAAAGCCAGGCATGCTGGTGTGCTCCCTGCAGTCCCAGTGCCAGCCAGTCTGGCAGGTTCAATGGAACACTGTGTCTTAAAACTAATTTGGAGCCCATGTGACAGTGCACGCCTTTAATGCCAGCACTCAGGAGGCAAAGAAAGGCGCATCTCTGTGAGTTTGAGGCTAACCTAGTCTTCATAGTGAGTTGCGGGACAGCCAGGGCTGCATACAAAAACCTTGTCTCAAAACAAACAAAAGCAAAAAAAAAAAAAAAAAATCCCCCAAACAAGCTAGAAAGCAATAGGGAGAGATACCAGAAGTAGAACTCAGATGTGCACATACTGGAAAACCTACTCACAGGCAGACATATACACATATGCACAACACACACACACACACACACACACACACACACACACACACACACACTCCAGGAGGCCATGTGCTGAGAAGAACATGAGAGGTCCCACTGCTACAGAGGAGCTGCAATAATGGAGGCATAGTAGCCCATACCTACAATCTAAGCACTTGGGGTAGTGAGGCAGGAGGATTGCCACAAGTTGGAGCTCTGCCTGGGCTGCATAGTTATTTTTTAAAATTTATTTATAATAAGTAAAATTAAAAGAAGATAGGCAACAGTAGCAGCCTTTGCCAGGAAGTCACCTGAGGTCCCATAGCAGAGGACCCAACACAAGTAGGACTTGAGCCCCCAACTGCAGGGTTTCAGCAGGACTTCCTTCTGCGAACCCACAATCACAAGGACATGGATGCACCGGGTGAGGCAGACACTCTAGGAGCTGCAGATAAGGGGAGTCCTGAGGTCAAGGTCAACACAATCAGAGTCGGGCCCTACAGGGATGGAGACCTCTGGAGGATTTGAAAGGCCGTCAAATCCCAAAATGTCATGGCAGCGTCTAGAACCGGGTTTCTTCTTCTGAGACAGTCTCCTGGGAAAGGATACGGCAGTCTGAATCCAGAGAGGGACTGGGCATGCGTGTGGGGGTGCGGAGATCAAGAGGGGAGGAAGAGAGGAGCTAGGGAGCAAGTTTACCCCTGGCCTCGGGCATCACTCCAGGTGGCCCTGGCTGGGCTAGGCAGAGAGATTAGCAGATACTCTAGGAAATTGCTGGTCTTGGCTCCTAGAATTAAAACTCAATCACTTTCAAGCAAAGGCTTAAGCCTTTGCAACTGGGCATGAGTCTGCTCTTCCCCAGGGGTCCCCAGTTAGGAGGAGGGGTGGGAACAGAGGCGAAGGTGCTTGCTGCCAGTAGCTGACTTTTGAGGGGAGGTGGGAGCTCAGGTCTTGCTGGGTGTGGGGAGCAGGCTGGCAGGTGCTAATGGAGAGACTGGGTTCCCTGGAGCACACACACACACACACACACACACATGCACACACACCACCACCACCACCACCACCACCACCACCACCACCCTCTCTACCTGGCTTCGGTGAACATCCCTGAGAGCTAATATCATCTGCATGTGCGTGTCTGTAAGATTCGCCAATCTATGACAGCTATGATGACACTGGGCTGACGCATATGAAGGACAAGCCCAAGCAAAGGCTCTACTGTTAAAGCACTTGCATTCCCCAGCCACAAAGCCGATGGGGGCCAGCCTGGGCTACATGGAACCATGTAAACAAACAAAGCAAAACAAACTCCGAATAAGCAAATAAACAGAAAGGCAGCACGGCGTCATATACAACCTTCAGGGTGTGAGCACTGTAGTAAGGAGTCCAGCGCATCCGAGTACTAGCATCCGTGACGTGTGCGAACCTCACCTGGCTTAGAGAGAGGCTGGGCTGGAACCCAAGCCTTTGTAGATGTTAGGCTACTGCTCAGCCAGCTGAGCTGCAGTCCAGGCCTCCTGACTGTCACCAAATCATAAGGAAAAAAGCTAACCTAAGGCTTTCAGGAGATCAATAGCAGCCAAGATCGAGCAAGAATACTCCCCTGATTTAGGAACACGGAAACATATCTCTAAATAAGATATTTTAGTCTTGATTTTAGGCAGGACCCCCATTTCGGACCTAGTGGAGGCACAGGGCTCCTGGGAGGCCAAGGAAGCATCAGGACCCGTCCCGCAGACTCTCAATCCAGTGCTCTTCCCAGTTCAGGATCCTCCAGATGGCCTGGTCTGGCTCCCTCTCGCCCCCCTGTGGTCACAATTGGAACAGTCCAGAGGCCTTGCAGCCAGCATCGACTATGAACAGATAGATATGCCCAGGTGACCGACCTCTCTTCTCTGGAACCCTCTGCCATGGAGGACACCACAGCTGATGAGTCACCCTGCAAGCAGGGGAATGCTGCAGAAAAAAACCCTGTCACGAAGAGGCGGGCAGAAACTCCAGACTGCTTCCTGGCCTGGCTGCCACAAACTTGGTCTTTCCTTGGAGCAGAGAAAGGAAGGGAAGTGCCAGGGGCCAGCGGTGTCTTCTAGTTGTCATGTCTAGATTAATCCGTACATTTGGTACATCCTAGCAACAGTTCTCCTCACTATCCTGTTACCTCAGCTCCCCCAGATCTCCTTCAGGCACCTGCCACTAAGACCTGTTTTCTCCCTGCTCCCTGATGGCACTCTGTGACCCTGTCTCATTTATGGGGCAAAGAGCACCCTTTGTGGCCCACGTAAGAACTTGCCAGTGGGCCGGGCGTTGGTGGCGCACGCCTTTAATCCCAGCACTCCAGAGGCAGCGGCAGACGTAAGTTCAAGGCCAGCCTGGTCTACAGAGTGTGTTCCAGGACAGGCTTCAAAGCTACACAAAGAAACCCTGTCTCGGGAAAAAAAAAAAAAAAAAAGGAACTTGCCAGGGGCTCTTTTGGGTTTTATTGGCACGGCTTCTCCATCCCAGGGAATTGTACTTGGATGTTGGTATGAAATAACGTTGGCAGGTTTTGTTGGTTTGTGTGTGTGTGTGTGTGTGTGTGTGTGTGTGTTCACCAGGAAAAGCATGTGGAAGTCAGAGGACAACTTGTGGGAGTTGAACTCATGCCATGAGGCTCTGCAGCAAGCACCTCTACCCCCTGAGTCTCCTCACCCGTCGGGAAATAAGGTTCCTGAAGGCGGGTTTTAGTAGGAACCTCTGGATATGTCTGTTCCCTCTTGTAGTCTCTCACTGAATACACATTTATTGTTGGCCAACTGTATGTTAAGTCCTGGACTGAGGCATGGGTATTCAGAGACATGAAGTTGTTGTCACAAACCCTAATTTGGCACTGGGATGAATGCTTTTTCCCTTCACCCTTCCTTTCAAAGCCGGCTTCCAGAACTGCCTCTGCTTGCCAGCTGTGTGACCTTGAGCAGAAAACAAACAAAGAAAAAAACCAACACAGTTACAGGTGTGGAGAGCTGTGCCGCGTGATTTATGTCTGTGGGGCCATTCTGACAGTGCCTGGAGGTGAACCAAGTTTTCCAGGAAGGAAAAGAAACCTCAGAGAACTTGAGCTGTTGAAGCCCATGGGACTGGCAGGTGGAGGAAGCGTGATTAGAACTCAGAACCTTCTGAAGCTTACATTTTCTATGATAAAAACACCCTGGCAAAACAGCTTAAGGGAGAAGGAGTTTATTGTAGCTCACAGTTCCTGGTTACAGTATAGGGAGAGATGTAACTGTAGTTTAGCCACGCCCGTCCTTGTTTCTCCGTTACATTGTTTCTTTGTCATTACTATCTATCATGGTGGGCAAGTCCAGGAGCTTGGAGGAGCCAATCACACTGAGCCTCACACCGAACCTCACTGCGACTGGAAGAGAGCGGTGAATGCAAGTGTGCTAGTGCTCAGCTCGCTTTCTGAATCTTTTTTTTTTTTTTTTTTTTTTTGGTTTTTTGAGACAGGGTTTCTCTGTAGCTTTGGAGGCTGTCCTGGAATTCACTCTGTAGACCAGGCTGGCCTCGAACTCACAGAGATCCTCCTGCCTCTGCCTCCCGAGTGCTGGGATTAAAGGCATGCGCCACCAACGCCCGGCTCGCTTTCGGAATCCTTACACAGTCCGGGATCCCCCGCCAGGGAATGGCCCCACTCACAATTAAGATGGGTCCTCCCCGCATCCATTCATGAAATGAAGACAGTCCCCCACAGGCGTGCCCAGAGGCACGTCTCCCAGGTGATCCCCATTCTGTCAGGTTGAACAATCAACTCTCAGGACAGCCACGCAGTTTTAGAAACTTCTTTTGCATTTTCCACTTCAGCTCCGGGGGCGCAGAGACCCAAGACTGCGGGCCGGAGTCTCATGAGATGTGTGGGCGGGAGGCAAGACCCGAGGCTGCTCTCTTCTCCCACACTCAGGCCCAGGCTAAGGAGTAATCTCAGCCCAGCATGGGGCAGTCCAGCAGGAAGAAGTGGAAAGTGGTCTGTTGTTGCGTTTAAAAGTCAAGTGTGTGTCTGAAAATAATGTTAATGGATTCCTCAGCCGACAGATACATAGATGTTTCCAGCAGCTTCGCTAATAGCGGCCAACGCTGGGTGTGGCTCCGCATGCCGGAAATCTCAGCATGTGAGAGCTGGAGAGTGCATAGCCTGTGCTAAAAGAGATCCTATCCTCCAAAAAAGCGAAGGATCGGTTTGAGGAGGCGGCTCAGCACTGAAGACAAACATCAAACCAATAACTTCAAGCAGTGCAAGCGTCCAATAAGAAGCGGAGCGATTAACTTGTGATAGGTTTGGCTCTGTTTCCTCCTTTTCTTTTCTCCTTGTTTTGGGTGGGGCTGGAGATCAAACATGCTAACCCATTTACTGTTAAGCTATGCCCCCAACTCCCGGTATACTCAGAAAGAAAAAGAATTGTGCTCAGTCTACAAGGGGATGCATCTCACAGATGAGTCAGGCTGAGTCAAAGGTATCAGGTACAACAGACCCCATAGGATTCCGTTCATACAAATGACTGTAACGTAATGATTTACATGAAGTTCCAGGACAGACAGCAATTTTCCAAGAGCTGATTTTTGTAACTGTGGCTACTTTTGGCTGTGTGTGTGTGTGTGTGTGTGTGTGTGTGTGTGTGTGGTGTGTGGTGTGTGTGGTGTGTATGGTGTGTGTGTGTGGTGTGTGTGTGTCTGTCTGTACATGGTGTGTGGTGTGTGTGTGTGTCTGTCTGTACATGGTGTGTGGTGTGTGTGTGTGTCTGTCTGTACATGGTGTGTGGTGTGTGTGTGTGTCTGTGTGGTGTGTGTGTGTGTGTGTGTGTGTGTGTGTGTGTGTGTGAAGGTACTGGGATGTGTACATATTTTATAGCTTTTTGTTGCTGTCCTGGAACTCACTCTGTAGACTAGGCTGCCCTGGAACTCACAGAGATCCTCCTGCCTCTGCCTCCTGAGAGCTGGATTAAAGGTGTGCACCACCACACCAGGTGAAGACTTTTTATCTGTGAGTGCGTGTGCATGTGAACGTTTGCTGGGCTGTACATTTAAGCTACGCATATTAATACATATATGCTGTATCTCAATAAAAGCATGACAGTGTCCCTAGGGTGTCACGAATGTCTCCCCATGTTCCCAATTTTCCTAAGCATTTCCCAAGCCATGGGCTTTTCCTAAGGAATGTCTGGTCCACATAATGAGTTCCAAGCCAGTCAGAGCTGCACAGTGAAACTCTGTCTCAAAAGTAAAACACAAGGAATAAATCTAAAAACCAGTCTTTTGAAAGGTTTTGCTTTAAAGTATGTGTGTCTCCATGAATTCAGTGAGAGTGGAGGCCACAAGAAGGTGCCGTAGGATCCCCTAGAGCTGGAGCTACAGTTTGTAAACCACTCTGAACGGGTGCCGAGAGCAGAACCAGGATCCTCCTAAGCACTGAGCCAGCTCCCCAGCCGTAGGGAGCTATTTTACATGTATTGTTGGTGGTGGTTTGTTTGAGTTTAAGAGACAGGGTCTCCTGCAGCTCAGCTATCCAACTCATTATATAATGTCAGAGGCTGGCCTTGAACTCCTGATCCCACTTCCATGTCCTGAATGCTGAGATTACAGGCATGGACCACTGCACCTAGCTTGGGAGGGGAGCCTGTTTTTTTTGTTGTTGTTGTTGTTGTTTGTTTTTTGTTTTGTTTTGTTTTTTGAGCGAAGGGATGAGCTTGCATCAGAGGCCAGCAACAGACCTTCCGGATACTTGGTAATTCAGTGTGGGGCCTGCTGGGGAGCCACGGGGCTGGCCCTGTCAACCGTGAAGGACTTTCGCAGTGATCTGTACAGTGGGGAACATCCAAGAGACTCAACCGTGACTGACAGGACCGGGCTTCTGTTTTGCGAAGATCCCGGTGGCTGCTGTGCCGAAGAAGATGGATGGGATGAGGGGGTCCAGGAGCAGCAGGGAGGCCAGCTGGGTGCTCGGTCCGCCAGACTCCAAGCTCAGTGCTCGCTGGCTCAGCAGCCCCGCCACCCCCAGGCTAATCACAGTCTTTTCCTCTGCACACGAGTGGGGGCAGACTTAGGTGTCAGGAGACCCTGGAGGAACACCACGGCAGCCCCCGGCCAGTCGTTGACTCCCGACCTCTCCCCTCCCGAGTCTGTCCCTCTTCATCCCCCTTCCCACCTAGGTGTTTTCGTCCCCCCTCCTCCATCATGCTGGCCTCTATCCCCACACACCAACACCCTCCTATCCAGCCACCTGTTTTGGTTCCGGTCAGGGGTTTTCCTAACATCCAGGTACAAGGACCCCCGTTTGGTACTTCTCCCAAGAAAGAACTCTTCTCCATCAGACAGAAATTCAGTTCCAAGAGTGGGGTTCTTTCTTCCCTCCAAAGTCCCCAGAGTCTTGGACCCACTGGACTTTCCGCAAAGCCCCTGGACTTCACTCAGTGCTAATTACTCTCCCCTCCCATCCGCTCCCCACCTTTGCTTGGCAGCCTGAAAGGACACCTGGTCCTTCCGGCAGCCCTGATGGATGGTGGGGGTTACCTGTGGGAGGCACTGGTCCACGTGAGGGCAGGAGGAGAGACAGCCAGATGTCAGTCCCGTGCCTCACTCTCTGCTGGTCACCCACAACACCTCTTCCCTCCTAAGGCCCAGCCTCCGCCAGCCATTGTTCGTACAGCCAGAGCTCTCACGGGGCTCTGGCTCGCCCTCCTTTTATTTTTTTACACCTGCCAAGGGATCCAGCCCGAGCCCCCGCCCCCCCAAACTATCCTCGCCCCTGCCTCTGTCTCCTCATGCATACTCCTTCCGCTATGCCTGGGAATGAGCCCTGGGTTTCCTGCGGTGACAGACACTCCTCAGCGGAGCTCTGTCTGCCACAGGCACTGGTGGGCCTCTCTTTAGCCTTGGGTTGCTGACATGATACACTCAATTGCACAAGAATTGGTGGCTGACTTCATTCCTAGTCGATTTCCAGAATCAAACGCGTGCACCCGAGTCAGAGTCCAGCAGGGTGCCTGACAGACTGAAGAGTCCAGGTCAGTATAAGGTGCCTTCCCCCTTCAGGACCAGGGGTGGTGACCCGGTCTCCTCTTGAGCTGGGGACAGCGCTCCTTCCTTCCAATTTAAAGATAGGAGCCACAGTCCTAGTGACAAATTCTGCCTCACATAGTACCTGTCTGTGACTGTGTTAACCCAGAGAGTGGCTCTCCACGATTCATTTGCCCTTTAAGCAGGTGTGTGTGTGTATGTGTGTGTGTGTGTGTGTGTGTTCTGCACACTACCGGAAATGTCCACTTGTCCTCCCTAAACCACCACCATCAGTGCAGCCTGGTCAAAGGTTGCCCTCACTCCATTAGCCTCCAGGAATCAAAAGAACGATTTCTTTAGTCAAGAATAATTATTTCAACCAGCTCTCCTCCTCCGCTCGCTGCTGCACCGGCCGGGCCACGTGTGCCGGCTGACAAATTAATTTCTATTATTTATATTGGGCTAGCCCGGGGAATGGGGGGGAGGAGGCAGCAGGAGAAGGGATGAGAAATGGAGATGGAGAGATAGCAACAGGGGGAATGGGCAGAGAAAAGCAGAGTGCGGGGAGGGGTGGAGAGGATCAGACATGCAAACAGAAGAAAACTCAGGGGAGGGAGGAGGAGGCAAAGGGGGGATGCAGGGGTGATCTCCAGGCACGGGAGGGCTGGCCCAAAGCCTGTTAACTATGGGGTGGCAGTTTGCATCCCGGTGAAGATCTTCCGGCGAGCCGGCCTCTGGGTCCTCCCCAGCCAAGACATGCACAGGCATCTCATTGAGCTCTCAAGGCAGCTGCTCTTCACGATCCATCAAAATGCATAGAAATGGCTCTGTCTCCCCCAGCCTCCCGGGCGCCTGTCAGTCCAGCGCTGCCTCCCCACGGGCCTAGGGAGGTCTCATTAAATGTAGCCCATCCAATTCAGGGCCACTGGCGGCTTGGAGCAAATTAGCTCCTGTCCTCCCGTTGCTGGCTCCTCTCTCCTCCTGCTCTTCTCTTCGTCCATCTGGTCCCCTTCCCCTCCCTGGGCAGCACCTTCACTTGGGGGGAGGCCCTGGGTACACAGGGTGTGCAGACACAGGGACCTGTCTTTCCAAAGAGCAGCAGGGAAAGTGGACAGGGTCTCCCTCCAGTCCTATAGCCCGCCAAGTTGCAACGTCAGTGAACTTGTTGGGTGCCATCTTAACTGTGCATCTTTAGTTTTTTTTTTAACATGTATTTATTTATTTATTTATTTAAGTGTGAGTATGTGTGTGTGTGTTGGCATGTACAGAAGCCAGAGAACAATATTTTCTCCATCCACGATATGGGTTCCACTGACCAAACTCAGGTTTCTGCTGGGCCACCTTACTGGTCTCAGCTGTGCATCCTTGAAGATTACAAATATACATATATGGCCGGGCGTTGGTGGCACACGCCTTTAATCCCAGCACTTGGGAGGCAGAGGCAGGCGGATCTCTGTGAGTTCAAGGCCAGCCTGGTCTACAAGAGCTAGTTCCAGGACAGCCTCCAAAGCCACAGAGAAACCCTGTCTTGAAAAACCAAAAAAAAAAAAAAAACAAAACCAAAAAAAAACAAATATACATATATATATATATCAATTAGTTGCTTTATCTTTAATTTTTTTTACGTTTATTTATTTGTGTGTGTGGAGGACAACTTACAGGGATAGATTTTCTCCTACCCTATGGGTCCCAGGGAGCAAACTCAAGTCGTCAATCTTGGTGGCAAGTGCCTTTACCCAATGAACCATCTCAGTGGCCCTTCTTGTCTTTCTGAGAGGAAACAGTCAAGGAAGCAGCTGGATGACATTGTGCACATATGCACACACACCACTATGACCAGGAAACTCTGAGGTGGAGGTAGAAAACACCCCCAGGACCTCAGGGAGTTCCTTCATGGGGTTGGAGAGATGACTCAGCAGTTGAGAACACTGGCTACTCTTCCAGAGGACCCAGGTTCAATTCCCCGAACCCACATGGCAGGTCACGCCTGTCTGTAACTCCAGTTCCAGGGCTTCTGACGCCCTCACACAGGCATATATGGAAGCAAAAACACCAATGAACACAAAATAAAAACAAGTTATGAAAAAAAAGAAGTTCCTTCACATCGAATGACTGTCTATGCGCCCCCAGGCCCCAGGTACCACGAGGGAACTGCTGACTGCTTGTTACTGGTACTTTATGGAAACCATTAGACAGTGCAGAGCCTGGCTTCTTCGTTTTCCATGATGACTGTTTGCTGTCTGAGTTGCTGTTGGCAGCCGTCACTCCTTTTCTTTGTTCTAAAGTTCTCCGTTAAACTGCTATTCATTAAATGTTCTACTGGTGGTGGATAGTTGGGACTCTTTTTTTTTTATTTCTACGAATAAAGCTTCATGAACATTCTTGCACCTGTTGGCGCTCGACACATCAGGGGCAGTGCGACCTTGGATGAAGCACTTAGCTTCTCTGAGCGCCAATCCCATCATTTATAAAGCGGGAAAGAGAGGAGATATTAACTGTTGTGGGCGCTAACCCATGAGGATTAGATGAGCGAACACGTGAAAATTGTCTAGCAGGGTGGCTGACAAACAGCAGGTGCTTAATACATGCCATCCCCAGGAGGGAGCCAAGAAAAGAAGTAACTATGTATAGTTTACAGGCTGGGACCCTAGGACAGCAGGTCACCCCTAACAGCAGAATTCTACCCTAATTTCTGCTGTCACCCACAGTTGTTTTCTGAGCCCAATTCTGTCACTTTTAAGTTTCTTAGATTGCCAGGTCAGATAGGCCAGGTTGTAGACAGGAAAATGAGTCTTATTATGATTTGTGGGATTGACCTCAGCACTGGGGAGACAACTTAAGGGGTAAGAGCACTTGCTTTGTAATCCCAAAGATCTGTGTCCAGATGCTCAGCACCACATAAAAAGTTACTTTATAGTCACTCATCTGTAACCCCAATGGTAGGATTGCTAGGCTTTGGGTGCCAATATAGCCAAACTGCAGGGAGTTCTAGGTTCAGTGAGAGACCCTGCCCCAAGAGAGTAAGGCAGAGAGCAATGGTGGAAGGGACCCAGCCTCAGACACACACGTGTAGTAGATACATATGTATTCAATGCGTACAACACACACACAGACAGAGTCATTCAAATGTATACATTTGTAGTTGTTGAAACAGGGTTTCATGTTGTAGCCCAGGCTGGCCTAGAACTACAGACCCTGACTTGAATGTCTCTGAAGGGAATTACCAGCCAACACCACCATACCTGGCTCACTTGTTCATTTAAAGAACAAGTTTTTAAAAATTATTTTTATTTTATGTGTATGAGTGTTTTCCTAAATGTATGTGTGTACCACGTGTATTTAGTGCCTGAGGGAGCCAGAGGAGGGCACCAGGTTCTCTAGAAATGCAGTTACAGATGGTTGTGAGCTGCCTTGTGGGTGCCGAGAATTGAGCCTGGGTCTCCCGGAAGAGCAGCCGGTGTTCTTAACCGCTGAGCCGTCTCTCCAGCCCTCGCTTATGCATTTTGATGGGTCATTACTGAGGACAAAACATGCTTCTTACATCTTTGTGCCTTTTGGTGGGTTGCAGAGGACTTGGCTCCCGGCCTCATCTTCTCCTGGACCCAGTAGACATGCCCACTATCTCCACCCATCCCCCCCCCAGTTACTCCTCACGTGACTCCCCCAGAAAGCAATCCCGGCCAACTGCAATGGTGATCTTTACCGCCAGCCCTGAATTCTGTGGGTGTGACTCAGGACACTGGAAGGGCTCCAGCTTCTTGACATGATGGGGAACCCCCAAGGTACAGTCACATATGACCTCTGACCTTAGAGGGTGTAGTCCTCACTGGGTGGGTAGCCTGCCTGCTACCTAAAGGCCTTCCCCAGTGCTGGGGGAGCACAGAGAGAAGACCTGAGGCTGGGAGTCTAGATGCAGTTCAGCTTGCCTTGCTGAGGTGGCCTGGGTGGCCTCCGGTGCCCAGACTCTCTCCTGCTGAAATACACACTCAGGAAGAAAGGCGGCCATGGTTTCATCACAAGGGTACAGGGTGGGCAGGTGCCAGCCGCAGGAGTTCTGTTCAGAGCCCGGGGGCCTCACCTTTCCCCTACTTCTCTCCCCCTTCATCGCCATTTGGAGGAGAGGCCCCTAATTGCAGGGTGGAAGACCACTAATGAGACTGTTAAGGACCTCAGAGACAGTGCTGATGGCCCTAAAGGGCTTCCCTGAGTTTCCGTAAAAGCTCTGGTGGCGGAGAAGCCTCCATTAGCAGGAGGATTAATCGCCAGGCAGATCTCAGCCACCTCCTTGCAAGGTGGGCCCAGCTTCCACAGCTTCCCGGCTGAGCCCTCAAGTCAGAGAGGAAGAGGCCTGACCTTTCCCACCTGTTCCCCGGGTGAAAGCTCAGGGCAGGGAGATAGGGGTTTGCAGAGCAGGGAGATGAGGGATACGGACAGCAGAGGGAGAGAGCCCGGAGAGACAAGGGAGGGGCCTCTAGGGAGTGATTGCGGAGAGCCTTAGGAGAATGCAAATGATATGCAAAATATGCAAACCATTAGTGATTAGTTGTGGGTCAACAGCTCCGGGGCCCTCTGTGTAATAAGTTGGCAACTCAGAGTGCTAAGCGTCTGATTGGGCTCAGGGGAAGAAGCATGGGCCGGCCTTGGTGTGCATGGACTAGGACCTCTGGACCTTCAGGTCACCAGCCCTCCTGGGTGCCATCCTGGTCCTCCCCTCATCAGTGAGGGGTTCAGGCAGCTAGAGGCTCACAAATGGCCCCTCCACGCTCCTGCACAGCTAGGATGTGGCCCTCAGACCCGAGGTGGCCCAGTCAGGCTGGCTTGCTCAGCAGGTGCTGGATGGGGTCATTTCTCACCCCATCTCCTCTGTCAGCATCACGTGGATTTCTTTTCTTCCTTTTCCCCTCCCTCAGCTCTGTCCCCTGGCAGAGCATCTGGGTAGCCGGGTGCTTCTCCCTGCTTCCCCTGGTCTCCGTGACCATGTGACTCTGACCAGTTTTGGAGCGTGGGGAGGAGGGACCTGCTCCTCCATCCATTTCGAATTGTGGGGAACACCTGATATGGGAGTTGCCAATCGTGCTGGTCTCTGGAGGCATGGACGAAGGGATCCCTCCCCCAGCCCCACCACCAGGAACATCTTGTTAGCCCCTGCTTCTTATCAGGTCTTTTTTTTTTTTTTTTTTTTAGATTTATTTATTTATTACATATACAGTGTTCTGCTTACATGCCAGAAGAGGGCACCAGGTTGAGTTGTAGATGGTTGTGAGCCACCATGTGGTTGCTGGGAATTGAACTCAGGACCTCTGGAAGAGCAGTCAATGCTCTTAACCTCTGAGCCATCTCTCCAGCCCTTCTTATCAGGTCTTATTGGCCAGTTGGCAAGGCCTTCAGTGCAGACGGGACCCCAGAAGTTGCTGCCTTCTAAATGCCGGGCCTACTCCCAGCACTTCTGTGGAAGATTTTCCCCCACTTGGGGCTCTGCCACAGCAGGGGCCACAGAAGTAAATTCAATCAATATCTGCCAAGTCCCGGCCGGGTGCCCCGAAGCATTGGAAGGTACTTTAGAGTGCAGAGTGCGGGTGGGGGGGGCATTGTCTGCCAAGTCCCGGCCCGGTGCCCCGAAGCATTGGAAGGTACTTTAGAGTGAAGAATGCAGGGGGGTGGCATTGCGGGGATGGTATGAGCACACTGGATTCCCTGGGCTGAAACCTCTCCCTCAACAATCTTAAGACAGCTCTCCCCCGCCCATGGGATCACTCTCTTGGGATCACTCTCTCAGAAGTGACAGGTTCTTCTTGCAAATAAGGCAGGAGGGCAAATCCAGAGTAGGGAGGTCAGGAGGCCACTGCCCCAGCCTTTGCCTTTGTGAGAGGTCAGTGACAGGAAGCCAAGACCTGAAACTCAGTCATGGAGATGTGGGTAACTGGGGGGGGGGGGGAGGGGGCGGAGCTAACGGCCTGGCTCTCACTGCCGCTCACGCTGGCTTCTCCCCTAGACTCCAGCCAGCATCCTCGAGTGCCAACTGTGGGAGGGGAGCTGGTCTTGGGGCACACTCTGCCCCCACAGTAACACTTGCTGTCAGCCAGGCAGGGGTGGGTGGCACTCTGGGAGCTTACTCCCAAGTCCTCACCCTTCTCCTGTCCCTTCCAGAGGGACAGCAAGGGGCAGAAGAGAGAAACAGGGGACCCAGAGTCTGTTTGAGGTTGACCTGATGGTAGTCACAAGTCCCAGAATGCAGTTCTCTCACCTCTCTGCTGGAGCTGAGGCTGAGGTGACTCGGGGAGGAGGAGAATGGGAGAATGGGTAGGTGCGGGGTGGGGTGGGGGTGTGGGGGTGTGTGTGCCTTCAGTGCACAGGCTCTGAGGATTGCCAGCCAGGCTCGTGGAGATGAGATGCGTAGGTTTTGAACCTGCCCAGCTCCATCTAACTTCCGTTCTGAGAGCTCTGACCGCTCCCACCCTGCCTCCACCTTAACCGTGTCGGCCCTCCCCTCCCCCCAGCATCCGGGTGGGAGGCCCTCCTTTCTCATCCCTCCCTCACCCCCAAGTCTCCTTGGTGACATTGTCAAAGCGGCCGGAATCAGACCCCTGCCTCGTGGGGAGAGTGGCAGCCTCTCTCTAGAGTCCCACCCTCCTCCCTGCAGCGGCTCTGACTCTGACAATCCGCTGGCTGCCTGTGACCTTCAGACGGTACACCCAGATCTGCTTTCAGTTCCCCTCCTTCTCCTCGCCCCAGCCATCAGTCTGTAAGCTGCTAGGTCTGCAGCCACCGAGGGGGGATCAGGTGTGTGTGTGAGGGGGGCGGGCTCCTCTCCAGGTGCCTGAGAAGCAGACTAAACCTGAATCTTTTCCTCCCATCACCGGCTCAGTAGCCTGCGCCCCCAACTCTCAAACTGGAGCAGAACCGGCCTGCAGGACTGGGCTGGATGCTGGGTAGTATGATTGCCCCCCAACTCCTAATTGTGTTGTTTGATTGGGCTGGGTTCCTGGGTGGGCCAGGAGGAAATGCAGACAGGGCCTACATTAGGGTTGCCTTACTGTCCTGGCTAGTTTTATATCAACTTGGCGCAAGCTAAAATCATCTGAGTGGAGAGGACCTCAGTTGTTCTAGAAAATACCTTCGTAAGATAGGCAGGCCTGTGGGGCATTTTCTTTTTCTTTTTTTTTTTGGTTTTTCGAGACAGGGTTTCTCTGTATTGTTTTGGAGGCTGTCCTGGAACTCACTCTGTAGACCAGGCTGGCCTCGAACTCACAGAGATCCGCCTGCCTCTGCCTCCCGAGTGCTGGGATTAAAGGCGTGCACCACCAACACCCGGCGGGCATTTTCTTAATTAGTGATCAATGGGGGAGGCCCAGCCCATTGTGGATAGTGCCTTCCCTGGGCAGGTGGTCCTGGATTCTATAAAAAAGCAGACCTGAGGAGCAAGTCGGTCAGTAAGCAGCACACTGCACGGCCTCTGCATCAGCTCCTGCCTCCGGGTTCCTGCCTGGTTTGAGTTCCTGTCCTGACTTCCTTCATTGGACTGTGACGAAAAATAAGCCTTTTCGTCCCCAAGTTGCTTTTGGCACGGTGTTTCATCATAGGGATAGGAACCCTGACTAAGACACTCATCTCAGGGATAAAGTTCTAGAGCAGGGTGTGTGTGTGTGTGAGTGCATGTGTATGTGTGTGCGTGTTTTCAGTAATTAAGAGGAATACTTTTAAATACAATATTAAAATAATCAAAATTAGGAGTTGGCGAGATGGCTCAGTCGATAAAGTTCTTGTTGCATAAGCATGGGGACCTGAATTCGATCTCCAGCACCCATACTAAATAGCTAGGACATGGTGGCATGCTCTACTGATCCCAGGGATACAGAGGTGGGTCTCTGGGGCCACTGACCAGCCTAGTCTATTCTAGATCTGAAGCCAATGGGCAGTGATACAGAGGTGGGTCTCTGGGGCCACTGATCAGCCTAGTCTATTCGAGATCTGAAGCCAATGGGTGACCTGTCTTAAAAAAAAAAAAAAGAGACTTCTGAGAAACGACACCTGAGGCTGACCTGTGTCCTATACACACACACACACACACACACACACACACACACACACACACACACACACACACCCCACAGCACTAAACAAACCCACAATGGTGGGAGGCCGAGGGAAACTCTCCTCCCTAAGCAACTGATAACCTGATCCCCATTCCTGTGAATTCACGGAATGACTCTGGGCTTCAGGCAGGATAAGGGGTTCATCACCTGGTCTTGACAGGGAGTGGAACCTGCAGTGGGTAGGAGGGTTCTTCCAGAGGATCTGGATTTGTTTCCCGCGTGAGGTGACTCACAACTAAGTGCAACTCCAGCTCCAAGGGATCTGTCACGCTCTGGCCCCTGTGACTCCCGCCTTTACATGTGCATGCCTACACACAGACCTGTACATATAATTAAAAGATAGCTTTAAGCCCTTGAAGAAGAAGGAGCCGGGACCAAGGATAGCAATGCGATCATGGTCTGATGCAGTCTCAGAACAAAGGCGTGCTCTTTGGGTGCTAAGATGGTGCCGGGTTGCTTGCTGAGGAATGCCAGCAGCTTCTAGAAGCCAGAAAAAAGCTCCCCTGGGCTTCTAGGAAGCAATGAAGTCCTGCTGGCACCTTGGTTTGAGCTCAGTCAGAGCCTGACTTACAGAACTGTAAAATAATAAATCTGTGCTGCTTCAAGGCGCTAAGCTAGTGATCATGCGTAACTGCGGCAACGAGGAACACGTATTCTCTCTCGGCGCCCATGAGGGACTGTTCCAACACCCCGTACAGATAGCGAAATCTGAGGATGCTTGTGTCTCTTACTTACAGTGACCTAGTGTTTGTGTATAGCCTATGCACACCATCCTTTGTGTGCTAATCCTCTGCAAACAGTAGTTTTACTGTCTTGTTTAGGGAATAATGAGAAGGAAAGGTCTGAGTCTGTTTGCTTTCATCCCGATTATTTTGTGTTTGCAGACGGCTGAGTCTGCGGGTGCTGAAGCTGCAGATACAGAGGGCTGATAAATAGAGATGGGAGAGGAGAGTCTAGGCTTCTGGCAGACTCCACCTTGGCTCTCCTGCCCACTCAGCCTGAACTTCAGGAGAGATGGAGAAAGGTAGAGGGGCACGGCAGAATAGCTGGGAAGGCCTGAGGGCACCTCAGCATGCCTGACAGACACCGACTGACCAACGCTCCGCCTGAGTGGGTTGGGGGAGGAATGAAGTGTATTAAGGTGCCAGGACTCCACCCAGAAAAGACACCACAGGGGTTGGGCTAGAAACCAAAGTCCAAGGTCTCCAAGTCCATGTAGAAATGTCACATGTTTCTGCTTGCTTAACCTGTTAGTATGGTATGACTATTGTTAATCTCATGGAACTCAGGCTAGCTTTGAACTTTCTTTGTATCTGAGGAAGACCTTGAAATTCTGATTCTCCTGGCTCTACCTCCCCAGTGCTGGGATTACATCCATGTGGCCCTGTGCTGGGCTCTGCAGTGTTGAAAGTGGAACTCGGAACTCAGGACTTTGTGCATGCTAAGTAGACCTAAACATTGTGAATTAATGCTTCTCAACATGATGAACTAATGAATTAAAAGAATGCATGCACATAGTTGAGAAGTTAAAAACCACAGGCCCCATAATAAATCTGCCGTTTCCAGTCTAGCCTTTTCCACCCTGTAGCTCTGCCCCTGAGGCAGTCACTTTTTGACTGCTTTTGTTTTTTTCAAGGATTTATTTAGATTTTTTTTTTTTGGTTTTGCGAGACAGGGTTTCTCTGTATTGTTTTGGAGGCTGCCGGTCCAGCCTAGCCTGGAACTCACAGAGATCCGCCTGCCTCTGCCTCCCGAGTGCTGGGATTAAAGGCGTGCGCCACCACAGCCTGGCTATTTAGAATATTTTAAAACAGCAACCAAACGTATCGTTCATTTTTCTGTTTTACAGTTTTGAAGTCTTGACTCTTGGTCTTGTACTATGGAAGATAGAATGTAATACTCATTAGCCCATCCTCTCCTTTTTCTTCAATTGTATTTCCATCATTTACTGTGTGTGTGTGTGTGTGTGTGTGTGTGTGTGTGTGTGTGTGTGTGTGTGTGACGGAGAGAGACAGAGACACAGAGACACAGAGACAGACAGAGACAAAGACAGAGAGAGTCACAGAAGTCAGAAGATAACCTTTGTGAGGCGGTTGACACATTTTACCCTTTGAGTCCTGGGCATAGAATTCGGGTGGTTGAGCCAGATGGCAAGTCTCTTTACCTGGCGAGCCATCTCACCAGCCTAATTTTAAATCATTTTTTGATGTTTATTTTAGCTTCATACATATTTAAGACTGAACAAAATAATGGGTCCTGGTTGTATTTTCAACTGTATTACTTCTCTCATTGAGTTAATTATTATTTCTATTTTAAAACTCGATGTAATTCATTTTCTCGGTATTTATCAGTAATTCAATTTCAAAAAAAAAAACGTGTCTGGGTGTTTTGGCTGCTTGTAGGTCTGTGCCTTCGGAGGGCGTGGGACCCCCTGGAGCTGGGGAGTATAGTTGGTCGTGAGCCACTGTGTGGGTGCTGGGAACGGGACTCTGGGAGAGCAGGCAGTGCTCTGCTCTTAACAACTGAGCCATCTTTCCAGCCCCTCAACCCAAATTTTTGAACTCTAAAGGCACCAGGCAATCATTGTTTTTCCTCAGTGACGTTCTGATTGGCTGTGAGATGAGGGTCTGGTTATGCTGCCCAGGCTGCCCTGAGACTCCCTACCTCAAACGGCCCTCTCACTTCAGAGGCAGGCGGATCTCTGTGAGTTCAAGACCAGCCTGGTCTACGGACACAGGGATTGGAGTATCTGTCATGCCGTGTCACCTGTCACCTGGCTTTTGGGTGATATCTTTCCTGAAAGTTTCCGTCCTCTTGCAGATGCGTCTCTAGGGCTGCTGTCCAGCCCTATCCTGAAACTTCATCTGACAAATGCCTCCATGTTTCTCCCCTGTTGGAATCCTTCTCTTGAACTATGGAATTGTCTATCTTGATTGGCTCCCTACTTCCGGGGGAGGTTATTTTCCATAGATATTGGAGGAAGCATCTACAGGAGATAGTGCCGTGTGAACTTGTATATTTGAAAATATCTTTTTGATCCCCCACCCCTTGATAGTTTTGCTGGGCATACAACTCTACCTTGGAAACTGTGTCTCAAACTTTAGAGTTTGATCTATTGCCTTCAGGTTTACATTCCTATGACTTGACAATTCTGAGTCTATTTTGGTTCCTATTTTCTTTGTAAAGAATCCATTTTGTCACTGGAAGTTTTTAGACTTAAAAAACATATTACTACATCTGTCTTTGTGCATGTGCACACATATCCGTGCCTTGATATGTCTGAAGGTCAGGGGACAGCTTGTGGGAGTCAGGTTTTTCTTCCACTGTGAGAGTCCTGGGGGCCAGACTCAGGTCACCAGGCTTGGCAGCAAGTACCTTTGCCCAGTGAGCTGACTTGCTAGTCCCCTTTTAAGTTGTTTAAAAAAAAAATCACTAGTGCTTTTGAAACTTCACATTGATACTGGTTTTTGTTTGTTTGTTTTTGGTTTTCGAGACAGGGTTTCTCTGTGTTGTTTTGGAGGCTGTCCTGGAACTCGCTCTGTAGACCAGGCTGGCCTCGAACTGACAGAGATCCACGATCCACCTGCCTCTGCCTCCCGAGTGTTGGGACTAAAGGTGTGCGTGCGCCACTAAGGCACAACTTGATAAAGCTTTGTAAAAGTCCTTTTCTGGTTGATCCAAAGCAAGACTTAGTGCTAGGAAATTTTCTTGTATTATTTCTTCTGTTCCTGCTTTTTTTGTTTGTTTTTGTTTTTGATATCCATAGTTTGTTCCCCCTCTCTCCTTCCCTCCCTGCCTTTCTCCTTCCCCCTCTCCCTCTCTTTGACACAGGATTATACTCGGTGGTACAGGCTAGCCTCAAACTCCTCTAGCCTCAGCCTCCCGTAAGCTAGTACTTCAGGTAAGCACCGCCACGCCTGATGCTTATGTGTGGGTATCCGATAGGTCACCTGTTGGACCTTCCTGGCTGACCTCTCACTGTTTCTCGTCTCCCTGCCCTCTCCACTCTGCTTGTTTGGCTTAGTGGGAAGCATCCTCAAATTTACCTCTTAACTCTCATACTGGCTATAAGCTACCTTTTTAGCATGTTTTTTTAATTTTTTTTTTTTTTTTTTTTTTTTTTTTGGTTTTTACGAGACAGGGTTTCTCTGTATTGTTTTGGAGGCTGTTGGTCCAGCCCGGCCTCAAACTCACAGTGATCCGCCTGCCTCTGCCTCCCGAGTGCTGGGATTAAAGGCGTGTGCCACCACCGCCCAGCATGTTTTTTAATTTTTAAAAGCACTATTTTTCTTAATGACTCTATAGTTTGTCTTGTTTGATCATTTTTTGTCTTTTGTTTACTTTTGTTGAGACAGGGTTTTACTTCGTATGCCAAGCTGGCCTGTCACTCAGGATTCTCTTGCCTTGATCTCCCAAGTACTTGGTGTACAACCCTATGACACCCAATCTAGCTCCTTATCTTAACTTCATTTCATAAATTTTTTTTTGGTTTTTTACGAGACAGGGCTTAATGATTTTTAAAATATTTTATTTATTTATTGTGTATGCAGTCTTCTGCCTGCATGCCAGAAGAGGGTACAAGATCTCATTCAAGGTGGTTGTGAGCCACCATGTGGTTGCCGGGAATTGAACTCAGGATCTCTGGAAGAACAGTCAGTGCTCTTAACCGCTGAGCCATCTCTCCAGTCCTGGAAATAATTTTTTAATATACAATTAATTCAAATTGTATGTGCACTGGTGTTTTGCCTGCAAGTATGTCTGTGTGAGGGTATCAGATTCCCTGGAACTAGAGTTACAGACAGCCATGAGCTGCCATGTGGGTGCTGGGAATTGAGCCCAGGTTCTCTGGAAGAGCAGCTAGTGCTCTTAACTGCTGAGCCACCTCTCCAGTGCCCTCTCTGGAAATAATTTTTAAGGATTTTTTTTTCAGAGGGAGGGGGGAGGTTTCTGAGGCAGGGTTTCTCTGTGGCTTTGGAGGTTGTCCTGGAACTAGCTCTTGTAGACCAGGCTGGTCTCAAACTCACAGAGATCCCAAACTCACAGAGATCTGCCTGCCTCCCGAGTGCTGGGACTAAAGGCGTGAGCCACCACTGACCAGCAAGGATTTCTTTACTTCATCTTATGTGGGTGTATGTTTGCCAGGTGTCTGTCTGGCGCCTGTGGAAGCCAGAATCCAATGTGTGATTCCCTGGAACTAGGGTTACAGATGTTTGTTGTCTGTGGGCACTGGGAACTGAACCTGGATCCTCTGCAAGAGCAGGAAGTACTCTTAACTGCTGAGCCGTCCCCCCCTTAACTGCTAGCCCATGTATGTGTGTGTTTGTGTGTGCAAGCACACGCCACAGCACACGTGTGAAAGTCAGAGGACAACCTGTGGGACACCTCACTCCCGCCACGTGGGTCTCAGGCAGAAAACTAACTCGTGGGACTTGTCTGAACAAGCCTTCACCTGCTGAGCCCCCATGGAAATTGCTTTAAATCGCTTTTTAAACTCTGTCTATCTGTTCTGCTTCCTTTGGAAGAGAGGGCTCTTTGAGGAGATTTCTGTCTCTTCACATTCCTCTCCCCCTCCTCTCCTGTGCGGCTGCTGTGGTCTCTGTCTATTGGGCTGGAGACTTCTTATACACATGTGGTGATGCTCACTGTCCGTTCCTGTTTGCCAGGAGACACCTGACAGCTCCGTGGGGCACTGTCGTGTGGAGAGCAGTCAGGTGGAGGAGAGCTGCTTCCTTCGTAGAAGCCTGCTGTTAGTATGGAGATTCCCGCCTAGGCCAGTCTCTCTAAGATGGGTCTCCCGTCTCTCACTCGGGAGGATAAGCCTGCCTTTCCGGATGCTGAGAAGCAGGAAGGGGGAAAGAGCTGCAGCCCCACAGCTCAGGGTACCGACGTCCATATTATCCTCTTTCCCGGTTTAGGGCCTAGAGTGGATTGAACAGTGGCTTCCCCAAAAAATATGCCCATGATGTGTGCTGGAACCCACGAGGGCTCGGATGGTAGCCTATTCAGAAAGAGAGCCTTTGCAGATGTAACTGGATGAGGTCATTCTGGATTTCCCAGATGTCACACCCAGTGACAAGTGTCTTATGAGTAGCTTACAGAAAAGATGAGATCATGGGAAGACAAAGCCAGAGGCTGGAGTGACGCTGCCACAAGCCAAGGGACACCGGAGCCGTTAGAAACCAGAAGGGGCAAAGAAGGACTCTTTGATTTTAGGCCTCTGTTCAATTGTTTTCGGCCCCCAGTGTGTGCTAGCCTGCTCTACGGCTAGCACACTTGGTCAATACCCGTCCTCCAGCAGGCCCGCTGTTCCTGATGGCAGAGACCCTCTGGCTCAGCTTTTCCTGACGAGAGGAAACCTCCTTTGGTTGGGGTAGGATGTTGGCTGCCTGGGGTGTGAGGGATGTGAGGGGCTGTCTGCTACTAGTAAAGAGTCTTCAATTTTTAAAAGTTACACTTATTTATTTATGGAGAGACGGAGAGAGAGAGAATCTCAGAACCCGGGATGGAAAAGGCGGAGCCAAATGGATCCTTCGGGCTTGCTTGCCAGTCAGCCCAGCCCAGGCTATGAACCCCCAGTTCCAGTGAAGGGTCCTGTCTCCAAAACTACAGGGATAGCTCCGAGGAGCAACACCTGAGGTTGACCTCTGGTCTCCTTCATATAAACGCGCGCGCGCGCGCACACACACACACACACACACACTTCAAGAGAAGTAAATGATTCTCAGAGTTTGGAGAATTAGGACAGCAAAGGTAAATAGTACTAAAGAAAGTTCATCCAACTCAGTTGATATTCCTATTTCTTTGTTAAAAAATAAAATGAGTTATTCGCCTGGTAGTGGTGACTTCATACCTTTAATCCCAGCACTCAGGTATCAGAGACAGGCAGATCTGAGTTTGAGGCCAGCCTGGTCTACAGAACGAGTTCCAGGGCAGCAAGATTTGTGTATTTGATATGTATGAGCGTTTGCCTGCATGTCTGTGCACAACCATATCTGTGTCTGGAGCTTGTGGAGACCAGAAGATGACACTGGGTAACCTGGAACTGGAGTTACAGACTGCTGTGAGCTGCCATGTGGGTGCTGGAAACTGAACCCTCTCTTCTGTGAGAGCAACAAGAGCTCTTAACACCTGAGCCATCTTCCCCATTCCCTGTTCTGATTTCTTGGTTGTGTAACCAACAGGCTCATGGTCCCCTTCCCCCACCCCAGCCAGTAGCTCAATCATCTACACTCAGCGGAGTGAGGTTGTCGTGGTGAGACAAGAAAAGCCTCACTGAAGGAGACCCAGGCAGTATTTTCACTTTAGTCTGGTTGTATTGCTAAAAAGCCCTTCCTTGGAAACGTGAACAACATCCACCCCTTCTTCTAAAGTCTCGATGACAAACTGAGGTATGATTCCACCAAAGTTCACCCAGGAGGAATTAATGAGTTTATTAGACTTACAGGGCAATGGGTAAGGGGTTATGGGAAGGGGAATAGATGACCTTAAAACAGCCACACTGGAGGGTCTGCACTCAGCAGGGATGACAGCTTACCCACGGCTATGTTATAGGAAGCCCCTTCCCTCGCCCTTTCCATCCATATACTCCATCCCTTCCCAGAGATCCTGAGACCACGAGAACAGCCGACCGTCAAAGACCCCAGCTGTGATCATCTTTGATGGGCTGAAGATGGTGGCGGTTTGTCTTGGAGGCTTGCCCCATGCAGCAGGTGGTTTGCATTATTTTGATTGACATGGAATTCACCTGTTCCTCCCTGGTGGTTGGGCCTGCCAGCGTGGCCTCATGGGTTTAGAACATTGTGAAAGGTTAGATCTTGATTATCAAGCCATAGTTCTGTGGTGGTTTGCAAGAAAATGGCCATGTTGGAGTAGGTGTGGTCTTGGAGGAAGTGTGTCACTGTGGAAGCAGGCGTTGAGGTCTCATATGTGCACAAGCCACGCACAGTGAGTCAGCCCACTTCCCGTTGCCTGGGCAAGATGTGGAACTCTCAGCTAGCTCTCCAACACCATGTCTGCCTGCATACGGCCATGTCCCACCATGATGATACTGGACTAGACCTCTGAAAATGTAAGCCACCCCAGTGAAATGTTTTTGTTTTCCCTGTAAGAACTGCCGTGGTCATGGCGGCTCTTCACAGCCACAGAAAACCTAGCTAAGACAAGACTTTAGGACTCCTGTTGTTGGGATTGGTCCTCCCCAGCTGGGAGACCTGACTACCTCACTCTGAGCCCAGTGGTCTGACCCTCTAGCATCAAGGGCTGCAGGGGCTTTTCAACTATGGAAGAGACGGGGATTCTGGAAGGAGTTAAAGATACAGAAGTGGTTGAGGTTACTAAACAAGATGATGAGAGACTATACTGAGCACTTACAGCAGGCCACCATGAACTTGGCCAAACCAAAATGGAGTCACCCATGCTCGACACCATAAAACCAAGCAGAGACTTTAACAGACAAATCCAAAGCAGAGGGTGGGGGGGCGATGTTTCTCCTAAAAAACAGGAGGTTCTTAGTCTACCTGAGTTGGTGAGATAACAAAGGACCCTCTGATTTTTGAAAATTACATTTATTCATTTTATGGGAGGGGCACATGCATGTCACAGCCTGTATCTGGAGGTCAGAGGACAACTTGTGAAAGTTGGTTCTCTTATTCCACAATGTGGTGAAATATGTATTCTTTCCCACCAGCTGCCTGGGGGTCGCCACTGTCTCTGCCCCCAAATAACATATGAGACACTATATTAATTATGAAGCTGTGGTTTGCTATGGTTTTTTAATGGCTAGCTCTGACTTAATTATTAACCCATCATTCCTAATATATATTTTTATAAGGACTTACCTTACCAGGGATACAGCCTCGTGTGTCCTCTCTTCCCCAGGATCACATGGCGACTCCTACTCTTTACTACATTTCCCAGAATCCTCCTTGACTCCTAGTACTACCTATCTTGCTTCTCTATTGGCCAACAGTGCTTTATTTAGCAACTAATAGGACAAACATATAGACAGAAGGACGTCCCCCATCAATGTGGGTCCTGAGGATAGAATGTTCTAGCCTCAAGTGGCAAGCACCCTTATCTGCTAAGCCATCTGGCCAGCCCAAGACCCTCTGCTTTTTTGTTTGATTTTATTATTTTGATGTGTGTGTACATGGGTCTGTGTGGGTCAGGCTCCCCCCACACCTCCGGAGCTGGAGTTAGAGACAGTGTGAGCCACCCACAGGGATGGGTGCTGGGAATTCCCCAGTGGAAGCTCCAATGGAAGAACAATACATATAGGCTTAGCAGCTGAGCCACCGCTTTAGCCCCAAGATCCTGTGCTTCAGCCCTTACAAAAGACTGCCTTCAAGTTATTTGATGTCAATCACTCAGCGTCTTTTCCTACTGCTCTCTCTCCTTGATCCCATCTCACATAAACCACTGTGCCGGCGTTGCGTGTGGGAGCTCACTCATTCTACAGAATGGGGGCTGCCCTGGTTCACCAATCACAAATCAAAGCTGAGCAGATCCAGAACTAAACCGCTGTAATGCTATGTCTCAATGAACCTAAGGTCTTGGCTCGTTGCTCTTTGGCAGAGAACTTCAAGGGGGCTTTCCGGGGGGCTGAACTTGGTGGTTATGTGTGAGAGGGAGAAGTGTGGGGGGGTGGCAGTGGCTACGGTTCCTCTGAGAGGACAAACTATGAACTGGGCAAATTGTGGCACCTCTCCTTCCGATGGAGGAAGAGAGCTGGTCTGCTGGGGCTGGTGGTTGGATTGGGTTGAGTGTTGGCATCTGATGCTCTTCCCAGGAAACAGTTTCTGCTTGAGGCCTCCCTGTTCTCTTCGAGACCGATAAGGAGTACCCCAAATCCTCACTACCTACTAGGCCCAGTACCTGAGAAAGGGGTGGCCCTAAGGTTAGCCACCTCTTCTTTTCATCCCCCCACCCCGCCCTTCCCTCTGCCTTCCCCTAGGAAGCAGCAGATACAATCAGCAACTTGGTTTTCTTTTTCTTTCTTTCTTTTTTTTTTTTAATAAAAAGGCACTTTAGGGCTTTTATGCAGGAGGCTGAGGCCCATTAAGACATAAATTAAATCTTTGTGGGAACAGCCGGAGTGTGGAGGCTCTGTGTGAGGAGGGCCCCTCACTGGTGTGGCAACCCCCAGCTCCCGCTTCCTTCCACTGGCCTTGAGCTCCCCCCTCACCCCCCCTCCCGCTCTCCCTCCAGGATTAAAGTGCATCTTAGCGACTGGGAGGAAATTAATCAGGGTTTGCATGAGGAGGTTATGGAGCAGGGCTGGAGTGAGGCGGAAGAGGAGGAAGCAGGTGAGGGAGTGGGGGGTGGGGGCGCTAAGGGAGGGAGTCGGGGCGGCTCAGTGGCTCCAGCCTGTACTCCACCGTGGGACCCACCCCGCCCACCGCGCATCGGAGGGAAGGACTGTGCTATCAGCCCTCGCACAGACAGGGAAGCAGAGGGGTTTCCAACGCAGAAGTTCTACGACCACCCATAACATTTCTCTTCTCTCCAGTGTGTTCCCCTCGCCCCCAGGCATTTCTCTGCAACTCCTTTAGGAGCTTGAAAATCCTGATCTCTCTCTCTCTTTCCTGGGATCACTTGTTCTTTTTTTGTTTTTGTTTTTGTTTTCCAAGACAGGGTTTCTCTGTATAGCCCTGGCTGTCCTGGAACTCACTCTGTAGACCAGGCTGGCCTCGAACTCACAGAGATCCGCCTGCCTCTGCTGGGATTAAAGGTGTCACTTTTAAAGGTCCCAAAGAAGTGTTTTACTGAGGCTAGGGGACTCCAGAATTTGTTTGTGCAGGAGAAGGGACCATTGGCTCATACCCAAGAAACCTGTGGCAGCTCTAACAGGATGCGGGGTTTGGACAATGGGGTGGGGACTGAAAAGTTGGAGCTGGGTCCACAGTGCAGGGGGCGGGGCTGTTGCCAGGGTGGGGGCTCCCTGTGTCTCCACACTTGTGCAGTGGCCACCTGTCACTCATTCATTTCTTCAGCAAATGTTTATTCTGCACCTGCCGCGCAGCTGGCAGGGGGCTAAGTACTTCAGTTAGGGAAGCAGTGAGAATAGAGACTAATGCTGGGTTTCTTCTTTCTAAGAAGCGCCCCACCCCCAGGGCAATTTGAATAGTTTTGAAATCAGGGTGTGTATGTGTGTGTTTTTTTTCAAGCCCGGAGTGTTAGAGTGATTTTCTGAGGTGCCTTTTTGGCTTTTTGGGCATACTGCATGGGCTGTTCACGCCTTGGCAGCTTAGAGCTATGAGACCTAGCCACAGTCACATGTACCTTTTGGGCACCTAGCAAGGTGCCAGGCCCCCTTCTAAGTAATTAGTTAGTTAGTTAACTCGTGTCCACACCGCCGTGGGAATGTGGAGGTCCAGCTCAGCTTTCCGGACTTGGTTCTCTCCTTTCACCGTGTGGAACCCAGAGATCCAACTCAGGTAATCGGCCTTGGTGGCATGTGACTTGGCCTGCTGAGTCGTCTCTCTGACTCTATAGGCCCTGTTCTAAGTGCTTGTGGTGTGGCTTTTCCTAGGGAGATGTAAAGAAACGTGAGCCTCTACCTTCTTCCACGAAGGATCTTGTCAGGGTCTCCTGCCATGTGGTCACATTTGCTCTGATTCAAGACAGCAGCAACCATGTCTAAACCAGAGGAAACAGCCACGTGACCATGTTCTACATGCATGAGACATGGTGTCTTGGAGCCCGGGCTGCATGAGCTTAGGGGGTGAAGGTCAGGTCCTTTAACTGGGCAGGAGCAATTCCAAAATGAGGAATTCAAGCCACCACTGTGTCTTGGGCTACATGAGGAACAGGTCTTCCGTAGCCCAGGGTGGCACTGAACTTACTATGTTGCCAAGGGTGGCGTTTAGCCTTTTGTTTCTTTTGTCTCTGGTCCTAAGTGCTGGGATTACACTGCCTGTCCGCCATTCCTGGTTTTAAGAGGTTTTTGCTGTTGCTGTTTGTTTTTGGAGACAATGTGTCATGTAACTCAGGCTAGCCTCAAGCTTACTGCCCTGCCTCTACTTCTAAGTACTGGGATTGCAAACTGGAGATCTCGCCATGAGCTTCCTGCATGGGAGACAAGCTCCCTACCGACTGAGCCACATTCCCCAGCCCCTTCTGTATCCAAATTAGTGCTGTCCTCACTTAAAAGATGAGGAAACTGGAGCCCTGGGAGATGAATTTTCGCCTGGCCCTCAAAGAACAGGGATCTCGCAAACTACCTTGCAAACATCCGTGGTAGCCTAGTAACCACGGTTGAGCTGTGGGGGTGCAGGGCAACAAAGGAGGGTGGAGGACGGAACCTGCTTGGATGTGGCCACGCAGAGTGGCTTTGGGGCCTGGGGACTTTCCCCTCTCTCAGAAGAGCCCCCTTTTTCTTGGTGTGCCTGGGGTGATGAATCATAGAAAGACACATCATTCACTCCTATCAGCCTGGCAGCCCGCTGTTCTTCCTGGCCAGGGGAGAGGTGGAGAACAGAGGGAAACCCAGGGAAGGGCCTGTGAAGCAGCCTCTTGCTCCCCAGCCCCGCCCACAGCAGTCACGTGGACCGTTCTCGGTCTGGTTTGTTTCAGGCTGGGATGCATGGGCTAGTGAGGAAGGCTTACAATAGGAAGGGGGAAAAAACAAGCAAAGAAGTTACTAGAAGCCTCCTTTCCTCCTTCCTAATTACCATCTAAGGCAGGCTTGAAAGCCAATTGGGATGCAAGGAGCCTGGGGCATCACCCTTCCGTTCTCCAAACCTGTGACGCTGAAGGCAAATCTCAGCCAGTGTTTTAGGCAGGATGGTGGAATGGTTTCTCCATAGGGAGGCGCTGGGCAGGAGCCCTCTGTTCTTCCCGTGTCCTCTCTCCCTAACTCCCTTCCCTCCCCATTATTCTCCACCTTTCCCAGGCTCAGCTCTGCCAAGTGCCAGGAAATAAAGACCTCACCTGCCAAGAGGAGCCGGGAGGGGCGCCGAGGGCTCTGCCAGCAGCCTGGAGCTGTCAGGCTGGCGGTAATTAATTAATCAATCCATCGAGGAGGCTCTCAGAGCCACAACAGCGTCTCCTGAACGTGGCACAGTGGGCAGGGACGGCAGCTGCTCCAAGGAGGTTGAGGTAACAGAGGCCCTGCCAACCTTGGCCCCGTGGCCATTGCTCCTGTGTCCTGAGAGGGGGCTGGGGGGACAGAGAGGAGGGGCCAACTCACCCAAGCCTGGTGTGTCTAGTTCACAAGCGCTGTGTACCACCTACTGTGTGTCAGACTTGTTGGAGACAGCTTGAGACAGGGTTCAGGGCACACACACACACACACACACACACACAAGTGCGCACCCTTCTAATGAATTCCTGGGGACGTGGCAAGGATGTGGTCTCAGCGAAACCCTAGTCCTGGCTCTATCCACAGGGCTTGGAGCATACACAGAGTGCAAAATTGTCTTGCCCTTCGGGAGGACAGTCCTGTCTGCCTCCTCAATGGCTACGAGCTTGTGTGTGTGTGTGTGTGTGTGTGTGTGTGTGTGTTTCTAGGCACTTTCCATCAACAGAAAGTGAAACTTCAGCAAAGGGGCAGCTGGGAGCCCCGAGCAGCAGATCCCACAGCAGCTGAGGGCTGGCTGTGCCTGTGTGGGTACCTGGGCCTTAGGCAGGTATCTGTCAGTTTTAGTCACTAGTTCTGCAAGCATCATGAACCCTGGACCAGCAACCATTACCACAGCATCGTTGGAGAAATAGCCTGTCACCAGCCTTATCCCACGCATCTAGAATCTCATCCACACCACAGGTTTTGCCTGCTCCTCTAGGACACTGCACTCCTCGGAACGAGGGGCACAAAGAAGTCCTGGCCCCCGTGTTTGTGGGACTTGGGCTCTAGCGCACTGGCTGGTAGTATGCATGGGGTCTTTACTCTTCCCACCCATGCTTAACGGGACGGCAGATAGTACGGGTGCTCAGAAGATGCCGAGGGACGGGAGGGACACCGGGCCCTTTTATAGATCTCCTTGAATGTCTGTACTTGCAGAAGACTCATGTGCTGCCCTTTGGTCCATGCCTCAGGCTTTAGAACCATGGGAGCATGAGTACTAACTTTCTTGGGACCAATTTATTGAGTTTTGTTTGTTCGTTTGTGTGTGTGTGGTGTATGTATATGTGTGTCTATGTGTGGTGTGTGCGTATATGTGTTGGCTTTCACGTTATTTGAGATATTATTTCAAAGTTCGAGGCCAGCCTGGTCTACAGAGTGAGTTTCAGGACAGCTAGAGCTAAACACAGAGAAACCCTGTCTTGAAACAAACAAACAACCAAAAAAAACCTCTCAAAAAGAGGTATTATTTCTTTTCCACTGACTACATACCTCTAGTCCCAGGCCATATAGGCCACAATCATATAGAAACCAGATCTCTAGCCTTCACCTCTGTGTCCTGTTTCTGAAGAAGTTAGCCTCGTGGGAAATACAAATATTATTTTTTAAGACTTTTTTTTATACAGGGTCGTACTGGGTAGCTTGTGGATCTTACTATGTGGACCAGGCTGTCTTTGGACTTCCAGAGATCCACCCGCTTCTGCCTCCTGAGTGATGGAGTCAAAGGTGTGAGTCACCACATCTGGCCTAGAAGATTTATTTATGTTACTTTTAATTAAGTGTATATGTTTGTGTTGGAGGGTGCACATAAGTTCAGGCACCCTCAGAGTCCAGAGAGGGCATTGGCTACTGTGGAGCTGCAGTTACAGGGGTTATGAGCTTCCAGACATGGGTGCTAGGAACCAAACTCAGGTTCTCTGAGAGAGCAGTAAGTGCTGCCAATCACTGATCCATGTCTCTAGTCCCTAAATAGCTATTTTTATTATGCTTCTATTTATTTATTTTGTGTGCAGGTGTGTGTGGCGGGTCACACATAAGTCATAGTGTGCACCTGAAGATCAGAGGACCATCCGTAGGCGTTAGACCCCATCCAAGCCCTCAGGGCCCTAGCCAGATAAGTCATCTCTGCAATCTAGGAGTATTCTTGAAGGCCATTCTCACCCTAGGAGGGCTGGTGACAACTGGTGTGGAAGGGACTGAGAATCAAATACATACACCCACTAGACTCAGCCAGCAAGGATCTCTAATTTTCCCTCAGCTGGGTCTCCTCAATGCCCGTGATCACTCTAGCTCCTCCAGGTGAGGGTAAGTGTGACAAAGGGGACAGCAAGGAAGAAGGAGAAATCTAACCGGTCATGGTTAGGGTAGCTGTGTGTGCAGACTGTGAAGGTCCCCAAATGTGAAGCTGTTTGTCAAAGGCCCTCTGAGGGCTCAGAAAGGAGCTGCACGAGTGAGTGGCTCTGAAACAGAAGCCACATCAGATACGTGGCGAATCCATTGGGTCTGCTCCTGAGCACACAAAGGACAAAGGACCTGCAGGGTCTTGGGGACACTGCCCCCCCTCAGGCCTGGTCCTGTTTCCGGTCTTCTCTTATGCTGGTTCCATGACCATTGCCTTCCTTAAAACAAGTCCTCTGGGCCAGGGAGATGGTACCTGCTGAGCAATCCTGGTGACCTGACCTTGATCCTCCAAACAGACATAAAGGTGGAAGGAGAGAACACACACACACACAGACACACACACAGACACACACAGATACACACACACACACACACAGAGACAGAGACAGACAGAATGATAAATTTTAAATAAATTTAAACATGAAATAAAAGTTCCCCATTTTGAGCTGGGCATTGGTGGCGCACGCCTTTAATCCTAGCACTTGGGAGGCAGAGGCAGGCGGATCTCTGTGAGTTCGAGACCAGCCTGGTCTACAGAGATAGTTCCAGGACAGCCTCCAAAGCCACAGAGAAAACCTGTCTCGAAAAACAAAAACAAACAAACAAAAAGCCCCCACATTTTGTTTAAATGTGAAAACCAAGTGTCCTCCTGTCTTTGCCTGACTTGGTGGCGATCGCTTCATACCCCCTTATTTATTTGGAGGTAGGGTTTCATGTAGCCTGGGCTGGGCTCAAACTCACTATGCAGGGGGTGACCTCAAATTCCCGATCCTTGTTCCTGCACTTCCCACTCCCAGTTTGCACAGCGCTGAGGATCTAACCGGGAGGGGTGAGTCTGTGTACACCACGGAAGCCCCCTACCAACACAGCTGCGTCTCCTTTTTAGATCTATCCTTTTAGAAGGCCTCAGGACTGAGTGACAGCCCCACCAGAGCCGGGCCAAATAACCTACTCCCCGACTTCCTCAAATGGCCCTGAGGCTAAGGCTGCCCTGCCACCCTTCATTCTAGGGTTAATTTGGCAATGCATTCTGGGTGTTTTGTCAGAGCCAGGCCTTGAGGTAGGCCTGGGGGAGCCGCACACCAGGCAGGAGGGCTCCTGCTTTCTCTCCTCAGAGATGCGGCCTCCCCCTCGTCTTCACCACCCGGTCTTGTTCCTAGGAAGCGCTCTTTTCGCCTCAATCTCAGGGCCATCCCACACCCTCCCCTCAGTTTCGTCTCACTACGCTTGCTACTCTTGACCGTCCTGCCAAAATCACTTTGGATCTGGCCCCTTCATGCCCCATCCTCCCTCTCCCTCCTGGCTCTGTGTCACCAGTGAACTCCATAAGCCTGTTACATCTTCATTGCTGTCCCTGATAGCAGCCTCCCTTGCCCAGGCTGAGGACAGAGCCCCGAGGCTCTGGAAGTTTCCCTGCGGATAGACACGGCTTCCTTAATCAGCACCCTTTGGGGACCGTGGTTCAATTCATCTCATTACAGGGTCACCCGGCCATGGTGGGCCATTTCTTGTCACACCATCCCCAGTGAGGACCTGACACACCACTTGTGACACTGTTTCTCTCTGTCAGCCTGGTACCCTTGTCAAGGAGAGGGGGCGATCTTGTTCTCCAACCATCAATGGTTGGCTTTGCTTCTCTCTCTTCTCTCTCTCTCTCTCTCTCTCTCTCTCTCTCTCTCTCTCTCTCTCTCTCTCTCTCTCTCTCTGTCTCCTTTTCTTTTTTGAGATAGGGTCTCACTATGTAGCCCTGGATGACTTGCACCTCTCTATGTAAACCAGGTTGGTCCCAAACTCACAGAGATCCACCTGCCTCTGCCTGCTGAGTGCTGGCATTAAAGGTGTGTATCAACATGCCCAATTTTTATTTAATAAAAAAAACTATTTCATTGAAACATACATTCAGGAGTTTTCAGATCACAAGCATACAATTCTTTCCAGGGTGACAAACCATATTATTACCCAGAACAAGAAACAAACAGTACCTCACTTAGGTCACCCCACTAAGAAGAACCCTCTTAGGGCTTCTAACTCACAGACTAGCTTCTCTCATTTTGAAACATATATCTGAAACACACACACATATTCTGTTTATGTCTTCTTTTATTGATTACTGTGATTTTATTATTTTTGCTGTTTATGCTTTTTTTGAGACTGTAATATTACACTTCTCCCCTCTCTCCATCTAAGTCATCCCAAACACCCCTACCTGCTCTCATTCAAATTCATGGCCTCTTTTTTTCACTAATTGTTATGGCATGCTTATATAGTAGGTGTGTATGTATATACATATATATCCCTAAAAACAACCTGTTCATCTGAGTAATGCTGCCTGTATGTATGCTTTTAAGATGACCGTTTGGCACTGGACAGCCAATTGGTGTGCTCTTCCCTGGGGACTCTATGGGCTTGGAGAGGGATCTCCCAGCATCCTTGTCTCCCTGGTGACAAAGTACAGCCCTCTTCACAGCTCACAGCCAATCAGAGGGCAAATTTTGGGAGTTATCCGTGCCAGTCCTTTGTTTGCTTTACGATTGCTTTATCTGCCTTTTGCTTGCAGTGGTTTCTCATATTCCCTACGTACAGCAAGATGCTGCTTAACCTCCACCAATTATTTGTGCAAATGGGTACATCAGATTCCAGGAGGCAGCTGGGAAGGGGGTGAGTTCCCCTCCTCGGAAAACGGAATACAGAGTCAGCTGTCACGGCCTGTCCTCACACCGCCATGTTTTTCTTAAGAAGTGATGGGGAAGATGGATGATCCAGACATGATACACTGAGGGCAGCCTTAATGCCCGGGTGAGGCAGGATGGCGGGGAAGCCTGTCACAGTGTTGTTGAGGACTCTGAAGTCGATTATGAGCAACCCGAAGTGTGAGCATCGTCCTCCCATCTTCTGGGAATGACAGTGTGGGCCGACGAGCCTTCCTAAGCATCACTTCTCTCTTTCAGGGCCAGAGAGGAGCACTCAAGCTGGTGGCATGGTTCTGTGGGCAAAGCTGCTTGCTGCTAAGCTAGAAGACCAGTACCAACATGGTGGAAGGAGAGAGCAGACTCTCACACGCCTGCTAGGGTACCGGCACATGGCCATACAAGCATGTTCAAACACAAATAAATGTAATTGTAACTTTAAAAGTGGCGAATCTTCATGTCACCTGAGGTTAAACAAGAAGTCAGGTCATGGAACTTAATATTCATGCAAATGTCAGATACCTCTTGAGTTGGAGAAAAACCTACAAGGCTAGCTTCACGTGGTAGTGGGTCGATAAATACACATTATTGAGAACCTAATATATACCAAGTGAGCAATCTAGTGGTGTAAAGCTGATGTAAGACCGTCCGGATTCAAAGGTCACTTGTTCCACTCCCTAGGGTCACAGTAGGCACAGTGCCTTTCCTGCAAAGAGATAGAATAGAACCCGGCCACACAGGGCAGGTGTGAGAATTGAGCTCAGTCATTTATGTAACGACCCCATCCTAGTTCCACTCCCGTTGCTGTTACAAAAAATACCCGATGGGAAGAAATCCATGGGAGAAAGGGACTGACACCTGTTTGCATTTCCAGATGACAGCCCAGTATCGTGGGTAAGCCAAGGCAGGAACTTCAAACAGCTGGTCATGTCACAGCTGGTCATGTCACAGCTGGTCGTGTCACAGTCAAGGGCAAAGAGGGACAGATGCAGGCGTGCTCACTTGTTGCCTGTGCTCAGCCTCATTTCCCCACTCTCATTCGGTACAGCAGCCCCTGCATAGGGAATGATGTTGCCCACAATGGGCTGGGTCTTCCTGTATAGAGACAGTCTCCCACTGACATGCCCAGAGGCCAACCCAATGGAGACAGTCCCTCAATGATACTCTTGTAAGTTGACTATTAAAACTAAGTATAATGGGCCCCATGCTAGGCGCACAGAAGGCACACACGTGTTAACTGATACGTTATCAGGTTTGTGTGTATACATACTCGTATTTCATCTCACATTTTCAACCTTTCGAGATGATGTTAATGTTCGCTCCATTTCCGAGATAAGGAGATGGGCCCTGCGTATTGCCAAGGCCATGTGACCACGTAAGTAGCAGAGCCAAACTTGTAATCAGATGCCCAAGGATTTGTTGCAATCTAGCATAGACTGCCACCAGGTTCATATGCATGCAGCTTATTTTTAAGAGCATCTGGAAAACCCTTATCAGATACCATCCTAGATGTCTCGGGGGTTAGAGGGTCAAGAGAGGCACGAATCTTTGATACTGAAACAGTGTGGGTACACATGGCCTGGCTAAGGGTGAGGGCAGCGAGCCCTGAGCACTGAGCTGCAGGCCCATCAGGAACCCCACAGCAGAGGCTCTCTGGGGCCCCGGGGCCCACAGCCTGAGATGGCCCTGGGGCTTTCTGTAATGAGCCTGCCATGCAGTTGGACAGAGACTTATGACTTCTGGTGTCTGGGCCGCCTCCTCCCGCTTGTCCTCCCTGGTTATTTATCACATTTGTCCCTCTGGAGAGGCAGGGTCATCGCTTACACTGTCCAAAACAGCGAAACCAATAAAGCTGGTTCTACAGGAAGTCCCGAGTCCTGCCCTCCCCACATCAGTGGTTTGTCTGTTGGGGGTGGGGCAAGGCCCCCCAAAGCAATGTTGACCCCTGTTCAGCTTCCCCGGAGGTCTCCAGCAGTGCTGCCGCGCCACAGTGACAAATGTCGCTCACCTTGCCGAGCTACGGTATCACATCCACTCATTTCATTACTGCTCACACCACCCCCAGGCGTCCAACTGCACCGGTATCACCCATGGGAAGGTAATGTCAGACTGAAAGAATATTCCTAGTCATAAAATCCCCAAGTCAAGATGCCATGAAATCTGAGACAGTTGGAATGATGACATAATAGTGTTAAGTGGGAAATTCTACACCTGACCTCATGTGACAGGTCCCAGTCAAAACACAGGTGCACTAAAGATATTGCATAAAATTATACCTGCCCAAGGCGTACATGAGACACTAACAGATTACATGTTTAGACTTGGGTCTCCTTCCCAACATATCTGATGAATCTTTAAAAAGAATTAAACTTGTTATATATATATATACATATATATATCAATGTTTTGCTTGCACATATGTCTGTGTATCATGTGTATACCTTATGCTCATGGGGGGGTGGTCGGAAGAGGGCATCACATCCTCTGGAACTGGAGTTATAGACGAGTAGGAACTACTATGTGGGTGCTTGGACTCTCATGTGTATACCTTATGCTCATGGGGGGTGGTCGGAAGAGGGCATCACATCCTCTGGAACTGGAGTTATAGACGAGTAGGAACTACTATGTGGGTGCTTGGACTTGAACCCCTGTACTCCACGAGATAAACCGGTTCTCTCAACCACTGAGCCATCTCTCCAGCCCCATATCGTTCCTTTTAGTTTAGCTTGGAGAAAAAAAGAGAATGAGAATTGTCACAGCTGGTCTGCCTCTGCTCTGGACTCGTGACATCTCTTCGAGGCTCCTGGAGAAAGCAGTGGCCTTCTCCCGTGATTCCTCTGGTTCCCTCGAGGCTGACGGCATCCTGGGAAGAACATGGCTGTAGACAGGCCTGGCCTTGGGCTTGTCTGTGGCACATGAGAAGTCTAGATCCACTCACAGCTTCCCAGGATCTGAGTGACTTCATCAGTAAAAATGGGAACGGTACAGATCATCTCACGAGGTCACAGGAGAGAAATGCGTTGTGTATGCAGTAGGCACTTAATAAGCACCACATAGAACAGTTACCACCAGTACTGTTATTCTGCAGCCTCCTCGCCTCTGCCGAGAGCACTTGCTTCCTTCCATCCTGGTCCCCTAGCCCAGGACAGCAGCTTCTCTCTTTATCTCCCCCTGCCTGACCCAGTTTCTGTGAAAACTGGAGATTCTCATGTGGTGGAGATGACAGTCACATCTACAGGTCTCGTCGTCCTATTAGGACAACATCAGTGTAAACATTAGTTATTCACAAACCCAATTACATTTTGATTGCTCTGACCCTAGTGAGATTGGGGTTACTCTCAATCCACATTTATTTTTTGGCACAAGCTTCCTAGGGTTCAGAGAGATAAAAGCAACCTTCCTTCCTTCTGCCATACCCTGGCAGGGATCTTTTCCAGGCTTCCTCATTTCCTCTCCTTCGCAGATCCCAGATGCAGCCATTCCTGGGCTCTCTGCCATTCAAGGGGAAAGGAGCTCGGCTGGAGTGAACTGAGATCCCCATCAGGGGATCAGAAAGAAGGGACTGGAGGGGGATTCAGTGCCTTTACCCAGTTAAGGAGACTCGGAGGAGCTCCCTGCTTTTGAAGCATAGGTGGAGGGCTAGCCTGCTCTTGGAGTGCAGGTGGAGGGCTAGCCTGCTCTTGGAGTGCAGGTGGAAGGCTAGCCTGCTCTTGGAGTGCATTTCCCATCCCAGTAAATCTTTGCAGTTGCTCAGGTGGAAAACAATTCCTCTTTTTCTTCCACTCCAATCCAGCAGCACACTCAACCTTTCCACCGCAGCCTCTATATTAGTCCCTTCTCTTGCTGCTGTAACTAAAACAAAATCCAAAACAAGCTCCATGGGTTCCTGAAGTGAAAGATGAAGCCCTTAAAATGACTCTAGGGGGCTGTGGTGAGATGGTCCATTGGTTAAGAGGACTGGAGTTTGGTCCTTTGTGTCATTTGGTGTGTGTATCAGCTCATGTTATATGCATTAGTGTTTTGTCTGAATGTGTGTATGAGCACCGTGTGTGTGCAGTACTGGGGTTGGACAGAGGAGGGCATTAGACTCCCTGGAGTTACAGTTGGTGTTGAGCCACTATGCATGTGCTAGCAATTAAGCCTGAGTCCTCTAGAAAAGCAACCACTGAGCCACCTCTTCAACCCCATAAAATAAACCTTTATAGTCACTTAATGAAAGATTGTCAGGCTGGCCTTGAACTCTATGTAGCCAAGGATGACCTTGAACTTCAGATCCTCCTACTAGCCTGGTCTACAAAGAGCTACACAGAGAAACCCTGTCTCAAAAAAGCCCAATATATATATATATATATATATATTGGTGGTGCACACCTTTAATCCCAGCACTTGGGAGGCAGAGGCAGGCCGATCTCTGTGAGTTCTAGGCCAACCTGGTCTTCAGAGCAAGTTCCAGGACAGGCTCCAAAGCTACAGAGAGAAATCCTGTCTTCAAAACTAAATAAATAAATAAATAAGCAAAATTGGGAAGGTGTTATGTGGAAAGGGCAACCTGGGGGCTGAGAACGTTGAGAACCAGCTGCAGCCCAAATACATATGCTCTTCCGTGTCTCTGATCATCTTAGATGCCCAGCCTCTGACCAAACTTACAGAAGCCAGAGGTCAGGGGGGTTCAGGTGGCACTATGCCTGGAAGCAGCATCCGAGAGCACAGATCTGGGTGAAGCAGGGTGGACAGTGGAGGGACAAGGAGAGGGTGCCCTTGTCACCTATTGCTCCTGAGCATTTTGGTCACCGTCTGACTCCACACCCATCTATCTACCTTTCCTGCCCTTTTTTCTGTTTGCCTCATACCACATTTTAAAGTTCCCAGCATCTTTTTTTCCTCATCCTATATTGTATTGTGAGCTCTACAAGGACAAGGATTTTTATCTCCTTAGTCTACAGATGCATCCTTGGTGCCCAGCCCAGAGCCTGGTGTATTATAATACATAAACAAAAGACAAACTGCATGACCATTCTAAGGTGGGCAGTTTGGGAGGGCCCAGAAAGCATGAATGCGTCCTGAGGTTGCTTTCCAACAGCCGAGGTCCCTGGGTTTGGCCCTGGAAATTACCATCTGTAATGGAGAAAGAATGCATTCGTTGTTCGGGTAATTGGTAGTAACTGATGGTAATTTCGAGTAATTAAACACTAATTAATTCAATGAGTCAGTAATGTATTTATTTATGGTATCTGCGTTTGTTCCCTTATAAATATTGGTGTTACTTTTGTCAGGCAATTAAAATCCACTGGTGGGGACTGGCTGAGGTCCCAGGAGAGTTTGGAAGCTTGGCCTGGCCTGAGCCAGGAATGAGCTGTGGAGGGGCCAGATAGATGGCTGAGCAGCTGAGAGCACTGGCTGCCCTTGCAGAAGACCTGGGTTTGGTTCTCAGCACCCACAGGGACTCACTACAAACAGTAACTCCCATCCTAGGAGATCTGATGCCTTCTTCTGGCATCTGTGGGCACCTGCAAGCATGTGGTACACACACACACACACACACACACACACACACACACACACTCACACATAACGTCATCTTTTAAAGAAAGAAAAAAAGGAATGAATGAGTGTTGAAACTAAGGTGGCATAGGGTGTAGTGTGACATTGGGGGTGCTGAGGGGTTCTGTGTGTGAGGCTGGTGCAGGTTTGTGGCTGGGGTGTAAGATGCACATTCACAAAACCCAACTTCTCTACGGGGTCCTCACTCACGGCCCTCCCCAACACAAAAGCATTGCTTCCAGACTGATAATACAGGACATCTGTGGGGGACACCAGGGACGGCGGGGCTCTTCCAAGACCTCTACTTGAAGTCTGATCCCTTTGGCACATCACCATACAGATCCTGATGGATGCAAGATGGAGTAAGAGAGGGAATGGGGACCTGAGGAGCTGGGGAGCAAGGCCCAGACTTTGGAGTCTTGATGACTTTGGGTCAAGGAGATACAAGTCTCCAGGCCCCCTAGAGAGGCTGACATGGAAGGACAGACCCACCCCACCCTTAGGAGCTCCCACCTTTCTGTGTAGGTCCCCAGTTCACATTCCCTCAGTACCCACAAGTCTTAGGATTTCTCGGCTGCTGCATTGGGGGTGTTGTCTCTGTCTTTAGGATTCTCCCTCCCGCCACAACTACCGTTCCCCTTGTACGGGGTCACAGCTCTTCTTCCGTTGTTGTGATAAAATATCCCAACAAAAGCATCCTAAGGGAGAAAGGGTCTGTTTTTCCTCATGCTTCCAGGAACTCAATCCATCACGCCCAGCGTGACGAGACAGACAGCAGGAGCTTGAAGCAGCTGATGATACCTCGGAGGTCAGAAGAGGGCATGAGGACCCCTGGAACTGGAGTTATGAATGGTTGTGAGCTGCCACGTGGGTGCTGGGAACTGAACCTGGGTCCTCTGCAGGAGCAACCAGCGGTCCTAACCTCTGAGCCACCTCCCATCCTGCCGACCCTGCCCGTTTTAACTTCATGGATTCTTCTTTTCCCATGGGTCCAGATCAGCCGTAGGAATTTCCCTCCATGGGCTCCAAAGCTGCCCCACGCCTCTCCTTCAGCATGTGAAGAGGGAATCTCCTCTGGGTGTCCAGCGTTGGCAAGGAATTCTCTTCTGCTGCGCTGCCTTTCCCTGCTTCCCAGCCTCCGCTAGGACAAGCGCACGGCAACCTCCTCCGGCCACACCCCAGCGGCCCCTGGCCCTGTGTAGTCATCTCTGAGTCTTTGTCCCTTCATTCTGCTACCATGTCTCTCATTTCTCCTCCTCTCTCTCCCTTTGTTCTCTCTGTCTCCCTTAATTAGCAACACTCTGGGACTGAGGTGTTTTTATTATGTTTTATTTATTGAATGGCTTTACTGTTTCCTGTTCTTAATTTAAAAGGCAGATCGATAAAATACTTTATATTCCCTGCTCAAAACAAAGCTAACTCAAGTTGTTTTTTTTCTTCACGCGGCTCTTCCTCCCTGGGAAGGAAAGATTCCTCATCTCCATTCTTGTAATTGACAAGAACATTTAATTCATTGGCCTCATTCATTCCATTAATTATTCAGTCAATAGTGATTGTGCGCCAGGCACTGTACTGGACCCAGGGACGCCCAGAGATAATCCAAAGCAATGTCCCTGTCCTCCAGAGGCTCCTGTCTAACCGGGAGAACTGGACACTAATGCGTGGCAGAAAATGCTCAAGGTGCCGTGTTAACATGTCATGTGAATGAAGGTAGCATTGCCTGCAGCACAGGGAGGGAGGTAAGTTGGGCCGAGCATCAACGGCGACGGGTGTCTTGATGTGGGCTCACGGGGACCAGACCGACCCTAAGACAATGAGATGCGGTTGCCTTTGGAGGGCCCCAGGGGAGCATGGTAGCACGCGTCAGTTCCCTTCTCGCTGCTGTGACGAGACAAACCACGTAGAGGAAGGAAGATTTATCACTGAGTGTCGGAGTGCCCGTGCACAGTTGGCTGGCTCCACATTCCTGGGCCTGCGCAGAGGCAGAGTGTCACGGAGGAAGGGCGTGATGGGCCAGAGGATCTCATTTCATGGTGGCCAGGAAGCGGAAGGAGAAACAGGGCACTCCTCAAAAAATGCACTTCCTCAGCGGCACTTCAATCTAACGAGCCCCCCACCTCCCTCAGCTGCACACCTCCCAATAGTCTTTTCTACTTTTAAAAGTGATGCAATTGATTGATCGATCGATTGATGTGTGTGTGTGTGTGTGTGTGTGTGTGTGTGTGTGTTTATGGGGAGCACGTGCCACTGTGCATGTGAGGAGGTCAGAGGACATCTTGTAGGAATTGGATTCCCCCTTCTCCCGGCTGGGTGCCTGGGGGGTCACACTCAGGTTGTCAGGCTTTGCAGCAAGCCCCCATTGCCTGCCGAGTCATCTCACTGGCCCACTGAACTCACCTTCAGATCCACCCATGGATTCAACTACTGGTGAGGACAGAGGCCTCACAGACACTCAGAGGTGTGCTGTGGAGATCGCCTCTGTGTCTCTCGGGTCAATGGCGTCAGAGCTCACCACCACGGGGAAAGGCAGAAGACAAGGCCTGGTAGGAGGGAAGTCAGCAGAGCTGGTCACTCCTCTGGGCAGCTGGGCTTCGTCCCCTCTGGGGGCTTGGGGTGACTGTAGAGCATGCATTAGAGCTGCCCCAAGCGGTCACAGAAGTAGCTAGGTTTTTCATCCTCCTGTCAACTGTCACCCATCACTGGTGATGCAGCCCAAGAGCTGGGATTCCCCCACAGCTCCGACTCGCCACACGGATGGCCAGGGAGTCTTTATGCAGAGAGATGAGGGCTCCGGCGTTTTGGAATCAGGCCTGCATGCACCAAAATAGCCAGAATAAAGGAACTTCTGTGGTCACCAACACCTCTGCTACCATGGGTGTTGGGGGAAGGGAGGAATGTTCCAGATAGAACTCCCTGCAGTGCCCCCTGCAGTTTCAGGAGGTCCCAAAATTCAAGCGCAGGAGAGATCACTTGTAGAAGAAAGATAAAATGCCTTCTCTACTCATCCGAGGTGATTTGCAGGGAGCCCCTGCTCATCCAGGGCCCTGCAGAACAGAGCCCCATTCAGCCCATTCTTTGAATCCCTGAGCCGCGCCTCCTGCCAGCCTATGCAAGGCTATTTATGATGTCCTGTCGATATCTGTCTTGGCGCGGGAGCGTGGAGGGGACGGATAGAGCCCGGGGTCCTATCCATCAGTCACTTGGCCTCAATCTCTAAAGAGATTTTAATTGTGAGCTCAGATTTACTCCCGCCATCAGCTGCGCCCGCCCGCCTCTTTACCAGCGAGAGCAGGGCCTGCAGGCCCACTGCGCTTTGCCAAATGCAACGCTGAGGAAATATTTGCTGCAGTGAAACCGTGTGCCCCGTGGAAAGCAATCGCCCTAAATCGCCCCCTGACAGCTGCCTGGGATCCTTGTTACGCATATCCGCTTTCCTTCCTGCCTTCCACCCTGCTCCCTGCCACCAGTGACAGCGGCCTCTAACCTGGAGCAAGTTGAGGCAGAGACCGTAGCACGCCCTCTCCAAAGCCATGAGGTAGAGAGGATTGCACGACGTTAAGGTAGCAGAGTGATCAGTGGGGTGAAAGACCCAGCCAGCCCTGTCTCAGGCAAGTCAAAAAGGACAATGCCCTGTGACTTGTTTACAGCTGGGGTCGGTGCCCAGGGAAGAGGACATCCACCCACGGCTGCATGGCTGGTTAGGACACGGTGATCTGGGAGCTAGCAGATTTGGTCTTTGAACCTCCCCAGCATCCTATGTTCCAGGGACTAGGAACCCTTTGCTGCAGGACTGTCTCTGGGGACGCCACTGTCTGCTTTGGAGCGTGTGTGCCTCCCAGTGACGCCTGTCCTAGATAGCATGGAGCTCTCTCTCTCTCTCTCTCTCCCTCTCTCTCTCTGTGTGTGTGTGTGCGCGCGCGTGCGCGCGTGTGGTGAACATGCTTTAAATATGTAATATGATGCTCTCAGAGAATAAAAACATTTTAAACAATGATTATCCTGATAAAAGGAAAGGCGGAGGGAAACAGAGGAAGAGGAAGAAGGGAGAAGGAAGAGGAGGAGAGGAGGAAGATGAAAAAGGGAAGAGGGGGAAAGAGAGGAAGCAGAGAATAGTAGGAGGGGAAGGAGGAAGAGAAGAAGAAGGGATAGGAAGGGGAAGAGGGGGAGAGGCAGAGGGGGAAGGAAAGGGAGGTGGGGAGAAGAAGCAGAGGGGAGGAAGGGAGGGGAGGTCGGGGAGGGGAGGGAGGGGAGGGAACGGAGGGGAGGGAGGGGAGGAAGGGAAGGGAGGGGAGGGAGGGAGGGGAAGGAAGGGGAGGGAGGGGAGGGCCTTTTCCAGTCTATGAAGCCATTCAAAGGAGAGCCTCCAGTTCTGCCTTGCCCAGCCCCAACGATCCCATTTGTCTAAACGCACACTCCCTCAGCCCCCGGCAGGCCTGTTTTGTGGAACTCACCCTACTGCTGAATCTACCTGGCCACAAGAACTGGGTGCTGCTGCTAAGGAAACTCTGGAAATGGATCTTGTAGTAAGGGCACCATTCCCTGAGGTGGACATCTGTCCCCGGACAAAGAGCAGGGGACACCATGCATAGAAGCAATAGGGGAGGTGGGAGGTTGAAGTCTGAGCGGGGGGGGGGGGGGATGGGGACCCCAAAAACCCAACTGTGGATGAGGGTCCACAGGTCTCTGCTACTCTCTCCTGAGCGGTCAGAGAGCACCCCCCACACACATAGCTTTCACTAGGAGAGAAGTGGCTGTCCCTGCCTCCTTCTTGTCCCCAGTTTCTGCAGTGCCTACCAGCCTCCCATTCAGTGGCCTCTCAGCTGGCTGACTGGGCAGTCAGAATGCCGTTGAACGAGCGGGCTCTGTTGTTCACGCAGGTGAGCCATCTGGGAGTCAGGAGCTCAGAATGTGAGGTTGGGGAGCACTCACTGGGCCTCTCAGCACTGGGATTGTGAGAAAGGAGACCCTGAGACCCTCCATGTGAGGAGGGAGGGAGGGAGGGAGCCAGTGAGGAGGGGTCTCGGAGATAGCCAGGTGGATTGTCAGATTTTGTGCTCTGGAGCTCTGGTCACCACTCCTTTGCCACTTCTACGTTTCTGAGTCTGCCTTAATGACTGGTTCTGCCCGCAGTCTCCTCTGTAGAAGGGCAGATGCCCACCACCCACCCCTCCATCAGACACCAGAGCGGGGGACACCACACATAGAAGCATCAGGGCAGGTAGGTGACTGAAACCTGAGCATGGCCAGAGCCCACAGAACCCACATTCTTTGGTAATTGGGGCTATTCCTCGCCCCCTGCAAAGCTTGGAAAACACAAGCAAGGCCTCTGTCACCCCGCACGGGTTCTGCTGCCCTCAGTGGGCTGGACACCCAGCTGTGGCCTCAGGGACTACTCACGGGGAGTAGGAAAGTATGGGCTGGGTAAGAGGAAGGCGTCGGTGCCCTCTGTCTCCAGCCAGATAGCCTGCCTCACCTTCCCCAGGTTGTTTACCTTGGCCCGCTCCCCATGCCCTGCTCTCCCAGCCGATCTGATTGCTGTAATTAGTTAATCAGTAACTGGCATAATTTCCCCCTGATTAATGCAGGAATAATCACCCGCCAGGGCTGCCAGAAATTTGCTTATCAGAGTCACTTTGAAACAGCTTTGAAAATGAACGATTGGCACCTTCCTCAGGGTTAAAATTAGAGTCGGGGAGCCTGCCCTCTGCCGTGGGGGGCTGGGAGTGGCAGTCCAGGCTGGCAATGGAGTCTCCACCCCAGTGTCTGGGAGCAACTGGGGTGGGTGACTGCCACAGCTGAGTGCTGAAGGGAGGGGAATGTGTGTGCTGGTGTGACTCCCCAGGACAGGGGAGGCAGGTTGGGGTGCTGTGGCCGCTTCAGGAATGGGACTGACCCACAGGGATCTGGACAGAGGCCTTGGACAGCACAGGACAGAGGGACATGTTTTATATAGTAGTCATAATAGTAACAGCAGCATCAACAAGAGCAAACCAGTCACATTCAATTTATTTATTTATTTTGTGGTTCTAGGGATGAAATCCAGAACCTTGCATAATCCAGGCAAGCACTGTACCCCTATGCCTTATGTTCACACATCCCCCGTAGAGAAATTACTGGATCCTTATATACGTTATCTCATTTAATTCATGTGAGATGAAACTATCCACTGGGTGAGCTCATCTGCTGAACCAGTGTCTGACTCTTTGTTTTTCATAATTTTACTTCTAATTAAGGGAAATTTCCCACGTGGGCCGAGAGCATCGGGATAATGAGCCCCTATGAGCTCAGCGCCCACTCTCTACACGTCACCCGATGCCTTCCCAATCTGGTTACATCTGCTCCACCCTCCATTCTTGTTAGGGCTGGTGTCGAAGTCTTTAAGCCAGCTCCTGATATAGTAGTGTTCGCCCTGTAAAATGAGGGGCGGCAATCAGCCTCTTGGGGTTGTTGGGAAGTTTAATGAGATCCTGTGTGGAGATCTGAGGTAGATATCATGCATCATTCTTTTCAGAGTGGAGGGTAGCTTGGTTGGGTGTTGAAATCTGTGGGGTCCAGAGGAGAAGCATCAGACAGTGTTGGGGAATGAGGATGGCTACAGTACACTGCTCTGTGCTCCAGCCAGCTGAGTCAGAACGTTAACACACACACACGAACACGCACACACACGCACACACAAAGTTACCAAGTAAATTTATTACAGACAAGCAGCAGGCATAAAAGAGGCCTGGCTTTATGGGGAGCTGGTTCCCCAGGACTCAGAAAAGATGCCTGGAGGGACAGTCTCTTCTCTGCATGGCTGACTTACAGCATAATAGGGGGACCCTGGGAAACAGACCGCAGAGATAATACCCGGTGGGCTAAAGCCTTGATGGACATCTGCCCCTGGGAGGGACCGGAAAAGAGCTCACACTGTGCTGGGAGACTGCGGAGGTGAGAAGCACAAGGGACGCTTTGCCCAGGCGATGGGGGCACACAAGCTGCTGGAGCTGGGTGAGTTAAACAACCAACTGCACCAAGTCAAGATTACCACTAAGTCAAGATTACCACTAAGTCAAGCGTTACCACTAAGTCAAGCGTTACCACTAAGTCAAGATTACCACTAAGTCAAGATTACCACCAAGTCAAGATTACCACTAAGTCAAGATTACCACTAAGTCAAGATTACCACTAAGTCAAGATTACCACTAAGTCAAGATTACCACTAAGTCAAGATTACCACTAAGTCAAGATTACCACTAAGTCAAGATTACCACTAAGTCAAGATTACCACTAAGTCAAGATTACCACTAAGTCAAGATTACCACCAAGTCAAGATTACCACCAAGTCAAGATTACCACTAAGTCAAGATTACCACTAAGTCAAGATTACCACTAAGTCAAGATTACCACTAAGTCAAGCGTTACCACCAAGTCAAGCGTTACCACCAAGTCAAGCGTTACCACCAAGTCAAGCGTTACCACTAAGTCAAGCGTTACCACTAAGTAGTGTGGGGCCGGACCCTCAGCATTTGCATGTCTGAGTACGCTTGTGTGTGTGCACACACAGCCTTACTCCTGGCTTGCAAATAATGAGCTGTTTTGTGCACTCCGGCTGTTACGGGAGATGCAGGCACATGTCCTGCATGCATGCATGCATTCTTGGAGAGCTACAAGGAAGAAAGTGAGGGCAGAGACAGGGTGGATCTAGGGCCACTTGGGACACTGTCCTGAAGAGGGATGCAGGAGGATCTTGCTGGTGCAAGTCTTACACACCTAAGTCTTGCAGAAATGGGACAGCAAGGCTGGTATCGTTTTGTTGTTTTATTTGGATTGACCCCAGGGCCTCATGCATTCACCATGGCTGACTGTCGCATTAACTTTTCCAAGGGAGGTGGGAGCAAATGTATAACCAAACAGACCAACACAACAGTCACACCACAATTCAGTGTGGTGAGACAATGAGTTCACTGGGCTTGCAGGTCATAGGTGACCCCAGAACAGTTACACCGTCAGGAAGCCCCACCCCAACGTGGATGATTTCCCCGTAGCTGCATAGATGGTATGTGCCCTCACTTCAATTAACCTTCCACACTCTATATCAAACCCTAAACTGAATGGCAGCTGGGAGGGAGGTACAAGCGTAAGGTATAGGAAGCCATAGTTGGAATCTCAGATACAGGCCTATTGATACTCCCTCCCTCACCGGCTTCTCAGGGAATGCAACAGACAAGAATTTGAGGGTCTCTGGGGCTGGAGACATGGCTCAGAGGTTAAGAGCACTGACTGCTCTTCCAGAGGTCCTGAGTTCAATTCCCAGCAACCACATGGTGGCTCACAGCCATCTACAATTCAATCTGGTGCCCTCTTCTGGCAGAACACTGTATATGTAATAAATAAATAAATCTTAAAAAAAAAAAAGAATTTGAGGGTCGCTTGTGGGTAGTCAACGTGCCTTAAGAGAGCAATGGCTGCCACACTCAGAAGACAAGTCCAGCTGCTGGTATTGGTCTTTCCCCTCTATGTGAATCACCTGACGGCCTGCAAGTGTTTCTCAAGGGAGGCGTGGCCGTGTCCCTGAAGCTGTGCAGGGGTTGCTTTTTGCCTCATGGAGGGAGTACCAGCCTCTATTTCCAGTTTTCCTCCATCTGCCTGATGAGCTGAGACGAAACACAGGCAGGTGATGAGGGACCCTGAAGGGGTTCTCATTCTCTCACAGCCTGAAAGTCAAGAAGACCTAAAATCACCAAGTTCCCAGCCTGCACTGGGAATGCTGGGGCTTCTGCACGCTCAGAGCTGCAGGGGGCGCTGTGGAGTGAGCCCGAAGGAGAGGGAAAACAAAACGGCGGAGGCTCTGCCCCTGACCGCCCGGTGAGAACAGGAGAAATTAGACAATGGTGTAGCAAGACAAGCATTGCCAGGAAGTGATGTGGTTTCGAACATACCAGAGCCCTGACCTGGCCGGCTAAGGCCGGGACCCTTGCCATATGCCCGCTAATACATGTACATGAGCGTGGGTGTGCACGCACACAGGTGGCCTCACTCTCCTGACTTGCAAATGAGCGGTCCTGTGCACACATTGTCAAGGAACACCTGTCATGGAGAAAGTCTTTGTTAGGTTGAGAAATAATGAGAAGTTAATTTAGAAAGATTTCTCTGTCAAAGAGGTGAGACTGTGTGACTAGAGGCATAAAAAAATCATTTAAACACCACAAAAGAATTTAAAAATGGACCTTATATTAAAAGGATCAAACTCTTTGTGTTCAGCTGTTCCCATTGGCCAACTTCCCGGGAGTACATGGGGTGCCCCGCCCCCACTGTGGGTAGATGTCACTTTTGGTGTGTGGCGCTGGTCTGGCCTGTTCCCACTGTATGCTGCCAATTCCTGCCATCCCGAAGCTCCGTCCTCATCTCCTGCCTCTTGGGCTCCTCATTCACCTCCTCCACTGGCTTCCCCTTCTGTCTCATCTCTTAGCTGCTGGCTCCCCCGAGGCTGAACCCACCCCACCGTTCACTTCTCCCGTGGCCTCCTCCATTCTCTTGGCTTCTTGCTTGTTCATCCCCACCCGCCTTGGTTTATTTTTTTTTATTTTTCAGACCATCTCATGTAGCCCAGGCCAAACACTCTGTGTAACTGAGGCTAGCCTCGAGCTCCTGGTCCGCCCGCCTCTGCTTCCCAAGTGCTGGGATCACAGGCGTGCACTACCCTGCCTGGCTTGCTTCCCAAGCTGTTTACCACCAGCTTCCAAACCATTGCTATCTCCTTCCCGGCTGCAGCTCTCCATGGGTCCCCGGACACCTTCCTCAAGGTTTCCTTGCGGGAAATTCCAAATTCAATTTGTCCTTTTCAATTTGTCAGTCTTCTTCTGCAAATTAAATTATCCTTCTTTGATCTCCTCACCTTCATCCGGCACCACCATCGTCTTAGAACTTCAATCAGGAAATGTGGCCCCCATATCTATATCTGCTCCCGCACACCCCGTGATTCCAAGGGCTTCCAGCTCCTGCCTGCCTCTGCCTCTCCCACATCCTGAATAGGCCCCGCCCCGCCCCGCCCCGCCCCGCCCCGCCCCGATGGGTCCTCCTCCTCTGCAGGATCTCTGCCTCCCCCTGCGTTCCCGCCCATCTAGCCTCCAAATCCTGATGGGAATCTGAAGTCCAGACAACACAGGGGTGCTCCACGATGGGTGTCAGCCAGTTCCCTCCTCCTCCTCCTCTCCACTCCTCTCTTCCTGAGTCACCTGCCTAACCATTGCTGGGGAAACCGAGGGACAGATGGTGCAAGCACTTGCTCTTCAGCACTTGGGGACATGGTCCTCGGCCACCCTCTATCTACTTTTTATGTTGTTATTGGGTTTTATTAGGTTGGGCTTCAATAACAGATTCCACATCACGGTAGCTTAAAGTAGATGCCTTTTTTTTTTTTTTTTTTTTAAATCCATGTGGGTGTCCAGATGGAGCTCTCATGCTTAAAATCCTTAGGACCCGGGGTCATTCTAGCGTACTCATTCGTATACTGATGCTCATGATCCAGGATGCTGGCTAGAGCTCCAGCCGTCACCTGTGTTCTAAATACTAAAGAGGACAGGGCATGCGCCGCAGCCTTTTAACGGCATCTGTCTGGAGTCCCACGTTGCATTTCCACTTGTGTGTGCTGCAGGGAAGGGATGTGACATTTAATCTTTGTTCTCAACTGTGTACCTGGTGGAAACCCTGCCTGCAGGATTATTCAAGAGGGAGAGAGGGTTTTGAGGGGACGTCTACGAGTTTTTGATGCCATCTGACAGTGGACCACTCAAACGTCTCTTCCTCCAAGCGCTTTCTCGGGTCCCCAGCCAGAATCTCCCAGTTCTCCCCAGGTTCTTGCTGGCAGTATTAAGCGCAGGCAGTGCTAGTTGGCCCCTCCTGGACTCTAAGGCCCTGGGGGACACATGTCACCACCCTGAGCTGCCTTGTGGCTGACCACTTGTAGGGCAGAAAACATGGCCCTTCCTCCTGGGTTACCAGGGCCCTGCAGCCTTGGCAGCTCCTGGCTGCCACCACATTAGGAGCTGTCCTGTGAGTCTGACTCCTTGGTTTGGTGTAATAGCATTGTGTTCAGGTATAATTTGCATGTCACTTTTTTAGTTTTTTGAGACAGGCTCCAGACTGGCCTGGAACTCACAGAGATCTGCCTCCCTCTGCCTCCCCAGTGCCAGGTTGCCACATATCTTTTTGTGGCAAGGTATCATTTATTATGTAGCCTTACCTGGCCTTGAATTTACTATGTAGTTTAGTCAGGCTTACCTTGAACTTGTGGTAATTCTCCTGCCTCAGCCTCCCAAGTCTTGGAATTCTATCTGTTGTGGCACCTGTGCCAAGAGCAAGTCTAACGTCTTGGGCAAAAGCCTGGAGATTTAAATAAAAGACAAGACATCCGGCCATTTGTGCTAAGAGAACGCATGTGCCTGCCTTTTTGTAAGGAGAAGGTATGTGTGCGTGCCATTTTTATTGCAAGGAGGGAGAAGCCTTACATACAGACTTAGGGCACAGTGGAGAAATCCCAGGTGTAAGAGTTCATGTTTTCCTCGTGCTATATGTTGATGTCCGTGGGGCAAGGCCGGGGCTGTAAGCCAGATCTAGAGAACAGGATGCACCTGTGGTTATCAGCTGAGCAATGCACAGAAGTCCGTGGGGGATGGGCCCAACAATCTGTGAGGCCCCACACCCAACTCTTACTATACTTACCTCTTAATCTGTATGTGTGTGAGAGAGGGGGGCGGGGCAGAGAAGAGAGAGATGGGGGCTTGTTTGTCTCTTTATACAGCTGTGAATGACCTTGAACTTCCGAATCTCCCACCTCTGTGCCAGGATTACATCTTGCACCACCAAATTCAGTTTTTGCCGTGTTGGGGCTTGAACCCAAGGCTTCAGCACACCAGCCACTACTTACGTATCTTAAGTTTTGCTAATCATATCTAAGTCCCATGGATTTTTAATAAATGTCCTACATAACCACTCCTCTGAGCAGGAGAGAACTGTAACCTTTCTTAGTGACAGGCCTGCAGAGGTAACCAGCGTTCATTCCCCGAGTTCACCCGGGCTTTTCTTTTTCTTTTTTTTTTTTTTTTTTTTTTTTGGTTTTTACGAGACAGGGTTTCTCTGTATTGTTTTGGAGGCTATTGGTCCAGCCCGGCCTCGAACTCACAGAGATCCGCCTGCCTCTGCCTCCCGAGTGCTGGGATTAAAGGTGTGCGCCACCACCGCCCGGCTTACCCGGGCTTTTCTGATGCTAACATTAACTGCAGCAATAGCTCGCTGCTTGGGGGCTGTGAAGAAAACAGGAGCTGGGGTGGGGAAGCGTCTCCCTCTCTCAGTTCCAAGTCTTCCCCAACTTCTTATGTGCTGGTCAAACTTGTCTTTAAGCTCCTCTAACTCAGTCGGCTTCCTCTAGTCCAGGGGGCTTTGCACTGGACATTCTGTCTTCCAGGCTCACTCTGCCCGCCCCCCCACCCCCCAGTCCTCTGTGACCTTAGATCTCAGCTCAGACATTGCTTCTTTGTGATGCTGTCCCTAACCCTGTCTTAGGGTCTTAGCCTCCCACAGAACCTTGAACTCTGCCCTGTGAAATAGTCATTCCTCTTGGTGCTTGCACAAGTCCTGCTGTGGTAGACACACTTGAGCATAACCCCAATGGATCATGCTCGCACAGAACCCCCTGTTAATGGGAGACCTTTTGCCTGCTTGTGTCAATAGATTATATTAAACATGAAGGCTCTAATGAAGGCTCATGACTAGCCAATTTTGAGGGTGGGGTTTCGAAACAGGGTTTCTTTGTGTTGCCCTAGCTGTCCTGGAACTCTCTCTCTGTAGACGAGGCTGGCCTTGAACTCAAGGAGACACACCTGCCTCTACCTCCCCAGTGCTGGGATTAAGGGTGTGTGCCACCATTGTCCCACTTGCCAATTTTTAATTAATAAAAACAAATGGCTCAGAGGTTAAGAGCACCTGTTTCTCTCAAAGACCCAAGTTCCACCCACATTTCGATGCTCGCAACCACCTGTAGCTACAACTGCAGAAATTTCATCTCCTCTTCTGGCCTCCTCAGTCCCCCACAGAAGGTACACAATTACGTATGTGTATAACTAAAAATAAATGGCTAGGTGTGGTGGCTCACACCTTTAATCCCAGCACTCAGAAGGCAGTGGGGAGGGGGACAAATCTCTGAGAGTTCCAGGACAGTCTGATCTACATAGTGAGTTTCAGGACAGCCAGGGCCACATAGTGAGACTCTGTCTCAAAAACAAATGTATCTATCCCTGACCCAGAGAAAGACTCTGAAAGTGGGACTGAGGCCTTCTTTAAGCCCCTGACTTTTATGCTGGCCTGGAAGCAAGACTTCAAGCAAGCAAACAGCTGCATAGGGCTCTGGACAGAGGACCTAGAAACCCTGAGGATAGACACTGGCATGAGGAACACAAGTTGTTAAGTATCCAAGTGTGGGGCCATTTGTTACGCAGCAATGGGTAGCTAATACAGTGATCTGCCCTTACCTTTAGACTCAGAGCTTCTTAAGGGCTATTCTTTTCATTGTTTGTTTGTTTGTTTGTTTGTTTTCGTGGAACCCAGGCTGGCCTCAGATTCCCTACGTAGCTGCAAGTGACCTTGAACTCATGATGTTTCTAATCTACCTCCCAAAATAGAGGATTAAGTATGTACTACTACATCCAGTTTCATTTCATTTTTTAAAAAATGACATTTGTTTATCTAGTGTGTGTGCACAGAGCTGCCTTGGTGCGCTTAGGGTGTTCAGAGGACAACTTGTAGGATTTGGTTCTCCCTTTGTACCACACGGGTCCAATGAATCAAACACAGGTCATTAGGTTTGGTAGCAGACACCTTTACCCAATCTGCCATCTTGCTGCCTCTTTATGTTTGTTCTAAGACATTCTGCAAGTGCCTGAAACTGAAGATAGAGCCCAAAATGTATGTATTGTATGTTTTTCCTCTGTACACATAATTATGATAAAGTATAATTCATAAATTGGGACTGGTAAGAGATTAATAATAACTAAAAGCACAAGTCTAACAGCGTAATAAAAATACTTAAAATTGCATTGGTTTAGAATTTTCCAATAATATCCTTTAAAAAACATTATGTGTAGCTGAGTGGTGGTGGCACACGCCTTTAATCCCAGCGCTCGGGAGGCAGAGGCAGGCGGATCTCTGTGAGTTTGAGACCAGCCTGGTCTACAAGAGCTAGTTCCAGGACAGCCTCCAAAGCCACAGAGAAACCCTGTCTTGAAAAGCAAAAAACGAAACAAACAAAAACCCAGGTATCTAGCACATTATAATGTTCACCATGAACGTGACCCCCCCACCCCCACCACCCCCGCCTGATGCTTCTGAGGTGCTGCTGTGTGTTTCTGTGAGCATTTAACACACCTAGCAGGGCTATGGTGCCCAGTGTATGTACTCTGCTTATGGTTTGGGAACCGGGCAGCTGGTGGGCACCTGAGAAATGAGCGTTACCAGAGTGAGTGATGGAGGTGACAGTGGTTAGAAGAGCGCCCAGAGAGAAAGGGAAACCGTGGAGGGGAGGGGCCCTCTTCTCCCTCCCCTGGCACGGGGATTCTACTGAATTGCCAGAGAGCATCCGGGCAGAAAGTAGACAGCACTCCAGATGTCTCAGACAGGAGGAGTATAAGACAGACAGCTGGTCAGACAAGGATGGTAAGACAACTCAGGTTGGTCGGAGGAGGAAACTGATGGTTTGTGCCCTTATACTATAGGGACACAGGCAGGGAGCCATTCTATACCCCAAGGCTACTCCAACAGCAGTCAAGGCCAGCAGGAAGCTAGCTGACACAGAGTCTGGTAAACAGCCCTTGAGAGGCCATCTCTGGGGAGAAGAGAGGGCGGAGGTCAGAAGTGGGTCTGAAGTCAAACCAGCCCTTGAGAAGGTGAGAAGGACCTGACTGTGAGAGACTAGGCAGGGGAAAGGCCACCTCATCTAGACCCTTTTTGCCTAGATGTGGGCATCACTGGGACCATGTGGGCACCGCTGGGACCATGTGGGTATCATTCTGAGAAGTGCCAGCTTGTCCTTGAGTGGGAGGGGGACACCCACGCACTCCTGGATGCCAGAAGACTGTTTGCAACTGGTACTGAGACCACGATCAAAGCACAGAGCTTTGGGGACAGGCCTGTTGTCAACTGGAAGTGTGACCTCAGGTCACTCTCCTACTTTGAGTCTGGTCCCCACACGCAAAGGATCCATAAGACCCCCCCATGCGTTGCTCTAACCTTGACCATCCTCCAGTGCACCCCTAAACCTGATGTTGGGAATGGGGTGTGTGGCTTGGTTGGTAGAGTGCTTTCTTGGCATGCCCAAAGCCCTGGGTTCAATCTTCAGCACTGCCTAAACTGGGCACAGCGGTGCATGCCTGTAATATCAACACTCAAGAGGTGGAGGAAAAGGCTGGAGAGATGGCTCAGCAGTTAGGACCATTGGCTGCTCTTCCAGAGGACCCAGGTTCAATTCCCAGCACCCACATGGCAGCTCACAACTGTCTGTAACTCCAGGGATCTGACTCCTTCACAAAGACATGCATGTCGAACACCATCGCACATAAAAATTAAAAATTAAAAAAAAAAGAGGTGGAGGAAAACAGAGCAGATGCTTGAGTGCATAGCAAATTCAGGCCAGCCTGGCCACCTCCATGAGACCCTGAGTGAAAGCAGAGCAAAACAAAACACCTCAGGAAAGACATCTAAATGTTGAAACAGGTCACAGAGGCTAAGTCGTGGGTAGGCAGGAAGGTGGGGCCTCAGGGCTGGAGAGATGGCTCAGCAGCCAAGGGCACTGGCTGCTCTTGCAGAGGTCCTGGGCTCAGTTCCCAGGACCCACATGGCAGCTTACCGCTGTCCAGTTCCAGGGATATGATGCCTTTTTCTGAGCTCTGTGGGAACCAGGTACACACATGGTACATATACATACATGCAGGTGCACATGCATCCACAAAAAAATAAATAGGAAAACAGGGTGGGTCAGATTCCATCTACTGGGGGTCTGTGGGTACCTGCCACTCTTAATTTTATTTTCGTATGTACATGTGTGTGCTGTATGTGACTATAGCCCCTCCTCCTGAAAGCCTCCTTTAGGTCCCTTCTCACCTGGTATTTGGCCACAGTGACATGAGCAGTGACTAATGAGGCTCCTACGAGAAGAGTAGACAGGATTAGAAACTGCCCCAAAGACTCGCAGGTCAACAGAACACAGTCATGTGCGCCAGACATCTGGTTCTCGGCACCGGGTCAGCCTCGATTCCTCTGACCCATGAGTCTTTCTTCCCCCAGTGGACAAGACCCTTGGTAATCAACGCAACTTACACAAGCAAACAGAGAGCTTGTTCCGGCACAGGGGTCATTTTGGCTCTGTGTGGCCTTGGGGGGGGGGTTCCCCATCTCTTTTCTGTAGTGAAAAGGTCATGACTCCTGCCCTATGACCTCACGTAAGATGCTGACCATGGGCCTCCTCTTGGAATGGCCGTGTGCTGGCTGGCTGGCTGGTGAAGGCGACAGTGGTACCTATGTAACAGAGAGTAGCTGGGCGGGGGCGTGTATGGTACATGTCGTGGCCGGGCTGTGGACGCCACATTGGCGGTATGTGAGGGAGCCCGTGTGGGGAGCGAGGTGTGTGGGGCTCCAGCGTGGAGTGGCAACCTCATCGACATCCCCCGTGCCTCCTTCCCACCGGCTGCCCACATCTTATACATACCAAGTTCTTACCGCATCAAGAATTCATAATCATCCCAAAATATTCAATGGGGATATGAAATATTTACACACTCGAGGCACCAGACGATGAAACGACTGTGTCCCCGGTCCTAACGGAAACCTCTCTCCTGCAGGGACAGGATGGTGCTGTGAGGGAGGGTGGACTGGGTGGTCTCCATGGGTCCTCTCTCTCCCCAGAGCTCTGGACTCCCAGAGCACACTTTGGGTGTGAGATGTGAGAACAGCATTAGCTCTCAGTCTCCTCCCTGCTCCTCACATGAGAGCCCAAGGGCACACTGGCCTCGGGTTGGCAGGGGACATCTGGGCAGATGAAGTGGCAGGAACCCAGGGGCTTCACTGGAACCTCAAATCCACTCCCCCATCCCGAGTGCTTTGGGGAAGCTCATGTGCCTGCTGGCTTACAGGGACCTCACTCACAGGGACCTTATTAAGTGAGGGCAATCATTTAATAACTTGAGTTCAAAAGGCTCTTCCTTGCAAGGCAGGCATGGTAGCCTGCGATCCCCACACACAGAGGATCCCAAATCCGAAGCCAGCTGTAGTGAGTTCGAGACCAGTCTAAACTACACCGAGAGGCCCTGCCAGCATCCTTCTCTCCCTGAAAAGCACATAATCCCTGGCTTTGAACCGGCTCCACGGTCCTCCGCCCACCGGCCCTGCTCAGCCTGGCATCCCAGCAGCTTGTTCAAAGGTCACCTTGCCCATCCTCCCTGGCAGCCTGGGTCTCCCGTGTGAGCAGACCCCAGCTCTGTCAGCACACTGGGACACACCAGAGCACAGATGGGCCCCCAAGCAGCCCTAATGGCCTCGTCTGTCTAATTAGCATGCAATTAGCCTAATGCATATTTTAACATCACATCAGAGTTGCTCATCAATCATCAGACAGACAGACAGTTGGCCTGCAGAGCCAGGAGGGAAAAGACCTTGCTGGTGACTTCTGAGGGGCCTGTCCCCACTCCCAAGGAGTTACAGGGCTGCCTGGGGGCTGTGCCAAGTCAAAAAGATCAAGTCTTTCCTTCTGGCTCCTATGACAGGAAAGAGACGCCCAGGCCTTAGATTCCCCTCTGCAGCTTAACTGCCCCTTGGGCCCCCAGAATTGGCCGCGTCTTCCTGCTGTTAAAGAAGGTCCCCAGGACGCCACCTCCACCAGGCTGGGAACCCTTCCAGGACAGACTCCTGTCCTCTCTTTCCTCCACCCTTCCCAGAATTCCCAGCCCAGGAATATGATCCAGGACAGAAAGAGCACTTGTCTAGGAGTCCCTGAAAACAGAGAAGAGAAGATGAAGGCTTAAAAAGTAAAGGTGCCACCCAGTGCGGGCTAGCTGGGTGACCCCGAGGAGCTGTCTCGACCTCTTTGAGCCTCCACATTTTCTCAAATGCAAAGAAGTTCTCAGCTTGTCTCCGTTATGGAGTCGGGAGAGAATTGGCTAGTTGGCATTACACTCACTCACTCGGCCTTCAGTTCACAGGCTCCTTTCTGGACTGTGGCCACTCGGCTGCCGATGCCAAGAGAACCCTTGACACCAGTGCTGAGTAGAGGCCTACGTGGGGGGGGGGGGGTAGAAGGCCTTTGTGAGGAGAGACGGGTGCAGTCAGGAGTGGGAGAGGGAGAGCCTTCCTCCTCCATGGGGATGAAGTGGAATGTGACATTGTTCCTGCCAGACCCTGAGCGACAGAACACAGAGGCGCCTAAATATTTCATGGTCAAATTCATCAATAATGGAGACCGAGACTAAATTACATAACTGTCACCTTTCTGTTAAATAATATTTTCTGCGGGGGGCTGGGAGGGGGCCAGGGAGGCCTTTATTACAAGTCATGAATGATTTAGGACAGCAAATAAAGGGGATCTGGAAGGGAAGACAGGGACTTCCAGAATCATCTAACGCGTTGCCCTGCCACAGGGGACAGCTGGACAGACTCGGGGGACAGGCAGAGCGGGTCCTGGCACCTCTACAGAGTGTTAGACAGACCTCTGTCACTGTAACAAAACACCGGAGATAAATCAGTGAAGGAAGAGGAAGGCGGGACCTGTAACATCTCCTGGTTGGGACAATACCCGCCTAAACATGAAGCCCTGGGTTCCGCCTCCCCCACCGCGTGTGGTAGCACAGGCTGGCGGTGATCCAGCCCTTGAGAGGATCAGAGCGGTCAAGGCCATCCTCTATTACATAGTTTGGGGCCATCCTGGGCTACATGAAATCTTGTCTCAAACAGAATATAACAAACCAAAGATAAACAAAGAGGGCTATTGGGGCGGCTCAGCAGCAAGCGTTTGCTGTTCCAGTGTCATGACCTGAGCGAAATTCCCAGGACGCAAATAAAGGAGAAAAGAGAAAAAAGATCCACAAAGGAGTCCTCTGGGTTCCACACATGTGCTTTGGCACATACTTGCTCTACCCTCAACATCTCTCTCTCTCACACACACACTCACACACATACACACACACACACATACATACACACACACACACACATACATACAGACACACAAGAGAGAGAGACATAATAAATTTAATTTTGCTTTGTTTGTTTTTTGAGACAGGGTTTCTTTGTGTAGCCCTGGATGTCCTTACTCTGTAGACCAGGTTGGCCTGGAACTCACAGAGATCCGCCTGCCTCTGCCTCCTGAGTACTGGGATTAAATGTGCATGTCGCTGGGCATTGGTGGCACACGTCTTTAATCCTAGCACTCGGGAGGCAGAGACAGGTGGATCTCTGTGAGTTCGAGGCCAGCCTGGTCTACAGAGAGAGTTCCAGGACAGCCTCCAAAACAATATAGAGAAACCCTATCTCGAAAAACCAAAGGGGGAAAAATGTGTATGTCACCACCACCTGGGTTATAAATTAAAATTTTGTTTTGTTTTGTTTTTGTGTGCCACCAATGCCAGGCATAAATTTTACATTTTTAAAGGAAAGAAAAGGAAGGAAAGAAGGAAGGAAGAAAGGAAATAAATCTGATTGGGTGGTGGTGGCTCATGTCTTTAATCCCAGCACTCAAGAGGCAGAGGCAGGTGAATCTCTGTGAGTTCAAGGCCAGGCTGGTCTACAGAGTGAGTTCCAGGATAGGTCAGGCTATTACACAGAGAAACCCTGTCCTGAAAATCAAACAGACAAAAAGCAAGAACAAAAAAAGAGAAAAGAAAGAAAATCTGATAATGGTGGTACAGGCTGTAACCCCAGCTCTTGAGAGGCTGAGGCAGGAGGATTGCTGCAATAATTCGGTCAACCAGATCTATACACCGAGCTCCAGCTACTGAGTAAGACTTTGCACCAAAAGCAAGAAAAACATCTGGGGAGGTGGCTCAGGGTTTAAAAACACTGGCTGCTCTTGCAGAGGACCCCAGTTTGATTCTCAACACCCATGTGGAGGCTCTGTAACTCCAGTTCCAGGGGATCTGATGATCTTTCCTGGCCTCCACAGATATCAGGCATCCATGTGGCACACACACATGCAGGCAGGCAAAACACTCATATACATACAATAAGAAAATAAATCTAATAGAAATTTAAATGTAAAAATAGGAGAGCATCTTTGTTTACACTGACAGTTTTGTGGCTTGCAACCGGCTGGCCCCATTACTTTGAGGCTGCAGCCAGAGTGTACACCGTAGAAGAAGCCGCTCACTTCATGGCAGCCAGGAAGCAGACAGTGCCAGCAAGGATGGGGTTCACAGTAACTAGAGGCCTTCTTTTTCTTTTTTAAATTTATTTTCATTTCGCATGCATTGGTGTTTTGCCTGCATGTATGTCTGTGTGAGGGTGTCAGACCCCCTGGAAATGGAGTTACAGTCAGCTGTGATCTGTCATGTGCGTGCTGGGGATTGAACCTGGAACTTCTTGAAGAGCAGCCAGGGCTCTTAACTGCTGAGCATTCTAGCTGGAGGCCTTCAGATAGACCCTGCCTCCTGAAGGTTCTACTGCCTCCAAAGCCCACGCCTCTAGTCTATCAGCCTTAAGAACTGTCCAGATGCAAAGCACAGCAGCTGAGCTTTGGAAACTGCCCTGGCTTGCTGGTAAAATGCCCTCCATAGGCCTGTGTGTTTGAACAGGTAGTCTCCAGAGGGTGGCGCTGTTTGTGAAGGCTGTGAAACCTTTGGGAAGCGGGGCCTGGCAGGAGGAAGTGAATCACCTTGGGGCTTTATAACAGAGCCCAGCTTCTGTTCTGTTTCCTGATGGCGGATGCACTGTAAACAGCGGTCTCTCAAACCTGCTGCTACACCTTCCCGGCCACGATGAGGAACCAAAAGAAACCCTCACACACTCACACCAAAAGAAACCCTCTCTCCTTCAGCTGCTTCTTGTCCAGTATTTTACCACAGCAATGAGAAAAGTTACTAATATGGGGACACACCTTCCACAACAGGCTGAGATAATGGTGTACCCACCTTCAGTTTCCCTGGAGAGAAAGATACCCAGAGACACGAGCACCAGCTTCCTGTGCAACAGAGGGGTGCTGTACGAGGGAGGCTCCACCCAAACGGAACCTTGAGCAGGTCTGCCTCCTGTAGCCAGAAACTGTGTCTCCCCTCACCACAGTGTCTCCATCATACCCACAACTCCGGGAGTCCGCAACAGTGCGGTCTGATCCGGTTGGGGGCTCCTGGAAGGCTGGTGTCTGTCCCCTGGTCACATCTCCTCTGTTAGACTAAGGGCTTCTTGAGGTCTAGACTGCACCTTCCCCTTCGTCTCTCAAGTCTGTGTAACTTGAGGGAGGCGCCCAAGACTTACAGCACCACTGTCTGGCAGGGAGGCAGAGTGGCCAGGCTCTGCTGTGGTTCTGGGCCTCACGGCAGGCGAGCCCTCCCCTCCTGGGGAAGGAGTCTCCGTGGGCGTGTGTGCAAACTCACCCTGCACCGTCAGCCCATGTGGGAAGGGTGAGGGTTGGGAATGCTGTGCCCGCTAAGTGTATAATTACACGGTACTTGGGGTAATTTCCCTGTTCCTCAAGAAGCGCACGTTGGCCCTGATTTTCCTATCTGCAGATTGTAAGCTCGTAATTAGTAGCAAATTACCCACACAAGTGACAAATTTTTGTGCTTTCAAGTAAACAGACAAAATACCCACAGTTCATAAATTACCTCTCGGTGCAGCAGGCACCTGGCTCCTGGCAATGCCCGGCCTGCCCACACATGGCAGAGAAGAGTCAGCGAGAGGCGCCTGGCTACACGTGGGGAGGAATGGGGACGGGCTCTTCTCTACACTCGACTCTTCCCGTGTGCAGACCAACAGGACGCCAGCAGGTCACTCGCTGGGGAAGCTTCACGGGGCTCTGGCAAGGGCTCTAGACATGAGGGTGTTGGCCTCAGCTTCAGCGTTAAGTGGGTGCCTGTAACCCACCCGTCACTCCGAATTTCATTGGTTTTTCTTCCAGCTGATACCACCTCTCTGGGTACCATGTGGGCAGAATACAGGCCTTTGTTTTGTTTAGGCAGAGTTGGCCTCAAAATTGCTGTGTAGCTGAGGCTGGCCATGTCTGTAATCCCAGCACTTGGGAGGTGAAGGCACGAGGAACAGAAGTTCCAAGTCATCCTTGGTTATATAGCAAGTTTGAGCCTGAACTGCATGAGATGGTGTTTAAAACGTGAAAAAAAAAAAAGAGACAAATACAAATCCTTGAACTTCAACCACGGGCAGTTTGGAGTTCAAATCTTGGCTCTATTCTCTTTTCGCTGTGTGACCCTGAGAGTCTGGTAACTTCTCTGTGCCCTTAGCAGTGGTTCTCAACCTGTGAATTGTGACCCCTCTGGGGGTCAGATATCAGATGTCCTGCATATCAGGTGTTTACATTATGATTCAAAACAGAAGCAAAATTACGGTTATGAAGTAGCAACAATTTTTTTTTTGATTTTTCAAGAAAGAGTTTCTCTGTGTAGCTTTGGAGGCTGTCCTGGAACTCGCTTTGTAGACCAGGCTGGCCCTAAACTCACAGAGATCCGCCTGCCTCTGCCTCCCGAGTGCTGGGATTAAAGGCGTGCGCCACTACTGCTCAGCTGCAACAAAAGAATTTTGGGTTGGGGGTCGCTACAGCATGAGGAACAGTATTAAAGGGTCACAGCGTTAGGAAGGTTGGGAACCGACGCCTTATGGGTTCGTGTCTTACATAGGGTTGTAAGGATTAGATGACATAATGTGTGCAAAATTCTTATCAGTCTCTTGCACACAGCAAGTGTTCAGCTGAGTTTCATTTATCACTGCTAATGCTCAGTTTGTTCGAGTCAGTTCTTAATCCCCTGTGCTGGTCCCAGCTCCCACAGTCTGAGTCTGAGAAGCACTCATTCGACAGACACTGACGTTGCCTGTTCCCCTCCAGTCCCCTAGCGCCATCTGACCTGTGTGGTGTCCCTCCCCTCCTGGCACACATGTGCCCTGCCACCCTGCCTGACCCCAGGGTCATTATTTTTAAAATGGGAATTCTCGCTGCGCCAGGCTGACAAGGGTAGCATTGTGAAATACCTGGTAAAGGCGTCTGGTGTGTCACAGTGCCCGTCACTAGTCCCCGTGTGCGTGGAAGTCTGCTACACCGATGACTTCCAGCGGAGCGTGCCTAGTCACAGCCCTACGTGCTCCCGTCTCACGTGACTCCGGGCTGGCTTACTCGAGACTGGGACAGGAGTCTTGGGCTAATTCCTGCCTGGGATTTAGGAAGGCGGGGCGGCCTGGTGAGCTGTTGCTGACTGGCTGGTACCAACAAGGTCAGGGCTAATTGGTAAATCTGAAGGAATTTTTATGAGCTGACTGATAATGAACTGGTAACTCACAGTAAATCTTTTGTTGTTGTTTTGGAGACAGGGTTTCACGTAGCTTAAATTTGTCTCCAATTCACTATGTAGTCAAGGCTGGCCTTGAACCCCTGACCCTTCGAATCTCTGCCTTTGGAATGAGCCGGATAAGAGCACTTATACCATAGAAACTGGCAAATACTCTAAACCAAAGACTCTTCCTTCTTGCCCTCCATTGTTTGTTTGTAACTCAGAGTCTCACTCTAGCCCCAGCTGACCTGGTACACATTTTATACAGCCTCTGCCGCCTTCAAATTCGCAGAGATCTTTCTGTCTAAGCCTTCCAACTGCTGACCCGATGAGCCTTCACACTTCTCTCTCTCTCTCCCTCCCTCCCTCCCTCCCTCCCTCCCTCCCTCCCTCCCTCCCTCCCTCTCTCTCTCTCTCTCTCTCTCTCTCTCTCTCTCTCTCTCTCTCTCTCTCTCTCTCTCTCTCTCTCCCTATCTAGTAGCTTCCATTTCGGAGCTCCAGTGAGGCTGACGTGGCATCTGAGCAGTTCCGTGCTAGCCTCTTTCCCTCTGCTGTTGTTTCAGCAAGGACACTGCCCCCCACTCCCCGTGGAGAGCCCAGGGCACAGGGCGAGGTCCTGAGATCCCTGAGGTGACAGCCAGGAATCCAGGCATCTGACTTGAACTTTCCACCTGGCTCTAACCCATGGTCCTCCTACCTGGGGCATCACCTGGGAAGGAAGCAGCTGTAGACGCTGCATCCCAGGAGTCAGCTCACCCTAACCCTAACCCTGCAGGGTTATGATCGAATAAAACCCTCTTGTTTTAAACCAGGAGGCGTGGGGTGTGTTGTATCGGAGCCATAGATAGCGGAACCCACCGTCATGTGTCCCTAAGACAAAGAACCAGACAGCCCCGACACCCTGGTTTCTTTATTATGTGACCTGCCCCCCCATACCTTTCTGTAGTTCCGGAGGGTCCAGGAAGCCCAAAGAAAGGATGCTCTGAATGGGACAGTGTTGCTTGCCCGAGAGCCACACCCATCTTGCAGAGATCCCAGGCAGCATCCGGCTCACCCTCCTCCACAGGACAGGCAAGGTGAAGGGATATGGAACGTGGGTGTTCACTGGGGATCTGAGACAGGGCGCTGAGTCCCCTCCCTTTCCTGTTGACATTTGCGGAGGACTAAATTAGGAGACAGGTAAATGCTATTCTTTTCTCCTCCTGGGGACCAGGGAGGAGGGAGGCAGGCTCCCCTGATTCTGAGTGCTTCAGGCTTAGGAAGTTCTTTGGGGTCTAGCGTGACGCAAGCCTTCCAGGTGTTGGGCTGTTCCCCTCAACCACTGTTACTGAGACTGGAGTAGGGCAACTACCCTCAGGCCAAACTAGCATCCCAGTGCTGGGATAAGCTCAAGGCCGTCTACCTCAGGCATCATTATCCATCAGTGATGTGTTTCCAGCTTCCCCACTGAGCCTCATTTGGGAAATTTGGGAATGGGAAAGTGGAATTCCTGAGAACTCTTGGAAGTTTCTGATATCATACACTATTGTGTATTTCTCTCCATCTCACTGTTTTTAAATAATGGTGTGTGACTGTAGATAATAAACAGTCCCGTCAAGTTTCAAAGTAATGTTCAAAATCTCAGAGGTTACTTAAAAAAAAGACATAATATGAAATGCATGGACTGTTATTACTAAGAGCCACTCTGTTTTCACAAGATTATATTTTAATAAAACATAAAATAGTTCTCTACACGGTGTAGATGTTGGGCCAGCAAAACCCATCAAAATAAGGAAATACTGTTGGGTGGTGGCGCACGCCTTTAATCCCAGCACTCGGGAGGCAGAGGCAGGCGGATCTCTGTGAGTTAGAGGCCAGCCTGGTCTACAGAGCCAGTTCCAGGACAGCCAGGGCTACATAAGAAAACCCTGTCTTGAAAAACAAAACAACAACAAAAATAAGGAAATATAAAAATCACAACTAATAGCTGGGAGTGGTGGTGCACGCCTCCCTGTGTAGCCCTGGCTATCCTGAGTCTCTCTATGTAGACCAGGCTGGCCTCGAACTCACAGAGATACTGCAGCCTGCCTCTACCTCTTGAGTGCTGAGATTAAAGGTCTGCACCATCACATTAGGTTAATGATTATTTTTTTTATTGTGTAATGAAAACTTTAAAATCCAGACAGCAAGTCATTAGCTAGCCCAGGAGTCATGATCTCTGTCTTGAAACAAATATTCCAAACACAGAAAGCAAAAATTCTGGTGGTGCCTCAGGGGTGAGGGGATGGGTGGGGGTGGTGTTGACATAGCTGGAGTGACCAAGGCTGTGTCTAATGAGCACTTTTAATGTGGTGACTCGGATACTCAAGACTCTTCACAAACAATGAATCGCGTTTATTGTCTGCAAGCCCAGGTTTCATTTCTGTCACTGAAATCGATGCCACTTCCGCTCATTCATATATTGAATCCGCTTCTGAGTTTGGGGCCGAGAATTCCACAGCATTCCTAGTTTTTTTTTCTCTTTGCATTTCGTTCATAGTTAATATTCAATCACCGGAAAAAGGCAGTGCCCGTGACAGGATGGTATTTGAAGAATGGTAACATTTGGGTCTCCCCGCAAGGTTAGCGGCACTATGCATACAAAAATTGCCAATTTAGGGGCTTAGTCTGCTTCTAAAACCTATTTCCTGAAATATTGCCCACAGGATCTGCATAATGTATGCTATGCAAATAAACTTATTAATATTTATTTTATTTGGAAGATTGACTCGCCGTTGGCAGTAGACAGGGCCACAAACATGCATTGACATAAAGGCGGCGCTGGCGAGGGCGGTAAGGAGGACCCCTGATGAGGTGGCCACTTCCTCCCCCCATGGACTCTTGTCCCCCAGTTCCGGGAATACTGCTTTAACCTTCAACTCCACGTGTCCAGGATTCTGACGCCTGTTTTCAATTTAGCAGAAAGGGATTCCTTTGAACTGTAAACATTCCCCCTGTGGATTATGAGACTCCAGCCCTCAAGGAGAACTTTCAACACCTCTCTCCATTTTTCAGAATTTGAGATTTGCGAAAAGATAATTTCCTGAGAAATGCCAGGGAGAAATTGCCGCACTGTGGCATTGGGACAATCAGGGTGGTAGTAAGGAGAGCCAAGGGGGGCGGGAAATGTCCAGGGGACTTCCTCGTCCTATTAGGTCTGCAGCATGGTTTCAGGGTGTGGGTTTCCTCTGGGGAGAGTGAATTGAGCATGCCCGTCCCCAGGCAGGAAGGATGGTTGTGGTCCCGGCCTGGGGAAGGTAGCAAAGGGAAGGCTGGGCTTGGGGAGGAGAAAGACCCCGTGACTTTGATGGTGCTGTCTAGACTGCTGGGCTCTCAAGACACTGTTTCTCAAGGACCTGGTTTAGCCTGCTTACCATGGTCTCCCTGACCTCTGGGGCACCCATGAGATAGACTTCACTGTACTGGAGACCCCTAAGGTCAAGTTTCCGGTCTAAACCCGCAATGGTCCATCTTCACAGTCAGACTGACCCTCCGGGGTGTGTCTGTGACGGTGTTTCCGGAGAGGCTTAACTAAGTTGGAAAGATCCACACTAAGTGTCAGCCACACCATCCCACGGGCTAGAGTCCTGAGCCGAATTAAAAAGGGCAAAGGAGGAACCCAGCTGGGCACCAGCGTGAATTCTCTGCTTCCTGGTGGCAAATGCAGCAAAGCCAGTCACCTGACAGTTCTGCTGCCATGATGGTCTGTTTCCCCTCAAACCGTGAGCCAGAATATACCCTTCCTTCCTTCCTTCCTTCCTTCCTTCCTTCCTTCCTTCCTTCCTTCCTTCCTTCCTTCCAAGTTCCTTAAGTTGCTTTGGTCAAGTCACAGCCATGAGAAAAGCTCTAAAGCCAGGTGAAGGCCAGTGGGAGACTTTAGCAACCCCCAATAGACAACACTACCCAAGGCTTAGCCTTCCCCAGACAAAAGGTTAAAATTACCCTGCCTGAGGAAGAGCTGACTAGCTGAGGTGCTTATGAAGACAAATGGGGGAGAGGATGAAATGACAAATAAATGCCAATTACCAGCCTGCAGTCTGCTGTGGAAATAAGAACTATTGTATGCACCTGGATGCCACTGCTAGCTTTCTTGTGGGTATTCATCTGCTTTAACGAAGCTTCCTTTGCTCGCCCTGCCCACTGCTGTCCTATGGGGATGCTTTTGACAGTGATATTTGGAACCCACTACACAGATTATAGAATGAGGGGTGGGATCGTGGTGGATTAAGGGGAGAATGAAATTCCTTTGTCATCCTGGGCAGTGACCAGTGACCGGTAGAGATTTGGCTGGTTCCCTTTGGGGGGAAGGAAGAGGGAACTTTCTCTGGCAGGGAGACTGTATTGTCAGGAGGAAGCAGGTGTTGGCGGTCATGACAGGCACGTTGAAGAATGAACAACAGAGGCTGGAGAGGTGGTTAGAAGTTACGTGCTGCTCTCTCAGAGGACGTGGGCTTGGTTCCCAGCTCCCACACAGCAGCTCACTCCAGTTCCAAGGAACCCAGTGCCTTCTTCCGGCCTCTACAGGTACTCTCTCTGCTTCTCAAATGTTGAGGTTACGGGTATGAGATACCATGGCTGGCCTCTGCCAACGACCTCTGAAAAATTAATTTTGCCCTATGAAGTGTTTAGTCTGTGTGTATGTCTGTGTACCAAGTGTGTACCTGGTGTCCTCGGAGACCGGAAGAGGGCATCAGATGCCCTGGAACTGGAGTTACAGGCAGTTGTGAGCCACCATGTGAGTGCTGGGAATTGAACCCGGGTCCTCTGCAAGGGCAGCCATGAATCTTACCATTAGAGCCATCTCTCCGGCCCCTCTGCCTAGAACTGTTAAACCCTCTTCCTTTCCTATAGAAAACCCCCAAGGGCTTTCTGTGTATCCCTGAACACCAAGTGCCCTGTCTAGGTGGTCACACACCCTCTTTCAGGATGGGGATGGCCCTTGTTCCTGGGCCTGTGTCTTCCCAGGGCAGGCATCCTACTGATAAAAGGAGAAAAGGTCCGAGTCGGCTTGGGGTTTCGGTCCATGCTCAGCTTCTGCCGTTGTTTCTGGGCCTGTGATGAAGCCGAACGCCACAGAGGCGACTGTGTGGTAAAGCCAAGCAGTTTGCCTCATGGCAGACAGGAAGCCGAGAGATAAACACAGGAAAAGGCCTGGACCCCCCCTAAGACAGCACCCCCCGGGTGATCTAATTCTTCTGCTTAGGCCCTGACTCCTAAAGTTTCTAGAGCCTTCCAAATCAGTACCACCAGCTGAGAAACAAGGCTTCAACACATAAACCTGTAGGATTTTTTGTTGTTTTTGTTGTTTGCTTGTTTTCAAGACAGGGTTTCTCTGTGCAGCCCTGGCTGTCCTGGAACTCGATCTGTAGACCAGGTTAGCCTGAACTCACAGAGATTCATCTGCCTCTGCCCCCTGAGTGCTGGGCTTAAGGACTTGCACCACCACCCCTAACAAGCCTGTGGGATGTTTTATATTCAAACCATAGCATGTTATCCCTGATTCCCAAAGGCTCATATCCACTCCATCATGCAAAATAGACTTAACTCACCTCCAACGGGCTCCCAAATTTGAACAGTTCCAACCTCACTCAAAAGTTCAAGTCCAAAGTCTCCCTTGGGACTCAAGGCAAACTCTTTGTGGGGAGCCTGGTTACGAATGAAATGAAGTGGTGGCTGGAGAGATGGCGCCCTGGTTAAAAGCGCCGGCTGCTTTTGCAGAGGACTCGGTTTGGCTCCCAGCACCTATACGAGGCAGCTCGCAACTGTCCGTAACTCCAGTTCCAGGGCATCTAAGCCCCCTTCTGACCTCTGACCTCTGGGGCCCTTCATGTACTCTGCATGCACAGATACATGTGAGCAAAGCACTCATACACATAAAGTAAATAAACATGTTCTGTTCTCCTATGAACAAAACACAGGGTAAGCCTATCCTTTTTATTTACTATTTATTATTTTAGACAGGGCTTCACTAGGTAGCCCTGGCTGACCTGGAACTGGGTATGTAGACCAAGCTGGCCTTGAACTCAGAGATCTGCCTGTCTCTGCCTCTTAAGTGTGGAATTAAAGGCATGTACCCACCACACCTGGTTATGTCCCCAGCACCTCTCCAAATAGCACCCCAGATGGGGACCAGGGTTAGGACATGTAGCCTGTGAGGGACATTTCATTAAAACAATCACAGCAAAGTCTATTCATTAAAACATAAAAAAGGGGGGAGCTGGAGAGATGGCTCAGAGATTAAGAGCACTGGCTGCTCTCCCAGAGGTCCTGAGTTCAATTCCCAGCACCCACATGGTGGCTCACAACCATCTGTAATGAGATCTGGTACCTTCCTCTGGCTTGCAGGCATACATGCAAGCAGAACACTGTATACATAATAAGTAAATATTAATAATAATAAAACATAAACAACAAATCTACAATGAGATTATAGCTCCAGAAGATTCTCTGTGAGGGTCCTGCTTGTGCTGCTAAATTCTGTCATATCTTGCCACTGAGGCATGGTGACTAGAGCAGATTTCAGTGCGTTTTGTTTAATAGATTACTGGTTCTATAGCCATAAACCATGCATCTTTAGTATTCTCACCCCGGGTCCTCTCAATGTTAGGGACTAGCCCCAATGTGTGGGACCCCGTGACATTCGTGTCTGTCTAGTCATACGTGGAGAAGGCTGGCTGCTCTAGTTCTCATTTGGACATGGCTCCTACCTGGGAGACTTGTAGGCTTTTTTTTTTTTTTTTTTGGTTTTACGAGACAGGGTTTCTCTGTATTGTTTTGGAGGCTATTGGTCCAGCCCGGCCTCGAACTCACAGAGATCCGCCTGCCTCTGCCTCCCGAGTGCTAGGATTAAAGGCATGCACCACCACCGCCCGGCCTGACTTCTAGGCTTTAACATCTGGTTTTCCCAGAGACTCCACGAGTCACCTAATCCCCTTTGTGAATTCCTCTGTTGTGTCTGTGTGTTTGTTAGTGGGTAGTGGTGTTGGGGGTGGGTAAAACTCCTGTCCATATGGTGTATGCATTTGAGCATGTAGGTACATGTGTGGGTGTAAAATACAAGTTCAGACGGGTGTAGGCATTTGAGCATGTAGGTACATGTGGAGGCCAGGGTCAATGTCTGGCATCTTCCTCAAGGATGGCTTCCCATATTATTTTGAGACACAGTCTCTTTCGGAACCTGGGGCTGGACTGAACCTGGCTAGACTGGCTGGCCAGTGAGTTTCAGACATCTGTCTCTCTGTGCCTCAGCAGAGCTGGGATTTCAGGCCCATGAAGCCACGTCTGGATTTTTGTGTGGTTGCTGGGGATTCAGGTTCAGGTCCTCATGCTTCCGTGGCCAGCACTGTACCGACCGAGCCATCTCCCCAGCTCCTGTGAATTTCTCTTCTGCAGAAAGCAATGATCTCTGCTGCTTGCAGCTGAGAAAACCTGATCAAAAGCAACTGGCTCCAGGCTATCCCATTTGAGTAAGTTCAGCGCACCCTGGGAACTTGCCCCTCGGCTGGCTGGATTACAGGCAACCGTGAGACAAAGACGGACAAGATAGGTTTGTATTATTGGAACAGCTGACACTGCTGGGCATGGTGGCCTATGCCTGTCATGGCAGCGTTGGGAACGGGAGGCAAGGAGATCAGGAGTTCGAGGAGTTTGAGGCCAGCCTGGCCTATACAAGACACTGTTTCAAGACACAACAAAACAAAATGATAGACCTGGAGAAATGAATGGCCCAGCAGTTAAAAGGCCTGCCTCTCAGGTGTGAGGACCAGGACTGGGAACTGCAGAACCCAAGTAAATGCCTCGTGGGTGTGGCGGCCCACCTGTGACTCCAACCTCAGAAATGGAGCCCAGATCTCCAGGGCATGCTGACTTAGGAGGTTAGCTGTGTGAGCTAGCTCTGGGCTTGATTGAGCTATCCTGATTCAATGAATGAAGTGGGCAGGGTAATCAGAAATGACTGCCAGTGTGAACCTTGGGCCTCCACACACATATGCACATATATGTACACACACACACAGTGTGTGTGCCCACACTCACACACACACACACACACACACACACACACACACACACACACACACACACGCAAGCCACAGATACAAGAAATCTTGAAAGTAGATAAACAATCCTGGGGCTGGAGAGACGGCTCAGAGGTTAAAACAACTGACTGCTCTTGCAGAGGACCTGGGTTCAGTTCCCACACCCATGTGGTAGTTCATAGCTTTCTGTAACTCCAGTCACAGGAGACTCAACACCCTCTTCTGGCTTCCTCAGGAACCAGGTGTGAGCATGGTGCACATAGCATACATGTAGGCGAAACACTTACATACATGAAATAAAATAAATGAGTAAATCTTAAAAAAAAATAAAGCCCAGAAGACTAAAAAAGAGAAAACGATTGGCAGACATTTATTGAGCACATGTACTGAGACAGACACTATGCTATGAACCTCAACACCCCAATATTTTGGTTCTCATAATCACTTCTTGTGGTAATTGCTGTCATTGACCTCACGTTAGAGACAGGGAAATTGAGACTCAGAGAGGTTAAGTAACTTTACTGAGACACACAGCTGGTCTCTGAGTACAAAGAGCTTGTTCCTAACCATCTGAGATGACCCTTCCCACCAACCATCTGAGGGGAAGACCCTTCCCACCAACCATCTGAGAAGACACTTCCCACCAACCATCTGAGGGGAAGACCCTTCCCACCAACCATCTGAGGAGAAGACCCTTCCCACCAACCATCTGAGAAGACACTTCCCACCAACCATCTGAGAAGACCCTTCCCACCAACCATCTGAGAAGACACTTCCCACCAACCATCTGAGAAGACCCTTCCCACCAACCATCTGAGAAGACCCTTCCCACCAACCATCTGAGGGGAAGACCCTTCCCACCAACCATCTGAGGGGAAGACCCTTCCCACCAACCATCTGAGGGGAAGACCCTTCCCACCAACCATCTGAGGGGAAGACCCTTCCCACCAACCATCTGAGGGGAAGAACCTTCCCACCATAGAACTGGTTGGCCAGAGGCAGGGCTGGGCACTTCAGGCTGTGGAAAAGTGTGTTCCCAAGGGGCCGGAGGCACTGGGTTACGTCACTGGAGTGGCCTGTGGCAATGTGGGGGCAAGGAGGGTAGGGCAGGATGGCAGGGCCCAGACTTCCCCCGCTCCCCACCGCCAAGCACTGTGCTCTGGCGTGCTGAGCCTAAGAAGCCGAACTTGATCCTGGAGGCTGTAGAACCATGAAGGGATTTCCGGTGGATTTACAATTCGGAAATCTCTGGCTCAGGTTTGCAGAGTGTGTGGGCTGGAAGGGAAGCTATTGGGAGGCCCTTTATGTAATCCAGGTGAGAAATGAGCAGGGCCGGGATGAAGCCCCCTGGTAGGAAGAGGAAATGGATGGAGGGGCCAGGATACGAGAGGGAGGCTGAGAGCCTCAGGCCTGGACCCTGCATACTAAGAGGGAAGGAAGCACTCAGGGTGAGGTCCCGAGCCTGCGGGGGAGACGCGGGTGCCGCTGAGCCTTCGCTGGGAAGAGTGAGGCTGTGTTCTAAGCAGCGAGGTGGCAGCCCCGGGGAGCTGGGCTGAAGACGCAGCTAATGATGGCGGACAATTACGAAGGCACGCAGCGGCAGAAAGGGCGACCTCCCAGGGATGCAGGAAGATTAAGTGAATTAATACACACAGTGGGCTGAGACTCGAGCCTCTCACAAAGCAAGCATGCTAAAAGAATTTGCTATTAATTTTACTATTGTTAGCCTTGCTTTACAGCGCGGGGAAACTGGGGGCAGAGTGCCCATGGAGTTGGCCTGGGTCACACAGCCACAGGACGGCCGTAGTCTCGCTCAGCCACACACCACGCTGCCTGCAGCGAGCCAGAGTGTGGGGGTGACCAGAGGGGTAGGGTGGGTAGGTCACACAGCGGACAGGAGAGAGGTGAGGACACAGGCCGAGAGAAACCAACCCCTCTTTGGCTAAAGTGTCCTCTAGGCCTCTCTGGAGCCTGAATTTCAGTGACACACACTACTCATCCCTGGATAACCTTTTTTTTAAAAAAGGTATCCTCACCAGCGTCTTGGTCTTGCCTCCCTACCCATGAGCCTCTGCTTCAGCCATTCTGGAAGGGTGGAGGTCCTGGCCCAGGTCTGAGGAACTAGGCTGAGTACCCAGGACTGAGATGCAAGGATAGCCACAGTCTCGCGTCGTGTGTCTGTTTCTCTTGAGACAGAGGCTCCTGCATCCCAGGCTGACCTCCAGCTCCATCAACAGCCAAGAGAGTGGCCTTCAGCTTCTGATCTGCCTGCGGCCACCTCCTGGTGTGCGCCCCTGTGTTCCGTTTACTCGGGGCTGGGGGATGGTCCCCGTTATGTGTTAGAATGAAGACTGGTGAGATGACACTGGCAGGTGACAAATGGGGGGGACGGGGGAGGTAGGACTGAGGGGCGGCGGGGATGGGGTGGGTGGCCAAAGTAGAAAGCCTCTGTTTGGGGTCTGCTTCCCCCGGTAGGTACTTTAGAACCTGCTTCCTCATGGTTAGCCTTGCAGGCTTCCCGTGATGAAATGACGGGATGTCTGACGGCTTTGGGGGTTGCTGGGGGGGGGGGTGTGCGTGCACGTACGTGTACGTGTGTGTGTGTGTCCACAAATAGTGCACTCTGTCACAATCCTGTTGCTTCCACCTCAGGAGGTGGCTGGTGACAGACTGGGAAAAGAGCTTGGGAAAGCCGTCTGGGACTCCGTGGGCAACTCAGGGGCTTGGCAGACAGGCAGAGCAAGGTCAGAGCGGCTGGACTGAAGAGGAGCAGGCGTGGGCTGGCTCATCAGACCCAGGAGAGGACTGTCGAGGCTGACGGACTGTGACCTCCTCTGTGCCTCCGGGAGCATGCCCGATAACTGTGGTTCTGGAGTGCTGCAGGGGCATGGGGCCATGTCCCGGGGCAAGCATGTGGTGAGAGCGATAGTGTGTGTGTGTGTGTGTGTGTGTGGGTGTGGGTGTGGGTGTGGGTGTGGGTGCGCGCATGCACGCACACACATTCAAAGGACTCCCCCCCTTGCTTGGATCCACACTCAAAAGGACACCCCAGGGAGGAGGTAGGCAGGATGACTTCTCTGAGAAGCAAGCCTCTCCAGTGGGTGACTTTTCTGCTGACCTCTGCTTCCCAACTGTGGGGATAATTGGAGTACTTGCAGCGTTTGGTTTGTTTGGGTGTCAGCGCGCAGTCTGTAAGCCACGCATGCGCACGTGTCTCTGGTGCCAGCCAACCACCCACGGAGCAACCATGGGTCGTCAGTGGAAAGGGAGGTTGTTTACCAAGGTGCATCCTGGTGGTATTGAGAGCGGCTGGATGGTGGCCTCTTGGCCACCTTTTTGTCACCTTCTGCATGTGATAGCTCCCACTTCCCTGCCCCCATGGGTCAGAACTTTCTTTGAGAAGAAAAGGTGATGGGTAAGGTTCTGGCAGAGGGAAGGAGGAAGGGGAGAGACGTTGTGGTGTCTCAACAACACGCCCTGGTTCAATAAACAACCCCTGATAGTCCCACCTTTGCCATATGGATGTCTTCCTCCAGAACCCAGCTTCCTGTTGCAGCTGTGACCGGAGAGCTGTGCACTTTGACCCTGATGGGTGATTTGTGTGTGCTGTGTGTGACTAAGCATAGGGAGTTCAGTCATGTCTGTTTGCAAACCGCCCCCAGCCTGGTTTGCTGACTAAGGGTGGAGGGGGTCATAAGTCCCACACCACCTACTGTGTGTAATTCTGCCCGATTGCACATGGCCCGAGGAGGAGCCAGACTATGTAGACCAGGGAAGACTAGGGGACCGTCATTCAATCCCCGTTCTTAGTTTACCTGTAGACAGTCACAGTACATCCATCCTACTGACATCTGACATGATATATAGTCACACAGTTATCCGCAGAGTTTATGGTTGAGAACCACTCAATAGTCCACACACACACACACCTCATTTTAAGAGGATTTATAATTTTGTGTTGGGCCATATTCGCAGCTGTCCCATGGGCCATAGTATGGATGTGTCTGGTAGAAGTCTCTTGGGGATGCGAGGGCCGTCAAATGCGATCTCTAGTTAGACTGGGTTCCTCCTGTGGGGCTAGCACCCCAGGACCCATACAGGAGTGCTGTGGTAAGTTTAACAGCAGGCTGTCTCCGGGAAGTGTCCCCTTGATACCCTGGGTGTAGGATTGTGTCTGGAAGCCTGCCAGTTTGGGAGTGGAATGTGCTAGTTTGAGGACACAATTCTGGCAGCATCTCTCTATAAGCTGTAAACGCTGGTGTCGGCCAGTACCTGGTGCATAGTAGGCCTTCAGTCAATACCCGTTTAAATGAATAGGCCAAAGGACAGGTATAGGAATGAATAAACATGAGTGAATTAGCAAATGCATGAATGAACGGACAGCTGGCTGGGAGCCGAGGGCTGCTGCAGTTTGGGCTGACTTTGTTGAGGGATGGAGAAAGGGGACAGAGGTCTCAGAATCAGGACCCCGCTGATCCAAGGGGCCTCAGCGCCAGCCCCGGCCCCGGCCCGGCCCCTGCCCTGGCCTCAGCTTCCCCAGCTCCCCCAGCTCCCCCAGCTCTGGCCACCACTTCGCACATTCTCTCATAAATAACCCGGGTACAGTTAAATGCAGGTTTCTTGTTGGACCTTTTGTTCCCTCAATCATTACAAAAGCCGTATTAATGAGTTATTGGAAAAAACCAAGCCCTGCTCCCGGCCAGAGAAGCAAGAAGTGGCAAACTTAGAGGGGGTGGGGCCAGGAGGAGGGGGTGGGGTCAGGAGGAGGGGGTGTGGTCAGAAGGTGGAAGTGGGGGTGGGGTCAAGAGGAGGGGGTGGAGTCAGGAGGTGGGGTGGGGTCAGGAGGGGTGGGGTCAGAAGGTGGGGGTGGAGTCAGGAGGAGGGGTGGGGTCAGGAGGAGGGGGTGGGGTCAGGAGGAGGGGGTGGGGTCAGGAGGAGGGGGTGGGGTCAGGAGGGGGTGGGGTCAGGAGGGGGTGGGGTCAGGAGGAGGGGGTGGGGTCAGGAGGTGGGGTGGGGTCAGGAGGTGGAAGTGGGGGTGGGGTCAAGAGGAGGGGGTGGAGTCAGGAGGTGGGGTGGGGTCAGGAGGGGTGGGGTCAGGAGGGGTGGGGTCAGAAGGTGGGGGTGGAGTCAGGAGGAGGGGTGGGGTCAGGAGGAGGGGGTGGGGTGGGCTGTCTCTGGAAAGTGTGAAAGGGAATTTAAGTGTTCCCACAGCTCTGTTGCAGCACTACAGTCCACACAGACTGTCTGAAGGATCCCCCACAGCCTGACCGGGTTGGAGTCTAGTAGTCGAGCACCATTAGGGGAGCTACCTCAGGACCTTTGCTCTTGCGATTGCCCCTAGACACTCTCTCCAGCCACGCCCTCACTCTACGGTCACCGAACGCCACCTCCTCTTTGATACCTTCATCCCCGGTGACCTTGCCTAACAGGACACTGTTCTCCGGCCTCCTACCCTCATTCTATTTCAATTTTGATTTCATCGTATATAGAAGTTTCTAGATTTTTCTAGAAGTGGACCCAGATGGAAAATTTGAAAGCAGACAGTTATTTGTTGGCACTAGGGGATAGTAAAAAAGGGGAGGTGATGGAGGCAGAAGCTGTGAAGTTGTCACTGTGGGGGGCGGGGTTGGAGCTCACATCACTAGGAAATTGTGAGGCACATTCCCGGGGACACCTCCCCGATGAAAATGGTGTGGCTTGGGCCGGTGAGATGGCTCAGTGGGTGAAGGTATTTAAGATCTGGCTCAAGACCAGCCTTGGCGGGTGGGTCGGGTCCAAGGAACACACCATGCAGACAGAGCTTGCGTGGGAAGTTTTATTGGGGGACAGGAAGAGAGAGGGGGGAGAGAGAGAGATGGATGGGGGGAGGAAGATGAAGAAGAAGAGGAAGTAGGCAGAATCCCGCCTTTTCAAAGGACCACGCAGCAGGCCGGGGCACTGCGTGCACTGCGTGCCATGCGTGCCATGCGTGCAGGGGTGATGCGCATCGCCGGGTACCCAAGGGGCTGGGTCAGGTTTGCCTGGATGCTAACATTCCTCCCTTCTGTATTAAATAACGTGAGGCGTTAGGCGTGGTTAGTTAGGGAAATGAGCACATCAAGTTGAGACTGCTTCCTGCTGATTTGTGGGTGTCGAAATCTTGGGGGACCTGAGAAAGCTGGAGAGACTACAGGAAATAGGCCTTTGGGTGCAGCACTTCCTGACTCCTCCCCCCTGCGTTCCCTCCAATCACTATCCTGAGCTGTACCCTGGAAATCAGGCTTGTGCAGGTTTGGCCTAGCCCACAGGAGCATATGAAACCCCCTTCTTCAGGGATGAGCCCTGCTCCCAGGACCTTTCCTGCCTCAGCTGGGGTCCCCAGAACTTCGGATGTCGTTCATTGACAGCAGGGAATCCCTCAGGTCTTCTGGGGTGCAGAGAGGCAGTTAGTTGGGCACGCTGATCTGAGAAATGGGGGTTCATCTCAGCTAGCCTGCCGTGCTAGATAGGGACACATGCAGATGCAGGAACTAAGTAGCCAGACCCCTCCGTGGGTCTGCAGGCCACTTGAGGTCACGAGGATGCTGTGGTGGGTGCCTCTCAGTGTGTGTCCGGGTCCAGGGCAGTGCAGCCTGATATAACCTTCAGGAGTCACAGTGACAGAGTCAGTGACATGGCAACACAAGGTTTCTTTTCCTGGGCCCTAGAGAATCAAGCATAACAAAGACTGGTTTCTCAGCATTGCAGCAATTGGAGACCTGGGATCCGAATTTATTTGACTTGGAAAAATAAAACAGGATGACATTTATTGCAGGAGGATGTGGCAGTGTAAATTCAAGCCCACTCCAGTGCAGGAGGCCCTTGGGGCCTCTAGGCAGAAGGGTCTGGGTTGAAAGGCTTGCCCTGGCCAAGTGGGAGGAGGGGCGTAGAGGTGTGTGTGTGTGTGTGTGTGTGTGTGTGTGTGTGTGTGTGTGTGTGGTGGGGGGGCGGGCAAGAAGGCCACTAGGGAGACTGCAGAAGAATACAATGTTTCGTTTTGTCTCTAATGCACTTGAAAACAATAACATTTCTTTATCTCTGATTGTAAAAATAACACCCGGCCGCTGCTTGCGGAAAATTGGGGAGAAACCATAATATATGATGTCAGAGTTGCAAATCACCCCTAATTCCATCACCCACGATAGTCATTAAAACAGTATTATCCAGCCTTCTCATCTTTATTCCATACCCAGCCCTCCCCATAATTGAGGCCATATTAATATTATTTATATAATTTATATTCTATCTATAGAAGACAGCAGATCCCTGGAGCTCTGCACTGTAAACAAATGAGAAACCCCCACACACAGTCCCTTCCCATACACACTCACATCTTAATTTGCAGGGCGGTGGAACACAGAAGAAAAAAAAATGACAGGTACCCACTCTGCCAACAGACAGTATGGTGGCCCTGGAGAAGCGACCTCACGCCCCTCATGCCTCAGCTGCAGGGTCTGCACCTCACAGCGCTTTTGAGGAGAGTCACATAGCAATGTCCTTTAATGGCTGTCCCGGCATCACACAGCCACGGTGGTGAAGGAAGACTGACCTGCTGAGCTTTGCCATTCAATCTGCTATAGACTTCAAGGCTGCTGCTGCTGCTTCTCTTTCTCCTCCCTCTCCTCCTCCCTTCCTCCTCCACCTCTTCCCCTTCCCTCTTCTTTTTAAACATTTGGTGCTGGGGTGAAGGCTCCGCGGTTAAGAGCGCTCTCTGGCTGCTCTTGCAGAGGACCTGAGTTCAGTTCCCAGTGGCTCACAACGTTCTGCAGCCCCAGCTCCAGGGGATCAAACGTCTTCTTTTGACTTGTCATCACCCAGGCATGCAGGTAGCTCGCTTACATCCCTGCAGGCAACACACACATGAAATAAAAATAAATAAATCTTTAAAAAGAAAGAAAGAAAAAACCAACCCTCAGTAAGGCGAAGAAAAGGCCATCAACAGTCTCTGGTTTGAGTGCCCCCTTTGCTTCATGGTGCCTATCTGTGTGGCACCGGGGCTGTGATTAAACCCGTTTGTTCCTCAGAACCCTCATCTCCCAGGTTCTTGAGGAAGGCGGTCTGTGAAGACAAGCGGGTTTTTAGTCTAGGCTGTGAAATTTGAAACCACAGCCTCCCCCCCCCCCAGAAAAGCCCTGGAGTAGGGGGATGAAAAGGGCATGTAATTAATAGGCTGGGTTATCCACAAAGGGTTGAGAGGTTGGTCCCTTCCATTCCTGCAGCCATGCCTGAATCCTTATGCTCCATACCGCTGCTGTGGGCTCTGGAGATCCTCGAAAGAGCCAGGCAATGAGACTGGTTAGTCAGAAGGACAGAGAATCCCCTGGACTCTGGGCTTCTTGAACTGCTTGACTGGTGGCAAGGGACCCTGGCATTTCCAACACTCCCTGAACACTCAGAGCAATCAGAGCAAACCCTGTAGAGTCAGGGGACAGGACAGGGTGGCCAGAGGGAGGGGTGTAGGCCCACATGGCTCCAGGGTTGATATAGGTTGGAGAGAGGAAGGGGAAATGAGGGCCTGGGTAGGGTGATGCCAGTCTGCGGTCACATCTGAGCAGGAGTAGGCCCATACTCCCAATGTTCAGTGGGGCCAGGGACAGCCATGGTCTTGTGGAATCTGTGTGAATGGTGCCCCCTGCAGGAAATGCCATACCTTCCCCCTCACTGTGTGTGTGTGTGTGTGTGTGTGTGTGTGTGTGTGTGTGTACATCTGTTCATTCATACAAGTTGCCCCTCCACATTTGGTGCCAACTTACATGCCCCTCCAACCCCATACTCAAGTCGCAAATGAGTCATGGCCTGCCTAGCCTAAAGATAGTTCAAGGCTAGCCTGGACCACTTGTAAGATCCTGCCTTCAAATAAAGAAAAAGGGACCTGAGCATAGCTAAGTAGGAGACTGCTTGCGCAGTGTGAGTAAGACCCTGGCATTCGTTCAGTTCAGTCCAGTGGTGTGTAGGGGTGGGCAGGGGCAGTGATTGATGACTAAAGAAAACAATTTGGGAGAAGATTAAACAGAGAGAAGGAGAACTCAGGGCCTGTCCTTGAGTCCCCAGGCTATGACCTCGGCTTCACCGGTCTCCTTCCTGGGCCATCTCTTCAAGCTGGGGAACATTTGATCCTGCTTCTGGTAGAGCCTGCTGGGAGAGTGAGAAAAGCCAGCTCAGCGGAACAGGATACTTCCACGGGGCCCCGGGAGCCAGAGGACAGACCCTCTCAGCCGTTCTTGCAGGACCTCTGGCCCAGCCACTTCTCAGAAGCTGGAGGCACTGGGGACACTGTCTACAACCTGCTTATGTAGGGACTTCCTGTGGCCACCTGCCCCTCCCCTGGTTGCTTCCTTTCTCCAAGAATCAGCTCCCCAGGCTGCATGTGACTCAGATACAGCTTCGGAAACCTGGGCATTTGCATCTGCCCCTAATCCAACTATCCACCCGGTGATTCAGGCCTCATCCAAAGGCAGTTTTCGTTGATCAGCTTGGCTCACAAGTGCATAGGTGACTGTTGTGTGGTCAGCCCTGCCCTGGATGCTGTCAGCGGCCCCCATATGAGCAGGGCACGTAGAAGTATACATCTCGAGACACCAACGCCTCTTCCAGGCCTGGGACGTGGGTGGCATCCAAGACCGAGTGGCAGCTGGGGTTCCGGAAGTGGCTGATCCGCAGATGCCGGGCAGTCCCAGGGGCTGAGATGGGCTCCCGGAAAGGCTTCTGGAGGCTTCTTGCCTGAGTGGAGCCTGGCACCGCGGTGAGAGCCGGTTTTCTTGCCTGTGTGTTGCCAGCTGCCAGCGTCAAAGACTTCACCATCAAACAGGCCTGGTTCCCAGGAGCCTACAGAGACATTTACATTGAGAGAAAATGCCCAAATAACACTCAGGCTGCTTTTCTGGGGGTGCTAAACCTGGGAAGCTGCAGTCAGCCAGGCAGACGGGGTAAGAAGCAAACTTGCAGTAAGAGCATAGCGTCAGACACCAGCCTAGGGCTTTCTCTTTGCTATCAGGGTTCATCCCTAAATGTGTTTGGAATCATTTCTACACCAGGATCGGAACCCATCTCCCCTCTCCAGCAGGAGACAGGGCCCGGGCTGTGTCTCTTCCCTCACACCCAGGTTCCCTGTGGACAGGCTGTGTCTCCTCAGATGAGACTTCCCAAGGACAGGTTTTGCCCCCCTCTGACTGGGCCTCCCTGGGGACTGGCCAGGTCTCCACGCGCTGGTATCTGCTATACAATGGGCTGTGTTGACTACAATGTAGGTATGAAACTTGACTAAATCAAGTTCTTCTGCCTGTAGTCTTCCCTGGCCCATTCAGCGGGGACACAGCCTGGTGGCCCACTGTCATAGGACAGAGACCATGTATTTTTTTTTAAGTCAGTGTTAAAACAAAATTACTTCTGATCCGCTGAGGCAATCGGCTCAAAAGAGGTTAAACCAAACCTCCCCTGTTCCAACAGGAGTGTGAGCAGAGGGAGCCTGGGCAGCCCAGGCGACTGTCCGGTGGGAAATGGTGTGTTTCAGAGGCCAGGCCTCCGTCACAGCTCACAAGCCTCGAGTGTGATGCTGTGAGGAATCTCAATCCCAGCAATGTGGATATACGGCAGAAAGTTCTGGAAGCCCAAAGAGAGGAAGGTCACACAGTGAAGCAGGGTGCAACCACAGCCCAGTGGTTAGTCAGTCGGGGAGTCGCTCGTGGGTTCGTTGTTCTCATCTGTAAAACGAGAGGGCTAGCTGCCCTGCCCGAGCCCTGCCCTGGGACCCTGCTTCCCTGGCCCATCTTAGTCACACAGCCAGTGTCAGCTCGTTCTGGGTGCTTGCTGGGGCCCAGGTGCTGTGCTTTCTCCAAGACAAAGCAGAGAGACTGGGCCTGGCCCCAGTGGTGTCGTCGCCTTGCCAGGTAGATTGCTTCTGGAAATCACACGGTGGCAGCTATGGATTGAATTGCACAGCAGGCTGAGTTCTGGTCAGGGGGAGGAGGCTGGCTGGGAGGGGTTGAGGGATGGGTGAGAGTTATGACCCCGCTGCAAGACCAGTTTATTAATTCGAGCTCTAACAAATAGCCAATTAATGGTTCCAGCTGCTAATTAGTAAGCAGTTAACTTCTGTTATAAATTGTACAGCTCAAGACTAAGGATAAGGCAATCTTTCCTTGACACGGGGAGAGCAAGAACCTACCAAATTTTGTCACCAAGGCTGCAGCCCCACCACTCCCTCTCTCCTCCACGCCCAGGTAGACCCTGCTGACAGAATGCAGGCTTCATATGCGGACACTCACCTTGGTGTGGATCATTCTTTGATCTCCCTAGGTGCTGGGGACTCAATACAAACAGAGACAAAATCCCCTCTGCGGCCAGTGAGATGGCTCAGCATGTAAAGGTGCTTGCTGCCAAGCATGAAGACCTGAGTGCATCCCCAGGACTCACACGGTGGAAGGAGAGAACCGACTCCCAAACACACACACACACACACACACACACACACACACATATATACACACATACACACACGCACACACATACACACATACACACACACATATATACACACATACACACACGCACACACATATATACACGCACATATACACACATATATACACGCACATATACACACATACACATATATACACACACATATATACACACATACATATACACACATACACACATATATATACACACATACATATACACACATATACACACGTACACACATACACACACATACACACATACACACACATACATATACACACATACATATACACACACATACACACACCACATTCATACCATATACATACACATACACACACATGCACACACGCACACCATAACCTCATGTAAAAACTACTATTAATTTAAGTTCTTCAAGACAGGGTTTCCCTGTGTAGCCCTGGCTGTCCTGGAACTCGCTCTGTAGATCAGGCTGGCCCCAAACTCACAGAGATCCACCTGCCTCTGCTGTGATTGAAGGCGTGCACCACCATCGCCCAGTTTGTGAATTTTTTAAAAGACAAAACACCTGGGAAATAAAGAGGCCCAGTCTCTCTCCACTCTCCCTCTCTTCCCTTCCAAGCTCTGTTTCACAGGAGGAGAGCAAGCAGCTGGGTGGGATGGCAGTCTCCTACTGACAGTGATATCATTAGAGTCTGCTGCTAGCTGCCCTGCCCGAGCCCTGCCCTGGGACCCTGCTTCCCTGGCCCATCTTAGTCACACAGCCAGTGTCAGCCTGTTCTGGGTGCTTACTGGGGCCCAGGTGCTGTGCTTTCTCCAAGACAGAGCAGAGAGGGCTTTCTTCCATGAGGAGTAATGGTGGCCTGGGTGGCCTGCCTCAGTCTGATCCTAGGCTCCCTTCAGGGCTTCTCAAAGGTCTTGGGGTCTCATGCTGCCACGTTCCTAGCAGCCCCATGCAGGGTCCAGAACACTGTTCTGGTGCATGTAGAGCACGTGAGGTGCTTCTCATGAAGACATGGCTAGTCACCTCTGGGCTTGCATAGCATAGGTAGCTCCGGAGGAAAGAGCTAGGCTGTTCAGCTAGGGGCAGCTGGCCGTTCCGCAGCTCTGTGAGACACCCTGACAGGAAGCCTCTGCCCCCAAAGCAGGCACCCAGCTCTCTCAACCACTCTGGCAGGGAGGGATCCCACCTACTTGACACCTGCGGGAAATGAGGCCCAGAGAGAGCAGGGCTGGAACACTGGAGACGATGGCATTTTGCCTTCTCTGAGGTTGTCAGGCCTGGGGCTCTGTCCCAGGCAGCAGGTCTGGAACACTGGGGAGGAAATGTCTGCGTTGACAAGCACACATGAACAGGCTGTCGAGGTGTTTACACTACACACAGCGAGTATTCACAAGTGGATTAGCACAGCAAATGTTCAATCCCAGCCTGCCAGGCTCTGGACTTCTGTTCCCCTCCTCCCCAACCCTCCTCCCTCACAAGGCCTCCTTCTCTAGGCCAGTGTGTGTTCAGACAGTGTTCCCATCGTCTCCGCTGTCCAAAGAGGAACGGTTCAATGCTGTTCGGGGTTGGGGTGGCTAGCTGGAAAAGAAGACTACAGCTTCCCAGAATAGGCAAAGCCAGGAAGAGCCTGAGTCATTGGGATGACTCCCTGGGAGCTTCCTGGGGGATTCTGGGAGCTTTCCAATAACGGCAACACCACAGTAAACTGAGCTACTCACCATCACCCCCTCAGTTGGTGCCACTTCCCTTTCAGACTGCGAGGTAGAGGTGGGTGGGAAGACGCTGGCTATCTACGGAGCAGATCATGCATTTTCCCTTTGGGTTGACGGAAGACTGTGGAATCTGACCCGTGATGGGCATCATTCATTCATTCATTCTTCATTCATTAGGTTAACAAATCCCCAGTTTCTGAGTTGGGCTTGGACAACCTTAACTGAGCCTTGGACCTCCACAGCGAAAGGAAGGAAGAAATGAGGAGGGCAGGAACAAGTGTGGATGGCCTGGGTGAGTCAGAAGGGAGCTAAGAAGGGGTAGGCTGATGGACGCCCCTCCCCACCTACCAGACATATCATGCTGCCCACTCCTCTTTAGCAGGTTAGGTCTGCCCCGCAGGGCCAGAGGGGGAAGAACGCTGTGGGAAATGGATTTGGAGAAGGAAGGGTTTATTACTAATATTTTAATTTATGCGTGAATTTACTTGCAAGAGAATCAACTCTTTGGGTGAGCAGGTCTTTGAGCTTGGACTGATGCCTGGGAGTCATGGATCCACCACCGCGGCAGATCCGGAACAGGATCCAGTCTCCGAGCTTGTTAGCTGCGGCGGCTGTCCGCGCTCCCACGGGCCGCTCTAGTTCAATCCCTACGCTCACGCCGAGATAAATAGCGGCGACAGGTGGAGCAGGTGAGATTAGCAGGACCCGGGTGCGGGGACGCGATCGGAGGCGCCGGGGAGGTCGCGCGCCTCGCTCCCCAGCCCGCGCCCCTCCCTCCCCAAGGGCGTCTGGAAGGAACTATGTCTTGGTCACAGCTTGGGGAGGACCAGGTTGGGGTGGCGGGGAGACCTGGAGTGCTGGATTCAGGCCCCGGCTCGGCTGCGGGAAGGGCGTGCACCTCCAGGGCACTTGGCCACGCCTGAGGTCCCGCTGGGAGGCAGGGTGCCAGAGAAGCAGGCTGAAGGGAACCCTTGGTGCCCCCGTGGAGCTCTGGCACTGGGGTCTTGCTGGCAAACCTGTTGGCAACCTGTGGGCCGGGGCTAGGACGCGGAGCTGCAAGCGCGTTCTCCTCAGCGGTTCTGACCGTGGCTCGGCGCCCGACCCGGGGAGAGGCCGAGGCGTCTTGGAAGGGGGCCGGGGCTCTGCCAGGGGCGGGTGGCGGTGGAGGCGGCGGCGGGATTCCCAAGCCGAGCCAACATCCCTGCCGAGCGACAGCAGGCAACCGGCTCTCGCGCCAGCACTGGTCTAGAAGAAGCAGACGTCTCGGCCTTTCCCTCCGGCCCTAGGCTCCAGTCCCGCCTTCTCCAAAGTACAAAACATTCATAAGTGTCCAGTGCCCTGCAGACTTAGGTCCCCGCAGCGAGCCGCCCGTGCCTGGCCCGCGAGCGTGCAGCGACCGTTTGCACCCGGCCCGGGCTTTGCCCGCCTGGGCTGTGCAAGGGCAGGCGGAGAGCGTGTGCGAGTGAGCGGCTGCAGAGCCCGCGCCGAACCCACGTTCCCGCTACTGTCCTCGGGATAGATGGATCCATTGCTGCTTTCTGACATTTTCTGCCAGGGGGTTGGTGGGGGAGGCGGAGATAGCGAGAGAGAGAGAGAGAGAGAGCGAGAGAGAGCGAGAGAGAGAGCGAGCGAGAGAGAGAGAGAGAGAGAGAGAGAGCGAGAGAGAGAGAGAGCGAGAGAGAGAGAGAGAGAGAGAGAGAGAGAGAGAGAGAGAGAGAGAGAGAGAGAGAGAGAGAGAGAGAGAGAGAGATGGGGAGGAGGAGAGAGAGAGAGAGAGAGAGAGAGAGAGAGAGAGAGAGAGAGAGAGAGAGAGAGAGAGAGAGAGAGAGAGAGAGAGAGAGAGAGAGAGAGAGAGAGAGAGATATTGCTTCCCCCAGCCCTGTTTTGTTTTCTCTAATTGGTCCTGGGGGAAGCAAGGAAATTGGACAGAGGCTGGGCCGGGCGAGCTGGGCTGTCTTTAATTGGCTCCTTTTTTTAACTGGAGGGGAATCAAACAGGAGAGCGAGCGACAAAGGGTGGGAGAGCGAGAGACCGATCGCGGAGATGGGAGGAGGGAGAGAGGGAGGAGGGAGAGAGGGAGGCGGGGTGGTGGTGGGGAGGTGGAGGAAGCGCGGAATGAAAAGCTCGGAGGGACCAGAAAGCAGCACAGCGAAGCCCAAGTTGCCGAGCGAGCGGAGCGCTCCCGCGGCCCCGGAGCCCGAGTGGCCGCCGTGCCCGGGAGCCCGGCCCGGCCCCGCCCGCTGGGGCCCCCTCGGGCCCAGGCCTCCGGGAGGGGGGCGGGGACGCCCAACTTGGGGCGCGGCACAGACCCGCTCTCCCGAGATCGCGGAGCCCGGGAGAGCCACGGCTGCGGCCAGACGGCGGGAGAGGAACGTGGAGACAGGAGGCGGCCGGCGGCTTCCGAGCTGCTGCCCGGGCCTCCGCAAGAGCGCGAATTATTTTCAAAGGACTCAAACTTTCCTCCTTCCCCTGCTGGCTGCGGTCCCTCTTGCTTTGGAATCGTTCTCCGGATTCCCGCGGGGGCGCCGGGACGCGATCGCCTCCTCCGGATTCCTCGGCGGCAGCTCGGCTAACTTCGTGGACCCGGGGACCCGGAGCGCTCGCCCTGCGGCCGAATTCAGTCCTCGCTGCTCCTGCGGTCGACAGGACCGGGACCTGGGGCGTCCTCGCCTCCAGGAAGGGCGCCTAGCCCCGCTCCCTTGGGTCGGGCCGCCGAGCCCTCCGCACCCACTGCAGGACTGGAGCCAGCGGATTAACCTGGCTCCACCAAGGGAACAAGTTTGTCAGGCATCGGTGGCCTGTTGGATCGGAGCTCGGCCGCCGCAACAGAGAGTACCCCCGCGGTCGGCACCCTCGGCAGACAGCCTTGGAGACCCGGGGCTGCTAGGTGGCCGAGCTTTCTGGGGCAGGGAGCTGGCTGCTGCGCCCGGTGCGTAGAAGCACCAGGGTCTCGGCCAGCGCCCCCTGTACCCCCACCTCCGCAGCTGCCCCGTGGGAAGAGGACAGAGCCGAGTCGCCGCCTGCTCAGACTCTTGCTCTCGGTCGCCACGCTCTCTGTCGCGTCTCAGCAAAAAGGAGGGAAGGCAGAGGGCATCGCGGTGCCCCGGCGGATGCGCCCCCCGCCGCCTCTCAGGCTGCGCCGCCTCGCGGGGATGAAGCACTGGCCGTGAAGATGGAGGTGACCTGCCTTCTACTTCTGGCGCTGATCCCCCTCCACTGTCGGGGACAAGGAGTCTACGGTAAGAGCCCGCGTCCAGCTCCACCCTGGTGGAGCAGCGCGGAAACTTTGCTAGATCTTGCTCAAAGTGCGCGCTGCCGGGCTTTGGTGGAGCCCTGGGCTTGCACTCAGGAGTGGATGACCGCGTCCCCGCCCTCACCCGGGCGACAGGAGACCCAGTAGGCTGCTCCCGAGCCTAGGAGATGGTCTTAGGGTATGCAATGAAGCTGGGGGGTGCTGAGGCGAGGTCTCGGCTTTCTGAAATCTTGCCAGGGGTTGGAGTGATCTGGAAGTCTTGGGAGAATCCGGTGGCTCAGGAGACCGGGAAGAGCCCAAGCTCTGGGCTAGAGCAGCGATTTCCACCGAATTTTCTTCCTTCCCTGGCTCAATCTCCCGAGTGAAAGCAAGCGATGTGATCCGGAGTTGTGCGCGGCTGGCGGGCGGGCGAGATGCTTGCTAGCACCGCGGCCAGGCGGCTGGCTCGCATTCCCGGCAGTAGCCACCGCTCGGCCGCCTCTTCTTGATTCCTAACGGTCTGAGCCGATGCTAGACAACCCCTAGTCCAGGCGCCTGCCGTTCACCGCATCCCTTTTCAGACCTCTCCCGAGCCAGCTCCTCCTGTCCGTGGTTCCCACCCTTAGAACCCCAGCCCTAGCTCTCTTCTGCCTGCTTGCACACACAGACACGTTCAGCCACCGTCCTCAGGAAACGCAATCACGGCTCGCATCCATCCGACTACGTGTCTAAACTCTGCCTCCTTCCACGCAGCTCTGCTCCCGCATCCCCGAGCCACGCTCCGGGGCGCTGAGGAGTATTCTGGCCACATTTTCTCCACTTCATGCCGTGGCTTTTCTCAATAAAGGCTTCTTGGTTCAATACTACCCAGGATCGTCCTCCCGACCGACACAGCACAGAGCCCATGGCCCTGACTTTGTCTTCTCCTGACCGCAGGGTGGGCTTTGTAGTTACTTTCTAATGATGTGTGGCTGGGGTGGGCAGGGTTCGCCCTCTTTCTCTGGGGCCAAGAATCTAATTATTCTCTTTGAGAGTGGAGTGAGTTGGACCTGTACCGTGTGGGTGACAGAGCCCATGTCCCCGACTACTAGCTTTAGGTCCTGGTTTTCTACCTGTGCCTGGCAAGAGAAAGGAGCTTCCTGGGAAGCCAGGATCTGAAAGGATATACCCCTGGGCTCCAACAGCTAGCTGGCTTGGGTTTAATTCCCCGGTGAGGCCAGCCCAGGCATCCAGCCAAACTCCTTTTCTTAATTAGTTTGTGTGTCTCTTGCTGCCTGGCCCCTGGCATGGACCAGACCAGGCAGGCAGGAGGGATGCTACAAGAGGCCGGGTTGTATGTATTGTGTGTGTGTGTGTGTGTAAGAAACATGTCTTCCCTCTCTAGGACAGGAAGATACCAGAAGTCTCAGAGTCCTTCCTTCTCCAGTATCACCAAAGACACCAGCAGCTTAGCCACGGCCGCCTTTAAGGGAGTCCCCCAGAGAGGTTATTGCACCCTGCTCATATGCCCTCCCGAGTTCTTAGCCCGCTAAGCACCTCCCTCCAGTGCTCGGGGACTGGTCTGATGGCCTATCTCATGGCTGTCTCCAGTACATTCAGGGTGGCCCAATGAGCACCTAAGGAACCCTCTCTGGGCCTACATTGGGACCCCAACAATGAGGACAGACTAGGAGACAAGAGCCGTGGTCTCTGTAGACCCTCTGTCCCTCCCCTTCTCTGCCCTTTCCCTCTTCTTCATTTTCTCCCATCTCTCACATGCCCAGGTCCCAGGTGCTCTTGTTACAAATCCTTTGGGTCTAGCCTTGGCTCTTCCCCAGCAGTCTTCGCACCTTCTCTTGGAGAGCCTGGCTCCAGGGAAGGCTGGGCCGCAGGGAGATTGCCGCATGTGAAGTCCTCTCGGAGGTGGATGGGAAGCAAGAGACAGAGGAACTGGGGGACCGCCGCCCCTTGTAATGTTACAAGCACCAGTGACACCTCAGGAGGTTGGGACTGGCCTAAGAAGTAGGGTGGAGAGCCGGGGTTTGTCCTGACCCCTCCCATTCCTCTGTACCCCAAGGCAGGTGGAACAAACGCCTGGGAGTGTGGTGCCAGACGGGAGTGGAAGTGTCCACCCTGGCCGTCCACTGCAGCGTCCAGCCCCAGCATGGCACCCGGCACCCTGCAGGAACTCCGGTGAGGTTTGTTGAGTAGGTGAAGGGCTGCAGGTTGAAAATGGTTCATGAAATTCTCAGGTGTCTCCAGAGCTTGTCACCCCGCCAAGACAGACGGCTTTAGTCGAAGGTTTCTGCTCAAAACCACGAAGGGCCCTAGGGCTTGCAGCCCTGAAAGAGAAAAGCTGGACGGAAGCGCTGGGTTCTGCTGGTGTCCAGGAGGGAGGCAGCGTGCCGCCGTGTGCTGGGGATGGACTTGGCCTGTGCTGCTGCTGAAGGGGTAGGCTCGGAAGGAGGGTGAAGGCCAGGGAGGAAGGAGAGTCAGGATGGAGGCCTCTGGTGTGTGTGTGGGGTCAGTCCATCCTAGTGGGAGACGGCCGCTCAGAGCCCCACATCCTGCATACTTCAGGGCCTGCCCTTCAGCTCTGACCCTGTCAGCAGCAGCAGGACTGTGGGAGCCTCCCCGTCTAGCCAGGTGGCTTTACTCTTCTTTGGGGCCACAGATGCTACAGCAGCCTGGTGTGGGACCAGATGGTCCATTTGGAGCGGGGCCTCTTCCTTCTCCAATTCTCAATCTCTAGCCCAGTTTGTTGTTTACAGGGTGGATTCTGTAATCTGCTTTTGGCCTGGCCAGTGTGTGTGTGTGTGTGTGTGTGTGTGTGTGTGTGTGTGTGTGTGTGGCTGTCCCCAGAAGGCTAGTTCGGTGACAAGCACAGTAGGCGGGTGAAGGAGGGGTAGCATGTACTATGAAGGCAGAGTTGGAGGCCTCGCATCCTCTGTCCTGGCTTCTTGTCCCTCTCTCAAAGCCGTCAGACTTCCAGGCAGGGCCGGTGAGCAGGATTCGGCTGCTTACAAGAACACAACAAACCCCTGGATTATTTAATATGCAGGAGTGGGAAGTGACATTATCCTTAAGACAGGTTGTTTGCAACGCACTGGGGGAAGTCAAAATATTTCACCAAAGGTGTCATCAGAAACTACTATCCTATGCTAATTTTTGTGGGAACATGAAGACAGATGTTGAATAATTTGACAAGAGCAGCATCGCTTACAGAATTATCACCAAGTCAGCACCCCCCCCTCCTCGGGGGAGTGTGGGGAAGGAATTTCGGGAAGTGGGTTTCCCAGTGTGGGGCTTCTGAGTGTTGAGGGGGGTGGGGGTACATGGGCCTTTCCCTCCTCTGAGTCCATGCCTTGAAGGTGGCTGTCTGTATGGGGTCTTTCCTGGAGAAGGCCTCACCTCTGGAAGCAGGTTGCCCCTAGACTCAGCAGCAGTCTTAGGCCTCCCCAAATCCCCAAGAAGGTCCCCTCCCCCCACTTTTCTTCCTTTTCCCTTCTCATTCTCTGTCATAGACATTGTCCGAGGGAAAGAGAGTCTACAAATCCAGGCTACTTTAGCTGTGCGGTCTTCGACAACCTCCCAAGCCTGCCTGGGGGGGGGGCTCCCCACAGGGCCATCCTGTAGAGCTCTTCCTGGCGTGCCCCCCAGGCCACTTCAGGCAGATGTCTCCTCCGGCCCTGCAGGCTGGGCGTCCGAACATCATCCATACACAGGTGAAGTTCTAGGGTCTGGAAGCCAGATTGGAAGGGACTGTATGAATCAAGGAAAACACCCTCTCGGGGCGAGCTGGGAACTATCTGAGGGGCCCACGTGTAATTGGCTAGGTCTGGCTCTGAGCTGCTGTGGCCGGGTGGTAAAGCCTCATTTAGAGCCCCGTGTTAGCTTTGCTTTGCTGGAACATGGAGGAATGGGCGGGGAGCTCCGTGGGGAGGTGGAGAGAGCTAATCACAGCCGCCAAGGCCTGGCAAACGAATAATGCCAAAGATCGATACCTGGGGTGGGATTGGAAACCAGGCCGTGGCTGCAGGGTTGGCTTCTCCTGGTTGCCCAGGAGGCACGGAGGGACCTTGGAGTGCTGAGGCCCAGGTAGGATATGGAGGACCCCAACTTCCCTCTCAACCTGTTCCCCACAGCAACCTTCCTGTGACTCGGTTCAGGAAGATTGAACCAGAAGGTACCCCGCCCAGGAAAGTTTGGGAGAGATGGAATCTCGGGTCTCTCAGTCTAGCAGGAGCTCCAGTTCTCCCTATCCAGACACCTCCATCTGAGTAGGTCCCTGAGTCAGAGAGGTCGGGGTGTAATCCCTTTGGGTCCTGCAGTATAAAGCTGGTGCTGCTCTTCCAGACATTGCCAGCAGGGGGCGGGCTTGGCCACCACATCGCTGCTTCCCTTTGCTGGCCTCCTTGCCCCATCACAGAAGAGGGGGTCTCCTCGTTCTGATTCCCCAGTCTGAGGTGGAAGGGGGCTCTCTCCAACTCCCACATACCCGCCTTAGAATCCAAGGGCACCTCCATGGATAAAGCCACACTTTCTGCGTTTTCTAGATGACTCAGTTCTTTTCCAGGCTGGCTGAGAACTTTGTAGGCGCTCAGCTGAGCTGGGGGGGCTCTGACTCTAGGAGGCTGTGTGTGTGTGGAGGGGTCTGATTCCCCTGCACAACTGCATCTTTGCAAACCTAAGTACGGACCCTGGCCAGCATCTCCTTTTCCACTGCCACAGGCTAAGGACCCATGTGGCATTTAATAGCTGGTGCAAGAGGCCAGCAAGAGCCACACTTAGCCCAGAATCTTCCTTCCTTCCTCCTTCCTCCCTTCCTACTTCCTTCCTCCTACCTTCCTTCCTCCTTCCTTCCTCCTCCTTCCTTCCTTCCTTCCTCCTTCCTCCTCCTTTCTTCCTTCCCTCCTTCCTTCCTCCCTCCTTCTTCCTTCCTTCCTCCTCCTTCCTTCCTTCCCTCCTTCCTTCCTCCCTCCTCCCCCTCCCTCCCTCCTCCCCCTTCCTCCCTCCTCCCCCCTCCCTCCCTCCTCCCCCCTCCCTCCCTCCTTCCTTCCTTTCCAAGGGATTCTTCCTTTTCCCTAGGACTAGATAACAGATGAAAAACAACTAAAGCATACATGAAATATAAGAAAGTAAGACCCAGCCTCCATGAGTTGAAGATTAGAGTCCCTCACAAGTGCGGTGGTTCCCCATGCCCTGCCAAGTCTTGACCTGACTGTGGCCTTTACTTCCTTTATTCTGAGACGGCAGTCTGCGGAGGTGCCTGTCTCCATCCCTGAACTGAGGTTCCAAGGATATAGGTGACCTGCTCAGTGTGGCACAGTGGACCCCATGGCCCTTCTGGGTATGGAGTAAGGACAATGAGAGGTGATTTTCTTTGGTGTCTACTGAGTTTTACCTCTGGTAAAGCTGGTTCTGGACACCATGGGGCTGCTTGGCATGAGTCAGGGGGAGGAGGGAGTAGCTCCCCAAAGATCTGATAAATCCCTTGTGGCCAAGACAACAAGAGGCGCGCAGGAAGATGGAAAAGTCACCCCCAGGGCTTGTGGAGGTCAGAGATTGGACCAGCCTTGGCCTTCAACGGTCAGGCTTAGGGAGGCTGTCCCTGGCAGAGGGCGTATAGACCTGAAGACCCTGTGTGTCAGGCGCTGGTTGAAAGGCAGCTGAGGCTGTGAGGATTGGAAACACCAAGGAGTAATAATAATAGTGACAGATGATGAACATGTATTGCTGTCTCTGGCTTGCGCCAAGTCGCCTGGAGAGGTAGATTCTGCAGCCCATTCCACCCCTGAGGAAGCCGAGAGGTTCAGGGAGATGAAGTTGCAGCCCAGAGATGCAGCCTGCAAAGTCTGTGACGGAGGCCTTGCTGGAACGATGGGCTTCGGGAAGCCGGCCGGAGGGTCTCGGCTGGAGGCATGGTGGTGGCTACTGTTTTTGAGGGGACGGTGTGGAGAGACTTTCTGGAGCCTTTGCAGGGTGCAGAGCTGTCATGAGGTTTGGCCTGGCTCAGTGGCTGGGAGCAGGGAAGGGAGGAAACGCCTATGTAGCAGGATTTGGCTGCGGGGCGGGGGGGGTTCAGTCCTGTTTCTCCTAAGGTTTACATGTCTGTGGAGGGAGAGACTGGCCACAAGCATAAGAACATGAATGCGATGTGTCTTACTGACGGGAGTGTCGTGTCGACAATCGGACTGTGTACAGAAACTGTGGGTCAAGCTCATTCACGGTGGCTGCAGTTGGGGGGCTCCCCCGTGGAGGCATCCCTAGAGCAGAGACCTCACGGATAGCTATGGGAAGTATTCCAGGCAGGGGAATAGCCAGTGCAATGGCCTTGGGGTAAGAACGGGCCTGGCTTGTTAGAACAAAAGTCAAGGAGTCCACTGTGGGGAAGAGAATGAACCGGAGGAGGAGGGTGGCAGACGGGGCGGCGTGTGACAATCAGTAAGGACAGACGTCTGAAGTATTGAAGGCTGCGTAAGGACTCCCGAGTTTAGCGGGTTGGGTGCGGCGGAAGGGTTATGAGCATATGAGGAGCACAGTGGGCAGTTCCTAACAGAGTCCTTGAAGGAGGGGAGTGGGCAGGTTAGGGATACTGCAGAACCCCGTCGTGATCCCGTGGAGACCGGAGCTGACAATGGCCTGCAGTCGCAGCCGGGGAACAGGCTCTCAGTGGGAAGAGAAAGAATACAAAGCTGCTGATTAGACAGATTTGGGGCAGGAGAGTGAAGAGGGTAAGGCCCAGGCTTCTCAATGGCTGCTTGATCCTGCCCCAGAATGAAGCCCGAAGAAGAGGCGCTGTCCTGGGCCAGCCTTCTGTCAAGGCAGACGGACAAACAAAGGCCTTGACAAATAGCTTTAATGACTGGGGGGAAGGGGAGTGTTATTTTGAGTCGGGCTGGCTAGGTGGCCAGGAATGACCTTGAACTTCTGCTTTTCCTACCATCACCTTCCGAGCGCCTGGGTTACAGTGGCATCCCATCGTGCCCAATTTACGCTCGGGGACTGCGCTCGGGACTTTGTGCAAGCTTAGCATGGACTCTACCGACGGGGCTGCCTTCCCAGCCGTCGAGTGTGGCTTTAAGGTCGGCTTTGTGCGTAGGCTGTGCGGCAGTGAGGAAATGGTTACTGTGCACCTTGGTTTATGTCCACAAAACAATACGGACGTCACTGGGGAAGGTGTGTGTCTGTGGGGGACACTGGGATGAGGCCAGGGCCCCATGTCTAGAGAGAAGAGAGATGGGGATAAAGAAGATGTCATTAGGGAGGGGATGTCAGAGGTGGCTTGAGAAGGCTTAGCCGGGACAAAGTTGGGAGGCACCGTGTGAGGGAGAGGAAGAGGCGCTTCAGGGCCTGCTGAGGGATGGGGGCTCCTACACTCTCCCGGGGAGGCTCTTGGGAAAAATGCAGATCCAGGCCGTGTTGCTAGCGGAGCCCTCACGACGGTGACAGAGACGCTGGTGGCACACGGGTTGTTCTTGGCATAACAAGGGCAATAAGCAGGAGGAGAGCCTCAGTTTCCCTGTCTGGAAGGTGCTGGGGTCATGGGGAAGCCTCGTGTAATGCCAGCGTTTTGCCAGCTCGGAGGTGACTTGTAGGGACTTGCAGGAGTAGAGGCAGAAGTCCCTGTGTGTGTGCTGCATGGAAGCAGTGTTGTCTGGGAAATCTGGGAGACCTCCGAGGCCTGAAGTGGCTGTGGTTCTAACCTGAGCCCAGCCTGTTTGTATCTGGTAGAAGAAATTGGGGCTTTGGAATGGGTGACCTTGTGGCTTGGAAGAGGCTACTCCAAGCTCCCTTTGGCTCCCTTCCAGTCCCAGAGTCGGCCAAGAGGCCAGGATTATCTGGTGGGTTGGAAGCCGTGAGGTGGCACATCACAGCTATCCGGGAGCTTATCACAGCGCAGACCTCGCTCTGCCTGGGCCCTGTGCTGCAGGCGCTCTGCGGATGGAAGCTGTGGCGGGAAGGCCTGGAATTGGTGCTTTGACACAGAGGCTAGCTGGATCAACACAGCGGGTGTAGACACATTGGAATAAGTCAGGCCAAACTGCATCTTCTCCCTGGGATGTCTCCAGCGCATTGTCTAGGCTTCCAAGCCGACACCCAAGCTGAGGTTCAGCCAACCTCTGCTGGACCCTGGGGGCTGTAGCGCAGGCCACTTATTGTCCCTGAAGCCACCAGCTGGATACTTTCTGCTTGCGTGATTCTCACAGAAGGCTCAGGCTGGGATCTGGATAGCACTTTATCCCTGCTTCTAACCACAGGGCCTCCTTATCCCAAACCAACGAAGAGCTGCAAGGTGGATGGGTGCTGGATGTCCCTAAGGATCTCTCCACAGCCCTCATTTTCCAAGTGCAAAGGTTGATGGTCAGGCTGAGTGATGTATCTAGGTCCTGCCATCGAGCAGATGGTAGAGTTGGGATTTGAACTCAAAGCCACCCAATGCCAAACTTCATGCCTGCCTGTACTCCCCCGTGAGAGGCTACTCAAGCAGTGCCTAACTGGTTTGTTCCCCAGTTTTTCTTAGGGTGTCTGTGGCGGGGGCTTGATTCTTGGAGCATGGGGAGCCCTCCAGTCCTCCAGGGACCGCATTTGACTATGAAACACTGAGGCTTCAGTCATTGGCTCCTCGTTCCAGAGGTCCCCCGGCTCCTCCCACCTCGGGTCCTCTTTAAGCTGTAGTTCTCGGATCTGGCTGCACGAAAGACAACCCGGGACACTTGGACAATTCCCGGTGCTGGAGTTGTATCCTGCACAGTGAAATCAGCACGTCTGACATTTTGGCTCAACCCTCCTTCCTTTAAGGAGACTTCCCAGAAGCCCCTGGGTGGCTTCTGCTTACATTGGGCAACCTTAAGTTCCTTGGCCATTTTAACTGTCAGGGAGGCTGAGGTGGGCACATTCTTGCCTGCAGACGTACAGGCCTTCCATAGGAAGACATGCATAGGGTCAATTAGATGATTCGGTGGGGAAAGACACTCGCCACCAAGCCTGAGGATGTGAGTTCAATCTGCAGGTCCCATGTGATGGAAGGAGAGAACTGATTCCAGAAAGGCCACCCTTTGACCTCCACAAGCTCTCTCTCTCTCTCTCTCTCTCTCTCTCTCACACACACACACACACACACACACACACACACACACACACACACAATCCCACAACACACACACACTAAAAATTAAAATTAAAAAAGACAGGAATGGAGGAGGAGGTGGATAGGTGATGAGCTAGACATCAATTCCACTTAGATACGGGTCCTATTTTGGGGTTCGTATACATTGGAGGCTAGAGGCTGATGTCAGGTGTCCTTCTCAGCTGTCCTCCACCTTAACTTTTGAGACAGGGTCTCTCCTAGACCTGGGGACGCACTGACTGGCTAGACTGGCTGGCCATCAAGCCCCAAGGACCTGCTGTCTCTGCCTCCCCAGAACTGTGACCACAGGCATATCTGGCTCTATCTTTTTCTTTTTAAAATATTTATTTTTCACACACACACACACACACACACACACACACACGTACGTACGTACGTACGTACATACGTACAGGCATCTGTGGAAGCTAGACTAGGGACATCACATGCCCTGGAGGTGGAGTTATAGGTACTGTGATCTCCCTGATGTGAGTGCTGGGACTTGAACTTGGGTCCTCTTCTAGGGCAGCCAGTATTCTTAAGCACTGAGCCCTCTTTCCCACCCAAGTCTGACTTTTTCAAGTAGAACAGGGTGTCCCAACAGAATGTGGCTTCGTGTGACCCAGATGGTGAACTCTGAGGAGGAGGTGGGTCTTGGGGCTGGGCAGCCTCACACATTGAACCAGAGTGGGCAAGGGACTTGCCTGGAGTCACACAGGCACTCCTGTGAGAGTCTGGCCTGGTCTCCTGAGGCCTAAGGCTCTGGTCCCTCCCCTCCCAGCCCCGCCTCCCACATCTGCCTGGGAGGCTCTCCAGGGAGTCTGTCTCCACTGGCAAGTATCTCCTTTCAGCCTGAACTCTGTGACCTAGGGAGTGGCAGCTCCTGGCTTTCAGGCACTGAAGGCTATGGGTTGGGAAGTTCTTCTGAGGTGGCCAAGTTCATCTGCCAACTTCTGGGGGAGCCCCCTCTCTTGTGAGGTCATGAATCCCAAGTACAATTCGCTGCACCCTTCCTTGGGCCTTCATTTGGAGAAGTTCTTCTCACTGTCTGACCTGATGTCAACTTGCTGGAGCAGAGCCTGATCTCAGAAAGACCTGGAGCTGAGTGCCGTGCTGAGCTTGAATCTGCCCTTGGCCCAAAGCCTCTTCTTGCCTCACGGAGGCTCGTTTCTCTGGGTAGAACTGAACTCCAGTGACGGGATCCCTTGGATCTGACTCTAATGCTCCAGTAAAATACAGGGGGCCTTGGGGGAAGGTGGGGTTAGCTTCATGCACTGCTAAGGCCTGAGGCAGAAGCACCAGAGGGTGTGGCAGGCAGGACTCAGCCACCCCACAGTGACCTCATGTGACCCAGCCCGTTGGGATCTCTGAGATTCAGTGTAGGAAGAGACTTGAGACCAGAGAAGACAATTAGTTTGTGAAGGGCCTAATGGGTGGGTGGGTTCAGGCATGGGGGTATCCAGGGACAGTGTTTGGGGTGAGTGGTTAGGCAGGGTGCGAACTCTGGGTTAAGGTCATGGTGCTTGGAGGGGAGGTGACACGAACATGACATGGGTGGGAGCGGAATGGACTACCTACACACACCATAGATCATCGAAACTTCCTTGGAGTGTAGGCAGCCTGGGTTGAGAAGCAGAGACGTGAGCTAGAAAAACTAGGGGCCCCCTCCCCCTTGAGGAGCCTGATTAGGCCAGCTGCCCTGTGTCCCTCTGGAGTGGGCTGGTTCTTATCTGCCTCTCTGCTCCTGGGTTGGGGAGCCCACCCATTGCTGCTTCCATTGGCCAAGCCTTCCCCCATGGTAGGACTTGTTAAATTCTAAGCATGTAGGAACATTGGCTGTAGTGGTCGGGGTGGCATCAGACTTCACAAGATGGTAAGTGCTTGCTAGCGGCTAGGAGCTAGACGGATGGCCACTGAAACGGCTGGAGGGACATGGGGGACTGACAGCAGGCACCCTGCCGTCACCCTTTGTGGATCGGTCCAGCCTGATTTGGAGAGCAAGCTACTCACTAAATCTTGGTGTGATGATTTCCCCTAGACCAGTGGCTAAGTCTCAGTGTGAGGATTTCCCCTAGACCAGTGCTTCTCAACCTTCTTGATACTGCGACCCCTTAGTACAGTTCCTTATGTTGTGGTGACCCCCAAGCCTAAAGTTATATTTGGTGCTGCTTCGTAGCTGGAATTTTGCTACTGTTATGAATCATAATGTAAATATCGGATATGCAGATGGTCTTAGGTTACCCTTGTGAAAGGGCCGTTTGCCCAAAGGGGTCACTACTGCCTTAGACCTTTCTGGAAAATGGGGCAGGGCTTGTCCTTGAAGGGAACAGGGTAAGAGAGTAGTGAGGACAAGCAGGGATCTCCAGGGTACTTTGGGCAATGTTATGAGTGGATACTAGCTCTGAAGAATTCCAAGTCAAGGTCGAGGTGGCCCAAAACCTTGCCCTCCAGGTGTTGCTGCCCTGCAGTCCTGAGCGACTGGAGGTTTTCCAGGGACCCCATAGCCTTTTGGGGAGTTTACAACTGGGACCTGAGATGAATTTAGCATTTAGTGAGCACCTGCTGGGTTTCATGCAGCAAGGGCTAGACCCAGCTCAAATCCACGGAGGTCAGAGGTTGACGGCTGGTGGCGAGCTGGTCTATTAACTCCGATCTTCCGAAGCAGAAACGGGTGGCCAGGTGTAAGCCAATGGCCTTGCGCTGTCTTCTCAGCGGGACCCGGGCTAGCTGAGATGTGACGGGTGTGTGTGCGCGTGTGCGTGCATGTTAGTGTGTATGAATGTATGTGTGCATGTGTGTGTGTGCAGGATAGGCAGCAGTGAGTGACTTTTCAAACCACCTCGCTCCTAAGATGTTCAGAGGCTACAGCGAGCTTCACCCAGACGATGTGGTCCCTGGCACTAGCATCATGGTGGGTCCAGTAGGTTCTGGCTTCTAGGTCTCCGAATCAGAACGCCCCTGTGTGGCTCACTTCCTTCCTTTCACCTTGGGAGGAGCCGAGGGAGCCGGTGGAGAGCTCGCTGGGAGCTGGGACAGGAGCTGGCCACCTCCCTCCCCCATTCTGCTGGAGATGCACATGAGGTTGGCAAATGCTTCTCACTGTGGACCCTGACAGTCACACCAAAGCCTCTTATCTCTCTCTCACGCACATGGAAACCTGTGCACACAGATGAATGCATGTGTGCGCTGGGCGTGCCCTCAGGGACTCTGAGCAGCCACCTTTGTCCCCAGCCCTCCAACAGACTGTGGTTCCTGGCAGCCACCAGGCTCGGCCCCAACACCCCGGGTTCAATCTGTCTGTTCCTGGCTTTGGTCCCTGCTGGGCACAGGCCCTCTCTTCTCCCCCCAAAAGGTCTGGAGTGGGGGGCAGGAGCAGGCCGAGGCTGGCCAGGAGCTCATGGCTAATTTTCCCTGGCCACAATCGATCCAGCAGTTTCTCCTGAGTCTATTAGCAGTCGGCAAGTGAAAATATCCCCCATCGAGAGCACTGACCTGAGACAGGGAGGGATCCATAGCAATTTGTTCAAACAGAGGAGAGTGGGTCCCTCTCATTTCTATTCCAAATTATTCCAGGGAGAAGGGGGTCAGGCTGGGAGGCCAGAGCTGGACCCAGGCCTTGTCCACTGGGTCTCCTGTGCCAGCCAGGGTGGCAGCTGGTGCCACCCGTAGTTCCTGGGGGGGGGGCTGTGTGGGGAACTGGGAGTGAGGCCTGCCAGCCTTCCCGGCAGGCTTTGCTTGGCTGCTGGGCTTGGTTGCGGGGTTTGGTTTTCACAAAACACAAAGCCACCCGCCAGAGCCTCATTCCCAGGCACGGGCCGTGTGCCAGGAGTGTGCTCACCCAGGACACCCTTGCCAGGAAGGAGGCTGGGCTGGTGCAGGACCACAGTGCCCCCAACTGGGCCCAGCAGAAGGAGATGCCGGGCAGGGAGAGGGGTTGCCTTATGAAGTTCCATGGCCAGCTGGTTGGGAATAACTATGGCTCAGACGGGAGAGTGATTTCCTTAGGGCTACTGTGCGCCTAACTTCCTGACTCAGGCTCCTACTCTGAGCCTGGTCAGAGCAAACATTCTGCTGGTGGCCTAGCCGGGGAATCTCTTTCAAGCTCCTTCAATAATCGCCACTTCCGGGGCTGGGGATGGAGGGTAGTTGCTGGAGTGCTCGCCTAACACGCATTGAGTTGTGAGTTAGCTCCCCCGACACGGCACAGACTGGGGCGCACCCCTGATTTCACCACTTGGGAGGCAGGAGCAGGAGGTTCAGGAGTTCAGTCATCTTGGCTCCAATAGTGAGTTCAAGGCCAGATGGGCCGCACGAGACCCTACCTCCAGAGAGAAGAAAAGCCTCCTTCCCCAACATTTAAGCGCCCACTGTTTTCTGGTCACTAGGCATAGAAGCCAAATCCCCCCCCCCCGTCTCCCCCGGTTTCTCCCACCCCTCTCCCCGGTTTCTCCCTGTTGTTCCTTTTTCTCTTGAGCGTCCACTTGTCCCCTCAGCCATCTGCCTGGGTCCTTTTCAGGGCCTCCACGGCCCCAGGGAGCAGCCTCCTTCTTCTGGATGAGGAGACCCTGATGACTGCAGCCTCAGGACTAGGGCCACTGCAGCCCCTTCCCCAGGGACACCGCGCACAGGACCCCATCAGACCCAGGCCTCTGAGGAGTGGTGCCATGGCAACCGGAGAGGAGGCTTCTGGGAAGAGCTGGCCAAGTGGCCCCATGCGCAGAGGCCCCTCCCTCCCTCCCTCCCTGCTCACTTCCCTCCTTCAGAGCCCCAGGCAGGGCACGATGGGAGAAGATTCACACTGAGGTGTCAGCCGCTCGCAGATCTGAGGTCAGCTGTCTGCACATGACTTGTCGGGCTCAGGTGACACCACCACCCGCTAATTTCAGTACCCAGTAACTAAATATACCACAGCGAGAGTGAACAATGTCTCTCTTGCTGGGGGGGGGGAGGAGTAGGAAGGGGAGTGAGACAAGTGTGGGCTGAAGGGAAGCTGTAGAACCTTCTAGAATGCATCCTGGGTTCCAGTCCTGCCTCAGCCATGTGAAAACTTGAGTGGGATTTTATTTTTTTTTTGCCCTGTGCCTCAGTTTCCCCACCTATGAGGAGAATCCACGTGTGCTAAGCTGTCCTCGGCCCAGTGCCTGGCCCAGGGAGGTTGAATGACAGAGATGTTGAGGGAGAGAGCCCAGAAAGCAGCCACAGTCCCCACTTCTTCCCACACAACGCCACCAGAGTAGCGGCATAGCTCGCTCGGTGTTCAGGCAGACGGCGGTATCAAGGCGGGAGAGGACGAGGTTAGGGCTGTGGCCCCAGAAGGGAGAAAGGTAGAAAGGTTCTCTCTCGCCGCGGTCCTCACATGGAAGCACAGCCCGAATCATTCCCATGCCCATTCTGCCTCACCCAGACCCCCAGCCACCTCTGTGTCACCGTAAATGCCACACTTCACCTTGCCTTCCTGCAAGCTAGCCCCTCCCATGTCACAGCCACGGCCTTCCCCTGTGGAGCCCTCAGGCCTCAGGAGCAAACCCCTCACCCTTCGCCCACCCAGTCATTTACGGGCTGTTGCGAAGCATAGCATTATAATCAGATCCCACGGCTTATGCCACTTACAGCCAAAAAAAAAAAAAAAAAAAAAAAAGGAAGAGAAGCCTTTCAGTGATGGAGGAAGAAAGAAAACAACAGGAACTAAGGAGAGCGTGCTAAAGAGGAGGGCAGGCATTGTTCCCTGGTTTGTAAGTATACTGGGTGCTGAAAAGAGAGCAGCCCAGACTGTGGGTCTTTTGAACTGACTCTTGGAAGAAGATGGCATGTCCTTTTAGATATTTAACATGTGTTCCCTGCCCAGGAGTGTTTGCTTTGAAGGGATACAGAGAGAGAGAGAGAGAGAGAGAGAGAGAGAGAGAGAGAGAGAGAGAGAGAGAGAGAGAGAGAGAACAAAAAAATGGCTGGGTGTGGACAGACTTTATTTCCCTTTAAAATATACTATATGTATGTATTTGTGTCTGCATGTATGTGTGTGTGTGTGTGTGTGTGTGTGGTGTGTGAGTGTGTGTGTTGTGTATGGTGTGTGCATGCATGTGTGTATGTGTTTGTGTGTGAGTGTGTGTTTGTATGTTTTTGTCTGCGTGTGTGCATGTGTGTGTGTGTGGTGTGTGTGTGTGTGTGTGTGTGTGTGTGTGTGCATGTTAGTGTGGGCTTCCATGGAGGCTGGAAGAGGCAGTTGTGAGCCACCCGATGTGGTGCTGGGAATTGAACTCGGGTCCTCTGTAAGAGCAGCCAGTGATTTTAGCTGCTGAGCCATCTCCCAGGCCCTGATGAGCCTTATAAAAAACCCCACCAAGTCAGCGCAGGCTGTAAGGGGGGTGGCCAGGGAAAGCCTCTTGGAAGGAGGTGCTGCTCTGGAGAGTTGGGGATACCTCCCCCAGCGGAGCAATGCCTTATCGGAGGCTGTGAGAGAAGAGGGGCGTGCTTCAGGAACTGTGTGGCTGGGCTCAGGAGGGGGCAGCGGAATGCGGGGTGACAGGGAGGAGAGGACAGGCGTGGTGGCTGGCCCCCGGTGTCACCTGGCATGGGATCACCTGCGAGACACACCTCTTGGGTGTGTCAGTGAAGATACTTCCAGAAAGGGTTGACTGAGGAGGGCTGGGCGGCACCAACAGGGTGTGCACCTCTCTCTGCTCCGACCACGGATGCCAAGTGACCAGCTGCCTCATGCTCCCTCTGCCATGACTCCCCACCGAAATGGACTGTGAGCCAGGATAAAGCCTTCCCTGTCCAGGAACTGGCCACAGCCGGGAGGAAAGAAACGGCTCCAGCCGGTTGTTGAAGGCCTCGTTCAGGGTTCCATGAGACAGGAGTGGGGTGAGCAAAGGAAGACAGGGTTTGTTAACGTCACTTCTGCTGCTGTGGGGCAGGCTAGCGGGTGAGGGAAGAGGCTGTGACGATCGACCTGTCAGGGCCGCTTTAACCATCCCGGCAGGAGCAGGTGACAGGGACCAAGAACAGGGTGGCGTAGGGGACGCAGGCTCCAGGAGACAGCTGGTGAGGCTCGCTAGTGGGCTGTGTGTGGGATACGGGAGGAGGAGAGGTCTCGGGTGACTCCTGGCTTCCTGACAGACAGTGAGCATCGGGAGACAGTGTGCCCCACTCATGTCGGGGTGACGGCTCCAGAGGCTGGAGTGGAGGGAGAGTCAGTGTAACCTTGGAGTGAACCCACCCGTGGGACCTTGGTGATATCCTGGCCTTCAGAATCACACCGGTGACTCTGCACATAAACACTCTTTGGGAGGTTCTGGAAACGTGGCTGTGGTTCCTCTCTGAAGCTGGCTCGGAGCATCCCAGGAGTGGGGACTCCACTGGGGACTCCCAGCAACCTGGGGTAGGGGGTAGGGGTCCCCAGGCCCGAGTCCTCCATTCTTCTCCTCTCTTTCTTCCACCCTAGAAGCTGGGGCCCTGCCAGCTCCCGGGCTGCAAGATTGATTTTGCTTTCAGTGTTGTTATTGTTATTATCAGCCACTTAAACAACTTCACAGGAAGCAGCCGGCCCCTGTGCCCATCAAACATTAACCGCTCATTCGAGCTCTCTGCCCATACCTGTCGATACATTTTTACATAGCGGTAAACAGTCTTCCCTTCCGTGCTCTCTGCCGACTTTATCTCCCACACACGCCTCTCGCTATTGACAGAGCTCTCAGACCTGCCACTTTAATGGGCAGGTGGTAGCACCCTCCGCATTGATGGGCCGGGCTTGGGTCACCGTTTCTCTGTAGCCAGCTCCTGGGCAGATGCCAATTTGCCTTTCTCTTGGATACCGCCATCACGGATATCCTTATGTGAGCGTTTTTTTTTGTTTGTTTGTTTGGTTGGTTTTTTTGTTTTTGTTTCCCTTTGCGATTCTTCAGAGGCCTCTTCCCCAAAGTGAGATCTCCTTGTAGCTTCTGGCACAGAGACAGTTCGGTGGTTTTCTTGTTGCGTGGCCTGGCTGTACCAGTCTGATCATTTTCGTGTGTTTGCCTGCCCTGGTTTCACAGATGGATGGTCTCGTGCTTCTTAATTTCTGACTTTTCACGCCCCGAGGCCGTGTTTGGACCTCTCGACACCTGATGATCACAGCAAGGGTAGATATGCACTGGGCTTTGCAGTTTACACAGCACTTTGTTAGATGTTGCACTTAGCAAGACACTGTGAGCCTAATATTATTTTGTGGGGGTTTAGTCAAGTGAAGAGCTGGTATGGAGCCTTCGCTCAATGCCCAGTTCCAGCAGACTGGATGGCAGAGGATTCAGACCCAACCATCACCGTCACCGTCACCGTCGTCACCGTCACCGCCACCACCACCACCACCACCACCGTCACCATCACCATCACCATCATCTTCTGTCTGAGGGCTCAGAGTCTCGGACAAGCCCCCCACCAGAAGCCCAAATGGAGCCCTATGCTTTGGGTTGGGTATTGGATTCACAGGCTCAGATGGAGCCCCATTAACCTTTCATATTCCTGGGCTTTGGGGTCAAAGTCTTCGGGGACCCTTGACTTTAGCACAGTACTGCTTTGCCTGTTCCTGGCCAGAGTCTGACCCAGGCTACGCCTTCTAGGATGGGGATCTGGATGTGGTACAGTAGGAGAGGCCTGGTTCCAAGGACCTGTGTTCCAAAATATAGGGACAGCAACACTCTGGGGGGGAGTCATGAGGATCCACGCTGGAGTGCCCAGGCCTGCAGTGCGGGTCTAGGTTACTGTGTCCTTGCCCGTCTGTCAGGTGCCCAGTGCTGACACTGGGGCACCCTATCCTTACATGCTCACTATTTATGACCAGCCCATTTTATAGTCAGAAAACTGAGGCTTCAAATGAGAGTATATGATAACTCTCATGGATTTGCCTCAAGTCACACAGTAATTATTGTCACGGTTGAGACAGGAAGCCTGTCCCCTAAGATGCCCAGGGCAGATCTGTGTGTATGTAAGGGCAGGGGCCTGGATTATAATCAGACTCTGGACTCCTGGCTGAGACTAGGGCTGGAGGAACTGTGAGGATGAGAGAGCATGTTTGGGGTAGATAATGAGGATCCAAGTTAGAATACTGAATGAGTGAACCAGTGAGCACCACCCCAAATCCCTGAGCCAGGCCAATAGGCAGCAGCCTCCGTACCCCACCAACAGGGGGAGCTCTTTCACTGGTGACCAGGCTGCTCTGGTTTTTGTATCCTGCTAAAATGTCCTGCACTGAGTTTTGTTGACTCCTCTTGGGGAACTTCAGGGCTGTTTCCCAGAGGACCCTGGGCTCACTTACTAACTGGAAATGGAGCAGAAACGAGTGCCTGCAGGCACCAGTCCCTGTGCCCAATGCTCGACCCTCAAGCAGAAGTATGAGGAGCAGTGCTTCCCCATCTTGCAGATGAAGAAACTGAGGCTCAGAGGTTTACTAACTTGCCCAAGGCCACATGACTATGGAGTCCCACCTGTGTCCCTCAGACCCACCTCATACAGCCCAGGACTCACAGCCTCAGTCTAGCAGGCTCCTGCCTGAGGTTCCGGCCTCCCTGCTTTCTCTTCCCCTGAGCGACTGCTCCGCGCTGGCTACTGCTGTTCTTTGCCCTCCTCAAGTTTGGACTGGTGCCCCGGCACCCACAGAAACCTGCAGTTCTCATTTAGAGGTCTTCCCCAGTGGCCTAGGGAGGCTTTCCAGACCCTGGTGAACGGACTTGTGAACGGACGTGCACCCTCCATGGCCGCTCACTGGCAACTGGCCAATGCGAGCTTCACCTGGCCTCCCACTGATGAGGCGCAGATGTGGTGGGAGGTGCCAGGGACTCAGAAAGATGAAGTTCACAAGAGGCCCAGCCTCTTCCAGAAGCTTCAGGCTCTGCCAACAGGCAGTGTAGCTTGTTTCTGGGCTCAGTGGTGGTGCTGGGACAGCAAACTTCTCATCCTTGCTCGGCAGCAGCTCCCTTCCAGGTAGTGGTGAGGAAGGGGGAGGTTGGCTGGGTGTGTGGTTGGTCTTTCGTTATTTACTGTTCATTATTTTATTATTAGCATGGGCATGTGACTGCAAATGTGTATGCAGACCCATGTGTGTGGAGATCAGAGGTCAACTTTGGATGCCGTTCCTCAGGAGCCTGGGTGGACCGAGACGGAGTCTCTCACCGGGCGGTGACTCACTGACCTGGCAAGGCTGGCTGACTGACCAGCAAGCCCCAGGGATCTGCCTGCCTCTCCCTTCTCGGCACTCACTGCCATGCTCTCTGGCTGTTAGCGCGGATGCTCGGGGTGGAGCTGAGGTCGCTGTGCTTGCAAGACAAGCACTTCACTGACGGAGCTGTTCCTTCTGTCCCGTGGGTTTGGTTTTGATCAGCACAAGAGGCCTAGGGGTGGAGAACACATTTTACCTTGGTCTGTGCAGAGGAGCCCCAAGGCTCCTCACAGAAGAGACTTTCTGTCTATGAGGCTCCATACCCTGGCTCGGAGGCTGGAGATCGCTCATTCTGGAGGCTCAAGAAGTGTTTCGGAACCAATCAACACATAAGTGGAAAATTCAAAGGCGATCCCTGTGCCCTAGGGAGGCTTGGGAGTACAGGAAGAGAGGGAGGATGAAGGACAAGGAGCATGGCCTTGGGGTGAAGCCTGGGGGAGATGACGGGGTGGATGGGCCAAACATCTGCTGGAATTTCTCCAAAGGTAGCTGGGATTTCCCCGAAGGTAGCTAGCGCTGGGGTGAGGTTAGAGGAAATGGGCAGGGAGAAGTGAGATTGCTTTAAACTGGTTTTCCCACTGCGGAACTGGAGGTAACGCTAGTCTAGGCAGGTTCCCAGAAAGCCTGGGTCACCCCTGGCTGGCAGTGTACGGAGGCCAGGCTTCTAACAGCCTCTGGGCCACATGGAGGTTAGACCAGCCCCATTTCAGAGAGCATGGAGGACAGGGCTCGTTTCCCCTGGAGACCTATGTCTTATAACCTGTGGGTCACAGGTGGGGCTCAGAGAGTCAATCCTGGCAGAAGATGGTCGGGGAGGGCTGGCTGTCACCTGCCCAGGAAGCCTTCTCCTAGGTCACGTCACCGGCCACCGTTCTCTGAGCAGCTAATTAAGGGGAAAGCTTGTTAATATTTCAGCACTGTTAACTGTGCTACATTATTAAGTGTCCGTTTGCATTACATGCATAAAAGGATCAATAAACATGTTCGTACCCAGAGATGGGAGGGCAAGAGGGGTCTTGGGGAGGGAGCATGCGGTGAAGGATGCTGCCCACGTGACCTGGCCAGAGCCTGTGTCCTCAGCCCAGTGCTTAGCACTGTACTGGGCACCCAGCAGGTGAAATTCCAGAAGTGCAGTGCCTTCCAGACCAGAGCAGTGTGCAGGGCTCATGTAACCTTGCGGAGCCTCATCTTTCTCATCTGAAAGATGGGAACAATGATAGGATCATGTCTGAGATGAGACACTCCGTAGAATACTGCAGAAGAAATGCGTTTCTTCCTCCGCTACTGTGGTGAGGGTGTGGGGACGCCCGAGGTATGACCCAGGTCCCCAGCTCACGCAGATCCCTCTGGCTCTCTGCAGGCCTTCAGTCACAGCTGGTGGCCTCCTGGAGAAACAAAGTAGGGGGGTTGTTCCCACAGGACAGTGAATGGAGTTGCAAGGTCTCAAGCCTGGGTTCAAGTCTCGGCTCTGCTATGGTCTCAGTGAGTGACCCAACCAAAGTGTTTTCTTCTGTGTGCCTCAGTTTCCCCCTCTGAGAAGGAACATATATACAGGGCACACTGGGACCGTGTCACTACTCAGCCATGTGTGGCGGGGGTGGCACCGTCTTCATTCAAATGTGTGCCTCCTCGCAGAGAGGCGGGTGCCTGAGCCCTCGTGTTAGTGTTAGCCTCAGTGTGGTGGCCGATGGTTTAGGTGGCTTGCTGCGTGCCACACACCACTTAATTTTATTTATTTAGTGTGTGCGTGCATGTTTATATCTGTGGGATATACATGTATGACATCTGCGCATGTGTGTCTATGTTCCTGTATGCAAGTCTGTGAGCCAGCAGAGGGTGTGTGAGGTGTCCTGTTGTGTTATTCTCCACCTTATTGATTCAGGAGACTCTAAGCTTGGAGCTAGGCTGGCAGCTAGCAATCCCCCCCTACCCCACCAATCCTGAGGTCAGGCCCTAGGCTTTTCCATGGGTGCTGAGGATTTGAACTCAGGTCCCCATGCTTAGGCAACAAGCACTCCTGCTCTCTGAGCCGTCTCCCCAGATGTTTTACACACTCACGTGGGTTTACTTAACACATTCCTCACAGTCACTGCATTTTTTTAAAAGAAGACGAAGGCTTGAGGGGCACTGTACTATAAGAGAGGGGGGCTCACAGAAGCACCCCCAGGGTCCTCAGTCCCCGCACGACCCCCAGCGTGAATGTCTGGTGCAGTGTCTGCTCCCTGTGTTTCCTCTTGCTCCTGTCTCATCGTCCTGGGCGCTGTCATTCATCATGAGAGATCCAGTCATTCGGGCCAGTGTTTTACATGCACTGCTTTGACTGAGAGACATCACCGGTCTCATTTACGAGCCGAGAGGGTACGGCTCAGAAAGCTTGAGAAGCTTGAGCAGTGTCTCCCAGCAGGTGGGCAACGGACCTGGGCATTAGCCCTAGACTGGGTGACTTCAGAAAAGTCTGTCCCTGCCGTCCTTTGTCACACCCCTTTGCTTTGGAGCTTTCACTGCACTCCCTGAAGCCTCCTGGGTCCCCTTCGCTTCCCTGCTTGGTCATGCTCTTTGAGGGTGAGTCCTGCTCACTCCTGGTGACAGTCTAGGCCAGCACCCAGCAGGGTGCCGCCTTCCCTGAGCTTTGTTGTTGGCCAGATGGAAGAAGGGATTATGACAGGCTCTGGCTTGGTGGCCAGGATGTGCAGAGCTTGGGGCTAAGGAGAAGTACAGTCAGGGAACGTGGAACACGAAGAGAGCAGACTCTGTGGTCGTGACCTGTGCAGGACATTGCACAAATCCACATGCCAAGGCCAGGAGGCACGCGGTATATGATACCAGGAGGAAAATGTAAGGCTGGAGCCAAATCAACTCTTTTTTGTTTGCTTGTTTGAGACAGGGTTTCTCTGTGTAGCCCCGACTATCCTAGAACTCACTCTATAGATCGGGATGGCCTCAAACTCACAGAGATCCTCCTGCCTCTGTTTCCGGAGTGCTGGAATTAAAGGCCTGCGCCACCACTGCCTGGTCCAAATCACTCTTAACATGTGGCTCTTCCTGGAGAGAAGTGTGTGAATGTCTGTTCACCCACATAAGGCACCTCGTGAAGCTGAGTTTATGGTGTTTGCTTACAGGAGGCTCGGCGACTCAGTTAAGCCCGTCTCTGGAGCTCCATGCACAACTTCCAGGCAGCTCTTCCAAAGAGTCCTCTCTCCAGCAAAGCTCCTGCTTGTATGACCTTTCCCAGGGGCCCTGTGACCTCTGAAACCCTCAGAATTGCCTGTTAATCTGCAGGAGTCTCTCTCCTGTTAAGGAAGAGCTGTTTCAGTTCCCCTGAAATGACTACACTACCATCTCCAATGTGGGGGTTGGGGTGATGGTTCTGGGTGCTCTGGGGTAATTACAATGATTACTGCCAACGGAGACAGGCAAATAGGTGTCTTGTTTCTTTCTTTAATTGTTTCTTAGATTGAAGTATAGCTTAGTGTGTTGGTCGCTGTGACAGAATGCCTGAGAAACTCAACCTAAGAGTTGAAGAAAGATTTGATTTAACTCAAGGTTATTACAAATGCCTACTACTGTGTCCAGCTTTTTTTTTTTCATGAGTTCTTTGGATTAAACTCAAACCCTCATGAGTGCAAGGCAAGTACTTTACTGACTGATGCCTGTGCAACCCAACCCAGCCCTCTTTGAGACAGGATCTCATGTAGCCCAGGCTAGCTTCAAAGTATGTAGTCAAGAATGACCTGGAAGCGATCCTCCTGCCTCAGCCTCATAAATGCTGGGATTAAGGACATGTGCCATCGTACCTGGTTTTATGCAATGACTGGGATCAAACAGAGGGTTACATATAGGCTAAGCAAGCACCCTACAAATTGAGCTACAGCCTGAGCCCTCTTTATCAAAGGCCTTTGATTGATTAAATTAGTACCCTCATGATCCAGTCACCTCTTATAACAGTAGGGAACCAAGCATCCAACATGAGAGCCTTGTGGGGAGGGCTATGTCATATACACATGATACCAGATAGGTTGATGCCCAAACGGATTCCCGAGTGTCTGGACCTCGCCACCATTGAACCAGCACTCAGAGGGAGGTTTGTCCATCCCACCTCCCTGGAACATTCTGGTATTCCCTTCCCAGTTACTAATACCCTGTCTACCCAAGGCAGTCACTGCCAAGTCTCTGTCACTACAAGGTTAGCTTTTGCAGTTCTGAATTTTGAACAAATGAAATCATGCATTATAGACACTTTCGTGTCTAGGTCCTGTCAAATCGTGCCTGGGAGGTTCAGCAGCGTTGGCCTGGCTATCGCTCATTTCCTTCACTTAGGCTGATGTCGCACTGTGTAAAAACACCGGTGGGGGCTGGGGAGATGGCTCAGTGGGTTAAAACACGTGCCGTGAAAGCCTGACATCTTGAGTTGGATCCTTAGAGCCGTGGAGAACTGGAGCACAGTAATGGAAGCAGCTGTAATACCAACACACCCTCCCTGAGAGATTGGAAGTAGCAACGGGAGAGCCACCAGAGGCTCCCCGGCCAGCAAGCCTGCAGCATGTAGTTGAGCCAACCTGCCTTTTGCTTGTTTTGTCTTTGTTTTTGTCTTAAGACAGAGTCTTCTTGTGAAGCTCTGGCTGGCACAGAACTTGCTATGTAGACCAGGTTGGCCTTGAACTCACAAAGCTCCACCTGTTTCTGCCTCTCCATCTTGTATACCAGCACATGTCACCAAACCGGGTTCACCTCTACCACTCTTGACAGGCGCGTGGGTTGCTTCGGAGTTTGCATTATCAGAAGGAAAAGCCACTCAGAAGGCTCTCTTTTTTTAAACGTTTATTTGTGGTTATGCGTATGTGTGTATAGGGGGCTGATATGTATGTGTACAAGTGTGCTGGGAACTGGACTCAGGTCCTCTGCAAGAGTAATCCATGTTCTTCACCACTGAGCCATCTCCCCAGCCAACCCCTTGGCGGATTCTCAGACCTGTCGTGGGATGGCCATGGTGCTCACTCCTACAAGGGGAACTAGAACATCATGGGCACAGGCATGTTTTACATTCATAGGTATGGCTCAAATCTCTTCCAGTGTACTCGACCATGTTAGGGTAGGATCGCCTTAGTAGCTAATATCAGCAGAGGGAGGTGGGCAATCTTAATGATGTCATCCGCGATGGCTGCTCCTTGCCCTTCTCCAGTGAAGAAGCTATAGGCCCCACCTGTGTCTGTTGGCCAGCCCCCCCCCCCCGCCGCCCCTCAGGCTTGCTGTGCCCCCCCCCCCCCCCGCGTAGGCAGCTTTGTGGCTCTTTTCCATGATTCCTTATCAGTCACCAGAGCTTCTGTCATTACAACACTGCCTTGCTGTGGGCAAGTCACAGCGTCCAAGATTATAGCTTATCTTCCATTGAAGCCTGCTCAACCGATGTCTTCCTTGTCAAGAGGCACCCCAGGCTTCCTGCAGATATCCATGCAGCCTTCTGGTCTTATCAGCAACCGGCATGCATGGCATCTCTTGGTAGTTTGTTGCTTGATGAGGTTTCCCGGGGACCCGGGCCAAAGATGTCTATCTCTTCCATGTATGGTGATGTTCATGCGTTTTTATGGCATGGTGACAGTGACAAGGCCCAGTCCCTGGAGTGCCGTGTGCATTTTATACAGACACTGTGCGCTGATTACAAAATCAATAGCCAGTTGAAAAAAAAAAAACCTCAGAGATCATCAATCCACTTTCCTCCTACAAATGGGGAAACAGGCTCAGAGTGGTGTCTCAAACTGTGGGAAGGCACACAGCTTCTCTTTTAGCTGCTCAGCCTGGGTTCGTTCCTCTGTGCCAGACACACACTCAGGATGGCCACCCGGACACTGCTTGTAGAAGCTGGACTTGGTAAGCATGGCCAGTGTCATGCCAAGTGGCTGCACCACAGGTTTTCATTCTATCTGGTGTTGATGGCATGTGCCTGTCACCCCAGCACTTAGAAGGTGGCAGGAGGATCGGGAATTCAAGTTCATCCTGACCACAGAGTGTACTGGAAACCAGCCTGGGCTTGATAAGCCCCTGTTTCAAATTGTTTCTTCAGCTGCTGGCTGGTCGCCTTTTGGGACAGTGCTCTGGTTAGAACATGTTTGTCCCAGCTGTGTGGATGATGGACACTCTTTTGGAACACATGGCAATTCGACTTTTCATTCATCACAAGTTGGCTGCACCCCCATCTCAGAGACGGGCAAAGTAAGGCCCAGACACCACTGCTGTTCTTCCTCAGTGACACGCAGTGTGAGACTCAGCTCCGGTCCCTAGCATGGGTCTTCTTTGCTCTTTGAAGGGTAAGCACTGCTCTTCCACGGAGCCCCCTAGGGTCCCCCCTGCAACCGCTACAGCATTCCTCTCCCAGGAACACCCACCCTTCTCTCCACAGGCACCCTTGTGAATTCACGCCTCAACACGGGGCCTTGAGTAGGAACCAAGTTGAGGCCTTACGGACCATTATCCCGAACCCGACAGTCAGTCTGATGTGTGTACACTCTGGATACGGGATGCTGGAAGGCGCCAGAGGGGATGCTTCCCACTGGTCCTTTGTATCAAATCTGCTCCCCCTAACCCCTGGACTCTCAGTCTCGAGCAAGCAGCTGTGAAGCCGGGGCCTCCCCTGCTTCCCAGAGCCCAGGCACTGGCAGGGGGTGGGGGTGTTGTGTTAGGAGGATGGGACTGACTTTAGTCAGTTTCCCCCGTGACCCTCTAGCCACACCCTTGACTTATACCGCTGGCTACGGGGTAGAAAGGGATCCACAGTCTTTGAGGGCTTCTAGCCTCCCATTAAAACGTCTGTCCCTTGGAGGAGAAGCTCTGCGGGACTTGGGGGCGACATGAACGAATGATCTGGTGTGGGATGGAGCGTTGCTGAAGCGTTGTCTCTAAAAGCCAAGGCTGAAGGAAGGGTCTTGGGCGAGAGAGCCCTTGTTTAATGGGTAGGACTGGAATCCGGCGCCACAGGTGTAACCACCAGGCGGTCATGCAGCATGCCATTGACCCTAGTGCTTGCTTGAACGGCCGGAGAGAGGAATCCCTGGAGCAGATTTGCTATCTTAGTCAGCCGTCTGAGAAAGATCTGGATTCACTCGGGAGCCCCTGGCTCCATGAGTAAGATGGAGAATGACCAAGTCTTCCTTGGTCATTCTCCAACCACCAACTCCTACCACCAACTTCAAACCTCCACACACGTGTGCACACATGTTCACATACGCAGTCACACACACAAACACCACACGTGCATACGTATTCAAAATGAAATGGGAAAAGCAGAAGCTGGAGAGGATGGGGGTGGCTGGTGTGTGGGCGTGTGATTTGCGAGGCACATGTGTGCTCTCAAGAGGAACCGAGAGGGGCAGCCAGGCAAAGACCAGGTTTAGGACGTTTGGCCTCAGCCTGTTTCTAGGGGGAACCCGAGAGCCCGAGCAGCCACGATAACCCCTCTCCCTGAGTGTGTGCTCGTGCATGAGTGTGCTCTCAAGAGTATGCATGGATGCGGTGTGTATGGATGCTGGGGCATTTGGGTCACCTGAGTGCTGTCTCTGCCGTTAGTTGCGGAGGGGGATGGGCACAGCTGTCATATTGTAGACCTGGGAAGATCTAGAGCCACCAAGACAGGAAAGCCAAGCTGCCAGAGCAATTGGCTACACAGCCTGCAGTATTATTGAACTTGGGGGTTACAACCTGTGACCCAAGTCATGTCTGGCCACTGTCCTCAATAAGCCAATTAAAAGAGACACTAGTAGGATGCAGAGAAAGATTTACTCAATGTGGCCACACTGGGAAGAGGGACAGAGATTGAGGGCACCCCAAAGTCCACCTTTGGGGGTCCTGAAATGAGATCAATGACATGCACATCTAGGCAGTCGCTGTAAAGGTGCAGCCCCGCCCACCATTGACCCCCCATCCTCTGGCCTTCCGTCTCTTCCTGTGTTGTTGGAACTGTGTGAAATCTCTTGCCGGGGACAAGTTCCTCTTCTGTCTGCCCCTTTTCCTTCTCCATGCTATTCCTGGGGAAATTTCCCATCCTTCTAGGTCCTTGTTTTAACAGTCTGAAAGGATAGATCGGGAGACACAGGGTCTCTTCAGAATTCTTCATTTCTCCCGTGCCTGTGACAGCAGGGTATGCAGAACACCAGCCACCCCATGCCACTACGCTTGTCCCTCACTGAAAAGCAAATATGGCACCATCTCTCTCCCAAATCCTGAGGTCTCCTGATCCTGACCAGTGGGGGTGACATCTGCCCCCCACCCAGACATACGGAGAGGCAGCCCTAGCCCTGAGCTCTGCGAGTCTCTCCTAATCCTCCCCGTCCTCTCTCCACAGCTCCAGCCCAGGCCCAGATTGTGCACGCGGGGCAGGCCTGTGTGGTAAAGGAGGACAACATTAGCGAGAGAGTCTACACCATCCGGGAGAGCGACACCCTGGTGCTGCAGTGCCTGGTCTCTGGGCACCCTCGGCCCCAGGTGAGCTGGGCCTTGACCTTGCTGGGCTCCCATCCTGCCCACGCTCGGTGGCCTGGGATCAGGGTTTCAGAGGGAAGCAGGAGGTGAGGAGCTTCGTACACTCCACAGGGCAAGCAACAGGGCAGGCCAAGGAAGACTGGGGCAGGACTGGCCTGGAGAGCAGCTCTTTAGAGAAGTAAGCGCTGCATGGGCTCTGGGTGCCATCACCCCAAAACATTGACAGCTGAGAGGAAAGACGGAACTCCAGCTGTTCCGTTCCACTCCATCCCCCTGTGGAACACACACACATCTCTACACACACCCTCTAGGAATGCTGGCGGGCAGACCATATGCCAAGGAGGCCCCTTGCCCAGTGTTTTCTCTCTCTCTCTCTCTCTCTCTCTCTCTCTCTCTCTCTCTCTCTCTCTCTGTCTCTCTCTCTCTCTCTCTCTCTTTCTCTCTGTCTGTCTGTCTCTGTCTCTGTCTCTCTGTCTCTGTCTCTGTCTCTCTCTCTCTCTCTGGCTCCTCCCAAGGCCCCATTTTACAGCTAAGAGAAAGCGAGGACCTGGGAGGCTGGGCAAACTCCCAAGGTCCCACAGCGCTTCTGAAAACAGAAGCAGAATCCGAGTCTAGAAGCCGTACCCTCTGTGGCTTGGCACACTGCCCTCCTCTTTGGGTTAGGAACTGCACGGATGATATGGGCAGCACTTCAGGCTTTTGGCAGGCCAGAGCGAACTCTGGAGGTTCAAAGACACAAGGCAATTAGAAAGGGGACAGAAGACAAGTGTCTGGAAAATGCCAGATGAGCTTTGCCATAGATCAAGCGCTCGGGTTCCGGCAGGAGGTGGTAGCTGGCTGTTGCTGAGGGCTGATGGAGGAGGCAGGTGGGGAGGAGGGCTGGAAGAACCGGCTGCCTGGCGAGCTGCTGTGACCTTTAATACTTGAATAGCAGCAACAAAGGTGGCAATTGGATTCTAGGAAGGACGTTGAAATACAGAATCCTTTTTTTTTCCCCCTGATAATTTGGGGTAACGGAGACAGCTTTCATAGCTCTGGCATGGGATGAGCAGATGCGCAAGGAAACCCCTAAAGGTTTCTTCCGTCTAAAGCCACCACCAAGGCTCGCTCCTGCTCGACGGTCTGTTTGGCACTGACAACAGTGCAGCTGCATTTCTGTGGAACTTTGTGTCACGTGTGACGATGACAGCAGGGATGTATGTGGCTGGTGAGGCCAGTGAGGAAGCTCTATGCTGATTATCTGTGCCTGTGTCCCATACATGGCCACTGATGGCCACGGCTAGGTAACAGGGTCACACGTGACCCAGACAGGCCTCAGACTTGGCACGTTCACAAGGATAACTTTGAACTTCTGACCTTCCTGCAGGCATTGCAGACCTAAGTTGCCACACCCAGTTCGTGCGGTGCTGGGGACGGAACCCAGGCTTTGGTGCACTCTGAACATGCTGGGCAAGCTCCCCCTGCCTTCTTGTTTTCATTAATGGCTGCATTGCTTGCCCCGCCAGACAAGCTCACATATCTGGCTTTGCCCTGTGTCCCTGACAGTTGGCCAGACTGTGAATTTTCGTGTCTTATGTGGGCCTCCCCTTTATTACCCTTCTAGTCAGATCTTCAGCCCTGCCCCTGGACTGCTCTCCCAGGCTCTCTGCTTCTCCCCTACTTTCATTCCATTGGAACGAACACCCCCAAGTCTGCTCCATTACCCGTCTCCCCCCAACTTAGCAATAACCAGTGGCTCCCCATTGTTCACCAGCTTTGCTCACATTCCTGGGGTACAACTGGAGACTTTTTGTATCCTGGCTCTGCTTGCCCTACCCACCCGTGTCCCAGCTATGTGGGCCACCCGTCGCTCTCCAGGCACGCCCTATTTATCCTGCTCTGTCACTGCGGCGTCCTCCTTACAGTGACACTGAGCATCTATCATGTCCCAAACACAGCGGACGGGTGTCAAGGATGCAGCTGGGGCAGCTACCCAGCGGGGAGCAAGGTGAGAGCCTCGAGGCCCTCGCCAACCGAGGTCAGGGTGTAGGGGTGACCAGACAGAGTTCATCAGTTCAGAGAAGCAAGACGTGGGCATGCTAGGGTCTGCGACTCAGAGGGAGGGGAAGCAGCAAACCCAGGGTTTTTGTTGCCACTCAAGCAACCAGTTTCTTGAGGACAAGTTGTTGTTGGGGGGGGGAGGTAAGAGCGGCTTAGAGAGCCAGCAAGCTGCCAAAGATGGAGGGAGGTAGCTTAGCAAATGGATATAACTCACCCTAGCTGGGTCCCATCCCCAGCACTGCAAAATAAGGTGTGGTGGTGCACATGGAGAATCCCAGAGCTTTGCAGGTGGAGTCCGGAGGCTCTGGAGTTCAAAGTCACATATCAAGTTCAAGGCCACCTGGGCCTGTACCTGAGAACCTGTTTCGAAAATCGGAAGAGGCTCTCCCTGGGTGGTGGGTGCCTGGCTTATGTAGGGAGCCGTGGTTGAGGTGTGGAACAGATGGGAGGCATGTAGTTTGGGTCCTCAGGGTGATCACAGACTTAGGGTACTCTGCCTTTCTGATGTCTGGGTTCTCTTCTCTGTGGGCCCCTGGAGTAGACGGGTTCTTTAAGTCTAAGGGAATGCTGTGAACGAGAAAGACTTCTGTTCTTTGTGCTTTGGGCTTGCTTTCCAAGGAATAATTAATCCTGTAGCTAATTACTACAATACAAAAGTCTCCTCTGGGAACAAGGAGAGAGTGGAAAGCCACTTTCCCCCAGAATCTGGGAGAAACAGAGAAAGCAACCGAAGAACATTTGCTGGGGGCAGGCAGTTTTAAAGCTGTTAGATGTCAGCTATGAGACGGCTGGTGGGACACGCTGCATGTGGCCCAGCGGTGTGACCTCCCTCCCAAATCAGTGGGATTTTAAGTCAACTAAGAACAAATGAATCCGGAGGGGCTTTAAAAAGGATTCGCCCATCCCCACACCCCCGCCCGGGTACCATCGGCAATGAGCAGAAGCTGAGGAGCCCGGGTTTGCACACACCTCAGGAGGAGGCGTGTCCATATGCACAGGCCGAGTTAGGCCTGAGGCCCACGGGCGGCAGTGTTTCCATTGCTGTGACAAAATGCCTGAGAAAGTAAACTTTTTATCTCAGGGCTTCAAAGGTCTCCCAAACCACGCCCCTACTGTGACAAACTTCTCCAAATAAGTGCCCACGTCCCACCTCCTACAAGCTCCGTGCCATCAAATCTGAACCCATCGATAACCCACCTCCCCAAAGCCCACTGGCTAGCAACAAAGCCTTGAACACACAAACCTTCTGGGCACGTGCATATCCAAACCACAGCAAGGCTACAAGTCCAGCCGGGGCTAAGAGCTGAAATGGACCCACAGCAAGAGCTTCTGCCTATGAAGGGGACCAGAAGCTGTTCCCAGAGTCACAGCAGGGTGCAGCACCTGGGGGAAGCAGAACCCTACTGTGTCCTCGATCAGTTTGACAAGGTAAAGACAAACAGAAATCATAGGAATAAAAGCAGTACTCTTTCTTTAAAGATGGCCTCCATCCATCAGAGATAGCTAAAGAGAAACTTAGTAAATCGGGTAACAGATCTGAGGACGTTAACCACAACTCTGGGGAAGCAACAGAAATTATGAAAGAGAGGTTTGAGAATGGAGCTCAGTTAGTAGCGTGCCTAGGTGACCCCAGGGTTTGACCCCAGCACTGCACTGAGGGACATGGTGCTGCACTCATGTGACACCAGCCACTGTGGAGGGGGAGGCAGAAGAATCAGGAGTTCAAAGTTATCTGTTCACATAGCATTTGAACCCAACCTGAGATAAGACAAAGAGAAAGAAAGAAAGAAAGAAAGAAAGAAAGAAAGAAAGAAAGAAAGAAAGAAGGGAGGAAGGGAGGAAGGAAGGAAGGGAGGGAGGAAGGGAGGAAGGGAGGAAGGGAGGAAGGGAGGAAGGAAGGAAGGAAGGAAGGAAGAGAATAACCATCTATAACACTCTAGTTCCAGTGGGTCCCTCCACCCTCTTCTGGCCTCCAAAGGAGGCACATTGTATACAGAAACAAATGAGATGAAACAAAACAAAACAAAAAACCCTACCCAAACCAAAATCCAAGTTTTGGATAGTATGTTAAAATCCACAGACAAATCAAGGCAAAACCACAGAGCATCAGCGGCTAACCGAGAGTACTATCAATAATAGAAATTGTTGAGTGGCTACCGTATTCGAGGCACTGCCTTTAAGTGCTTCCCTTCCTAAGCCTCATAACTTGCAAAGTAGGCATTACGCTATATTAGTTATTGTTGACTGGCGAATACTTCAAAGTGCAGGGGCTTGGATCCTGGAACCCTTCCTGCCTCCCAGCGCCAGTGGCAGGGATCCAGCAGCAGGCTGAGTCTGCTGCAGGGAGGGGCTCTCACAAGGCTGCTGCTGGGTGTGGGTCATCTGCGCATGGCTGAGGCTGGAGAACTCTCTGCAGAGGCAAGAGGGCAGCTGATGGCGCCTCCTAGTCTCCCATCCACGGGACTACTCCGGGTAGAAGAGCTGGATCAAGGCCTTGGTGGAGATCAGTTTCACACCCTATCGTAGTCTCTCTCCAGCTGACTTCTATTGGCCACACAGACCCTCCCTAGAACAGTGGGCTGGGCTGACAGAAGAGAGGGAAGCCCAGAAGCCCACCTTTGGAGACTGCCTTCCCGTAGAGTGTGAGGCTAAAGGTTGAGTAGCCTGTGAGGTCACTAAGCTAAGAAGCGGGTTAACACACACACACACACACACACACACACACACATACACACACACACACACACACACACACACACACACACACACACACACACACACACACACCGTTTATCCCCTCTCCCCAGTGCTAAGCATGTACTGGCCCAATCCTCCGTTAATGCTGGGCAACTTAGTTGGGCAGGCTCCTGACTTAGAGTTTGACCTTGATTTCTCACTGCGGTGTCCTGAGGGGCCACCTGTGCCTTCCTGCCACCCGTTTTGGGTCAGACCTGGGTCCACCCTCTGCTGTCCCCTGGAGAGCATGGGGCAGGCAGGGGATGCCTTTGCAGGGCCCTCAGCCCTCCAGCCCAGCCTCAGTGCGGTGACTGCCCACCCAGGTGCGGTGGACCAAGACGGCTGGCAGCGCATCCGACAAGTTCCAGGAGACATCGGTGTTCAACGAGACGCTGCGGATCGAGCGCATCGCCCGCACGCAGGGCGGCCGCTACTACTGCAAGGCGGAGAACGGCGTGGGCGTGCCGGCCATCAAGTCCATCCGTGTGGATGTGCAGTGTGAGTCGGAGGCCCCGTGGGGCCCGGTACCCTGCCAGTCCGTGTCCCTGTGGGCGACAGCTTCCGGGGGTGGGAAGGGGTAGGATGGAGAAGTGGAATCACGTCTTTGGCAATGGACACCTGTTTCCCCCAAACCCTTTCCTTAATTCCCATGTCACCCTCCTCCCACGGACCTTGATGCAGCCCTTTAAGGCGGGCAGGGCGTATTAGATTATAGTTCTTCCACAGAGCAGGAGAGCAGCTTCCTACGTGAGTTGAGGCCACAAGAGCGGCTCTGGGATTTCCCTCTCCATCACCCTGTGCCACTGTGGGCCTCGAGTCACAGCCCTGGCTGTACACTAGACTCTGAGGAAAGCTTAAGATTTTATTACCTATGTAGTGGGGAGGGGCCACAGGTCAGCCTGCAGGAGTTTGTTCTCCCCTACCTCCTGGGATTGGGGATCAAACTTCTGTCATCAGGCTCGGTGGGAGGTTCTTTCACCCACAGAGCCATCTCTCCTGTCCTCGGGAATGTTTTAAAAACTGCTGATCCTTTTGCTGGGTGTGGTGGTACCTCACACCTTTAACCCCAGCACTGGGGAGGCAGAGAGAGGCAGGCGGATCTCTACAAGTTCAAAGCCAGCCTGGTCTACAAAAACGAGTTCCAGGACAGCCAGGGCTATACAGAGAACCCCTGTCCCAAATAAACAAAAACCAAAACCAACGAAACAAAAACCCTGCTGATCCCTGGGCTCAACTTCAACTTCCAGAAGCTCTTGTGTGAGTGATAGGGAATGTGACCTGACATCAAGGATGTCTTAAGCCACCAGCTCAGTAATGGCTTATGTTTGCACGTGTGTAAGCACCATTGGTTTCCACGTGTAGTGTGTTCTGAAGGATCTAGACTAGGGCTGATCCAACCTGTGGTACGGACACCATATGTACCTACAATGGCCGCAAATACGACCCGGCACAAACTCACCTAAAACATTATCAGGTTTATTTTTCTCTTTCTTTTGTCATCCGATTTTGCAGTTCTCAACCATGAACTTTCTAGACTAAAACTTCATGTCCCACCCATCAAAACATTGGACATGCCTGCTAGGCAATTCCGTCATAGTCCCTTTCCAGTCAGTAACACCCCAGAGATGATCACCCACACTGGGGGTTCTAGGCATCAGCGCTAAAAAGGAGTTTCAGGTTGAGATGTGGCTATGGGTAGAGTTCTTGCTGAGCTTGCAAAAGGCCCTGGGTGTGACCCCCCCACACACACACTGCACAAACTGTGTGTGCCTGTAAGACCCAAGCTTGGGCCCTAGAGGCAGGAGTATTAGAAATTCAAGGTCAACCTCAGCTGCATAGTGAGTTCCAGATCAGCCTGGGATAGGTGAGACCCTGTCTCAGAAACAAACAAAACTAAACAAAACTCAAAAAAGCAACGACAAAAAGAAAGTCTCCGTATCATTTAAACAGAGCTGAATGCTACCCATCTGTCTGATTGGCCAATGAGGACGTTGAGGCCCAGACAGAAAAGGAAGGAACTTAGGCAGGTCGCAATACAAAATCACAGACAATGGGGGGGAGTTGAACTTAGCTTTCAACTTGTTTCCAGTCTACGGCTGCCGTTCCATCCTGTGAAATGTATAGCGCTTGAGGCCCCATACAGGTCCCTGGTAGGGAGCCCTGGAAACCATTAGATTCAGTCCCCTGCCCCTAACAGCTTGGCCAAGCTTGCCGAACGGAAGGCAGGCATCAGTTTCCTGTGTCTTCAGAGTGGCTCTGCTCTCCCCAAGGGTTTCAAAGATCCCGAGCCCCTGCTCTGAGGTCACCTCATCTTGACTTAGGGCTGGTGTCCTTTCAGACTTGGATGAGCCCGTGCTGACGGTGCACCAGACAGTGAGCGACGTCCGCGGCAACTTCTACCAGGAGAAGACGGTGTTTCTGCGCTGCACTGTCAGCTCCAACCCCCCTGCCCGCTTCATCTGGAAGAGGGGCTCTGACACCCTGTCCCACAGCCAGGACAATGGGGTTGACATCTACGAGCCTCTCTACACTCAGGTCAGGATGGACAGCTGGCTCCCCACACTCTTATACCCACGAGGGGCTGAGGCCTGGTGACGGGGACTCCCGGACGCTGGCCTGAGCTCCACAATTCAGTGGGAGGCACCTCTACTAGAGTTCGCACCGCCTGGGGTGAAAAGTCAGACAGTTAGAGAGGTCAGAGGGCAGGGTGAGTCCCAGACAGCGAACTTTTCCCCAGAGCATGACCGGATAGGAAAAAAAAAAAACCTTCCAAAGGACAAGCGAACCATCCGTGCCTGCTTCAGTGGCTGAGATGGAGACCCATGGGTGGATGCTACAGGAGGTGGGGTGGAAAGGCCTCTCTCAGTCCATGTTTCCCCACAGTTCCTGGGGATGGTGACAAAGCCATTCTGCTAGGGAGGGCTTTCCGAAGGGACTGTCAGACCCTTATGTGGCCCGTGGGCCTGTCCCATGTTATATGGGTTACAAGCCACAACAGTGTCCCTTTCTCATTCCTCCTCTTCCCAGAAAGGGACACTGAGGCCCTAGCCCTGGACGGTGTGCACCAGGACTGCCTCTGCCCCGGAGAAGCCCACGGAGGCCCTGCGGGGAGCATGGGCGCTTCCTCAGGGAAGATGGTGGGGGTAGGGCTTGAAGAGATAAGAACTAGAATAGGAATTGCCTGTCGTGTCTGTGGTGTGGGGTAGACACGTGGTCGTGGGTGACCCCCCAGAGACCCGACAATGTCCTCCTCACTCCGATGATCTTCTGTCATCCAGGGGGAGACAAAGGTCTTGAAGCTGAAGAACCTGCGACCCCAAGACTATGCCAGCTACACCTGCCAGGTGTCCGTGCGAAACGTGTGTGGCATCCCAGATAAGGCTATCACCTTCCGGCTCACCAACACCACAGGTACAGGCAAATCCCTGCCCACAGCCACTTGGACCCACTCCCTACCCTAACGCCCAGATCTCCCTCTCCAACATCCGTTCCTGGGTCTCCCTCGTCCCCGCCAGAGTGTCCCTGGCCTCTCCCTCTACCCAGGTTTTTTTTATCCCCCTCCTCTCCCTCTCGTTTAGCACTGGAAGTCTCCTGAGACCCAACCTCCTTGTCCCTTTAGCACCACCAGCCTTGAAGCTGTCTGTGAACGAAACTCTGGTGGTGAACCCTGGCGAGAATGTGACAGTGCGGTGTCTGCTGACAGGCGGCGATCCCCTCCCCCAGCTGCACTGGTCCCACGGACCTGGCCCACTGCCCCTGGGCGCTCTGGCTCAGGGTGGCACCCTTAGCATCCCTTCAGTACAGGCCCGGGACTCCGGCTACTACAACTGCACAGCCACCAACAATGTAGGCAACCCAGCCAAGAAGACGGTCAACCTGCTGGTGCGATGTAAGTGACCGGGAAGGGCTGGTGGGAGGTTGTGGGGCGCGCAGGGTCTCTGCCCTTCAGGGACTTGCCGGTGAACGGGGAGAGGAAGCCATCTGCGTGCCACAGAGGACGAGGTGTGTCAGGGTCTGGGATGAGGTGCTTCCCCTGCAATTCAGCAGTCTACCGCTTGGATCAAGAAGTAAATGAACAAGGTTGGAGCTCCCTGGCCACAGCTTTCTCTTCCACAGCACCTTCCCCATCAAAGATGAGCTATTTCCACCTCATTCCACTTGACCTTGAAAACCTGGGGTGGTGAGATCTTTCTGGACATCCATAGTTGTGGTCACCTCTCAGGGTGGCTCTGCAGCCTGCCCTGTCCAGCCCAGTCCTGATCTCTAAGCCACTGTTCCAGCATCCTGCCAAGTTAGCTCCCCGCCTATTAAGGGCTTGAACTGACTTCAGACAAGACCCACTTTTAAAAAGCATCCGGACCCTTAGTTTTCTAAACCATGTGATGTCATGCGATTGCGTACAAGAGCATCACTTTGGCTTTTTATCATTAAGAAAATCACGCAGGTTTGTTGTAAAGAATCAGGCAGTACAAAAGGGGGGTGCAGTTATTGCTTTTCCGTTTCCTTTGGATCCACGCTAGATAGAGCAGTTACCGAGTCTCATGTTCCCTTCTATCTCAGTGCTTTGTAGACACAAGGTTGAAAACCAAGCAGGGTGTGGTCAAGAAGGCTTTGGGGGCCACAAGTTAGACTGTTAGAGCCCCAGTTCCTTCCACAGACAGTGGGACAGGTTAGATGCACTGATCCATGTGTGACACCTGGGCCAGCACCCCTCACTGATGGAGTGTGCTGATTAATAATGCCTGGAGCCAGCACCAACCTCACTTTTCTGCATTGAGCTCTTTAAAGCTATTGAAGCTGTGCGGTGGTGGCGCATGCCTTTAATCCCAGCACTCGGGAGGCAGAGGCAGGCGGATCTCTGTGAGTTCGAGGCCGGGCTGGACCAACAGCCTCCAAACAATACAGAGAAACCCTGTCTCGTAAAACCAAAAAAAAAAAAAAAAAGCTATTAAAACACCCCTGAACCATTGGAGCCATTTCCAGACTGAAGTGTGTGTGTGTGTGTGTGTGTGTGTGTGTGTGTATGTATGTGTGCGCGTGCATACTCGTGCAGGTGTGTTGTGTATATGTGTGCATGCTCATGCGCGTGCAGGTGTGTGTGTGTGCACGCGCCACACACATGCAGGGGTGGGGTGCAGCCAGTTTGAGAGGAGCAGCTGGGGTGGGACATGAATACCTGTCCTCGGGGTCAGCCCCAGCCCTTCTCCGCTCCCCATCTCCTTGCAGCCTTGAAGAATGCCACCTTCCAGATCACCCCCGATGTGATCAAAGAGAGCGAGAACATTCAACTCGGCCAGGACCTGAAACTATCATGCCACGTGGATGCGGTGCCCCAGGAGAAGGTGACCTACCAGTGGTTCAAAAATGGCAAGCCAGCACGCATGTCCAAGCGGCTGCTGGTGACCCGCAACGACCCCGAGTTGCCTGCCATCACCAGCAGCCTGGAGCTCATTGACCTGCACTTCAGCGACTACGGCACCTATCTGTGCGTGGCTTCCTTCCAGGGATCACCGGTGCCTGACCTCAGCATTGAGGTCAACATCTCCTCTGAGACAGGTGGGAGCATTGGGAGCTGCGGGGAAGCCCAGGAGGCCCAAAGTGGTGTGTGTGGTACGGGGACACAGCAATTTACAAATGGGTGTCTAGAGGGAGGAGGGCATTTGTTCCACACACACACACACACACACACACACACACACACACACACACACACACACACACACGTTGGGTCCCTATCATAGCCAGGCCTTGGGGTGGAGTCGTGGGAACAGTAGATACCTCGTTCCTTGAACTTGGCAGGAACACAAACCTATTTCAGACAGGTCACGAATAAACGTTATCACCGCAAACTGTAATTTGAATGAGACCTGAGAGATGAGAAAGAGTTTGCTAAGCAAGAGAGAGCCAGGGAGGCCACAGAACCAGCCTGTGCAACATCACCACGGTGGGAGCACTCACTGGTTGTCTGGAGGGAGAAAGGGACAGGGGCTAGGAGAGCAGAATGGTACAAACTCAGAGAGGTCACCCTGGGGACCTCTCAGCCATGGAGGCTGGAGGTCTGAGGTCAAGGTTGGGTTCCTGACTGGCTGGTGGCATATTCTCCCTGCTCATGTCCTGGGCCGGATTAGAGGAGAGCCCATTGGCGTCAACCTTCAAAGGCCTGCTTCCAATACAGTCACATTTTTTTCAGACACTGGCATTAGGATGGCAACATATGGATTTTGAAGGGACAGAATGCATCCTATGACAGGCCAAGGTGAAACGAGTCAGGTCTTTATTGTTATTTTTTTGGTTTATCGAGACAGGGTTTCTCTGTATTGTTTTGGAGGCTGTCCTGGAACTCGCTCTGTAGACCAGGCTGGTCTCAAACTCAGAGATCTGCCTGCCTCTGCCTCCCGAGTGCTGGGATTTAAGGGGTGCGCCACCAACGCCCAGCCCAGGTCTTTATTTTTATAATAATTATTATAATATGATGAGTTGATAGTAGGATATTGAGTGCTCACTGTGTATTCTTAGGGAGCGTATGGTTCCTTTACTCACCTCTGTCTTATTTTATGGCGGCAGAGTCTTTTTCCATTACTTTACTCACTTATTTTGAGGGGATGTGCGCATATGGGCATGAACCGCGGTGCACATGTGGGAGCCGTTGGTGCTCTCTGTCTACCACGTGGGTCCCAGGAATCAAATCCGGGTAGTGAGGTTTGGTGCGAGTGCCTTTGACCCTGGAGTTATCTCACAGGCCAGTGGGGTAGCAATTTATCTTCTCATTTTGCTGAAGAAGAATCAACCCTTAGAAACTTAAGCTTGAGAAACTTAGCAAGCTGGGGTGAGAGCCCAGGCAAAGGTCTGTGCTTGGCACCGTAGGAAGATGGCATGAGGCCCACGGGCAGGGGTGATCGTTGGACGAGGGCTCCAGGACCTTCTACTGGGAAGCTAGCTGATCATGCCTGGTGGGTCATGTGACGAGTACAATGCCAACTCTGGTCGTTATGAGTATTTCCTCCTTTGGCACTTAAACTCTGGTCTCCATTTCTCTCGGTGGGCAATTAGACCCAGTGGCCTCAGAGGACCCTCCCATCCCCCACATCTGCACACAGGGAAGCACAGAATTGCAGAGTGTAGAAGAGGCTTCTAAAGGGAGCCGGGCTTGAGCAGGACCTTGGAGTGGATGGGAACTCTGCAAAGAGCACATACGCATTTTGCCATTTTGCAGAGCACTTCATGCGAAGCTGTGGGAGGCTAAGAACCCAGACTCCAGCACTCCAGGCGCCTGCCTCAGATCTCACTGTCTGGGCGTGGGAGCTAGGGCTGTTAGGAGAAGGGAGAGAGCAGGGGAAAGGCCCGAACTCTTGCCTAGGAGTCTGTAAAGGAGACGCTAGCAAAGGAAAGCCAAGCTGCCTAGGAAGCCAGAGAAGGTGGTGGGTTCCATGTGCGTCTTGGAGGGTGCTGTGGGCTCTGCCAGGTGAGGACATAAATCCAGGAGGGGTACAGCAAGAAGAAAGCCCTCAGGGGCCCCACAGTGTAGGAGACTAGGTGTGTCTCGGGGTAGGTGAGCGGATTCCTCACAAAGGCGGCATGCAGATGGGAGTTGAGGCTCGGGTTGATGGAGGGCAGAGTCTGAGGGTTTCTCCTCAGAGGCTAGTACAGAGCTTTAACCTGAGGACATGTGGTGGGGGACATCTCTTCATCGTGGGGGGCCTGGAGGTGTCTGGCTGAGGGAAGCGGCCTAAGGCTGCTTCTGCATTTGGCTCACAGATCCAATGCCTGGAGCACAGAAGCCTTGTAATCGCCCCTGGGAACAATTTAAACCTGGAGGGGGGAAAAACGGGGAATGAACTGGCTCCAAAATAGGAAGATAAAGCCGTGATATGGAAGCCAACGGATGCACAGATGTTGGCAGGGCACAGTTTATATTAACGGGATATCTGGACCTTCGCCTGGTTTTTATAGTTATTTACAAATAGTTGCTTTATATCTAATTATTTTTAATGTTCAACGCTTGACATTTAATGATAAAATGTTGGACGTGGGTTAAGACCCAGGGAGGTCTTCTCAAAAACTCCATTTGGCAGTGTGCTGGGGCGGAGTGGGTTCAGCTGTGAATAACAGAATTCTAATTAATAGTGATTTAAGCACTGGGGTGTGGCTCAGTGGCAGCGCCACTGGCTTAGCGTGCTCAAGGCCCGGGGTCTGTCCTGCATGCCGCACACAGACTAGTGTGTTACTTCCCTGTGGGGAAGGCTGGCTTAGGATAGCCACTGGTCCCCGGAAGTCCTCAGGACTCCACCTAAGTGTAGTCACCTCCTCCACGATGGCCCTTGCACTGGCAAAACCAGTGATCTGCATTTGAGCTGCAGGAGGACCTTTATTTTCTTTAATATCCCATTGGGCCAGCATTCATTCAGAGGCATGCTGGGAAATGTAGTCTTTATATTCTGGGAGGCTGCCCTTCCGAAACCAGGTGTCCTTATTACTTCGGAAGAACTGCTTGCTGCAGGATGTCAAGAGGGAGACTCAATGTGGTGTGCTGATACCGCAGGCAAGAAAAGCTGGAGAGACGGCTCAGGGATTAAGGGCATTTGCTGCTCTTGTAGAGGACAGGAGTTTGGTCCCCAGCATCCGCGTTGGAAATCCAGGGGGGGTGGGGCGGCGGCTCACAACCGTCTTGTAACTCCAGTTCCCAAGGACCAGGTGCCCTCTTCTGGCCTCCTTGGGCAGTGCATGCATGTGTGTATACACATACATACACACAAATACACAGAAAAATATATACGCAATGCTGAAGGGCCAGAAGTAGAAGGACTGGAAAGGAAGAGGTTTAAAATGCTTGAGAGCCCAAAGCAGGAGGATGAGTTCAAAGCTAGCCTCGGCTACTTAGTAAGTTCAAGACCGGCTTGGGTAGCCTACAGAGGTACTTTCTTACCCTCCGGCACGTGCAAGAAGGGAAAAGAAAAGAAGGAAAAGCAGGACACCCTGGTACGGATGTTAGGGAAGGGGAATGGTGAGGCTGACTTCAGGGCTCTTTCTGAGCTGGGGGAGTCCGAGGTGGAGATGAAATGTGGGGAGTGGAGAGGACCGGGGAAGGCCATTGCACTGTGCTCTGGACATTCCAAGGGACCGTGGGACCCACGAGAGCCCCGTGTCAGAGACCAGGGGTCCCTAACTTCCGTCCACCCCTCTCCATCCTCTTTCAGTGCCGCCCACCATCAGTGTGCCCAAGGGCCGTGGGGTGGTGACCGTGCGCGAGGGCTCTCCTGCCGAGCTCCAGTGCGAGGTGCGGGGCAAGCCCAGGCCACCGGTGTTGTGGTCTCGCGTGGACAAGGAGGCCGCCCTGCTGCCCTCGGGGCTGGCCCTGGAAGAGACCCCGGACGGGAAACTGCGGCTGGAGCGCGTGAGCCGCGACATGAGTGGCACCTACCGCTGCCAGACGGCTCGCTACAATGGCTTCAACGTACGACCCCGGGAGGCTCAGGTGCAGCTGACAGTGCACTGTGAGTCCCCTCCCCAGACACCCAGCCTAGGCCAACCCCCACCCCTCCACCTACTGTTTGCACACCTAAAAACTTGGTGATCCCTCCACCGAGGCACAGAGAAGTAATTTGATTCGGTTTGCACAGCAAGGCTTGGATTTGAACTAGGTCTAGGGACAATGCTCTAAGCTCCATGACTGTGCGGTCTTCCGTTACGTTTGTAGGGGGACCCACTGAGGCACAACCAGAGGCCCCAGTCTGGGAAGCATGGCTGGAGGGCAGTCTGAGCTTGGCTGTTGTATGACTGAGTTGCGAGTGTGTATCCGCCCTGAGATCCTCCCAGGTCAGGGTCACGGGACTGGGGGACAAACAAGCCTCCTCCTCCATTGCCCTACTGACGGCAGCCCTGGTCCCCAGTCCCACCAGAGGTGGAGCCCAGTTCCCAGGACGTGCGCCAGGCGCTGGGCCGTCCGGTGCTCCTGCGCTGCTCGCTCCTGCGCGGCAGCCCCCAGCGCATCGCCTCGGCCGTGTGGCGCTTCAAAGGACAGCTGCTGCCCCCTCCACCTGTTGTCCCCGCCGCCACCGAGGCCACCGATCACGCCGACCTGCGCCTGGACACCCTGACCCGTGACAGCAGCGGCAGCTACGAGTGCAGTGTTTCCAACGACGTGGGCTCAGCCACCTGCCTCTTCCAGGTCTCCGGTGAGCGTCTGGTCGGCCCCACCCCTGCCTGCCCACCCACGCCCACCCGGGACCAGACTCCGCCCCCCGCAACCCTGCCACACCTGCCTGGGCATCTCTTTCCGGCAGTCTTAGGCATTCGTCCTTCCAAGACCCGCCCATGCCAGGTGTAGCCCCCGCCCCGTGGAGCCCAGATCCAATCCTTGACCTCCTCTCGAAGGCCGGTCCCCTCAAGATCACGCCCTGTGCTCCGCTTTCTCCTTCAGGCTGCCCCTGCTGAAGGTTCAGTTCCTCCCTTGGGTGTCCTACAGCCACGCCCCTTTCAAATCCAATCTCTGCAAATTACCACGGTAGATTTAGACGCCATCAGCCTCACCCAGCCCTGTGCCGCTGTCCCTCCAAGCCGGCTCACGCTCAATACCTGGGCCCAGTCCCATCTCAGCCATAACTCTAGCCCTTCGCCCGTGGTTCCTGGCCCCGAAGTCCTCGGCCTCAGAGGCTGCGGATGGGGAAAACCATTGGGAACCCCGCTCGTAGCTTGGAGGGTAGAAGATACTCCTAAAACACTGGGGGATGTCGGGGTGAGGCTGGACTAGCCAGAACACAATCCCTCCAGTCTCCCCGCCACCCTAGAAATGCAAGCTGCTGGGTGCTCAGACAGCCTTCCCAAGCTCGCTTTTGCATCGGGCCCAGGGGGCTGCTGATGGGCCAGGAGTGGGGGGCAGAGAGGCTGAGCGGGCCAAGGGCAAATACAGCTGCCTGGGTGGCCAGTGGTCTTTTGAGAGCCACCTGCCTGCCAGACCCGGTGGCAGTGAGCCTGCCTGGGAGACCTGTCTCCCTGCCGCCTGGCACCCTCAGATTTCTCATCGGCCCCTGCAAGGCACAGGGTGCCCCCTTCAACCCTCGTACCTCTTGGATCCCCCTCAATAGCAGAGCTCGAGCTGCAGGTCACTGGCCACCTCCCCCCCCAGGTCTCTCCCCACCCACTCGGCTTTGCCAGCCAGGGGCCCCTGTGACATTTCCCACCTCCTTCCCGCCCCCGTTCCCCCGCTTTCCCCGGCTCCCCACCTCTTCTCCTGTCTTTCCTCTCTATATGCCTGACCCTCGTCTTTACCGATCTTTCCTCCTTGGCCTTTCCCTCTGTTCTCACCAACGCGCCCTCTTGGATTTACAACCTCCCCGCCCTCCTTCTGCCCCACCCCTTACCGCACCCCTCTCCTCCCAACGCCGACTCTCCTCACGACACCCCTTTCTCTTTGTTGCCCCCACCTCTGACCACCCCCCCTCCCATGGCTCCTCTCTCCGTGTCTCTCACCTCCACCCTCCACGGCCCCATGCCCCCCCTCCCTGCCCTCTCAGCCAAAGCCTACAGCCCGGAGTTTTACTTCGACACCCCCAACCCCACCCGCAGCCACAAGCTGTCCAAGAACTACTCCTACGTGCTCCAGTGGACGCAGAGGGAGCCAGACGCCGTGGATCCCGTGCTCAACTACAGACTCAGTATCCGCCAGGTGGGCCGGGGCGTGAGGTGAGGCCAATGGGGGGCACGGGGCGTGGTCAAGGGGGTGTGAGGCGTGGCCAATGGGGGTATGGGGTGTGGTCAAGGGGGCGTGGTACGGCAGCGGGTCCTGGAAATAGGGAAGGGGAGGAGTTACCACCGGGCACAGCCCCTCCCCAGAGGAAGAGTCCCAGCCAGAGCTGGGAGCCTTTGAGCATGCGGGGCCCTCTACACAGTCCCTGGGCACAGCTGAGAACCAGACACAAGATTTCTGGGTGCGGGGCAAGGCCAGTATAGCGCTCAGAATGAGCATTTGCTCGGGTGTCCAGGGCCGAGGGTAAGGGCTCTGTGAGACAGAGCCCAGTCTGTGAGCTTCTCTCATGCCTGCCTGGCCCGATCTATGCCCACGAGGCAGTCGTGGGAAGAGAAGACCGTGGCCCTGGGGACAGGGTCTGGGGAGGGCAGAGTGTCTACAGAGTTTAGCAAGCTTACAGTTCTTTTGACCCTCGTTTGCTCGCCTGTGAAGAGGGGCAACGTCACCATTTCATGCTAGAGGACTGTTGTTTTGAGTTATGATGCCTAAGCACTTTATAGTACCACTATATATCCTTGGTATGGTGGCAGCGCTGGAAGGGGGCCCGGAACAGCACATTGTTCCATCTCACAGATGGCGAAACTGAGGTGCTGATGTCCAGACCTCCGCTCTTTCTTCTCCCCTGAAGCATTCCAGGGCCTGGGCTGCCCCTCCAGGGGAGGCTATGGCCTGCTGGGCATCTGGGCATTCTCCTGTATCCACAGTTGAATCAACACAATGCCATAGTCAAGGCCATCCCTGTGCGGCGTGTGGAGAAGGGGCAGCTGCTGGAGTACATCCTGACTGACCTGCGTGTGCCCCACAGCTATGAGATCCGCCTCACACCCTACACCACCTTCGGGGCTGGTGACATGGCTTCCCGAATCATCCACTACACAGAGCGTAGGTGGTGGTGGTGGTGGCAGCCCTGGCAGTGTCAGGAGGTGTGGGCCCATCGAATGTACCCCTCCTAGACAGCCCTGACCCTGGGGCAGCCCGCTGTGCACACATACCCCAGCATTGCAGGCTGGGCCTGCCGGTCCCCAGTCCTGGCTCCGAAGGCCCCGCCCCCACCCCGCCGTCCCGACCCCCAGCCTGGACATGCTTGGCATAGCCACACACCTCAGTTCTGACTCAGTTTCCTTGCTTGTTTTTTCAGCCATCAACTCGCCCAACCTATCAGGTGAGACCCCAGTCCTTAACTGCCCCTGCTCGTCAGGGACACACAGGCTCTCTGGATGGGACATAGGGACTTTAAGAGATATCACAGAGAAAGATCACTTCTTCCAGTGTTTCCTTGGAGAAGGGCCAGCAACAGAGGATGGGAAAGGAGACACTTTGCAGACTTTGTTCTGGGCGGAGGGCACTGTCTGCCAAAGGGATGGAAGGTCGGGCTGTCCTAACTTCATCTGTTTCTGAAAAAAAATCCCCTAAACAAAAAGCAACTTAGGGGAGACGGGGAGCAGGGTGCTAATCTGTACTGCTGGGCTCCTGGGAGAGACCTCTGTCTGAGTCAGAAGAGGGGCAGGGTTATTTATTTATTTTCCCTGCCTCTGACGGAAATTTAACAGCTCTTTAATGATGAGGGTAGACAACACGCCACAGCAGAGTAATCAGTACCTGTTCCTTTGTCACCGGCAGATAGCCCGTGTTTTCCCGTCGCCTTACCGTTGTTGCAGACATCTGTAAATGTCACTTTCGTTCATTAGTATTTCAGAGCCACAGTAGTTATTAGACCTAACGCTAGATCTTGTGATTTAATTATGTAATAAAGAGGCCCCCGTTATTATATAACGGATTACAAGAATATTTTGACAACTGTATTTCAATATAATTGATTTCCTTTGGAGTCCTTGTGTATTTTATTGTATGTGTCTAGAATCATTACTGTGAAAGGAAGTCTGAAACCAGAAGGCATGCAGTTCTTTACCTGAATAAATTTGTCCCGGACCCCACTGCCTGTCTCTCTGGCCCTGAAGCCCTGGCCCCAGATGTGGATTATTTAAAGCTGTTTAGGGATGATCGGGGGAGAGCAAGGCTAGACGAGGGGGCTGAGGCTGAGACTCTTTGTCCCACCCCCTGTGCCCTCCATGCAGACAACACCTGTCACTTCGAGGATGAGAAGATCTGCGGGTACACCCAGGATCTGACGGACAACTTTGACTGGACACGGCAGAACGCTCTTACCCAGAACCCCAAGCGCTCTCCCAATACTGGTCCCCCTACTGACATCAGTGGCACCCCTGAAGGTGAGGACATGGCCTCTTGTTAGGAATAGAGGATGGCCTCTGGGAGGAGTCTAGGCCTACGGGCCCCAAGTCAGAGTGGAGAGAGACACAAACGATCCTCGGGGAGCCTGTGAGGGAGACAGAACTCTGACCCAATTGAAGATCAGAAAGGAAGAAAACTGTCCGTAGGGCTGGGCACTTCTGAACCTGGAGCAGAGCCCTGCGAGGCTGAGTGAGGAACCTTGGTGGGGATGGCCTTGGGCAGCTTGTGCTAGGTCTGAAGACCAAGCAGGGAGGAAACGAGCTGTACGGAGGCTGCGTGACTGAGGAGAGGTTGCCCCCCCCCCCACTGCAGGCTATTACATGTTCATTGAGACATCCAGACCCCGGGAGCTGGGGGACCGTGCGAGGTTGGTGAGTCCCCTGTACAACGCCAGCGCCAAGTTCTACTGTGTCTCCTTCTTCTACCACATGTATGGGAAACACATCGGTGAGTTGGAGACCATGATACCGACAGTATGAGCTGCCTGGGGAGGATGAGGGAGAAGGCTCAGGACTTCCCAAGGAGTCCTATGCTTCTCGGGTGGGCTAACCTAGGAGTGGGGGCGGGGGGCTGCGGGCCACCCGTGCTGAGGATGGAGAGTACAGGTTAGCTGCGTGGGTTGTGTGTGGATTGCTTGCCAGGTACTGGGAATCCACATAATTGAGAGGGGTTAAGCATTTCCTCAAGACCACATAGCACAGCAGGTCTGGTGTCCCCGGGTCTTAAAACACAGCACTGGAAGGGTCTCTGAGCCTCGAGGGGAAGTGCTGCTTCCTAAGCGTGAGACTCGCTTAAGGACCACTAGAGGAGGAGAGGGGTCAAGTAAGCATCACTTTTCATCCGTGAGCCCACCAGCCAGCATCAGTAGCTTTGATGCAGGAGATGGGCACGTCCCCAGTCCTTCAGCCTAGGGGGACAGGCAAATCTGACTGCCAGTGGCATCCGGTGGGAGTTAGCGGCCACTGTGTTAGTGGAAGGTCAGGACCACGCACAGCAGCAGGGTGACAAGGAAAACAGCGTCCACCTGGAGGCTGGGCTTGGGAGATGGCCCAGAACACGAGGATTATTTAATGTGCTGCTTATGCCGGGTGTGGCCGTGTGTGCCTTTGATCCCAGCCCTCGGGAGGTGGAGGCAGGGGTCAGTGTGAGGCCTGGTCTACACAGCCAGTTCCAAGCCAGCCAGGACTACATAGTGAGACCCTGTGGAAGAGCGAACGTACTTTACAGGGCTGAAAGTCATGAGTGAGGTGCGCACCTCCTCCAGCCTTTCCTGGTCCCACCAGACGGCAGTGCACGGTGGCGCCTCTCTCTCCCCTCCGTTCTATACGGTTTCTATACTCACCATTTCCCTCTGCGCCATCCATCATCCTGGCAATTCTTCCTTATCGGTCCACGGAAGCTTCCTCGTTGCCCTTGCATGCTCCCTCCCCCTGCACAGCCGAGGGAGTGAGTTTAAGGTTCACCCTGAGGAAGTTTCCACTCAGAGGGAAGTGGGTGGTGCCGGACGGATGAACCAAGGATGGGGTGAGACAGGAGTTCCGCCCCAACCATCTACAGACCAGCCCTGCACCTGGGTCTGGACTCTGAGACGGTTCACCTCTGTTGAGGAATGCGGACGACCCTGGCTTCCACTTAATGTCAGAGCAGTTGACTCATTCTGGCTTCCCTAGTCTTAGTGGTGGGTCACCATCAGCTTGGAGCGGTCCTGGGCATCCAGGTGTCAGGGGGGACACAGAGCGTATAAGCCTGGGGGATTAGGGAGGCAGAAAGCCTGAGGTGACAGGCTCTGTGACACACAGACCTTGCTGTGGGCTTCCCAGGGGTGGAACAAACACTGGGCAGTAACGTCTTCAGAGGGGGGCAGCTTTGGGCCTGCTAAGGCGGCCTCTCATCGTCAGACATGTGGGTCAGGAGTGGGCTATTCCAGAGGCGAAAGGGCACCCCACCCACAGACAGAACTGTCCAGCTGTGGAGAGACTCCATCCCGGGCTATGCAACTCCTCTGCCCAGGACCCCCTGAGCCTTCCTGTCGCCATCTTCAGGTCTTCTATGCTGGACACAGCTCTAACCCCTCTCTGACCTTGTTTGTTGACACCCGAAGCTGCTGACACCCCATCCCTTGCTGGAACCCTCCAGGCACATTCCTGCCTCGGAGGGCTTTGCTCAGAGGGGCCTCTCTGGCCTGGAATGCTGCTCCCTCCTCCACTCAGGCCTCCCTGGGGCAACCCATCACTAGCATACTCAACACAGACTCTCTTCCCTTCCCTCCAATTACTTTTTTGTCTTGCGTGTGTGACTGGGGGCGGGGCTTGCGTATGCACAGGTCTGCGTGTGCGTGCACCTTCATGTGGGGTGCAGAGAGCAACCATCCGGCACTGCCCCACTGCCAACTTCCACCTCGTTTGCGTTTTGTTTTGTTTTGAAGCAGGGTCTTTTTATGTAGCCCAGGCTGGCCTCAAACTCACAGAGATCCGCCTGCCTTGCCTTCTGTGTACAGGGAGTAAAGGCGTGCGCCAGCCTTAGTTTTTGAGAAAGGGTCTCTCACTGAACCTGGAACTCACTGATTCCACTCAAGAGACGGAGTAGCAGTTAAAAAACACCTACTGTTCTTGAAGAGGACCTGGGTTCAATTCCTGACACCCACATGATGGCTCAAAACGGCCTGTAACTCCTGTTTGGGGGCATCTGATGTCCTCTTCGAACCTCTGTTGGCGGCGTCAGACACACTGTGTGGTACAATACAGATACACAGGCCAATACAATTGTACACATACAATAAAAATGAATGATTCCTTTTGAAAGATTGCTTTTGAGACAGGGATTCACGTAGCCCAAGCTAAACTCAAAAAATTGTTTTGTAGTTGAGGGCTTGTAAGGACCCTGATAAACACTGGAGCCAGGGTGGCCATTTCCTGTTCTGCTGGGACAAGTAGCAGCTCTCTTAGGAGCCCATCCCTGACTGATGAGGCCTTGGCAGCCTTGGGCCGTTAGCATGACCCCCAGACCTGGCTTTGCTATGTAACCCCGCCCCCCCCTACACACACAGGCACTGAGCCTGGCAGCTTTGGACACCAGCTGTCCCTAAACTTTGTGTCTCATCAGCTCTTCTTGGTCCCAGCCAACTCCTTTCATCCAAGGCAGGTAACATTTGGTGACTCTCCCCCAGCAGGGGGAGGGAGATGTCTGTCTATCTGGCGTCACAGATGGTACAGCTTTGTGTGGCCAATGCCACGGAAATGCCAGCCACCAGGCGCCTCGGAAGATGGGTTTCCCTTTCCTGCAGAGCCGGGTCTCTTGTGCCATGGGTGTGGCCAAGAAGGGCTGAAAGAGACATCCAGGGGATGCGTATAGCTCCTATGTGACTTTTAGTCAGCTGCCCCCTGCTCCTCCCCTAGTGCCCACCCAGTCAGCACTCCTAGGATCCCAGACCCCCAAGGCTGCAACAGACGGTTAGCACCCCTAGACTAGTGCCCTTCAGATCTGCCCTAATTGTATTCACCATAGCATGTGGCCCTCAGATGTGTCCCTAAATAAACTTGTCTATGTTTCAGTGTTGTTTTTTTAGCTTTGTCCTAGCATGTCTTAGAAAGAGCATTGGCTCAGAAGGCTAGCTAGCTTTACCCGATGCATAAGACATCCAAATAAGGTGCTGGGGAGATGGCTCAGCGGGAAAAGTGTGCCATCCAAACACAAGGACCTGAGTTCAAATCCCCAGCACCTGTGGAAAAGCTCAGTGGCAGGGCACATCTGTAACCTGATGGGGGTGGGGAGGTGGGGACCAAGATGGGCAAATTCCAGGGGCTTGCTAGCAAGCCAGCTGTCAATCAGTGAGCTCTAGGGTCAGTGTGCAAAAAGACTTCTAGGAAGATGCCTGGAAGATGCCTAATGCTGACCTCTGGCTCACACACACACACACACACACACACACACACACACACACACACAAAAATAAGTATCTCTACATAGAATTTTTTAAACTACACAAATAAATTAAAAATGGTAAGTCCCCTTCTGCACCCCACTAACCACATGCCTGCCATCTGGGTGTGCACCTGTGCTCTGGGCATCCTGACTGAGCCGAGGTGAGGGGTGTGCCTGTTCTGGGATGGTTTCCCTCCTGGATGGGGATGGCAGGGTGTGTGTGTGTGTGTGTGTGTGTGTGTGTGTGTGTGTGTGTGTGTGTTAGACCTGACTCATTGATTACTCAGAAAATAAAGGAGGGAAGAAAGGAACAGTGCAAGCTGGTCTGGGGACAGGAACGGGTCCGGCGAAGCAGGGCAGTGATGAGAGAGGGAGAGGCCGGCTCTGGAAGACGAGAAGGCGGGGATGTCATTGCCAACCTCACCAGGCTCTCTGTCATCCTGCCACAGGCTCCCTCAATCTTCTGGTGCGGTCCAGGAACAAAGGCGCTCTGGATACACATGCCTGGTCCCTCAGCGGCAACAAGGGCAATGCGTGGCAGCAGGCCCATGTGCCCATCAACCCCAGTGGGCCCTTCCAGGTGAGTCGCCGGTGAAGGCTGCCCCTAAGGCAGGTGGCTGTCCTGGCCAGTGCAGGGTCCTGGGGGGTTAAGGCAGGGGATGGGGGCTTCCAGGTAGCCTGAGGTGAAGGGGCGGGGATGCTCTGGTACCAGGCCCAACTTCCCCAACCCTTCCCCCACTCTCTGACCCCACCCCAGATTATTTTTGAGGGGGTTCGAGGCTCGGGCTACCTGGGGGATATTGCCATAGATGATGTCACACTGAAGAAGGGAGAGTGTCCCCGGAGACAGATGGATCCCAACAAAGGTATGCGACTTGAAGTGGATGGGGGATGGGGCAGGAGGGGGCTGCTAGGGCGGGGTTTAGGGTGTGTGGGTGAGGAGAACTATTAATGAGTGCCCACTTGGGCACCACCCTGAGTCAGCCTAGGAGGAAAATGGAGGACTGGAAGAGGCCACGGGCCCTGCCTCCCCTCAGCTGACTGACTTGTCTGTAGTATGTGCCTGTGGTCCGGGTGTTTCCAGTACCAAGAGCTCCAGCTGACTGAGCAATGACCGTGTACCAGGCACGGGACAGAAAGCTTAGTGCTCCTGGCAATTCCCCAAGATATCAAATACTGTTAGACCCATTTTGTAGGTCAAGAAACTGAGGCCCACTGAAGCCAAGTCCTTTGCTCTGTGAGCTTGAACAGCAGCATGCTGAGTTAACCCTCAAGAGTGTGGACTACCTGTGTGAACTGTGTGCAAACTCCTACCTTCAGGCTCCCTTTACCCCCTGAAGAGAAGCAGAGACGTGGGGCCTCTCTTGCCTGTCTCCCTCCCTCCCTCCCTCCCTGCACCTGCTGGAGCTAACCAGAGCCTGGCCTGTCTCCCCTCTATCTCCTGTCACAGTGGTGGTGATGCCAGGCAGCAGAGCCGCCCGCCTGCCCAGCCCGCAGCTTTGGACGTCCGTGACCATCTTCCTCCTGGCGTTGCAGAGATGATGAGGGCTGTGTGGTCCCCCCACCCCACCCCGCCCCCGGCACACCAAAGTGTCCCACATCGTACCAAAGACTGACTCCTGCCAGCCGGGGTGCCCAGGGGCGGGGCCGGCCCGCCCCACCAGGGAGGGGGCCTTCATTGGCTGCAAGAATGGGCGAGGAACACGGACAGAGGCCAGGCCAGGCTCTGATGGTTGTTCAACACACGCACACACGCACACACTCGCACACTCACACACACAGATATATTAAAGCACAAGTTTCTATCCAACCTGCCAGCACCTTCTTTACTATGGAGACAAGGGATTCACCCGAATGGCGTCCCCTCCTCCAAGGACCTCGGTGCCACACTGGTCTCATCTTGGCTGCGCTGCACTGTTTCTGACCTTGTCCTGTCCCCTGACTCAAGGCCGAACTCCAGCCCAGAGGCCTGCCAGGAGGGAGCCGGGTGTGGGCAGACTCAACCTTGTGCTGTCTGGGTGGGGCTCACCGGGATCAGAGGCAGGCTGGCTGGGACTCTGCGAGCTCTCTGACGGTCCCTTGGTCAGAGGCTGAGAAGGAAAGGGTTACCTGCTGCAGGCAACGGTCCCCGGAGTGTGGAGACAGGTTGGACAGTTGAGGCACCAGTCAGCTCAGACCCCCTTCCCTGTCCCTGAGATGTCATATCCCCCTCCACACTGGGCCCAACTGGAAGGGACCCAGCACAGGGCTTAGGGTATGGGCAGCGTGAGGACCCACCCCCATCCTGCCCCACTGCATAGTCCCAGCTCGGGACTCCTGGAGACGCTGGTGGTGTGAGGAGTGCTGTCCATGCCTTTTCCCAGGTGGGGCCAGGCTTTGTCAGGGACACGGAGCCCTGCCTCTGCGGTTCCGCGTTCCCACAGGGAACAGTGAGCTCACGAGGGGAGTGGATCCCCCGTTTCTTAGGTCCTTAGTCTGACAGGGAGTTAAGCCGCCGTCTGGTCAGCTGTGGAGCGCTGGGGTAATGGATGGAGGTGGCTGCGTCTCCTTGTTCCCTGGGAGCTGGGAAGAGCTCTTTGTCCTTGGACATTGAAACGGATGGGATAGGGTCTAGAACTTTCCTCTTTGGTCCCCTTCGTCCCCCCCCTCCCCAGCTTCCATGGGAGAGCAGAATTCTAGCCCCTTCTAGAATGATTGCACGCACACGTGGTGTGTTTGTGTGTCCGTGCCCGAGTGCGTCTGTGTGTGTCTGTGCCTGAGAGTGTGTGTGTCCATCCGTGTCTGTAGCACTGTGCACATCTCTGGGTGATTGTGTGCAGGAGTATGAGCCCGAGCACAAGCCTAGTCTCTGTGGGTGACCGTCAGTGTGCACTTTTCTTCTTAATGACGTCATCATCATCATCATCACCATCATCATCACGGACTGCTGGGTTGTCAGGCCAGGCTACAGTTAGACCTTCTGGTACCCAACCAGCGTGCCTGCCTTCCTGGCCTCCTCAAGGCTTCTGTCTGAAGAGAGTTGCTCTGGTTTCCAGAACACGCTTCCGTGGCATCTGCTGGGTGTTGCTCCTTAATTGTCCCATCTGTGCAGAGTCTGTTGACCCCAACTAGACTGTGAGTCTCTCCCCCTCTGAGCCCCTCCTCCGCTCTTGCTGGCATAAGGGAGATGCCATCCAACCAGGTGGGATGGATTCCATTAGCCAGTGGTCCTTGGCCCTGGCTATAGACCGACCCTCTAGGGGTCCCTGAGGGTGGGGTTGTGATCTAATGGTATCAGGATGCAGCCTGGCATTAGAAACACTGAGAAGTATCTTAGCACAACCCAGAGGGTAAGCTCAGATGCTCTCGACTCCAGGGTCTCTGGGCCAGTGCGGTGCTGGAGAAACAGCTCCATGCCTTCTTCTGTGGGGTTCCTACCCACCCTGTACCTGCTCCCCCACATCCACCCATTGTCCTGGCTGCTCTATTGGGGGGATCGTCTCCTGTCTCCTTTTCAGCTCTGTATCTCAGAGCCAGACACGGGAAAGGTGCACAGTGTGGGTTGGCCCCACATTCCAGAATCTTCCCTGTGGTGAGAGCAGCCATGCCTGAGGGTGTGTGGCCTGGGCTTACAACGCCTGTCTGCTAAGAATCCTATGCTTGGAGCGGGGGTGTGCACGTCTGTGCGAGCCCATGGCGTGCAGGGGCTGGGGTGTCCAATGCGTGTGTGCTGGAAGCACTTAGGTGTGTGCAGGGCTGGGAGCCTAAGTATGGCTAAAGGTAGGAGCTTTCTGCCCGTGGGTGCCTGTGAATCAGCATTCCTGTATGTGTCTTGTAGGTCAGCGTTGGGATAGATGACCTGTGACCACCGCAGTCCCGGGAGACTAGGCTGCCGGGGTCTAGCGTTTCTCTTCAGTGGCAGCCTCACCCTCTGTGTTGAGGGACAGAGGAAAATTGTGGCCTTAAAACAGGGATCCCAGAGTCAGCTCACAGGGTTCTGGGGCCCTCTTACCCCGGGCTCCTGCAGGTTAGTGTCTTTCAGGATGGGGGATTCTCAGCTTGAGGGTCCTACCCCCGGGGGCGGGACCACAGGTGAGCTCTGGGGATGTCATTCATCTGAAAACCACGCCCGCCTGCTCCTCCCGGCACATTCCCCCCATCGTTCCTCCTTTCCCATTCTCCGTCTTTCTCTGTTCTGTGGGAGCACCTGTTCAGGCTAGCGGGGGCCAGAGCGAGCCTCAGACACGCCGGCCTGTCAAGGCACAAATGCAGAGGCTGCAGTGGGGAGGGGCAGGGCTGGCTCAAGCCTTGGAAGCCAGTGCCGCAGCCCTGGGGGCCACTGCTCCCAGGAACCTCTCACCTGACTGACTAGCTACAGGCAGCTGAGTGGAACTGACCCTTCCTTCTCTCACCTGACTGACTGACTAGCTACAGGCAGCTGAGCGGAACTGACCCTTCCTTCTCTGGGTCCCATCCATGCTGCTGGGCCTGTCACACATGTGGCAGGTGTCATGGGGATTTTTAATTTTTTATATTTTGAGAAAGAAACCACCTCCCTGTCCTATTCTGGCCTCTTCTCCCAGAGCACAGTGACTCCCAGTCCGTGGACAGCACGGATGCCGCGTGGCAGCTGTCATTCTCTGTCAACACTGGCCGCAGCCACTGCTCCAGACAGAGGAGACTTTGTTTACCCTGCTGCCCGCTGCTGTCTGCACAGGAGGCTGGGCTGGGAACCAAGGCTAGCAGATGCTGGTGTTCTCATCCCCCTGACATCCTCCCCAGGACCAGGAAGGTGGTGAAGGACATGCAGTGTCCTTGGGTTTTCCTCTTCTTGCAGCTCCTTGGGGCTGGGGGTGGGGGTGGGTTTCCAGGGAATGTCCTAGGAGTGTGATGAGGTACCCTGTACTGGGGAGTTTCTACAGGCCAGTGGCTGAGCTCAGATTCTGGCTGCATTCTGTTCTGTCAGTTCTCTGTGTGTGTGTGAGCAGGTGTGCCTGTGTGTGTGTGTGTGTGTGTGCATGAGTGTGCATGTGTGTGTGTCTGTGTGTCTGCGTGTGTATGGGCAGAAGGACCACTCTTTTCAGAGATCTCTTGACCCTTAACACTGGAAGGGATCTTAGAGGCGTCTGACCCAGTGTGCCCGTTGAACAGGTGAGGAAACTGAGGTTCAGAGAGATGGCACCTGCCCATCCCCATCCCCCTCCCTTGCGTGTGTGGCCTGCCTTCATTGCCCAGGGCCCCTGTTGGAAATGCTCTCCCTCCTAACGCCTTCCTCCCTCCACCCAGACACCCTGTTTCCCTCCATCTCAGCCCAGTTGGGCAGGAGGGGGAGTGCTCCAGGGCATCCTCAGGCACCACCATCCTCTGCCCCAGGGCGGCTGCTCATCATGTCCTTATCCCCGGCCCATAAGGGACAGGAAAGAGGGACTGTTGGAGTCCTGGGGCCTCAGGGATGGGAGGAATCCCTTCCCATATGCCCAGGCCCATATGTCTGCCCTGCTCACCCTGCCACCGAGGTAAAAGCACAACAGGAGACCCCCACTCACGGGTGACATGCCTTGGGGTCGCCTTCAGTCTCACGACCCTGCCTCACCCCTTTGCCTTGCTCTCCGTCTCCACCCAGCCTCTGTCCCCCATCACCAATCTTTCTCTCTTCCACAAACCCCAAAATGTAACCTCTAGTTGCGGCCGCGGTTGTTTCAATCAATAAAGATGCAGTGTTCTAGAACTCGGGGCCAGCCTGCGAGTGTTGGGCTTAGGGAGGGAGAGAAAGGTGGTGGGCCGGGCAGGGGGGTCTTTCTTCTCTTTGCCACCTGTCACTGTGACCTAGACAGAGGGCGCCTGCGTCCTGTCTGCCCACAGTGACTCTCCTGTTCTATTCATCTGCTCCACAGACGCAAACACTGCTGTCACGTCCTGGAGTCTCCCCCCTAGTGGGAGAGACAGACACAGAGCTAAGGCTGACACCGAGAAGTATATCGTGGAAGCAGAGGGCTGTCAAAGGGAAATTGGGTTCGGGGCTTCAGGGAAAACATTCCTTTTTAAAAGAGACACTTAGTTAAGTGTGGAGCGTGCTTGCAATCCCAGAAATTGGGAAGCCATAGCAGGAAGATCTTGAGTTTGAGGACAGACTGGGCTACATCAGAATGAGTTCATGGTCAACCTAGTGAGAATTTTTCTTAAAATAAAATGTAATATATATATATACATATACATATATATATGTATATATCATGTGTTGTGGGGTTGTGGATGGAAGGTTCAGATGCCAGACCTCACATGGCTCTTGCTGAGGACCCAGGCTCAGTTCCCAAACATGGGGTGGCCAATAACCTCCTGGAACTCTATCTCCGAGGGATCTGGTGCCCTCTTCTGGACTCTGCAGGCACCTGCACTCACGTGTTGCATATACCCACACATAGACACACGTGTGTGTGATTAAAATATTTTTTAACGCTGGGGTATAGCTCTGTGGTAGAGCACTTGCCCCAAATCAGCACAGGTCAGCCTTTCCCATTGTCCAGGTGCCTCAGATTGCTCAGACTTCAGAGCTGTGAGGTCTCTCATGGTCACTAGATTCAGCTTCTTCCTTGGTTCCCCTCAGAAGTAGGCTTGCTAGGGTCACAGCAAGGACAGGCAGTGGCGAGGGAGACCATATTCCTGTGAGTCCTCAAGGAACGATTCCACATCTGGATGGGTGTCATGATGAGGACTGCGATGAGACCAGGCAAGCCGCAGGGAGACTCTGTCTTGTTCCTTGGCTGCAATAAGTGAGGTGTGTAGAGTCACCAGGCCCATGTTTCACACAGGGAAACTGAGGCTTCACAAGGCAACAAGCTGAGGACTCTCCGCCTCTCTGGAGCTTTATCTGTGCTCATCGGAGGCGCCTTCACACAGACACACCTGGCTAGAGACTCACAGCTTGGGTAGACTGACTCACGAGGAGCTAGAAGAACCAAACTCTCTAGAGATTCACACACATGCGCGTGCACACACACAAATGCACCAACCCACACATGCACGCACACACACACACATATGCACGCACACGCACGCATGCACAGGTACACAAAAGAGAGACAGATTCTGCAATGCCAATGTGAGTTGAGTGGTGACAGAGACAGTGTCCTGGGCTATATGGGATCCCTGGGCTCGAGGAAGAACTGATTGCTGAGACCATCCCCTATAGAAACTCCTAGCTCCTGCTGTGAGGTCAAGATGGCCAGCGATCCCTCCTTACACGTCTGTGGAGGCAGAGTCTGACTCCCTTCCCCTCTAGTCTGTACTGGTCGTAGTGATTTTTTTTTTAATACAACTGAATGTGACTTTCAAAGCTGCTTCAGCTCGGGCATCTTGGAATGTCCTATCCTGGAGCCACCTCACACCCAGCTCTACAGAGACTACCAGGAAGCAGGGGGTCCCCCCTGACCACCCCAGCAGGGCCTGGCTTGCCAACCATTTCCGCCAAAGCACCAGAAGATGTGGGAGTGGAGCCGTCTTGGACTCCGGACCAGCCATTACTCCAGCGGACGCAGCGCCAGATGCAAGACGCGTCCGCCCGAATCTCTGACCAGTTCATCATGGGACGGAACGTGACACCCTTGAGGTAGGGGCTAGTTCATTTGTTACAAGCTCCAGAGTTAACCCGGCCCGTATGATTCGTCATCTGTGTCCTTAACCAAGCGCATCCCACCCACGCAGTTCCTCTCCTGACTCATGACGGCTCCCTCAGAACTTCAGTCAACCAGCTATCAGGACCTCAGTTCCATTTCTCCCCCACGAGCTTCCTGTGGCAGCTGCCGGCTCCCACTGATTCAGCCTCTCGAGAGAAGTGGCTGCTGCCTGCCTGCTGTTGCGTGGCCAGCCACACACACACACACACACACACACACACACACACACACACACACACACACAGCTGAGCAACCTGTTGACTAAGCTGCCTGCTGTCACGTGCTACCTCTGATCTAATCAGCTGGGCTGAAGGAAGGCGGTCATGGGTATACGGCGTGGCTGCCGTTTTCTAGAGTGCTTGTGGGTCGCAAGGCAGGGTGCAGGCAGGTCTCGTAAGTCCTTCCTTTCCCGCCCTTCCCAAGGTGGCCATCCATTCCAGGGTCACTGTTTGTGGTGTGTGCGCCCTGAAAGTCTGACAGGTCACCAGCAGGTGTCAAAACCAGGATCCAGGCGGGTGAGGTCGCTGTAGTCCTGTTTGCTTATGTTACCTGGTGAGTGAGAGACTTCTGGGGAGGGGCAACATACACACGTCTATTCACCTCAGAAAGGGGACCCTCGACAGATCAAGGAGGCAATTGGACCCAATTTGGTGAAGCAATGAGGCTTTTGTTTGTTTTGGGGGGGTTACTAACAGGAGTGTGGGTGAGAGGTTTCTCAGAGGAGCAGGCATGACTCAAAAGCAGCTGTATCATCGGAGAGCTCACCCCAAAACTGGTGACGACTCAAGAAAGTTGCACCCCGAGAGCTCTGGGCACAGCTTCCAGGCAGCTCCCCTCTGCAGCGACTGGGTAGTCTCCCCTTGAGACTGTGTGCTATTTCCCTAAAGCTGGGGGGAGCCGGGGGGTTAGCTTTCCCAGACATGCACCCCCACTTTCCTCCCGAACCTCGTGGGCCTCCCCACCCCTCCTGGAGGGAATGTCGCAGTTCTGAGGAACGTGCCCCACAGTTGACTCAACTGTGTTAGTTCTGTAGACAGCCAGGTTCGGAAAGGTGAGGTAGTCACAAAAATTCATAAAGTTCAGGATGGGGGAGGGTCTGAAGAGACATCCAGAAGTTTGGCTTTCGTACGGCATCCCTCCTCAGCCTGATACCCGGCTCCGTGTTCCCTCCCGGGGCTTGTCATATCTTGCTAACCAGCTCATCCCCAGGCGCCCGCCGGGAGAAGCAGAGTCCTTCCCCTTGGGGCTTGGGCTCCAGCTTCTGCCTCTGATGGAATTGTCCCCTGCTTCTGCTTTTCTTTTTCTAGCATCCTGACCTTTTTGCATATGTCCTTTGTTGAAAGCTCTCCACTAACACCTTTTTTAGAAAGAGGCTGGGTAAAAATAAATCCAAGGAAAAAGCCAACACACTTCTCCTTGAAGTCACCTCAAACCCAGGCAGAGGCCTCCCTCCAGCCCGCTTCTCACACCTCCAGCTCCCAGATCCATCTTTCCTGGGCACACAGCCTGACTGCACCCAGCGTGGCTTCCTGCTCTGAGGTCAGCTTGGCAGCTCCCTCAGATGCAAACGCCTGAATCCATCATCGCCGCCGCCGGGACTCTTCAGGTCTTCTCTAAAGATGGCGGGGCAGGGTGTGGGCTTCATGCTCCTCTCAGGTGCCCTGAGGCTAGCGGGAGCTCAGGTGCGTGGATTCTGCACTGAGGAGCCCCACCCCTGAGAGATGAGACCAGAGCTGGACGTGAATGGGGGCAGGGCCGAGAGTGCAGCGTCCACACAGTGGGTGTTCTCTGTCAGCTGGAAAATACATGAATGAGAGAGAATGGCCGACTGGAAAACGGCATGCTGAAAACTACTTCATTCATGTGTGCAAATGTGTTCGTGTGTATGCAGGTGCACATGCGTGTTCATACATGGGCGGGTGTGCGTGCGAGGCCAGGGGACACCCTCAGGTGTCATTACTCATGCACTGTCCACCTTTTTGTTGCTGTTGTTTTTTTAAAGATAGGGTCTCTTGCTGGCCTGGAGGCTGCTCAGAACGTTAGGCTGGATGGCCAGAGAGCTCAGGCTCTCCTGTCTCTGCCTCTCCAGTGAGAGGGTCACAAATTCACATCACCACACTAGACTGGGGCGTGAACTCGTGTCCTCGTGGCTGCATAGTAAGTACTCAACTGTCTCCTCAGCTACCTTCTCATCTTTATAAAAAAAAATCTGTGGTGTTGTGGTGTATGTGCGTGTGTGTGCGTAATTGCATGCAAGCATGCATTTGTGCATGTATGTGCATTCATGCTTGTGTGTGCATGCATGCATTCATGTGTGTATGTGTGTGTGTGTGTGTGTGTGTGTGTGTGTGTGTGTGTGAACTCTGGTTATCACAATAGTGAAAGTTCAGAGGTCCTGAGTCACCTCTAGGCCTTCTGCATTGTGTGGATTCTTCTACATGAACACGTATGATTTTTAATAACCAAGAAGAAAGCATTATTTTCTTGAGAAAACAAAAGGCAGAAGTCACCAAGGGCTATAGATTAAAAGTAAAGGTCACCTTCTGTTCTTCGTATTATTTCCATAGCTTAGACATCACAGACTTTGGGAAGGGGCTTTGAACTTGAGATCTCTCCTTGCTGATTTATTCAGAGAAAAATACTCATGCAAGTGGAAGGCGGGGATAGGAAGAGTAGGAGGGGCCGAGCAGGGACAGGAAGTAGGGCTGTTGAGACAGGTTTTTAATTAATTAACTAATCAACTGTCTGAGTGTGTACATACGGGCACGCTATGCTTGTGGAGGTCAGGGAACACCTGCCGGGTGTCAGTTTCTCCTTCCATCACGTAGGACTGGGGATTGAACTCAGATCACCATGCTTGGTGGCAAGTACCTTTACCCTCTGAGCCATCTCATAAACCTCCCCTTGAGCCAAATAAGAGAAACCTCAAAGAGAATGCGCAAATTTCAGGGAGAAATATTAGCAGGTAGCGTTGTGTCCCAAGTGGCGTGCACGCATGTATGAGACACAGAGGGGACATGAAAGTGTGTGTGTGTTCGTGTGTGTGTGTGTGTGTGTGTGTGTGTGTGTGTGTGTGTGTGTGTGCCTGCCTGCACACCTGCGCATGCCTGCAGCTACCTTTCCCTGTAATTAGTTGTAAAGCGAGTGAGTGATTAAATACCCTGGGGTGGTGGTTGCTGCCATCAGAGGAACAGAGGCCCGGGGAAGGTGTGCTGTGTGGGCTTCTTCTTCCTCCTGAGCCTCTGGTGTCCTCACCCAGAGCCAGGGCCCAAGAGTGAGACTGAGGTCTGGGGCCTGGGGAGGATGGCGGGATGACCAGCCAGGGCTCCCGCGTCCTGTCACTTCATCGAAGTGTACCCTCTCTCTTCTGGCTGAAGGGTACCAAAGCCCTTAGCTCCAGCAAAGGGATGAGAGAAAGGAACAGGGGGTGAGGGGCAGTCAGCTGTTACTCTGGCCCGTGAGCCCATAAACGGAACGCCTGGGAATAGAACCACCCCACCAGCGTTCTTTCCCCGGGGGCTCTGTTACGCCCACTCTACAGACAGGACCCCGTGAGAAGGGCGGTTTGCAGGGAGGGTGCATGGCTGTAGAGGCCGGTGCTTAGATACTGGGTCGGATCTCATCCCACCACCTGTCCAGCACTCAGAAACTCCTTGGACAACTCCGTGCCCGGGCAAACGAGCTTGGACTGTAATAGGATGTCAGGGACTCCCCAAAGGGAGAGATGATGCTTGCTGATGAACCTCAAGGGGGTGTCCTGAGGGAGTTTGGGGATCTGAGGAGGGATGGAGAGCTCTTTGGGAACTTGTGTCCAGTCCAGGGAGAAGGAGCAGGTGGGGACAGCAGGCCCTGGGTAGCTCTTTGTGCCAGACTGAAAGGTTAAGAGAGAGGGCTCCATTCCATATGGAGAGACACCTTGCTCAGCCTAGACACAGGGGGGTGGGGAGGTGCCTTGGTCCAGCCTCAACGAGATGATGGGACAGACTTAGTAGACTTCCTTACCCTCTCTGAGGAACAGATGGGAGGTGAGCGGGGGAGTGGGGGGAGCAGGGAAGAGGAGAGAGGGGGAACCGGAATTGGAATATAAAAAAATAAATTAATCCAAAAAATAAAAAAGGGCTCATGAAACTCACAAGAAAGTTGTAAGAACTCAGAAAAAAAAGTGACAATACCCACGAGGCCGTATCCGCAGTTACATAAATGAGAGCCCGGGGGGGAAGGGGACCCTTCAGTGGGGCTGCCTACTAGCTGGACAGGGAGCTCTAGTGAGCGGTCATCTATGCTGGGCGAGCTGCTCAGTGGTCTGTCTGTCTGTCTGTCTGTCTGTCTGTCTTCCTTTGAGTCACCCACGCTCTAGGCAGTGATTTGGCTCATCGCATTAGACTTGGTTGTTTGGTCTGTTGGCTGTGCCCTAACTGGAGTGAACAGATGTTTGTCTGCGTCTCCCCAGGGACAGTCACACAACAGCAGGTCTTAGGAGGAGGTGGGGAGATTTCCAGAACTTTCCAGGTTTCCACACACATTTGTTTTGTCTTGTGCCTGGTAGGAGGTTCTTGGTTTTTTTTTGTTTGTTTGGTTTGGTTTTTCTTCAACCCACCTCACATCACAGACATATTAAGTCAAGCTCCCACCATAGCTGGGGAAGAAAGGCTGCTAAGCCTCTCAACTTTCCCACCCTGCACATAGCCAGCCACCACAGTGCTCTTGCCCGCCACTGCTGGCCTCTGCCTCAAGAGGGTCAGAGAGAATCTCTGGATTTGCTGGAGGAAGACCCAAGGGAGGAGGCCTAGACTAAGACTGCACCCTGAAGGGCTGATGGGCACCGAGTTCACACTTGTCTGGTGTGAAGACGGCTGAGCTGGCCCCTCAAGGTCAAGTTTCCTGAGAGCTAGGGAAGGGCCCGGGAGGTTTGCACGTAAAGGTCCTTCCTGATCAGGTGACCAATCAGAGAAGAGAATGGGGGTGTTCCCCGAGGACCGCTAAGAAAGAAGAGATGCTGCAGGGCTTTTCGTTTTGCTTGTTTGTTTTATTTTCTACTCTTTGGGGGCCTGCCAACCCAGCTCCCAAATAAATACTTACTCTTATGATGTTTCACCTGAGCATGGCTGGTTTCTGGCCAGCTTTTATAACTTAACTTATCCTGTTTCTCTTTAACTGCTTTGCCTCTGGGCTTTTTACCTTTCTTTATTTTTATATCTTTCTTTCCTTCTTAATCTGTGGCTGGGTGTCTGGGTGTCTGGGTGTCTGCGTGTCTGGGTGTCTGGGTGTCTGGGTGTCTAGGTGTCTGGGTGTCTGGGTGTCTGCGTGTGTCTGCGTGTCTGGGTGTCTGGGTGTCTGGGTGTCTGGGTGTCTGGGTGTCTGGGTAGACCAATCAGGCGTTCTAGGCAGGCACAGTAACACAGCTTCACAGAGTTAAGCAAATGCAACACAAAAGCACGCAACCCATCTTTGTATCACAGAACAAATGTCCCACAGCAAAAAACAAATGTAACACGTCTTAAACTAATATTCCCCAACAGGGTACCTACAAAGGGTCAAGGAGAACCCCGGCATGCATCTCTGTTTCTACTGGTACAGCTGTGCCTGTTGGCTCCCCTCCCCTCCTGCAGTGCTGGGAAGCTCCACTACCGGGGCTTAGGTGGGATCCGATTGGCCTCCTTCTTCCCACATTCACTGGGAGGAGGGCAGGTAACAGGAGCTGTGAGACCAGGACCCAGAGCTTCAGATGACTCGGCCTGGTGCCCGGGTGGGGTAGGGTCAGGGTGGGGAGGGTAGGGGTGTGGGCCAGAGCATCCACCAGAGTGGATGGAGCATTGTACAAAGCTTGGGCTCTGGGCTCTGGGCCCAGGGGCGGGCATCTGACTCACACCAGCGGCATTGGGCTGGGGAGGAGCAGCAGTCAGAGCTCTGGCTGGGGCCTGAGGCAGTGGGCCCTGGTGGAAATGGATTGCAGGGGTTCCAGCTGTGGAAGAGCCACCCTCATGAAGTCCCAGGGGCAGCAGTCCTTCTGTTCTGGGTGTGGGGGAGGCCTGGGGCCCAGAGGTCGTTGGCCTTGCCCTGGACCCTTGTCCCTGCAGAAGGAAATAGGATGGGTCTGGATAGGGACTGTCCTGGGACCAAGGGATGTATGCCAAGCTCACTGCTGTGCCAGGTGGTCTCCAAGCTGTTGGCCATCCACACTCGCTCCAACCTCCTGTGTCCTGAAGATGCTGGGGTCTAGGGTCTAGGCTCTGGGAGAATGGTCAGGAGCTCTGCTCTGCCCCCTTGTGTGCCAGCAGACTCTACAGAACCCCAGATTAGGGCTCTGACTCACTCTGTGGAGACCATGATTCTTCCTCTAGATCAATCTCTGAGCCAATTTTGGAAGCACAGCAGGACGGATTGTAAGGATCAAAAGACACTTGCTGATGGGTAAGTGATTCAGGGGAGTAGTTATGTCCTCAAAATACTCGGGACTCATTATAGCTGAGGGAAGGTTCCAAATCCAGTATGGGAGATTACAGGGGTGTGTCTTCCTCCTACAGGGTGTGTGCTGGGATCAAACTGTCTCCCTTAGGCTGCAGCTCCCTGAGGACCGGCCATGTCCTCCTGGAGCCCCCTAAGGACCAGCCATGTTACCCTCAGACTAGGGACCTCTGGGGACGATCTGTTATCTCCTCAGCCTGGGGCTCCCTAAGACATGTCTCCCTCAAATTAAGGATGTGTCTCCCCAAGACTGGGGTACCCCAAGGACAGACTGTGTTACCCTCAGACTGGGGACCCCTGAGGACAATCCGCATCCCCCTCGGACTGGGTCTCCTGCATGAGACATCATCTTCTGTGTGCATTTCAGATGCAGAATGTTCTCTTGGGCGCCCCTGCGTGTGTTTGCGCCCCTCCCACCCCCATCTCCAGAGCACTGGCTGTGGCGAGGGCTGCAGATGGCATCCCGTAATGCTCGTGGGTGTTTAGGCACCCTGGGAGTAAAGTTTAGCCTCATTACAGCTTGTTTGAGAGAAGAGCCAATTAGAGAGGCAATTTTCCTTGAGCAGTCTGAAGAATGTGTTGATACGCTGGCCAGTCGGATGGGAAGCTGGTAACCTTCTTCACCTCTGCAGGCCTAATGATGGCCCTGGCTGCCCCTCACGCCTCTGCCGGGCCTCTTAGCCACTGGATTTGGGCCAATGGTAGGAGAGGAGCCTTGAGCCCCAGTCCCCCTGAGACCTCTGCTCTCCAGAGGTTACCCTGGCCCATCTCTCTCCATTAACTTCACGCCAGCCTCTTTCATCCTGGTGTGTTCCTTGCTGCGGGGGAAACTTCATTGCTAATTACCTTCTTTGGGGCTAAATGTCTTCTATTGAGTTCTTTGTGTGGAAGGAAAGTGGGACGCGCCCTTAGGAGAAAGGCGGAGCCCCTCCCCCACTCCCCTTTCCCATCCTCTCCCATCTACTCTGCACGGCTGGCGTGCCATCAGCAGATGGAGGGACGACACTGTTCTAAAGCTCAGTGTTGGCCAGGGTACCGCGGGCAGCGAATGAAAGAAACCTGACCAAAGCCACCGCGCCGACACAAAGGGAAGGACTCCAGGTCTCTCAGAATCAAAGCCAGGGTGGAGCTGGAGCCCAGAGCTCTGTGCCAGCCACAAGCAGGCTGCTCGTTTTTTCTCTGGCTTTTGAATCACCCCCACCCCCGTCCCCCGGCCCTCACAGGGCAGTCACCTCTCCTCTCTACCTCTCCACTCCTAGCATTTCCATGAGGAAACAGCTAACCCTCTGCTAGAGACTCCTGGAATAGAATGCTGACTGGCCCAACTTTGAGCACTCAAGGATACATCAGGGGGTGGGGGGGTGGGAGTCCCTGAGAAAGGCCCCCATGCTGGAGTCAGAGCTGGCCTGGTGAGCCCATGCCAGGAAGAGAACAGAGACGGGACTACAGGGTGGCCATCCATCATGGGGACAGACGCGCCCTTCCCCAGGGCGCCCGCCCGTCATCCTGTCACACAAAGAATCTTGAAACAGACGCTAAAGTCCCCATCATTACCACTGTGATTTATGTATAAGTGAGGAGGCCAGGACTCAGAAGTTAAGGACCTTTGCCCGAGTGAGAGCCAGGACTTGAACCCCAAAGTTCTGGGCAACAGGAGTTGGGTAAAGAGGAAGGGCATAGTCTACCTGATGCGGTAAAGAGGAAGGGCATAGTCTACCTGGTGCGGTAAAGAGGAAGGGCATAGTCTACCTGATGCAGTAAAGAGGAAGGGCATAGTCTACCTGATGCGGCAAAGCTTGGGCACGGGACATGGACTCCCAAGCCCAGGCAATCTGCACACATGCACAGTCCTCAGAGGGCAGCTAAGAGCTAAGCAGAGCCCCGGGGACAAGTGGTGTGGTTTATTGAAAAATGTCCCCGTGCACTCTTGGTTCTCGAGAGTGGTTCTGTTTGGGAAGGCTGGGGAACCTTTAGAAGGTGGAGCATGGCTGGAGGAAGGAGGTCACTGGACCTGGGCCTCTGCCTCCCGTTGGTCCTCAGCTTGCTATGACCACCTGTCTCTCACCTCTGCTGCCTTGATGGAGGGAGTGTATACCTTCTCCAACCTTGGATCAAAATAAGTCTGTCCATTTTTCTTTAAAGATTTGTTTTATTTTGTGTGTATGAGTGCATTGCCTGCATGTATGTCTGTACACCATACGCATGCCCAGTGTCTAAGGGAGTGGTGAGCCTCCGTGGGGATGCTGGGAATCAAACCTGGGTCCTTTGCAAAAACAGTAAATGCTCTTAACCAGTAGCCAACTCTCCAGCCTAAGCATGGCCTTCTCGAAGTTGCTCCTTCTTGAGGTTTTGGTTAGATCAATGAATACAGTCCGCAGGCTTTCCTGGAGAAGGCAGTGTCTGCAAACAGCCGGCTCTAGCTGCCCCGAAGAAGAGTTGGATGTTGGGCTGCTGCACCACAAGGATAAATGGGAAGGGAAGGGTGGGTTTCACCAGCGTCCTAACCAGTCACCACAGTGGGAAGCCGGGCAACCGGGGCCAGAAAGGCGGACGTGGAGACCATAAGCAGGGTTGGACTTCACAGTGCTGGCATGAAGACACTGTGGACTTCAAAGGATGTATTTCTTTCATTTTTGCCTATGTGTACATAGGGCCAAGATCAAAGAGTGCAAGTACCTGGAGAAGCCAGAAGAGGGAGTTGGATCCCCTGGAACTGAAGTTTCGGGCCGTTGTGAGCTGCCTGATGTGGGTGCTGGGACCAGAACTCAGGTCCCCTGGAAGAGAAGCCAGGAGCTCCTGACAGCTGAGCCATCTCTTCAGTGCCTGCTCCGCCTCTCACGTGAGCTGTGGGTTTTTAAATGGAAGTGCTGACAGGAGGGAGAACACTTCTAGAGGGTGGGTCTCAAACACACTGAACGCAGCTCCACAGCCCAGACTAAAAGCAGGAGTGAAGCAGTAGGGTTCAGGCTATCGGAGGCAAAGCAGGGCTCACTCACTACCTTAGGAAAGCAGCGTGGGTTGCAGAAGTAGAGACACCATGGGTACTCAGTGAAGAGTGTGTCAGAAGGGGGCATGCCAAGTTCAAATCAGAACACTTGATTCACCTGAGCACAAGCAATGTTTGGGTTGTGGCTGTGTGTGAGCTTAGGTGTGTGCGCACGTGGAGACCCAAGGTTAATGGCAGAATTGTTCTCAATAGCCCGCTCACTCGCTCACTCACTGAGCTAGGGTCTCTCAATCAAACCCAGAGTTCATGGATATAGGTAGTCTCGCTGGCTCTGAGCCTCCCCTGTCTCCACCTTCCAAGCCCATCACACCCACCTAGAATTTTATGTAGGTTCCGGGGATTCAAACCCGGGTCTTCATGCTTGCTCAGCAATCATTTTAACCACTGAGCAATCTCCCTAGCCCTTTACCATTCCTTAAGAAGACAATTTCGAAGACTGAACACCTACTCTGTGCCAGACACTGTCATAAAAAAGCCATGCTGTCTAGGCCATCAGTGCATAGTATGGGTTTCTATGTGTTTGACAAATATGGAAAGATGGAAGCCAAGACCCTGAGAACTAAGGGGACATATCCAAGGTCACACAGCTAGAAAATGAGAGACCTTGATTCTACTTATTTCCCAGAGCCAATGTCTTCAGCCATCCACGCTTGGGACCTCTGTGGGCATGGGTGGACCCCAGGGTTAGGATGACGGGTGGGATTGTGTCTCTGCCATTAGACTCACTGATACATGTTTCATCTTCCTTCACTTTTAGGGGGCCCTTGCTCAGGGTTCGCGTCCTTCAGCCCTGCACTGGGGGTCCTGCAGAGACCGCCTCAGGGACCTGGGTTCAGGCTGGGCACCAGTAGCTTCCTGGGCGTCTCTGCGAGGCGACTCCATAGCAGCGGAGAGCCTGCTAATTAGGACACGCTCTTTACGACTTTGTATTCCGAGATGTCATTTACCAGACTTGGGGCTGGGGGGTGGGAGTGGAGAAGACTTACACAGTTGTTTTTAATTACATTTGGTTTGCTAATTTCTGATAGAAAATAAATATTTACCGAGAGCCATACTTCTTCATTTCACGCCAGCTGACTCCTAGAGTTTATCGGGTGCCCAAACAGGCACGCCCGCTCATCTCCCCCCTCGAGTCCCCACCCCCTTGCTGGAGTCACACTCTAGAGCCAGGAGAGGAGGGGGGAATAGGGAGGTGGAGAGGGGTCAAGTTCAAGTGTGGCCAGTACGTGAGCCCGAGGACACAGAGACAGGACTCCTCAGTCTCCTGTCTCTGTGGGGGTTGTTGCAGAGAGGTCGGTCGGAAGGCAAGGGGGCCTCAGCCCTGATGTGTCTTTCCGGTCTGTCCACACTCATGGGCCACCTCTAAGGATGCCCAGTCTACCGTGTGCTAGGGCGCACTCACTCTGACTCCAAGATGGTCTCTCTGAGGCCCAGGCTCCATGGTGGGCGGACAGCTTACAAGGCAGCTCTGTCAACGCCTGTCTCTCCAACTGGCCTTCATGGGAGGAGACAGCACAGGGGGAGGGAAGAGGCCTGGGAGGAGTGGGGAGAGGGGCTAGGATGTGGCTGGAGGACAAGGACAGACACTTAATGTGCGGTTATGTGTTCAAACACACGTATGTATGCAGATGAGTATACACATGGGCTTGTACACGTGGAAGCCAAAGGCCAATCTCAGGTGCTGTTAGTCCAAAGCCACCCACCTTGTTTTGTTGTTTTTTGGTTTTAAATTTTGTGTGTGCGTGTTTATGTACACTACAGAGTCCAGGAGAGGCCATTGGATCCCCTGGAGAAGGAGTAACAGGTTGTGTGAGCCACCGTAGGTACTGGGAACTGAACTTGGGTCCTCTGCAAGAGCTAGTAAGTCGATGATGCCAACGCCTTCTCCCAAGGTCCCAATGACAAACTGAGGCAATGACTCCACCCCCACCCACCCCCAGAACCGATGAACTCATTGGGCTTCCTTGCAAAGCCTAGGTGAAGGCTTCCTTACATGGATGCAGGCACGTGCCTCCCAACTGGCCGCACCTGGAAAGTCTACCCAACAGGGATGAGGGCTTCCCTGTAGCTACACAAATGGAGCTCTGTCTCGGGCTTCTATACGAGCTAGCCCCGACCCCAGGCCACTTGCCAGGAGATAAGGAAGGAGCAGCTGGGTACTTATGAGGGTGGGGAGGGAGTGGGAGGGGTAGGGAGGGCTGGGGGGGGGCGAGTGGGGGAGTGTAAACCACCACCCAGCCCAGCTGAGACGATCTTTTGCAAGGAGGCACAGCTGAATTTCCCAAGCTGTTGATTTCTTGGCTTGGAGGACAGCCACCGAGAACACAGCTCTTCACTGCTGAATGCTTTCTCCCACCTCGTGTTTTGAGACAGGATCTCTCGCTGGGACCTGGGGCGTGGTCCACGGATCCTCCTGTCACCATGTCACCAGCTCCAGGGTTACAACCAAGCATCACTATACCTGACTTTTTTTTTTAGCGTGATTTCTGGGGCTTGAACTCAAGTCCTCATGCAATTTACCAACTGAGGCAACACCCCCGCCCCGCCCCACCCCTGTAGCCCTACACCCTTCCCTGTGCGTTGTGATCTTGGAACTAATGCCTTCTTGGTACAGAGGGACTGGAACCTATAACTAGCTGAGGGAGAGCAGGCCCTAAGTCTCAGCAGAGCTTATGGGGACTGTCCTTGGTACATGCGCTGTCTGGTGGCGCCCTGGCATCTTCAGCCCCAGTCATGACAGCCAAAGTTGCCTGTGGACAGAGTCGTGTCATAAGCCCATGTGTGCCCTCATTGAGAAACGCTGTTTGAGTAGCCAGGTGGGGAGGGGAAGGGAGGAGCCTCTGGGAGACTGGGAGGAGCCTGGCAGCTGGGAGGAGTCTCGTGGTGCCTGCTGGAAAAGGGATTGGGGGGGGAGAAGAGATAAAGAGAGCTGTGGGCAGAGGAGTGGAGGGGTCCCTGCCCCCAGCATGATTTCCAGATCCATGGTAAGCCAAGACTGTTTTTTTTTTTCCAATTACATTTCAATTTAGCTCAATTACTTTTCCATTATTGTTCAAGCGACTCGGTTTTAATTGAAGCTGGTGGTTCTTATCTCCCTCACCACCCCCACCCATACAAGGGAGAAGGGGGAGGAGGTGGAAGAGGAGAGGGAGGAGGCCTAGGAGCTGTGGCCCCTTTAGGTGAAAGGCCAAGGCTCACCCGGGACAGCCCCCTGAGTGACCAAAGAAACAAAGTTGTTGGCCGCCTCTGACCAGTACAGCGGGCCACTTCCTATGCCTGGTTTTAACACCTGTGGTTTCAGTGAACTCTGTTCCAAAAATATTCACCTGGGCTCCTTCAGGAGGGAGCCGCTGCGCTCCAGGACTTTAACTGTGATGCCTCGTTACAATTGTCTTGTTTACAGTCATCCATCCCTTCTGTGCTTCCTTCATAAACCCAACCTTATGGTGGTGGGCACGCGCATATGCAGATACCTGTCTCGACTTTCAGGGCCTGAGATGGGTCCCAGATCATCTCAGGGGACTTTTGGACCAGACTTGGCTGGCTACAGCCAAGATTCATTTAACCCTTAGCACAAGCCCACGAGGCGCTTTGCTGAGAAAACTGGAGTCCAGAGAAGTGAGGGATTGGTCCTGAGTCTTACGAAGGAGAAGTTACAGAGGCGGGGCGTATCTCAGCCGTGTGGGTCTGAAGCTTGGGTACTGCCCCAGAGCCCTGTTTTACACACACAATATTACATCAGCTTGCTTCTTCCCAGCCCCAGCTCCCTGACCCTTTTGGCTCTCCTTCTTCCTCCTCCTCCTCCTCCTCCTCGTCATCATTCACCCTTCCCCCCCTCTCCAGGGAAACAAAGCTTTGAGGTTGAACAGATCTGAATGAAAGGACCTCCAAACTGCCATGGAAGCCCTGGGAGTCCCCATGTCCTTCTTAACTAGATATGAACAACAGTTCCTTCCTGGGGACAGAATTAAATGAGATGAAGGACGCTAGGAACCTTCCCTTCTATCATATGGGTCCTGGCACCCATCCAGGTGTCAAATCAACGAGTCCGGAGATGTACTCAAACTCAGGGAGGAGGCGCAAAGCCTGACTCTGGGACCCACCTCTCTCTTGGTCACTCTTCCATTGCTGTGACAAAGGCAACACACGGAAGGCTTTACTGGGGATTTACGGTTTCAGAGCGTGAGTCCTCGATCAGTACAGCAGGGAGCTCGGCAGCAGTCATAGCGGACAGAAGGATGCTGGAGCAGTAGCTGGGAACGTACATCCATATCCCAGAGTAGGAGGCGGAGAAAGTTAACCGGGAATGGCAGGGGATTTTGAAACCTCAAAGCCCACCCCCAGTTTGACACACCTTCCCCAACATGGATCGTGTCTCCTAACCCCTCCCAGATGTTTCACCAGCTGGGGGAATCAAGCACTCAAACATGAGCCTATGGGGGCCATTCCCATTTGGACCACAGTACCTCCTAACCTTAAATACCCTCAGCCCTGCAGCAGAGCGGGGAGGACAGCTTAAGTGACTGTCATCGAGCCCTTGGGGTAAGTAAGCATACTGTGTGCTTCCTCTTCCCACACCCCCTTGTTCTGCCCAGGGGAGCTGGAGAAGACCCCGACTCTAAGGTGGGTGCGTGGTTAGCAAGCCTCTGGCCTTGTGGTTATGATATATACATGGGTTTCTCAAGTGAAAAATGTCTTCTACTAGAAATCATGGAATATTAAGCCAAAGGGGGCTTTAGTTTTTGTTTTGTTTTGTTTTTTTAAGTAGCAAAGCCTGGAGGTGGTGATAGCAGTGATTTGAATGACAATGACCCCTATAGGTTTGCTTATTGCTTTTTCTGGTTTTTACGAGACAGGGTTTCTCTGTATTGTTTCGGAGGCTATCGGTCCAGCCCGGCCTCGAACTCACAGAGATCCGCCTGCCTCTGCCTCCCGAGTGCTGGGATTAAAGGTGTGCGCCACCACCGCCCGGCTGCTTATTGCTTTTATAAAGGGCCTGGGTTTGAGTCCCAGCACCCGCATGGCAAGTAATTATCACCTGTAAGTTTTAGTCTGTATAGTAAGTTTAAAGCTAGCTGGAATACGGGAGTGTGTCCCAAAAGAAATACACAGGCAGTTGGGAAGGAGAGACAGGTTTAACTCTGTGAGTTCAAGGCCAGCCTAAGCTGCATATCAAGTTTCTGTTGGCTACATACTGATACCCTGTCTCAAGCAATCGATCAATGCACTAACTAAAATGCATTCCAAAAATAAGTGAGCAGCCCAATCCTGTATCTCTTAAGTAAGTTAAAATTATTTTAAAAACAAATAGGCTGAGCGTTGGTGGCGCACGCCTTTAATCCCAGCACTCTGGAGGCAGAGGCAGGTGGATCTCTGTGAGTTAGAGACCAGCCTGGTCTACAAGAGCTAGTTCCAGGACAGCCTCCAAAGCCACAGAGAAACCCTGTCTCGAAAAACCAAAAAACAAAACAAAACTGAAATACCTAGGCCGTATGGTTTCTCAGCTGAATCCTACCAAACATTAAAAGAACATGCTATGCTTATCCTATGATGTCTTCCTAAAAACAGGAGAGATGGGAATACATCAAAACTAGTCTGAGGGGCTGAGATCGCCTTTGTTTTTAAACAGGAGAAAGAGACAGGAGAAGAAACCCGCAGACTGCCATTCCTCAGGAGCCTAACAACTAAAATATTATGCAAAATACTAGGCAGGTGACTGCATCAATACACAGAAAGAATTACACCTCGGCCGAATGGGGCTCATCCCAGAATGCCAGGCTGGTTCGATATTCAAAAGTCAATCAATGTAGTCCATCACATTAACAACCCACCTTCTCTCAAACGGAGATAATAAGCACGCGCTGCTGTAAGCTGCTGGCTGTGTGACAGTTTGATTCTCAGCGACGGATTAGGAGCCCAGCACAGCTGATGTCCTCAGCTCCCTCCCTGTTCATTCCACAAACCCCAGGGGTAATCACTGGCCCAAATGTAGTGTATGTATCCTTCCTTCTTTCCTTCCCTTCCTTCCTTCCTTCCTTCCTCCCTCCCTTCCTCCCTCCCTCCCTCCCTCCCTCCCTCCTTTCCTTCCCTCCCTCCCTCCCTCACTCCTTCCTTCTTTTCTCTTTTTCTTTCCTTTTCGAGACAGGATCTCATCTTGAACTCAGAGTCTTCCTGATTCTGCCACCCAAGTGCTGGGGTTAAAGGTGTGTGACACCATACCTGGCCATCCTATGTGCTTATTTATAGTTCTACTCAAAATGCCAGGGATTGGGACCCAGGGACTTGTGCATGGCAGGCAAGGACTTTGTCACTGAGTTAAACTCCAGCTCATATTTACAGGCTTTAAAAATTACATAAATCATATCCGCACCGCAGGCAATCCTTCTGTCTGTACTGTGCCTGGGGCTGGCTGTGTAACCCAGTTGTCGGATGCAGCCTTCGTGAAGCCCTGGAGCCCATCCCTAGAACTACATGAAGCCGGGCATGATAGCACTTGGGAGGCAGAGGCAGGAGGGCCAGAAGTTCAAGGTCATCCTTAGCCACACAGCAAAGTGGGAGGCCAGCCAGTGGCACGTGTGATTGCCAGTAACAACAGCAGTGTGTCATGAGACTCGTGAGTGTCAGGACCCGGCTCTAACTGCTGTGTGGCCCTCCACTGCTGTGGGTGATCCATCTTCCACGGTAAAAAACTCATTCGTCTCCAGATTTGTCATTTGTCACAAAGTCTAGGCAGGAACCTTCCTGCGAGTGTCTCCAGGTATGAATGTGTTGGAGTTTCTCTGGGGACAGAGAGAACTACCTGGTCCTTCTCTGTTCAAAAACTCCTGCACCAGGGCCCATACGAAGGTGTCAGTCGTGGCGAGTGTGTCTGTGCGTTTCAGAAGGGTAATAACAACAGTGAGATGTCCACAGGTCCTGTCTACGTATGAACCGAACTGAGCGGAGCCCTCACTCAATCGAGGAATGTGTTCATAGCAAGGATTCAGGGTGCTGTTCTTGTCCCTTCCTGATGGTCTCATTCCCTCTCATTTTCTGCCTGGCCTGCGAAGCTCCTTTCCCCTCCGTACCCTCACCCAATCCCAGCAACTTGTCAAGGTCTGGGGAGGGGGCGTTAGATAGCATGAAACGACAGACACCCCTGCCTCTGGTATGATCGAGGGGCCGGGGGCTGCAATGGAGTGGGAAGGCAGAGAGTGGAGAAAGGAGAACAGGGAGAAGTTGGGGGACAGGGCCACTGGAGCCTCCGCAAGCTCAAGAGCTTTGCCGCCTGGAACAGCGTTGCCAGAAGTGTGTTTGAGCATCAGGGGTCCCCTAAGACATTACCACGTGTGCACGCACACCTGTGTAAGCGAGCACACACCGCACCCAGCATGCATTCATGAACATGAAAGCTTCTGCATTGTGCACAGCACTACACACACCTCATGTCATGGGCGCGCGCGCGCGCGCACACACACACACACACACACACACACACTATTCCTGCTCTTTCTCAGTCCAATAAGAGAGCAGGGGATGATTTATGCCCAAATTCTCTCTTCAAGGTCTCAGGCTCTGCCCAAGGCTTTAGAAGTTCAACCTTGAAGAGTTTCATTCCCAGCTGAGGGTGGTGGCTCATGCGGATGACTACAGTACCCAGGAAATGGAGACAGAGGATCCAGAGTTCAAGACCAGCCCAAGCTACAAAGTGAGACCCTCCCCGAATTTGCTTTTAAAGAGAGGGGTGTGTGGCAACGCATACCAATAATCCCCCATCTCGGGAGCCTATGCAGGAGAATGACTTTATGTTCCAGAGGCCAGCCTGGCTACAAAGTGAGTCCCTCTCTCAAAAGAGAAAAAAAAAGGTTTTCCTTCTGTTTAGAGCTCTGATTTTATACCATTTTCCACCTAATTGCACCCTTTGGGCTGTTATTTGTTTTTTAGCAGAGAAATAGCTGTCTTTTTTTTAAGTTAGAAAAATAATCCCAGCTGGAGACTCAACTCTGCTCTTGCAGAGGACCTGAGTTCAGTTCTCAGCACCCATGTCAGGCAGCTTACAGTTACCTATGACTCCAGGTGCAGGGATCAGACACCATCTTCTGTCTTTCATGGACATTACACTCAAGTGCACAAACCCACCCACACCTACACACACACACTATATATATATATATATATATATATACATATATTTAAAACTAGAAGCAAATCTTATTTCATGAAAAAAAATTCTTTGCTGCTCAAAAGTTAGATAACATAAAATAACAAGATAAAAACCACAGAGGAAACCTGGTGCCATCTGGAAATGGGTCCTTCTAGAAGCTTCTTCCTTCTAAATAGACACAATCATCTCCCTTTTCCTAAATGTCTCCTAATTTGTCTTTATTTGGTAATAAATGTTTTTAGAAGCTTCTTTGATAAATAAAATTAACCAGCTAATCCTGTTTTTAAAGTCTATTTAGAAGTGCATGATGTTGCATGCTCTGGTCTGGGTACACTGTATTTTCTGAATACAGTTGTCACAGTGTCTCACAAGTTCTTCTAGAACCATCAACCTCACTGAAGACAGGAGGCTCTGTGTCCCCATGGCAACCCTGGACTGACCCTGATGGCTGATTTGACTACTAAATACTGTGACTTTGTTTTTAGACAAGATCTCATGTAGCGTAGCCCAGGCTAGCCTCCAAGTCAATATGCCACCGAAAGTGACCTTTGAACTCATGAGCCTCCAGCCTCCACTTCCAGGCGTGCTGAGACTCCAGACAAGTGCCTCCACAGCAGGTTTATGTCCTCTGAATTCCATGCAGCTCTGTGGGACACGTGCATGTGTGTGTGCATGTGCACATACACAATCAATAAGTGTAATGATAACTTTTAAAGTATAAATAAACTTACAAATCTCTTCCCCATGGGTTGTGGGGATTTTCCCATATAAACCACAGAGCACTGACAGATTTGTCCGTCTGGGCATCCTGGCATGGTCTTGGACCCAGTGAGGTTTTCCCTTGTGAACAAGTAAGACAGGGGCGCAGGGGTGTCCCATATATTCTTTGTTTTTTAAAGTGGCTTTTTACATTTTTGTTTTTGAGATTTTAATATAATTATATCATTTCCCCTTTCCCTTATCTTCCTCTAAAGCCTCCTATAGACACTCCTTGCCCTCTATCACATTGATGGCCTCTTTATCCACTAATATGCATATAAACATACATTTCTACATACACAGGCACTGGTGTCTTAAACGGTGGTTGGAGGTTCTCCTCCAAGATCCATGACTTCACTAGCTCTGGCTAGTTGTTTGGGTTTCCAGTGCTGGTTCCGACTGAGGACAATAGCAATAGCCTAGTCCCATACATTTTTATTATTAGCGTGTCCCAAGCACCAAACAGCTTTGGCTACCAAGCCAGGATGAACTAAGGCATGGTTTCCCTCTCGTTGAGCTTAAGTCCAATCAGAAAAGCGTTGGTAACTGCTGTGATGTGTGTGCCACTACTGCACTCTTAGGGTTATGGAGCCGTGCTGCTCCCTGCCCTGGTTCACAGTCATTTATGCCCGGGTAGGACTGAGGTTTCCCTTTTGTGGAAGCTACCATGATGCCTTCTGGTGCCATGAGAGCTAGACCTAAGGAGGAGGCGTTCAGGTCAGCTCCAGTGCAGGGGTTTCTGAGTCTCGTACGAGAAGTGCATTGTACTGACCCGCAGGACACTCATCGTGGGTCTGGTGGACACCTAGGAAAAAGATGGGGGGCAGGGGACACAAGGACAGATGCCAAGACAAGAGTCTGCCAAGGCGACAACTCTATTCATTCCAAAGGGATTTATATAGGGGAAGGGAGGAGGGGAAGGAATGGGGGGTGTGCTGTAGCTGCGGTGAACCTGGCAATAGCCTGGTCCCATACGGGTTTTTTGTTTGTTTGTTTGCTTTATGTGCTCTAGGTATAGAACAGCGTTGGCCACCAATCTAGGCACTAAGTTGGGATGAACAGAGAATGGCCATTGGCTTTGCCTCTCTCTCTATAAGAACACCAACAACAAGGTGTGTCTTTGCCTGTTGCCAGGGGCAGCGGCCCCATGTGCTCTTAGCAAGGGAGGACACACAGGGCTACACCTATACTGGGCTCAAACTCAGGTCCTGTTGCTTGGGCAGCAAGCGCTTTTCTGACGCAGCCGTCTCCCCAGACCAGGAACTTGGGCTTTAAGATACGCACAACCCTTAACAGTTGAAGGCTCATCTTTGGAAAACCCATCGGGACCCTCCAGGCCTAGACACACAAAACACGGGCAGGCTCAGTAGGCGGGTAGTGATGCCTGTGGAGATGCGTCTGTCTTATGCTCCATCTTTCCTCCAGGCCCTGGGTTGACAGCCTAGAATGCTGAGTGCTTGATAGTTCCTGCTCTTCTTTCTAAAAAAGAAAAAAAAAAAAAAGAAAGAAGAGAAAAAGCTCCACAACTCTATTAAAATAACAGCATGATATAGTTAATTATTCCCCCTAGAAAGTGAAAACCTGCAGGAGCACAGCTCACCCAGCTCCCCGCTGCCTCATCCTGTTCCCTGAACCCCTTCCTGGCCCTCATTATTGTGCCCACCCCGGGAGTTTTAAGTGGTTCTGAAGATTGCCTGAGACACAGCCCAAAGTCCTGCTTGAGATACTCGAGACTGTCACCATCTGGCCCCTCCCTACACTCTTGACTCGATTCACCCTCGGGGTTCTCCATTCTCTACCAACTGGGCTGTCTACATCCCACCCTTGTCTCTGCCCTGGCCACACTCAGCTTCCTCCATGAAGGCGGCTTCGACTGCTGCAGCATGGAGTTTCTTAAAGTAGACTCAAACCATCAGCATCGACGTCATACAGCATGTGTGAGGAGCATGGGGGGGGTGAGACACTGATGCACAGATGTTTTATGGCAATCTCAGGACTCCCATCATGTAGCACACTGTCCCTTTGTAACTGTAATGGTTAGCTTTGTCAACATAACCTAGAATCGCCTGAGCCTGTGCGCATCTCTGCAGAGTGTCTGGGTTACTAATGTCGATCAATATGGGAAGGCCCAGCCCACTGTGGGCAGCAGCACTCCCTAGGCAGGGAGTAAGAATGGAGAACTTGAGCTGAGCACGAGCAAGCAGTTGAGTGGTTGCGTGTTCATTTCTCTCTGCTCTTTTTTTTTTTTTTTTTTGGTTTTTCGAGACAGGGTTTCTCTGTGGCTTTGGAGGCTGTCCTGGAACTAGCTCATGCAGACCAGGCTGGTCTCAAACTCACAGAGATCCGCCTGCCTCTGCCTCCCGAGTGCTGGGATTAAAGGCGTGCGCCACCAACGCCCGGCTTCTCTCTGGTCTTAACTGTGGATGTGACGACTAGCTGTTTGAAGCTCCTGCCTTGACTTCCCCATGAGGACTGTAACCTGGAGTTCTAAGCGGCAATAGAACCCTTTCTCCCCAAGGCTGTCAGAGCCTTTTATCGCAGCAACAGAAATAAAACTAGAATAGCAGCCAGCAGTCCCTTTCTGACCCCTTATAGCACTTGGCCTCCACCTCTCCCTTAGACACAGCTGATGCTGGAGCCTAATGGGCTGGCCACTGCAAAGAGCCTTGTCTCTACAGAACACCCCAATCCTCAGCCGTCCATGTTTCATGATCTGGGGTTTGGGAGAAGGTAGGGAACTCTTTGAGACTGCCCTGAAGCACGTGCGCGCGCGTGCGCGCGCGCGCGCGAGCGCGCACACACACACACACACACACACACACACTGGGATTGTGTGGGGAGAATAGACAGAGAACCCCACCTGAGATCCCTGCAAGCACTAAAGTGGCTGGTGTCCCTGACCTTCAAAGAAAGTCACTACAAATCCTCTTTGGAGGAGAATGTTCCACCTTAGTCCTCCAGGAGCCTCGCAGACTCAGGTCAAACACAAGCCCATGACCATGGGGCTGGAGAGATGGATGGCTCAGGGCTCAAGACATGTTAGGTGTCTCTCACCTGCCTCTAACTCCAGCCCCAGAGGACCCAACAACCCCTTATGGTCACTTTGAGCAACTGCACTCATGTGCACATACTATCATACACTCACACATACAGAGAATTTAAAAATAAAAAATAAATCTTAAGAAAATACTCTCAGAATCAAAGTTGGAAAAAAAAAACAAGAAAGATGAACATAGTGAGTCAGAGCTAGAAGATATCATAAATGACAGAGACAAATGCCCAAAGGGTTTCCAGGGTTATCAGGTGCTGACTATAAAATAATCATGCACAAAAGCAATGGAAGATAAATGGATAGGTAGACAGACAGACAGACAGACAGATAGATCTATATATGCATGAGACAGAATCTCATGTAGCCCAGGTTGGCCTCATATCTGCTGTATGGCTAAAGCTGACATTGAAATCCTTTAATTTTTTTACATTTATTATTATCGTATGCATTGCCTAATGGAGTGAGCACATGCACCAGTCTGCACATGTAGGTCAGAGGACACCTCACAGTGATCGGTTCTCTCTTTTCACTATGTGAGCCCTGGGGATAGAACTCAGGTCGTCAGGCTTGCCAACAAGTGTCTTTACCTGTTGAGTCATCTCAGCGGCCTGAGTGCATGTTTCAATATTCAGAAGACACGAGGACGCATCAGTCTCCTCCAACCCTCAGATACCCATTTCCCAATCAGAAGGCAATCATGAATCCCAAACATTTGCAAATCTTGCCAAGAAAAATTAACCCATACACAGAAAAACCATGATGTTCTTAGCCCCCTTCCCCCAGACTTTTAAAAATCTTGGACAGGGTTTTATGCAGTTCAGGATAGCCTCAAATTGTCTGTGTAGCTGAGGATGACCTTGAGTCCTCCTGCCTCCAAGAGCTTTTGAGTTACAGGTACCTGACTCCTTGCCTGGTTTACTCAGTGCTGGGGATCAAACCCAGGGCTTTATGCATCCTAGGCAAGCACCTCGCCTGTTGGGCCAAATCACCAACCCCTCCATCCCATTTTAGCACAAAGGCTACCTGCTCTTCAGGCCACTCCCCCTTACTCTGTCCCTTGTGGCTTGTCTTGGTCCTCGTGAGTGTTTATTTATAAAGTCCCTGTTTACTGAATTCCATCTTGATGGCTGTACCACCACCTCTTCCAGCCAGGTGCCTGACAATCAATTGCTTTGCTTGCCTTTCGTTTGAGAGAGCTCTGGTAAAATACTTGGGTGTGGGTCCTTTCTCCTGGGGGTGAGAAAGTGGATGTGAGGATTGTCAACTTCCCTGTCAACTGGGGAGTCAGCTGCAACCCTCTTCAGGAAACTGCCCTGCATTAAGCCCCAGCCAAAGCCACCTCCATCCTTGGGGCAGAAGGATCCACAGGAGCAGCATGACTTCACTGTGGGACATCCTTCACCAACCCACAGGTATCTGGCCAGCCCAACATTCCCAATAACCAGATAATAACGGGATAGACTGGCTGCGGAAGAAAATTCTCAGTGTTCCATGCACTGAGGTTTGGGTAGATGTCCAATATTTTCAAAGGAAAGCACAAAAGAGCGTGCATACAGTAGGTGTGCAATCAGTGCTGGAGGTATCTCTCCCTCCTGACCCAGAAGAGGAAAGGGCTTTCCGCAGAAGGTCATAGAGAGCAAGATAGACAGTCTTACTATGCTGCCGGGGTCGGGGGGCATATCCAGGTGAGCAGTGGGTTGCCTGCCTAAGATGGGCCACAGAGCCTGGCAGAGGCAGGACCACCCTGATGTCTTACATCAGACGTGGGGGGAACTGGGACCAGGATGGGAGAGGGCACAGACTAGAGAGTGAGGTCAGGTGCTTACTTCCTGAGAGTCTGTCACAAGGGGAGGGACCTTAAAGTGGCCACGGTTGTCTCCTCCCAAGACCTCTGGCCCTCTATCTTATTCCACTGGAGGGGAAAATATACAAAGTTGGACTCTAATGAAGCAAGAAACATAGCTTCAGTCCCTCCCTCCTGTCCACAGAGGGGCTCTGCCTCAACCCAACCCAGTCTCCTCCTCAAAGGCCAATCTGGCCTTCAGAATCCAGCAGGAGAGGGAAGCGGAGAACTATTTCATTGAAGGCGTGGAGGTGCAGACTCCACGCTCGCCCAGGTTCCCCTGTCTAGGCCGACAGCTCTGTAAACACACCTCCCAAGACACTAAGTGTGCTCAACATCATCAGCATAGTAGCTTCTGAGACGCGGTGCTCCCAGGTCTCCTGAACCCCACCTTGAATAAGAACAAAACTCTAGATCAGGGCTGGAGATGGGGATATGGGAGGGGCAGGCAAGGGCAGCTTTGCTAGCCTGTCAGCCCAGAGGTCAAGTTCACAGCTACCCAGCAAGGAGCCTCCACATCTCTTCCCTCTCACCTCTTGCCCCCAAGCCCCCTTCTCTGGCCCAGCAGTCACAGCAGCTTCACACAGGCCCTGTGCAAAGAGTCCCCAGTTTGGGGACCTGCAGGAGGGAAGTGGGGTGTGAGGAATGGACGAGGTTTGCAGCACCCCGTTGTCAGCCTTCTCTGAAGCGTCCCCCAGACCACCCTTCCTGACCCCTTTGACTTTCTCTCTCCTGGACACTCTGGAGGCCCTCAAGGCCACCCTAAGCCGCCAGACTCCACTCCACGGAGAGGGAATTCAGTTTCTTAAATGTCCGCCGGATTCTTACACCGCACAAAAATAACTGTGCACTAAATAAACTTTAATAACAGCCTGGCTTACCTAAATCCCGCTAGCTAGATCCTGCCAGGGCTCCGAGGCTCTGTGCACCCCTGCCTGGACAGTCCCCCCACTCCCCCTCCATCCTCCATCCGAGCACCCCTTCTTTAGGAGGCCTCTCCAGCTTTTCGCAGCGGAGGCGTGCCCCCCCAAACACCCCTGACAGTCAGGCTCACAGATGGGATGCTGTCTCCTCAGATTCCCTTGTTGCCTCTCTAACCACTCCTCCCAGCACCTTGCACCACAGGGAATGACCTTCTTGGAAGCAGGGTGTTTGCATATGTGGTGAGTTAGGATGAGGTCATCTAGGGGTGGCCCAGGTCACTGTCAAACACTCCTGGGACCTTTCAAAAAGATGACTGTGGGAAGAGGAGGACATTCAGGGGAAGCTGGTATGCAAGCAAACGTCCAAGATGGCGGCAAAGCGGACACAGGGAGAGAGGCGGCAGCTGCTGTCCTGACAGGGTCCACAGAAGTCCCGCAATGCCACCCTCTCTTTCCCCACCCGAGCCATCCTGAACTGGAAGGAAGTCTGCCGTTAAGCCAGTCTGGCATTTTTGTCTGTGAGCATTGTGCAACCTAGGGCATCACTCCTCACAAGGCTGCCCTGAACTCCTGGCTACCGCATTTACACTAGGGGAAACTGAGTCCCAGAACTGGTCCAAGGGCAGAAGCTTCCTGGTTCTAGAGCAGTGATTCTCAACCTTTCTAAAGCTGTTCCTCATGTTGCAGTGGCCACCAACCATAATACTACTTTCGTTGCTACTTCTTAACCGGTTTTGCTACTGTTACGAATCGTAATGTGAATGTCTATGTTTTACAAGAAGCCTTGACCCACAGGTTAAGAATCAATGCTCTAGAGCCCCCCTCCTTTTTTCTGAGACAAGGTCAAATGTAGTCAGTGCTGCCCTTGAGATGAGGATCCCCTTGAACTTCTGATCCACCTGCCTCCACCTCCCTCCCCAGTGCTGGAATTACAGGTATGCGTGACCACGCCCCGGTGCTTGGGTGGAACCCAGGGCATTATCTTTTTTTTGTTGTTTTTTGTTTTGTTTTTTGAGACAGGGTTCTCTGTGGCTTTGGAGGCTGTCCTGGAACTTGCTCTTGTAGACCAGGCTGGTCTTGAACTCACAGATATCCACCTGCCTCTGCCTCTGGAGTGTTGGGATTAAAGGCGTGCACCACCACCACCCACCTGGCTGGAACCCAGGGCATTGTCATGCATGCTAGGCAAGCATTCTACCAGCTGAGCCACGTCCCAGCTCCCAGACACCGTGTTCTTAACCACTAGCCTGCAAGCCCTTATAGTCTAATAATTAGTAGTAACGAATAATAACATCACGGAATGAATGCCTCCAGGCTGGGAACTCTGGTGATGCCCACAGCACCATGAGAGAGGAAGAATCTCCCAACATCCTCAGGGACTGGTCCAGCTCCTAACTATAAAGAAGCAGGGACTCAGTGTGGGATCTGCTGCCTCTAGATAAAGACACCCATTACAGTTCCAGGAGGGTGTGCACAGCTCTCCCCTGGTCCGACTCCTCAGGGCTCTAGCTAGTCACCTGTGCTCTATGCCCAAAAGGATGCCGTGTCCTCAGTGGGTGGGTGGGGGCTCCACAAATGCCTGGGGGAAGACAGACCCCACGTGTGCCTGAGATGTAACACAGCAGCCTCCTTGGGTCTCATAACCACATTTCATCCCCAACTCTCCCGTATCGACGGAGTCCTCATCTCAGCCTGCTAAATGCCTGCCTCATTTTCCACTCTATTGACAGACTCCATTTGACTTAACTGGCCCCCATCGTGCGGCAACCGGGAGGTTTCTTATTACTCTAAATGATGGGGAGGAGCAGGCGCAGGGCCTGGGCTTCTTCTGCAGGTGCCTCCCAGAAACAGGGCTTCCCCGTCACCAGGATCACCTGGACAGCTGGGAGAGGATCAGGGACAGGCTCGGGGCTCAGTAGGCATCACTCTGTCCCCGTCACGCTCCTGTCCCCCCAGGAGGAGCGTGCCTCTCTGCGTTGATCCTGTGGAGGGGACACAGATGCAGTGCCCTGCTGACTCTCCCTGCCCTGCCCTGGGTCCCACCTCACCTATTTCAATCCTTCTCCAAGGCAGAGGCTGCAACTTCTTTCTGAATACTGACAGGGCACAGCCTACCTTATCCACCCTGCCCCCGCTGACCTTACACGTCAGCCTTACCCACCCTGCCCACGGCCTCACTTTACCCACCGCGCCCATCCCCCGACCTTACCCACTCCATCATTCCCGATCTTATCCACCTGAACCCTCTAGGGCTGGGATGAAATCTGGGGAGCCATATGCTGGGGACCCAGCCATAAACAAAGGAGCTGATGTTCAGAGTAGACAGGTGGGCTGACACACAGAGGAGTCGGGCCCCACAGGTGGGTGAGCATCTCGGTAGCTGGGGACGACTTCAGTGACTTCAGCGATGCAGGGATGCCTGATTGGGAGGGGCGCCTGAACAAAGGGAACCGTGTGGGCCTGTGGGGACAGAACTTCCCACGCCAAGAGAATACGTGAGCATGAAGGTCTCGAGGCAGGAGAGGCAGGCAGGCACTCTCCAGCAATAGCAAGGAGCCAGTATATCTGAGTGGGCAAGGTGACCCATGGGGCAAGACTTCAGGGCCTGCCTGGAAGCTGTGCATCTTAGGCTGGGCCACATAAATGCATTCCTAGAGTGGGGCATGGACTGGCTTGCTGTCATAGATCCCCCTGGCCGCTGTGAATACAATGGGCAGGGAGCAGGACACGAGGGTGGCAGAGGGGAAAAATGTGATAATTCAGGAAGGGACAGTGTAGCTTGGAACAGATTGTGACAATGGAGCCCGTGTGCACATATGAGTGTGCACACACACACGCGCGTGCACACACACACACACACACACACTAAACAGTTATTCCAGATTTCATTCATTTGTTTGTTTGAGATAAAGTCTCACTATGTAGCCCAGGCTGGCTTGAAGTTTACTATGTAGTTCTAGGCTGGCCTAGAACTCATCACGATCCTCCTGCCTCAGTCTCCCAAGTGCTGGAATCTAAGGCTTCTTCTTGAAGTTATTCTGGAGGCCCCGAGACGGGAAGGGTCTCATCCAAGCCGAACAGAACATCGAGTCATAGGCCCCAAATCAGTCTCAGCCTCTGCAGCTGGTTTCTGTCCCAGCATCTCTCTCTACCCTCACCTTTGTGTTAGGTGTCCCCTTTGTCATCTCTGTCCCCAGAGCACCTCTCCATGCCACACACACACCCTCTCCTGGCCCTCATCCTGCGGCTTGGTGTTCATTTTCCCTCTTGTCAGGCCCAGTTTGGAACAATCTGGAACATAATTACTGATGAATTAGCAACATGAATCTCAGCAGTTGTCACCTTGTGTCCATGAGATCCCAGAAGGGGGCCTTGCCATCCGATCTTCAACCTCTCAGCTCCTCTCCCGGGACAGCGAAGGCTGTGGCTGCCCTGGCACCACTCAGGAAAGTTCATCTTTGCCGATTCATTATTGAACGGTTTGTTTCGCACCAGGAGGTGATAGGAGAAGGAAAAGCCGCCTGTTAAGTTGGCACCTTAATTACAAACTCGAGCATGCGTGCAGGCACCACAGTGGGTGGCATCACGTGCCCCTGAGGGTGGGGAGAGGGAACAAGGTTGAGACCTGACTGTGTGGCCCTGACTCGGGTTCCTCTGGATTGTGCTCCATGGACACACCCACACGGAGTTCTCAGAGTCCATTTACAAACGGGGAAGGGGACAGAGAGACTTGAATGGGGTCACAGGGACACCATGGGTGAGACTAGAGGTGTCTTCAAATCTTGGTGAGTTTAGGCGCCCGTGAGTGTGCTCAGTACGGAGCCTCGGAACATCATCTCAGGCCTCTCTCCTGCATTTTCTAGCCACACTGGTCCTTTTGCTACACTTTACAGTGCGGGCACCCTGGCCTCGGGGCCTTTAAAGCAGTGGGGTCTCCTGTGTGGCGCGTCCTCCTTTCTGCTCTGCTCACTCCATCGCCCCCTGCAGGAGTGAGATCGCCTTTCCAGAAGGTTCCCGGGAGAGAGCCTTTTTTAAAATTGTAACCTTCGCCAGTTTCTCTTTCTGGTGTCCCCTGCACCCCCACCCAAGACAGTGCATTAAATTCGAAGCCGTGTGTTACTCACTAGTTATTACGTGACTCTTACCACACACAGTATAAGGTCCACAAGGCTTGGGAATTGTGTGTCTCGCGACTACCCGCTTCTCCCTCCAATCCCCGTCTGTGTCACCAGCAATAAGACCTGTGCCTGGCGCAAAATAAACGCAGTTAATCATTGTCAAGTGAATGGGCGGATGAGAGAATGAATGAAGAGCTATTCATGTGAGATCCTCCAAATGCGGGAAGATCGGGGCTGATCCCTTCCCCAGAACAGGGTTCACACAGTACCAGTAATCTGGGGGAGATTCTTGGTAGAAATAGGGGTCTCCCATCCAAAGAGGAAACTGCTGGAAAAGTCATTTTAAAAAGCGAGAGCTCCTGTTGATTTCGTGTCTGCGCATGCCTCGGGGCTAGCAGGTCTGCTGGGCCCCTCCATCAGTCTCAGGCAGATTGGTCCCCACACCCCTCCCGACTCTCCCTAGGGAGGGGACAGGAGCAGGAGAAGTTGCAGACACTTTGATTAACTCCCCAGCAAGAGTCCCCACGCCTGTGTCTCCCTCTCATCCCCCCTAGGCAGTAAACCCGGACAGCGCGCTGGAGGATGGGCAGGGGCACTGCAGGGGGAGGGGCGCCGGGGGCCCGCGACTGCGAGTGGGTGGAGAGAAAGGACTTTGGTCCTCATCTCTGCCCTCACTCCAGGCCTGAGGGTTCGGGGGCCCTGACAGCTGCAGCCTGCTGTCCCCGCCACGTCCCCTCACCCTCTCCTTCAAGCTGGGCTGTCCCTCCCCACCCCGAAACGAAGATGGTGATTTTTTTTTCTTTAGAGCCAGTTTTTCCCCAAATCTCTGGAGATGCTGGGAGCTGCTGTTTCCATGGAAACCTTCCCGCCAACCTCGCGGAGGTGGAGTTGGGCGGCCGCCCCCGCCCCTCCGCCTGCGCAGCCTGGCTCTAGCCCGCAGGGGGCCCAAGTTGCGAATCATCCCCCTCCCCACGTCCCCAGTGGGGCTCCCAGACTGAGCAGGGGGAAAGGTGGTGTATTTGGCTTTGGCCTGGCCTGGGACCAAGCAGGCCAGGGGGATGGGGCTGCTAGAAGCAGGTGGGGCAGGCTGCAGGTTCTCACAGCATCTTCCACCCCAACAACTGGCAAGGCCCCCTCAACCGGGGACCGACCCTGGGGCTGGGTTTTTATTTTGTTTTGTTTTGTTTTTTTCCTAAGAAATACTTGAAAGCTCCCATTTATCTCTGATCTGGGGGGTTCCCCTCATTTCTCGCACCACTCCATCTGAATTCCTCAGGGCCCAGGCATTCAGAATGTAAATGATAAAACCCACAAAAAAAAAAAAAAAAAAAAAAAAAGCAAAACTCTATGCAACTCAGGTGGGAAAGAAATTGATCCGGAGGAACAGAAAGAGGGAGGCTTCTAGAACAGCCCCCTGTGGGGGGAGGGGACAGTTTGAGAAAGCAGGCTTGGAACCTGTCCAAACAGACTGGCTGGGGAGGAGGCAGGGGATCCTGCCCTCCTCCCCCGTAAGGGGACACTGGGCCTAGAAGGCCACACAGGGGCTTCTGCACAAACACCCCGTGGAGGCCCTGTTTTGGCATGGCTCCCTCCAGGTCCCCTTGCTGGGCAAAGGGGTGATGGAGGCAGTTTTCCTGGGTGACAGAGTGCCTTTCTCGCTGTCATGGTGGTGACACGAATCGATGACTATTAAAATTCATGAAATTACACAAAAATGAGATCGGTTTTACTGTGCATTAATTTAAAATGTAAGGTCCCAGGTCCCAAAAAATATCCTCTAGTGGCCAAGATGGATCACGGTCTAGCTGGCGAACCAGTGACCAGGTCAGGTACAGAGGACTCCTTCCTTTCTGCACACATTCGATCCCAGAATGGGCTGTGGCTCTGCCTCCCAACAGGATTCACCGAGGCAGGAGGATTTCCAGTCTGAGGCCAGCCTGGGCTACAGGAAGTCTCTATCTCAAAGCAAACGCAGAGGCAGGGTTCCGGGTATGGTGTGTGTGTGTGTGTGTGTGTGTGTGTGTGTGTGTGTGTGTGTGTCCAGGCAGAGAGCGGCCTGCTTCGTGGGAGAAGCACTCGGATGCCTCTGGGCTTCTGAGGGAAAGCCCTCCCACCATGGGGACCCTGAGTCAGACCATCAGCCCCAAAGTCACAGGGACCATGCAGGACTGTGGGTATGATGGTGGGGGTGCCTTGTGAGCTGTTTGAGCACACGCTTGTGTCCGTGTGCACACACTGCCCAGTCTAGCCACAAGTAGGGATGCATGCTTTGGGAGTAAGCGGGGCCATGGAGGGATGGAGGGATGCTGTTCTTGAGAGGGCCGTCTGGAAGGGCTGTTACAAGTGGACTTGTGACCTGTGACACTCACGTCTCTGGTCTCTTTCTCTCGTCTCTGTGCACTTTTCTAGGCTGGCTTCTCTGGTAATCTGTGTCCTACCCAGTCTTCACTGTCTCATCTTCCTCCCTCCCCGAGTGGCTTATGACACGGGGCAGTAACCAGCGCAGGATGGGGGGACAAGGAGGCAAATCTGCCACAAGTGTGAGGGGTGTCCAGATCTTATTAATGTGTCTATTTAATGTGTGCGCATGTACACACACACTCACACATACACACACACTCACACATACACACACACTCACACACACACACACACACTCACACACACACACACACACACTCACATGCACAGGTGTATACATGAAGGCCGGAAGTTGGCATTCAGTCTCCCTTTACCTCTTTCCACCTCAGTTTTTTGAGACAAGGTCTCTCACAGAACCCAGGGCTCACCATTTCAGGTAGACTGGCTGGCCAACCAGCTCCCGGAATCCACCTGCCTCTGTCCCTATCCCCCCAGCACTGGGGTTACAGACAAGTGCCACCATGCCAGTCTTGAAGCAAGTGCAGGGAATCGAACTCAAGTCCTTACGTTTGTACAGCAGGCGATTTACCCTTGACCCATCTCCCTGGACTCGGGGTCGAGATCTAGGTGGTCCTTCATGCCCAGAAGAAGGGCCCTAACAGATGGCAGTGAAAATAGGCGGGAACAGTTTGGGGCAAGATGCCTGCCCTGACAGAGCCCCACAAGGCTCAGCAGGTCCCAGGGTAACCGGGATGGGGCAATTCTCTCCATTTCTTTCCTTCCTTTCTCAAGCTCTTTCTTAAGTAGACTTGGCTACGGCAAGGGGGCATGGGAGTCTCTGCTACCTGGGGATCTCAGAAGAGAGATGAGGAGAGGTTGGGGGACTTCTCCTACTGCTACACGCCTCCCCCAAATTGGTGTGAAGTCACAAGTCTCTTGGTCGGTGACATGAGAACACAATAGTAGTGACCTCAAGGTTTGTCTGTGATGACCAAACGAGTGAGTAAAATCCCAGGAGGGACCTTGCATGCTCCGGAGGGCTTTGTTAGGCTGCACAGAGCCTGGCCCACTAGAGCACGTCAGAGGACATCGCTGATTACTGTTGTCACACAGCCCCAGGACCAGGCCCTAGGAAAAGGGCGGAGGGTCCCTGCCAGCCCCACCCCACCCGTACAGGGTACAGTGACAGGAGTGTGAAGGGCCGTGGGAAGTAGGGTGTTCTTTTCTCTTTCTGAAAGAAACATTTCTAAATATTCTTTCACAAGTGCTCATGCTAATAAATGACACCACACTTGTGTGACAATGGTCATGCTAATAAATTACACACTTGTGTGACAATGGTCATGCTAATAAATTACACACTTGTGTGACAATGGTCATGCTAATAAATGATACCACACTTGTGTGACAATTGTTAGCACAGTTCGAGCCCAGGTTTTGCCATCTGGGAAGGCGGTGGCACCCACCTGCTCTCCTCCATCATGGGGTCCTGGCTCTGTGATTCTGACCTTGGAGCTGTGAGCGGGAGAAAAGTAGTGTCCCTGACATGAGACCCTGCATAGCCTGTTGTCAGCCAGTGTCCTGAGGCACCCCTCCTGTGCACCCGTAAGAAACACTAGGGGTGAGAACTCGTAGGACAGAGAGCTGGGGAGATGGCTCTGCGGTTAAGAGCAAAGACTGCTCTAGCAGGGGAAGGACCCTGGTTCAGTTCCCAGCACCTGCATGGGTGTGTCACAGCTGCCCCTAACCCCGGCTCCATCCATCACCCTCTGCTCGCCTCAGCACGCACCTGCACGATGGTTCCTATCCACGCAAGACGCATAGAATAAAAATAAATTCTAGAGAGAAACAAAAAGAGACTCACTTGGGCGCTTTGAAGTCTCCAGGGATTGGGTAGGTCCTTGTGAACAATTAAAAAAAAAAAAAAAAAAAAAAGACCGGTCCTGATGGATTTAGCAGTGGAGCTAACCCGCAGAGGAGGAAAAAGACAGTTGTCCACAGTCCCAATCCCTCTCCCAGAACAGAGCTTACGTAATGGGGATACCCATCTTTGTGTTATGTTTTCCTCCTGCCATCTTTTTTCTCCCTGTGTAGCTGCACCAGTGAGCACTCGGTGTAGCTACAAATGTCAGATAACCCAAATTCACAATGAGTAAATCAGTGTCTTGTGTCGCCATATCCAGAAGTAGGTGGTCTGAAGCCAAAGTGGTGATCCCGTGATCCGGAACTCAGCCACCTTCTTGTGGGTGACTGTCATGTTCAACAGATGACTTCCTCCCAGTGACTCAAGATGGCTGCCAAGACCCAGACGATGACATCTGCATTCCAGCCAGCTCAGAGGGGGAAGGGCATCAGGAAGGGTATGTCTGTTACTGACACAGGTAACATATGAACTGGGCTGTCTCCTGGGGCTGTCCTATGTTCTATTGACCGGGACTTCATCACAAGGCCACTCTTGGTTGCAAGAGAGGCTGGGAAATGGAATGTGTATTCTGGGCAACTGTGTGCCCTGCTGATGTTTTTGCCAAGGAGGAGAGAGAGACCTAGGGAGGCAGCTGGTGACTGCTGGCTGGCAAGGCTCTGCAGCCTGACTGTGGGTTCTGTGCTGTAATGACTGGTTTGGACCCTTTCCAATTTATTTCACATTCCGGGTAACCATATTAGTGAGAATTGCTTTTCTCCATTTGTGCTATTTCGCTGGGATTTATTTCCAAATGTGTGACAACCTGCCAGGTTGAAGGGTGTGAGTCGTCCTCTCTGGCGGGAGCTGCAGACTGGTCTCTGGAACACTGGGGCAGCAGGGATTTTCAGAGCCCGTATTCTTGTTTCCTCCCGCGGTTGCCCTGCCTTCTTCTTCCTCTGCCCTCGCCTCTTTTTTCCGTCCCTTTCCTTTCTTCCTTTTTTTTTTTAATCGAGACAGGGTTTTTCTGTATTGCTTTGGAGGCTGTCCTGGAGCTCACTCTGTAGACCAGGCTGGCCTCGAACTCACAGAGATCCGCCTGCCTCTGCCTCCCAAGTGCTGGCCCTTCCTTCCTTTAAGAACTATTTTTAATTATGCGCACAGGTATTTGTCTGCCCGCGTGTCCGTGCACTCGGGGAGGTCAGAAGAGGGTGTTGGACTCTCTGGCACTGGGTTTAATATCCATGTAGGTGCTGGAGACTGAGCCCAGCTCCTCTTAACTGCTGAGCCACCTTCCCAGCCCCTCCCTCTTCTGCCCATTTGAAACAAGGTCTCACTTTGTAGCTCAGGCTTCAGGCCTGCACCCGTCCCCTGCACCCGTCCCCTTGCCTCAGAATCCCACGGGCTGGGATTACAGGAGTGAGCCTCCATGCCCAACTAGTTTTATTTATTTTGTTTGCTTGAGTGTTTTTTGTTTGTTTGTTGCCTGTTTGGTTTTGTTTGGCTTTGGAACAGTCTGGTATAGCCCAGGCTGGACCGGAACCTGCTATGTAGACAAGGATAACCCTGAATTCTCCTACCACCACCTCCCAAAGTTGTAGAATTTCAAAAATATGTGCCACCACTCCTGGTTCATTTGTGTGCATTTGTTTTTAAACCAATGTAACAGGTTGTAAAGGCTGCTAAGTTTTTTAAAGTTCAAAGTTACATTTATTTATTTGTGTGTGCCTACGTGTGTGTGTGGGCGTAGGCATGGCAGGGAATATAGATGGAGGTCAGAGGACAGCTTTTGGGAGTTGGTTCTTTTCTTTCTCTATGGGGGCCCCAGGGATGGAACTCAGCTACTCGCTTGGCAGCAAGTGCCTTTACCTACTCAGCCATCTCGCCCTGCTGAATATCTAACTTTGTATCCATTGGTAGCTAACTGAGATTTTTTTAACCTGAGTTAATTTTCAACCTATATATTCTCAAAGAATAACCAATTTTGTCCCCAATTAGAAGGAAAATCCAAAGCTGAGACAGCTAAGGCTTGGAAGATGGAGTCACAGGGCAGTTGGGCCAAAGTCCATTCTGGACCTAGCTGACCCCTAAGACAGCGTTCACATACACAGGGCTAGTTTAAATAACAAAGCAGGGGTGTGTCAATGTGGGGTGCCGGCAGAAAGACCGCTGCATGGGAACCTGGGGGTCTCCCTAGATGAGGTTTGGTCTGACTGAACTCCTCAGCTTATTCAGGAACTTCTTCCTCTCCCCGTTCCTACATGTGCTTCCCTGTTGCCGAGATGAACCCAGAAAACAGGGAAAGAGGGGAGAGGAGGCCCAGCAGTGACGTAATAACTCCAAGAGGGGGCATTGGGGTGCCGAGCTCTGCAAACCATCTGCCCTCCCTCCCGAAGCTCAGCTGGCTCTGCCGGGTCACCAGTGTCCACCCTGTCCCACCCTGGGTCAGCCTAGGTACTCACGGGGACTTGGCCACACTCTGGCAGCAAGTTTATCTTCATTTCTTTAGGAGAATAGGTATCGTGGACTCTATTTGAGAGCTAAAGTTGTGTCACTTGTGACATCCAGTGTTCCCTGGCGCCTTATCAATGTGAGCACAGAAGCACAGAGAGGGTGACACTTTCTCAGGGTCCCCTGACTTCAGTTCCGTTCTATTCTGTATTGTTTGGTTTTTGTTAGACTTGTTTTGTTTTTGACGCAGGGTCCCGTGTATCCCATAATGCCCTTGAACTCGCCATGTAACTTGTAGCTGAGGTTGACCTTGAACTCCTGACCTTCGTGCTGTAATTTATAGGCATGCACCTCCACACCCAGGATGAGATGGTGCTTTATTAGGCTCCCATGTGAGCTTTAGTTGTTAGCTAGAGAGACAAGTCTCTTGGGGCCCTCCTAATGGTCCCAGCTAGTAAGCCTGAGTGAGTGCAGGAGGTGTAAGCTACCTTGCAGCTGCTTCTCTTCTATGTGTGTCTGAAGGGACACTGAGGGACTAGGAAGAAGCCCTCAGTGGCCTGCCATGAGCTGACAGTGTATACACACGTTGAGATATAACTGGTGGAATTCCAGTAGGCTTGCCCACGGGATTTTCCACAGGAACGTTCCTGAGCCAGTTTGAGAACTCACGGGCTCCCTCCACTAAGTCAAGGAGATATGAGGAGGGAGGGGAAACTGGCAGAGAGGGCTGGGACAGGGAGAGGCTGCTTTAAAAGGAGCTCTAGCCACCCCACAGACCCCCGACTTCTACCTATTAGGACTGCCATGATGAAAGAGACGGGTGTAGCAAGGGTGGGTGAGGATGGGGAGAAATACGAGCCTTCCTCTAGCATAACACACACTTGTCATCCCGGCACTCTGGAGGTGGAGGTGGGGTTAGGAGTTCAAGGCCAGCCTGGGCTAAATGAGACCCTATCTGTATCAGTTACTTCCTCTGTTACCATAAAACACTTGGAAATAAGCAACTTAAGAGAGGAAGGGTTTGTCATGGCTCATGGTTTTAGGATACAATCTATCACGGTGAAGTCAAGAGGGTGGAAACCTGAGCTGAGTGGTCACATTGTATACATACTCAGAGAGAGATGAATGCTCCTGTCTCTTTGTCCTTTTATACATTTATAAATGTATGGTACATTTGTTTATGTTGCCTAACATTTGTTTTAATGATGTAAAACCGTGCTGAGTTTCATATTGAATTTGTTTAACTCTGTGAAGCTGTGTTTTTTTTTTTTTTTGCCTGTCTAAAACATCTGAACGGCCAATAGGGATCGAGGCAGGAGAAAGGATAGGAGGGGCTGGCAAGCAGACAGAATAAATAGGAGGAGAAATCTGGGGAGAGGGGGAGAAAAGAAACAAGAGAACAGGGAGAAAAGCAGTGCCAGGGGCCAGCCACGGGGTAAGAGTGAGAGTAAGGTATACAAAAATAGAAAAAGATAAACGCCCAGAAACAAGAGATAGACTGAATAATTTCAGATAAGAAAAGCTGGCTAAAAATGGTCCAAGCTAAGGCTGGACATTTATAAGGAATAATTAGGCTCCATGTGATTTATTTGGGAGCTGGGTGTTGGGCCCACCAAAGAGCCAAAAGAATAAAGAGTAAAAAACCAACAAACACATTTTGGTGCTCAATGAGGGGCTAGAGTCAAAACAGACAACACAAGAGTGCAGCCTAGGGAATGGTGCCACCCACAGAGGGTGGGTCCTCCGCCTCAAATATGCTAATCAAGATAATCCTCCACAGACCTGCAGAGATGTGGGGGGAGGCAGGGGGCGGGGTTCTTCTCCAAGGGGTAAGAAATGAAGATTTGTGTCTGCATGAGAATCCTTAGCAGGATTGCCCATACAGCCTCTGCTCACAACATCCAAAAGTAGAAACAGACCAGGTACCCATCACTGATGGAAGGATGAGCAATGAGCAGTGACAGGGACCATCCCACGGGCAGACCTTCAAAGCACCAGGCATCATGAGTCAATCATCAATGCAATAATCTAGCCCCTAAACTTAGCAACTGTACGTTGCGAGAGAGGGCAGGTCTGTAGGGCAGAACACTGATTAACAACTCCTGGGGTTAGGAGTGGGTGGGGGTGGGCGATGGGGGAAGGAGACTAATAGGTACAGAGTTTCTTTGGGGAAGTAATGCAAATGTTCAAAAATTAATGGTGGTGGTGTTTGCACTGCTCCAAATGTGGTTTAAATAATAACTGAATTGGGCACTTTAGGATGCTGACACTTATAGAATGTAAAGTACTAAACTGTTGCATTTGTTTCGAGGCCACCACGGCAGCGGGGCTTATCTGAGACAACAGGAGACAGTCACTACCTGCACTTTCTGCTGGGTCAGGGGAAGATGCTGTCTCCGAGATAAAATACCTAGTCAGGAGCAGCTTAAACGGGGAGGGTTTACTTTAGCTTGAGGTTCAAGGTATAGTCCATCATGTCAGGACGGCGGGAGTTTGAGGCTGCTGGTCACGGCACATCCACAGTCAGGAAGCAGAAGGTGATGAATGGATACTGTTCAGGGGCCTTTCTCCATTTACAGAATTCAGGATCCCAGCCAGCACATCCCCACCCACCACAGGTGAACCCTCCCATACCAATTAACGTAATCCAGGTAACCAACCCCACTGCAGGCAGAGGCCCGTGTCCCAGATTCTAGATTCTGTCGACTTGACAGTCCACATCATCCAACACCAAACCCCCACCAAACACACGTAAAAGCAAGTATGGGTCCATCACACCAGCTGGACACACAACACCTTGTCTGAAAGTTCTTGTGTAATCTTGCCCAGCCTGCTGGCGACTCAGAGTTTACAGGAATCAGTTTGGAAAAGACCTTGACAGGCCCAAGAACAGAAGAACCATGATATGGCTTGAGAGAAATTTTTTATTTAGCATCTGCAAACATTCAGAAGGGGGCGAAGAGGTGAGGGGTAAGAAGTTTATAAAGAAAGACCTGGGCTAGTCATCAACATGTGTCTCCTTTTGGTCACATTAAAAGAAGCAGAAGGAGACTGTCAAGATGGCTCAGCAGCTGTGAACTGCTGTTTCAGGAGACCCAGGTTCAGTTCCCAGCACCCACATCAGGTAAGCTCACAACCACCTGTAACTCCAACTCCAGGGAACCCGGACCCCCCTCTGCTGGTTGCAAAGGGTACTGCACTCATGTGCATAAACCCGCACCCTGGCACAAACCTCTACATGTTATTAAAAGGAGAAAAAAATTTCTCTCCTGAAAAGCAGAGTCACTGCTTGAAAGGAGGTGACAGTCCCTGTGGGGGAAGAACTAATTCCCTCACTGTGTTCTGTTCTCGGCAGCATGAAGACACCACTCTCGGGAGAAATTGGCAAGAGATGTTAACAGCGTTAAGAAACATGTCAGACAAGAACAACAGAAGTAGCCGAGGCCATTATAGCTGTCGCATGGAAGGCTAACTGGATGTGCTCTCTGCCTTTCTTCAGGGACGAGCCAGGACCACACATGTAAGCCATGGGGAGGGGGGGGTGGCTCAGCTCTTACCTAAGAAAGTAAATCAGAGTGGACTGATGTCAAAATAGACCGCCTCGGAAAGAAATCACGCCAGCTAACGTTTATTGAAAAACAAATGGAAGGCCCTGAGTTTTATTTGCTTATTTTGAGTCTGTGACACAAAGACAAGTGTGTGGCGGCCGGCTGCTTCCCCATGCTCACGCTCACGCTTCTCTTCCTTGTCCGATTCCCGCATACAAGATTCGAGTACTTCCAATCTTCTTTTTTTTTTTATTTAAATTAGAAACAAGCTTGCTTCACATGTCAATCCCAGCTCCCTCTCCCTCCCCTCCCTCCCCAACCCCACCAACCCTCCCAGCCCCCACCCCGTCCCCCTCCCTTCCCCAGGCTGAGAGAGCATCCTTCCATGTGGAATGGGCTCCCCAAGTCCATTCGTACACCAGTGATAAATACTACTACTGCCTGAGACCCCACAGATTGCTGAGGCCTCCTCACTGACGCCCACATTCAGGGGGTCTGGATCAGTCCCATGCTGGCCTCCCAGCCATCAGTCTGAGGTCCATGAGCTCCCCCCTTGTTCAGGTCAGCTGTGTCTGTGGGTTTTTCCAGCCTGGTCTTGACCCCTTTGCTCATCACTCCTCCCTCTCTGCAATTGGGTTCCAGGAGTTCAGCTAGGTGTTTAGTTGTGAGTGTGTGCCTCTGCTTCCACCAGCCACTGGATGACTTCCAAAGCTTCTAGAGGCAAATGCAAACCCATTCCTATGAACTTCCTTTTTAAAGACGTTTCTTTTAAGTGTGTGTGTGTGTGCACGTGCATGTGTGCACGCGTGCGCGCCTGCACATTTGTGTGCATTCATGTCAATATGTGCACATGAGTGCAGGAGCCTGCAGACCGCAAGAGTCAGATTCACCTGGATCTGGAGCTTCAGGCTTCCTGATGTGGGTGCTAGGAATTGACTTCCTTCACAAGAGCAGAGCACGCTCTTAATGACTGAGCCATCTTTCCAGCCCCCATTCCTTTCTTAGATAAAAGACAATACCACACACCGTGTCTTTACTTCAAGTTGAGTTTTTGCTATGCACTTAGCATGACCCTCTGTTCTGTTGGACTAATCTCTCTCCCTCCCTCTCTCTCTCTCTCTCTCTGGTTTTTCAAGACAGGGTTTCTCTGTGCAGCTTTGTAGATCAGGCTGGCATTGAACTCACAGAGATCTGCCTGCCTCTCCCTCCCAAGTGCTGGGATTAAAGGTGTACACCTAATATTTTCTTAAACCCATATAGTTAGCTAGCTTACTAGTAGGCCAGGCTAGCTTTGTTGAGTTCCCCCACTCCTAGGAGACAGGGACTAATGTAGCCTAAGCTAGTCTCCAACTACTAAGTACTTGAAGGTTACCTTGAGCTCCAAATCCTGTTTCCTCCATGTGGGATTGATTACACGTGTGTGCCACCATGCCCAGTGTATGCATTAATGATGGGATTACATGTGTGTGGAGGCTTTGTGTTGTCAACCTGACACAAGTTAGTCATCAGAGGAAGGAGCCTCAGCTGAGGAGATGCCTTCTTGAGATCCAGATGTAAGGCGTTTTCTTTCTTTCTTTCTTTCTTTTTTATTTTGTTTTGTTTTTTGAAACAGGGATTCTCTGTGGCTTTGGAGCCTGTCCTGGAACTCGCTCTTGTAGACCAAGCTGGCCTCGAACTCACAGAGATCCTCCTGCCTCTGCCTCCCGAGTGCTGGGATTAAAGGCGTGTGCCACCACTGCCTGGCTAGGCATTTTCTAATGTAGCGGTCAATAGGGGAGGGCCCAGCCCATCGTGGGTGGTGCCATCCCTGGACTGTTGGTCCTGAGTTCTATAAGAAGGTGAACTGAGTAAGCCATGGAGAGCAAGCCAGTGAGCAGCGCCCTCCATGGCCTCTGCATCAGCTGCTGCCTCCAGGCCCTGCCCTGCTTGAGCTCCTGTCCTGACTTCCTTCAGTGAGGAACAGCAATGCTGAAGTGTGAGCCTAGTAAACCCTTTCCTCCCTGACTTGCTTTTTGGTCATGGTGTTATTTTAGACGTAGAAACCCTAACTAAGACAGCCACCACGCCCAGTGTGTGCAGTCATGGGGGATTACATGTGTGCTACCACGCCCAGTGTGTGCAGTCATAGGGACAAAGCCAGGCCTTGCGCATGAAGACAAGTCCTCCACCAACCAAGCTGCCTTCCCCAGCCCAGGGCTTGTTGGAGTCTTGTTTTCATTACTTTCACTTCGTTTTGCAATGTCCATTTGATTCTATTTAAAGGTTCTAATTCTCTGATGGAAAGTTGTATTCCTATCTCTTCACCCATTTTTTTCTGGTTTCTTGAACATAAAAATAATAGCTAATTAAAATCCTTAAAAATCTAGATCACTGTGGGTCTGTTTCTTTTTTTTTTTTAAAGAATGCTAGACATTTTACACTTTATGTCTGGTTCTGGGGATTGAACCCGGGTCTTCAGGCTCACGCAGCAAGCACCTGTACCCATTAAGCCATCTGACCAGCACTACCCCAAAGCCTTTCCCATTGGTATATTGAAATTGATATTGATAATTGGAAAATCTTTTTTTTTCCACTGAGGGTCATTATCATAAGCTGCTATCTCTAATCCATTCTGAACATGCATATGGTTTTCTTTTGGTTTGTCTATTTGTTTTGACTTTTTTTCTCTTTAAAAGAACATACTTCGGCAACAGAGAGAGAGGAGCGAAGAGCAAATTGGCAAAGAATGGGCTGGCAAAACCAGCAGAGACAGCTGATCCGAACAGGGGAGAGCTCTTGGACCCCAGACCGACAGCTGGGAGGCCAGTATGGGACTGATCCAGACCCCCTGAATGTGAGAGTCAATGAGGAGGCCTGGGCTACCTATGGGGTCCTGAGCAGTGGATCAGTGTTTATCCCTCGAATACTAACAGACATCGTGTGTCCATAACACAAAGAGGGTTGCTCTCTCTGCCTGGACTCTTAGGGAAGTGCCTGGACCCTACCCTGAATGAAATGATAGACTCTAGATATCCCCTATGTGGAAGGAATTGACAATAGGGTGGGAGGATGGGGAGGATTGTCGGGGGGGGGTGCGGGAGGAGGGGCGGGAGAGGGAACTGGGATTGACATGTAAAACAAGCTATTTAAAATTAAAATTAAAATAAATAAATAAAAAGAAAGAACATACTTGTATTCATTAGTGTGTAAGAAGGAGCAGTGGGGTTGGGGGTGTGCTTGACACAGCACACATACGGAGGTATTGCTAAAATCCCTTCCCAGGAGGGGCCATAGACTATGTCTACCCCTCCTCCCAAGAGACATGATCCTGCCAAAGTTGGTAAACCAGTGAGTTTTGGGGCTCCCTTACAGAACACAGGTGAGCAGCTGCTTACAGGGACGTGGGGTGAGGGATCCCCAATAGCTGCAGAGATGGAGCCCTGCTCGGTCTTCCCAGCCTATATACACTAACTCCTCCCAGAGGCCACGTGCAGAGTTGTGTAACAGGTGATCAGAACAGCTCGGGTGAGGTCTGTGATCCTCCTACCCTCCACAAGGGGTGTGAACAGTCAGCAAGCCCAGCTGGGATGATCCTTTCGCAAGGGGGCACAGCTGAGCTCGGTAAGATGGCGGTTGCTGGGCTCAAAAGATAAATCGCACACAGCAGGAGGTCAGAGGTCAGAGTCGGTTCTCTCCTTTCTATCTCTGCGAGGGTGAGGATCAAACTCAGGTTGTCTGGCTGTCAGGACAAGCGCTTTCACACACTGGGCCTTCTTGCTGGCCCTGGTTTGATTTCTTGAGACAGAGTCTATGATGGTTCCTCTTGGTTGTTAAATTGACTACATCTGGAAGCAACTAAAACCCCCAAATTGAGGGGCACACCTGGGGAAACTTTTGCTTAATTTGAAGTGGGAAAAATCCACTTCTAATCCAGATCTTTGAGGCAGGAAGACAGGGCTTTAATCCAGATCTTTCGAGCTGGGAAAACCCACCTCTAACGTGGGCCACATCTTCTGCTGGAAGCCTGTGTGATCACACGAAAGAAGGCCTGTTTGCCCTTGCCTTGTTAGAACATCCGTGCCTTCGCTAGCATTAGAACGACTTCTTCAGGATCCCCATGCATGTATCCTGAAGACCAGCTGAGACATCCAGCCTCATGGACTCAACAGCGACTGCATCCTTGGATCTCCCGTTCAGAGCCAGCCATTGTTGGGTTAACCAGACCACAGCCTGTAAGTCTTCAATAAACCCCCTTTCCGTATATGTAGAGACCCATTCTGTAAGTCCTGGTACTCTAGAAAACCCTGACTAATACAGGGTTTCCTGGAGTTCAGACGGCCTGAACTTACGATATAGCTGAGAATGATCCCCTCTGCTGCTTCAGCTCCTAAATGTTAATTAGGATTGCAGGATTCACCACCACCACGCCTGGCAAATGTGTGTTCTGCATGTTTTACAACAATGAATAGAGTCCAGAGCGTCTCGAGGAAATCCCAGGAGGCATGAAATTAATTTCCAAGTCCACCTGGCTCCAGAACAGGCATGGCCCCCTTAACCCTGTGGCCAGCCATCCACTGGCTTGACTGGGGGGGGGGGACAACCACTGAAGAGTTCTCACCATTTCTGTTGTGAGGTTTGCTCGTATCTGAGAAGCTATGCAGGCTGCCGATGTAGGTGGGGACTGTCTTGGTTCATTTTCTGTTGCTGTAAGTGACTAGGTTATAAAGAAAGGGGGAGGTTCCTTAGGGACTGGGCTGGAGAGATGGCTCAGTGGTTAAGAACACTGGCTGCTCTTCTGGAAGACCCAGGTTCAATTCCCAGAACCTTCATGGCAGCTCACAGCTGTCCAACGTCTTCACACAGACTTACATGCCAACAAAACAGCAATACACATAAACTAAAAATAAATCATTAAAGAAGTAAGGAGGTTCTCGGAGCATGTGATTCTGGAGGTTCCAGTGACTGTCCTGGGGTGGGACTTTTTAATCTTCAGGCTTATTGCCTTTTGGTCACAAGATAACACCAGAGCTCTGGGTGATTCACCTGCATGCGGCTGTATTCCAAGCAGAAAGGAGGAGAAGGAGCAGGCTTTGATCCTGGAATATACCAGGAATCAGTAGGCCTTCCCTGCAGCTCCTTAGCCTAAAGTGGGTCACATGCCCACTGATGAACCGATCGCTAGTCAAGTTAGACAGCTTAGACCAGGCATGTTTTGTTTCCTGGGGCCTGAGAGTCCGTCAGCTTCCGTAGACTACTGTCTCTTCCTCAGTGGAACCCAAGGGAGAGGGGACTGCCACCAGGTACATGACTGGCCACGCCTTGGACAGGCCTGACACCTTTCCAGGAAGCCCAGGCATCTAGACACCCAGCTGAGGTGCCTCGGGGCCTCAGGGACAGTCAGTCCCCCTCCTCTATCGCTGTTCTTCTGTCTCCTCCAGGCTCCTCCTCTGAAACTCCCTCTCTTCCACCCTCAGGGAATGGCCTCTCCCCACAAGCCCTCTCCTGGGCCCCTCCATTCAAGTTCAGGAGAATTCCCACAGGCCTGTCTCTCTGTTTGGGTGCCTGGCAGTTTGGGTGCTGTCTTGGGTTGGGGGGTGGCTCTTTCTCCAGGGCAGAGGCTGAGGGGAGGGGGTCCTGGGAATGGGTGATGCAAGGGCAATTAGGAGCGGGCAAGGGGAGCCAGGCAGTGGCCAGATGGGATAAACACGCCTCAAACCAGGTCGCTATGGTTCAAGGATCTGAGTCCCCGAGATACCTCTGTTAAAACCTGGTCCCTGATGCGACAGCATTACAAGATGCTTCTTTAATCAGGCAATGCTGGGTCATGAGGGCTGCACCCCAGGGGTGGAGTCTATTCCCTTATAAAGGACACTGGCTGGGCATGGGGTCCCACATGGGATCCCAGCCCTGGAAGGCTGAGACAGGAGGGCCAAGAGTTAACAGCTGTCTTCATCAGATACTAGATTGGCTGGTGGCTTGCTCTTGGCCTATCCTGCTTCTGGGACAGTGGGTGACATGTTTCTCTTGTGTATCTGTGTGTTGGCAGGGTTTTTTTTCTAGCAGCCCAACAGACTAAGGCACCGGATATGTTCACATTGGAATAACCGTCATTCGGTGCAGAATGAAGGCAAAAAATCTCACAGCCCTAGCATCGACTTTCCTTATTTCTAAGGCAGGTTCAGAAGCCACACCCAGTGTGAGAAGGACCCTGGGGGTCAGTTCACTAGAGGCTGGGGGCTGTCCTTATCCAGGTATTCAGGCCTCTCCATCGGAAAGCACTGCAAAAACTCACAGTTGCCTCTGCTCCAGAAAGCTCCTTCGGCTACCTTGTCCCATGGTCCCATCCTTGGCTCCTGGCAGCCAGAGACAGCCTGATGGGAGGAGAAAAAACAAATCCAGTCCCCTGGCTTCTGAGGACCCATGACATTTGACAATCACGCTCCCATGTCCTGTCTCCTATGGGTCAAGTCTCAGCCATGCCTAGCCTTCCTGGGGACTGCCCCGTCTCGTCTTTGTGTGAATTACAAGCAGGTTACTTCCATGTTTGCTAAGCTGGCAGGGAAAATGTGTCCAGATAATACCTAGGGATTGTCCATGCCAAGAGCCTGGGGCGGGACCTGGGCAGGGCTGACTCCACCACCCTGAGGCTCCCTGGGTGACTTCCACCGCCTTTCTGAGCAGACCACAGGGCTCAGTATAGACATGAAGCAAGGTCTTTGGTATAAAAAGGATTTCCTCCTTTTTAAAAGATTTAATTCGTGTGTGTGTGTGTGTGTGTGTGTGTGTGTGAGAGAGAGAGAGAGAGAGAGAGAGAGAGAGAGAGAGAGAGAGAGAGAGAGAGAGAGAGAGCACTCGTACATGCCTGCAGGTGCTCAAGGAGGCCAGAAGAAGGCACTGGGTCCCCTGGAGTCACCCAATGTGGGTGCTTGGAGCCGAACTCTGGCCCTTAAGTGCTCTTAACCACAAAGCTATTGCTCTAGTCTTCTCATTCATTTCTATCTGAGGAAGCAGACTGATAAATTGAAAGATGCTGTATGTCTTCAGGAGGTGACAAAGAGCAGCCAGAGATGAGATGAGGCCATGAGGGACAGAGAAGGCTGCAATGGGACAGGCGCAGACCGGAAAGCCTCTTTATCCTGCTCGCTTCTCGTCCCTCCTCCTCCCGGGAAAGCCCTGCACATTATGCCTCATGCAGTAGGTGTGCTGCATTTGGGGAGCAGGGTCCTACCTGTGGGAGCCTCAGCACCCCTTCCTTCCTTCCAGACTCCAAGCAGGAGCACTAACTGTACAGAGGAGGGAGGAGCCTTCCAAGGCTGCACTGCCCAGTCTCTAGAGCATCAGAAGAGAGAGCCTGCCCCTCTCTCCAGCGGGGATTTAATTAGATGCACTAATTAGTCACTGGGTGTGAGAGATGGAGATGCAGGCATCTGTGTGCTTGCAAGCTGAGGATGGCTTTGGGCTGGCGGTGCACAGGGAGAGCCACCAAGGGAGACTTGGCTGTACTTCAAGGGACAGCGCTAGGAACTGGACTGTGCTGGTGCTGTCCCCATCCCTGTCCACCAGGGATGTAAAGGCCAGAGGAGGGAAGGGCCCAGGAGCACGCTCTGCTCACACACACTCAGACACATTCACACACATGCCAACCCTCACACACAGACACAGTTACACACTTGTCTACGACCATATTGTCATTCTATTTGTGCACACATTCGTACTAGATATACTCACCCAGTTCTCACACACACCCCTGCTCACTCCAGCACACACACACACATATATATTCACACTCACACACCTACTCACTCCAGCACACACACACACACATATATTCACACTCACACACCTACTCACTCCAGCACACACATATAGTCACACACATTCACACACGCCTGCTCACTCCAGCACACACACACACATACTCACACACACACACACACCTATATTCATACATGCTCTCACAATAATCCATAGACACACTGTATTCACTTGAGTGCAGGGTTTTGTATTTTGTGGGGTTTTATTTATTTCTTTAATTGCTCTTCCTTGCTTTTGTTTTAAGATAAGATCTCACATAGCCCAGGCTGGCCTCGAACTTGCTGTATAGCCAAGGATGCCCTTCTCACTCCTCCCACGTGCTGGCATTAATAGGCAAGCATCACCAGCCCGGCTCAGGAAAATCAGCTTTGACTTCCACACTCAACCCATCTGAACCATGCTAGAACCTTCTTCATGGCTAAATTCCAGAGCCATTCACAGAGCCCCTACCACACTCCATACCAACGCTCACCTCACGGCAGTCTCTTAGCAGTGTCCTCTCCAACCCTGTGGCTTTTCAAAGGGGAAAGAAACTCCTCAAAGCAGAGGTTCAGCCCCCCTGTTGTGGTGGCCAGAGTGGCCTGGCGACACTGGTCACTGGACTTCCTCCATTGACCATGTGTCCTCCACAGTATTGGCCAGTACCACTCTCAGGGGACACGGATGTCCTGAGAGAGCTCTGCAACCACATACCAGGGTCAACTCACATGAGAAGATCAGAGTGATCTTGAGGGAGGTTTTGTAAAAAAAAAAAAAAAAAAAAAAAAAAAAACCTCTCTGAGGGCTGAGTGTGGTGGTGTATACCTTTAATTCCAGCACCCAGCTGGGAAGGGGCAGGCAGATCTTTGTGAGTTCAAGGCCAGCCTGGTCTACATAGTGAGTTCTGGGACAGCCAGGGCCAGGTAGAGACTCTGTGTTAAAAGAACACAAAAGAAACCTCTGAGCTTCCATCTGTGTGACAAGTTCAGTCTGTGTGGAGAACAAGTAAAATCTCATGTCACACATGCAACCTGCTGAGCTCAGGGTGTGTCGTGTGGTGCGTGCTCAGCAAAGCTAACCCTCCCTCCGCTGGGGCAAAGCCAGCGTTCCCACAGCAGAGTCCTGCCTGGCCTTCGGGCATGGCTGCCTCTTGCCTGCCTTTCCTGTCTCAGAAGAAGACAGGTTATTAGGACAAATTTGATGGAAATGACGCATGGATTAGCATGTGCGAGGCAAAGTCTAATTCTGTTTACTGTTCTGGGGTAGCACACAATCATTACAGGAGCGGGGACAGAGTGTTTTTAATAACATTCCTTGTTAAGATTTAATTACAGGAAATTGCATTTTCTTAATCACTGAAAACTCAACTGGCTAGGAAAAGAATCGTGATAATTTTGTGTGTGGCTTATTAAGTTCTTAGGATAGTCTTTCTCTTACATTTTCCCATTATTATATGCTTCTGCTAAGTGCTTTTTAACCCTTGGAGCTGTAGACACCCCTGCCTCCCCCACGCCAAGCCCTACACTCATTTGCAAGCTTGGTGTCGGAACCCCTAACCAAGAGGAGAAATGCAATGCCAGAATCCAGCCACTGGGGTGGACAGGCCGTTCTCCTCTGATCTTGTAGACGATTCTGGTACCCATGTCCGATGTGTCACAATCACCTCTAACTCTAGTTACAAGGGTATAATACCTTCTTCTGACCTCTGCAGGCATCTACACACATACACACACACACACACACACACACACACACACACACACCACAAAAAAAGAACCCATATTTTTAAAAAAAGAATCCATTTGCACTCAGGCTGCCTTCCCAACAGCCTTTCGCCTCTCACAGATAACTGACATTGTTAGGGTTTCTTTCTTGGGGATGGGGGTTGACACCAAAGCAGGTATTGGGGGCCATGTGTCCCCCCTGCTCTGCTTCCTGCCTAGGATACAGAAAGTCTGGCTGTGATACCTCCTCTAGCTATGAGACCCCCCACTCTGTCACATGGGCCCAAATTGTCTCTCTTCAGCACCCCCAGCACGCTGTTGCCAATATGCCTATAGTGTTAGTGATTGATCTAACAAAGCCCTTAGCCCAACAGTTCATCTCAGCATTCCCTGAACCCACACCCCAGACTTTTCACAAATACACAAGGAAGTACGTTAGAGAATGAGCCAGCTCAGTCTCTCAGCCCTTAGTAGCTGGACCCTATTCTGGCCTTTCTGTGACCTTGCTCCTTAGCAGGTTGCCTCTGCCAGAAGCCTGCAGGAGCACTCAGAAGTGACCTTTTCACTAGTGGACACAGCTTAGGAACCGGGGGGCCCACAGTGGTGTCCTGAAAGTGAGGTGCACGCTGGAACTCTCTCTTGAGTTCTCTGCCAGTCTCTTGAGGCAGAAAGAACCATGGGGAGGGTCATTTCCTCCTGATTGGCCAGAGAGCAGTCTTCACTCGTGCTATATTATGCTCCAGATGTGCAGTTCTGAGATGGGCACCAACAGAGCTCCACCCTGGGTGCCAGGCCCCTTCCTGCATCTCTTTCTGCTACCTCTGAGAGTGTGAGGGGCACAGGGAGACTAGGGCAGTGGAGAGTGGCTGCCGCTGTGGAGATGGGAGAACCCAAGGCTGGAGGGATGCTGGTAAGCTCACCACTGTGTCAGCACCGTGAGGAGCAAAACTTGTAAGACCACTGAGAGGTCGAGGTGGGACTTGAATTCATCAGATAAAAGAATGCCTTCCTGGCCGGGTGTTGGTGGCGCACACCTTTAATCCCAGCACTCGGGAGGCAGAGGCAGGCGGATCTCTGGTCTACAAGAGCGAGTTCCAGGACAGCCTCCAAAGCTACACAGAGAAACCCTGTCTCGAAAAACCAAACAACAAAAGCCTCGTTAGCTCTAAATATCTGCAATCCTGCCATGGTGCGTGCGTGCGTGTTTTGGAGGGGCCTTGGTCACAGCTTTGTCCCTGCCTCCTGGCCCCGTGACTCTCAAAGCACAACTATTTCTGTCTACATGTGCTGTAGCCTTGCAGGCGCTCCTTGAGAGAGCATCACCCCTTTGACAAACGAGTCCCACTTGTGTCTAGCATAAGGCTCCCCGGCAGAAAGCACGCCCAGGTCTTCTTGTTCTTTGGGCAGATGGGAGAGAAGAGTCTCAGAGACACTGACTAAAGTTCTGGATGGAAGAGATGGATCAGACACGGCTCTGGTCTGTCTTTCCACTCTCCTCTAAACTTGAACGCCCAGCTGTCTTAATCCCCCCAGTCCCCAGTGGCCTCTCTGTTCCCTCTAAGTCGCTTTGGTGTCTTTGTTCTCCCGACTGGGGAAGGCAGGTTTGACAGCATTAACCCCGATGGCAAAGTGCGGGACTTCAAAGAGGCTTCGAGGAGCTGATGGATAATAGATGTCTGGAAGCATGAATGATACATATGTAGATAAATGATGGATAATGGGGCCTGCATGATGTATAGGCGGCTGCCAGGTAATAGGTGTGTGGATGGATATGCATGGAGAGAGTCAGGGAGGGGGAGAGGGAGGGAGGCAGACCATAGACGTGGGACAGCAGGAAGGACTGAGTCCGGACCATGATGAATACCTTGCGACTACATAGGCAGGGAGACAAGATGGAAGACCCTGAAAGGGAACTTCCTGGACCCAGGGCCGGCGGGAAGAACCCTCGGTGACAGCTAGGAGTTGTCCAGGCATCCGTGGCAGATGGCAAGACGGGACTGATCTGAAGAGGCACCGCCTCGTGGACTGATGATGATGATGATGATGGATGCTCCTGGAGACAATGAATGGCTGGGTCTGCTGATAGATCAGGCTGCCTTCCTCCGCCCTCAGCACCATTAGCAGCCATGGCTGGGCATCCCAGCCGTGGGTGCTGCTCAGCTGGTAACCACACAGGGGCGCTCAAGGTCGAGGCCCTCTAGGAGGGGCCGAGAAGAGGGCTCCCGGCCCGCTCGCTCCGAGATGGTTTCCATGACTGCAGGACCACGTGATCCTCCTCTTCCCCTCCTACTCCTTTGGTTCATAAATAATGATTGAAAACTGCTCCCCAAGGAAGGGCAAGAGAAAGGCTTCGTGCTAAGTTGCTTGGCCTGGGCATCTGAGCCCTTCCCCATCACTGCCGCCCCCTGGCGGCGACTCTTACTCCTCCAAGTCTTCCCCACTACAGTTCTCTCAAACAGCCCGCCTAGTTATCGTTCTAGAAAGAGCACGGGCAAATTCCAGGGAGAGCGGTGCTGGAGTCGGGTGGGTAGATGGGCCCTTCTGCCGGCTGAACCCAGCATGAGGGTGCAAGCCTGTTGCCTCGGAGTACCACGCCTGGGCGCCTGGGAAGCCCCTTCACCCGCAGGTTGGAAGAGCAGCATCCAGGATAAACATCCTTGGGGGATTTTCCCTGGGATTCAGATAGGGTACAAAGGGTAAGACAGGAGAGGACCCTAGGAGGGTGGCCACAGGTGTTACTGGCCCTGTGGGTGGAGTTGTCACTTGGAGCCTAAGTCTATGGTTTCGTGGTAGCTACTGGAAACCGGATGTAAGACCTGCGGTCATGCAGAGGAGACAAAGTCGCTACCATAGAGAAACATATTACCAAGGCCATGGGAACAGGGAACTCCAGAACTTTCTACAGAGAGGCCCAGAGAGGTTCAGCAGCTAGCTGAACGTCCTACTGCCTGGTAGCTGCAGACCTACAGCTACCACCAAACCCAGGGACACACACACACACACACACACACACACACACACAGTGAAAGCAGACAGGAGGAAGACTGTAGGAGAAGGTTCTTAGAAGAGCTTGGGCAACAGTGGAGAGGGGCAGCATATTGTAGAAGCTGGCTTTCCCTTCCTCTACTTCACCACCCCCTTATTCTTCTGGAGAGTAAAACAAACTATTGGGCACTCCTGCCCCTGCCTGGAGGAAATGCCACCATAGTGGCTTTAAGCAAGGATGATGCCAGGCATGGTGATGCACGCCTTTAATCTCCGCACTTGGGAGGCAGAGACGGGCGTATCTCCGTGACTTTGAAAGCAGCCTGTTCTATGTGCTAAGAACCTGTCTCAACACACACACACACACACACACACACACACACACAGAGGTGGGGAAAAGGAGGGAGAGATGGACAGATGGACCACGGTCGACCAGGATGGGCCAAACGTTGGAGGGACACAGCTGCAGAAAGGGCCAGGGTAGCCACGAAGAGTGATGTAGTGGGCATTGAGGATGGCTCCATGGAGAGAGCGGGAGGAGCTGCCGTAGGAGACTCTTCTCTGCATGACTGCAGGTCTTAACATCCGGTTTCCAGGACGCTGGGGTGAGGTCAGAGGGTCCAGTTTGCCACGGAAGGGTTTTGAGCTGGGCGGTCGCAGGCTCAGATCTGTAACGTGGTTTCAGGGGTGTGGGAGACTGAGGGGCTACTTCAGGGTCTTCAGCAAGGTGAAGGGGATGGCAGGGAGCTGTGCCAGCGTGGCGAGGACTGCTTCAAGGGAGATTGGTAAGACCATTTTGGAGACCCAAAGGGCAGGACCCAAGAGGAAGGAGACAATGGCAAAATGGAAGTCCAGACAGACCTGTGGGGGGCAAATGGCAATGCCACACTCAGAGGGGTCACACGGAAGGACAGTGGGCTCAGGGAAGGGAATGTCTGAGGCATCCAAGAACGCCCAGCCTTGATTCCAGGACCAGCTGGAAATGCTGACCGGAGTCTGTGGGGAAGGCTGGACTCGCACCCCATGCGATGGCTGAAGACCCTACGGGGATCAGAGCAGACCAACCCCCAGGAAAGAAAACTGAGCCTGGGTCAGAATGGGCAGAAAGAGGCTGGCCAGGAGGCCCTGTCATCGCACTGGGAGTCAGGATAGTGAGGCCACAGAGAAGGGGAGGGGACAGAGGAGGGGTGGAGCTGAAACAGCCGAGAGCATCTACGTGAAGCGCTGAAGGTGCCTGTGACCTTGGCAGTAGACACCTTATTAATAATCCAGTTTGGCAGGAAGCAGGGTCCATTCCATCCGAGTCCTTCAAGGACAGTTTAATGAGGTATGGGCCGGGAAGAGAGAAACCAGCAAGAGAGATTAAGTGGGGAGCGGAAGACCAAAGAGGGGGTGTCACCTTGCTGTCTGGTGTGGTAGCACCCCTTAAGACCAGAAGAGACATGGGAAGAATCTAGAGGTCTAAAAACGTGTTCATTACATTTGTTTCTGTATGTTGTGTGTCCGTGTCTGTGTGTCTGTGTGTACGCATGTCAAAGCATGTGTTTCGAGGTACAAAGACAAGTTTTAGGAGTCGGTTCTTTCCTCCCATCACGTGGTTCCGGTGATTGAATTTAGGCTGGCAGGCTTGCTGGCAGGTGCCTTTACCCACAAAGCCATCTCTCTGGCCCCTGAAAGGGTCTTTCGGTTTTTCTGACTCAGGAAAGATGGGAGGAGGGAAACCCCACCCTCAGACTGTGTCATCCAGGGAAGAGGGAATCGGGTACAGTGACAAAAATGCATGTGGTCCTGGTGAATGTCAGCGGCTGTCAGCCCAGCAGGCTCCTCTGAGCACCGCGAATCCACCCACTTAATTCCGAAGGCAAGGCTGGGATGATCTCGGTTGGTAGAGAGCTTGTAGAGCGAGCACAAGGCTTGGCTTTAATCCCCAGTACAGCGTAAACTGCTGTGGTGGGATTATATCTGTCGTCCCAGCATTTAGGAAGTGCAGGCAAGAGGATCAGAAGTAGTTCAAGGTCATCCTCAGCCACAGAGTGAGTTCCAGGCCAGACACATGACACCCTGTCCCAACCAATCAGCCAACAAGAATCTAGCCCAGGCTGGTAGACTCCAGTGTCCCCACACTGACCACAGGCTGTATCTTAGTGAGATTGGGCAGTAGCAGCCTCTAGACCCTGCTGGCCCTGCCTCCCTGTCATCATCCTCTGCCTGACTGCTCGCCCCTCCTTGGCGAGACCTGCCCCTGTGTCTCCCATCCCGGAAGGAAGAGGCTAATGCCCCTGACAGTCACAGCAGCAAGACTCTGAGTGGCCCACTTCAGGTCACCATCCCCACCCCAGAGTCAATCACTCTGCCTGCGACACCGGGGGGTCAGAAATGGAGCCAGGTAGCCCAAGCAGTGGCCACCTCAGAATCTCTGGTTGGGTGGGGCGGTGTGTGCGTGTGTGTGCATGCGTGTGTGTGTGCGTGTGTGCGCGCGTGTGCGTGCGTGTGCGTGTGTGTGCGCGCGTGTGCGTGTGCGTGCGTGTGTGCACGCGTGTGTGTGCGCGTGTGCGCGCGTGTGCGTGTGTGTGCGCGTGTGCGTGTGCGCACGTGTGCGTGTGCGTGCGTGTGCGTGTGTGTGTAAAACAGCAGAGGGGGTGGGCAAGGTGGGTCATCAGACTAAGGCACATGCTCCCAAGCCCTGACACCGATGACTTGAGTTCAATCCTCAGGACCCACACGGTGGGTGGAGAGGACTGACTCTGAAAGTTGTCTTCTGTCACCCACAGGCGAGCACACAATCGCTCACACATGAGTAAAACTTAAAGTGTAATTTAAAGTCCCCAGAGATCTGCACTCTGGCCCATGCAAACACACGTGCTCAGACACATGCGGATAACATGCATGCTTCAATAAGGACATTTGCTCACCTTACGCTCTCAGACACCTACGGATATACGTGCAGATTCTCCATCAAGTGGGATAGGCAAAGTTATGCCGAGGTAACAAGTCCAAAACGTCCACGGCACAAACTGCAAAGTTCTGCTCTTGCTCACACCCAAGCTCACAGGCTTGGCCCTTCATGGTGGTCCCAGGACCCAGGCTGATGGAAATACCACCGTTTGCACCTGCTAGTCACAGGAGGCGGGGCATGCCGCCCAGGCACACAATTCAACTCTACTGGCTAGAAATGCTCATTGGTCAGAGCCGGTCACATGACCCTTCCAGTCACAGGAGTTGTCAGGAAGTGCTACCTAGAATCTGAGAGGCCTAGAAGCACTCAGCAAGTTGCATTAATGGCTGCCATTCCTGCACACTCCTCATGGTTTCCTTATTTATCCTTTTAAGTCCTGGACTCCTGTCAACTCCCCGCGCCCAGCTGTCAGGGCCAAGAGTCCCCAGCTAAGAGCCTGTGGTTGGGGAAACCTGCGTCCCCTTTTGTTTCAGGCTGACTGCTGTCCCCAGCCCCCCCCGTTTGGTTCTGGGCACCACCATCCATCTCTGCTCCATGCCCGTTCTTCCGGGGTTCCTCCCCCTGGTGCTTCTCCCCTCCTGCCAGGGAGAGAGAAAGAGACAGCTGTGTGTTTATTCAGTGACACCTCACCGCCCGCCAGCCCTCGACACTTGCTTCAAGTTTCTGGCCCATGTGTTAGAGACCCCTCCCTTTTTCTCTTCACTTGCCCTGGGAGCTCTCTCAAGCATGAGCTGGTGACAAATGGGGGAGCTGGCAGAGCAGGGGGGGATGGGGGGGGGTGCGGCCCAGAAGGCCGGGGGTGCAGATGGAAGGCAGGGAGGCAGGGACAAAGAGAGCCCGTGACACAGAGGGAGCAGAGTCAGCAGACGGACGTCCAGTGCGGAGGCAGGGGAGATGACTCCCTGGGTGAAGCCGTGGCCACGCCTGCATGAAGGCCCAAGTGTGGAACCCCAGCACCCATGTGACAAGAGAATCCCTGGGGCTTGCTGGCCAGACAGTGTGGCTCAATAGTTAACCCCAGATACAGCAAGAGGGTTTGTCTCACGAAACAAGATGGAGGGCAACGGGATGACTCGCCCAATATCTGGCCTCCGTGCACACGTGCACGCAAATATATACGTAAAGGAAAATAAGCTGTATAATGCGGCAGACAGATGGCACGTGGAGGTCAGAGGACATCTTGAGAGAATCCGTCCTCTTGGGTTCTGCAGGTCAAACTCAAGTTCTGACGCTCAGTGGCGCAAACCTGTTATTGACTGGGCCATCTCATCAGCCCTGTGGTGTAGTTAAAGCCAGGGAGGAGGTGTGTGGCCCTTTCCAAGCCAGCAGCAGGGATGAGGTGGGGGGGGACCTTGGAGGGAGTGGGTGGGGCCTGAGCTGTGTGGTACCCCAGCTGCCTGGGCCCCATCTCTACTGCCTGCTTGTGCATGATGGTCCCCTGGGCCACTCCATTAGCATCCTGGGGGAGTTCACAATCTCTCATTCCAGCTGGGTGTCCGGTGCCAAGATTAACTTGTGGAAGGGTGGGCAGGGTCATGAGAACCTCACCTGGGTGTCTGGCCACTCCCTACCACCTGCTGTATGTGATCCTGCCCTAACTGCATGTGGCCTTGGGACAGGACAGGGCTAGAAAAAAATTATATATATATATATATGCGCGCCAGGGAAGACTAGGGAAGTGCAGTTTGATCTATCTCTGATGCTGTAGGGAAGTCACTGTCCCTTCTGGGTGAAGACTTTCTGGAGTGGCATCATGGGGGGGACTGCCCACATCCCTATAAGAAACCCCTCACCTATGCTATGTAGGGAAGCCTAGTAAATTCATTGGTTCCCCAGAGTGAACTTTGATGTCATCGTGTGTCAGTTGGTTTCTGGAACCTTAGGAGGAATAGAGGTCTCCCCCTGGGAAGGGATTTTAACACTGCTCTAGTTCTGGCTAGGCCAGCTGATCCTGAGAGAGGCAGGAAGAAGTGTGGAGTGAAGGAATGAATTCCAGGCCTGAAAGAGAGGCAGATCCCTGCTCCTTCGGGAGCTCTGGGCCTAAGCAAAGACTCAGGTCAATCCTTCAACGCTCCTTTTGGTCACTTCCAACTCCAGTGTCCACACTGGAGAGCCCAGGGAACCCAGAAGCTGCAGGTATGCTGCGGACAGACTGAGCAACTCCCAATTACATAGTGACAAACGGGGCCAAATGTTACAAAGGGACAGCACCACGTGCTGGGGGAGGGGGGCACCTCAGACTCCCGTGTTCTTCCAGACCTGTGCTCAAAACCCTCATGAGCCGGGCGGTGGTGGCGCACGCCTTTAATCCCAGCACTCGGGAGGCAGAGGCAGGCGGATCTCTGTGAGTTCGAGGCTGGGCTGGCTGGACAGCCTCCAAAACAATACAGAGAAACCCTGTCTCGTAAAACAAACAAAAAACCAAAACCCTCATGGGGCAACGAGAAGAAAAGTGGGTGTGGCACCGCGTGGGGTGGGGGTGTGGCCTGATGGGGGATGGACCGCCAACTAACCCACACAGCATCCCCATGTTTGGACACCACCTCAAGGCCCAAGGAAGCCCGAGACACCCTGTGGAAGCCACGGTGAGGGGAGAGGAGACTAGTGAGATGGGCTGAGGACCAAGGGGCAGCCCCGACGATGGAAGGCTTGACTCAGATTCAGGGAGGGAGCAGTGTGGTGTCTGCTGAGCAACCCGCGTGCGCTGGCCCCAATCAAGGCTCTCCCAGCTAGATGCTAGAAGAGGGTTGTGGGGCAGAGGTGACCCGCGTGTGGGGAAGTCACACCTGGCTTAGCCTCTGTCAGGCCTCATGCTCTTGGGGACAGAGCAAGGCCTCTCTGGTGGAAGCAGCCAAGCTCTCCTCACTGCCTCCCGGTACTGCCCCCACACACTGGCTCCTCCCCGCTGTACACTCGGTGTCTGGGATGTTCCTTGAAGGCTTGGTGGAGGTCAGCACAGGCGTGTCCCTGTTGAGAAGCCGTGGGTTTTTTAGAAGTAGGGAGGGCCTCCTGGAAGGTTTTTAACCTCTGAGGAAACACTGGGTCCCCCCTTTCCCTTTCTTGCTTCTCAGCTGCTGCGAGACAAGCGGGCCGTTTCTACCACACCCTCCCATCCAGAGATGCCACAGGCCCGAAGCAACAAGGGATCAAGTGACCATGGATGGAAACTTCTAGAACCGTGAGTCAAAACGAACGTCTCGTTTTTTAGAAGTTGGCTTGTCTGAGGCATTTGTTACAGCGCTGGGGAAGCTGACCGGCACTCCCTGCCTTTCCCTCTGCGTCCCCTGCACATATTATACCCCCCCTCTGTCTGTGGCCCCCTCCCACGGCCCAGCTTAGACATCGTAGGAGATCCGGCTCTAGTCCTCCTTTGCAGAGTCTTCTTCCCCTCCCACAATGAAACCGAGACCCTTTGGGCCTCCCAGGACCATGAATCCTGGGAATACATCACTGTCCTTATCTGTCTGCCATCCAGATAGGCAGCAGGGGCTGTGTGAAGGGCTTAAAACCCCAGCCTGAGGGTGAATTATTTGCCTGCTCTTGGGAAGCTGATTGGAGGGAGCGGGGTGGTTCCACTTTCCACTCTGACAATATCCCTAAGATGACTGGAGCCGCATCCTCCGTTGATAGGGAAGGGGCTGGGGACCGGAGTCTGGGAGACAGAGACGTCTCAAAGTGATGACTGCCGGCCCAAGTTCAGCAGGAAGGGCTGGGTCAGGCTTTGGTAGTGGGGGGTCACAGGCTTTAAGTGGAAAGAGAGGGTGGATTGCGGAGCAGAGGGCATGCTGGGGATGCTGGGTAATTGAGACAGGACTGGACAGGAGGTCAGGGGAGGGAGGATGCTGCCCACAGTGCTGACAGGTGGCTGGATGGGAATGACTGAGGGCAGAGACTGTCTGGGGAGGGTCAGCGTGAAAGTCGCCTAATCCCGGCAAAGTGAATCTCCATGGTGCGATCTTTATCCAATTTGCCGTTGTCTCCCTCCAGGGACTTTATGTGACACCAAGACACAGGCAAGGAAAATACTTGTCCCCCAGGAGATGACCTCCCTCAGACTACTGTGCTTCTGTTCTGAGAGAGACACTGGGGCATCTGTGTCAGCATCCTCTTGGGAGGACCCGGGGGAGGGGGTGCACATTGCTGGCGTAGGTACCTCGTGGGAGAGGACAGAGTGAAAATCCTAGGAAGTGGGCACTAGGTATGAATGAGAGAGCCTGGGGGAAAGGAAACCTCACAGAATGTGGCAGCGTGGGTGCCATGCCCACTGGAAGGCGGCAGAAGAAGGGTTACAAAAGGCTACCCTAAGAGACTGGGAGCTGGGTGACAGGGCCTGAGGCCAAAGTCGATAGCTCCTGCACACATGGGTGCTTTTCTTCCTGAGTACAGGGGGGGGGGGGGGGGACGGGACGGGGACGACGACTTCTGAAGTCCCGTGTGCAGCGTGATTTGGGTCCACAGAGGACCATGGCTGAGTGGAGACCTCTGACCCACATGACCACCTCCTCGGCACTCCCTGAGGCTGGGACTGGTCTTGACCTCTGGAAAGAATGTCAGACTGCCCTGGGCGGGATGGCCACCCTCATGTCCTCGTTCATCCCACAGACACTGGGCCTGAAGGCCCTGGCCACAGTTTGAACAGGACACACGGCCCATTTACATGTGAGAAACCAAAGCGTGGAACTATGAAGATGCTCAGAGTTGCTGAGGTCTTGGTATGAACGTGCAAAGCCGCGTGCTCACTGAAGAGAAATAGCACCTCCTCTCTCTAGCTATAGCTACCATGAAGAGGTAAAGACAGAGAGGGAGCAGGGCGTGGTGAGAGAGGGAGGGGAGAGTTAAAGAGAGTGAGGCTCCCATGGAGGAGCAAGTATACTGGAGCCTGAGGTGGAGTGAGCCAGAAACATGCTGGCCCAGGCAGCGGGTCAGTCTCTGCACCCTCCTACCTCCTCCTGTGGAAACACGTGTTCCACACCCTTGATACCCACACCCTTGCTGGGTTAGGGGCTGCCTCTCTCTGGGCAGTGCCTAGCTTGCTTGTTTTCAAACAGCACATCTTAATGCCCAGGCTAGCCTCAAGCAAACTCACAACCCTCAGACCTTAGCTTCTAAACACTGGGATCATAGGCTCTCACGGGATCTGAACGCAAATGTCCCCCAAGGCCCTGAGTTCGGAGCATGTCCCACCCAAGGGCTCTGAGACATGTGGGAATTGGCAGTTGGATGGACCAGAAAGAGATGGTTCTAGAGCCCTGCTCTGAGAGGAAGTTGGGAGTTTCCCCACCCCTGGCTCAGCACGGGGCCTGAGGCTTCCTGACCTGGACTATGCCTCGGGAGAGAGGCTTCTGAGAAAGCAACCAGAGGCCTCCCAGGCACCCTGGTGCAGTTGTTGCTTTCCCAATAGGTTCTCAGCCGGTGGGTTGTGACCCCCACAGGGGTCCTACATCAGGTATCCCACATATCAGACGTTTGCATTGAGATTCATAACAGTAGCGGAATACAGCTGTGAGGTAGCAATGAGATAATTTTATGGTGGGGGTCACCACGAAGTGAGGAACCGTATGACACGGGGTTGCAGCCTTAGGAGGGTTGAGAACCACTGCAACAGAGAGGGGGCTGGAAGACGTAAAGTCAATGGGTTGCTAAAATATTCTAGAAAACCTGTCTCAAAAAAAATCTACTTCCTGACACTGCTGGCAGGCAGGGCTTTAACGGTGGGCCACGCATCACTTGGCCCTCACCCCCGCATATGGTAAAGGGTTACTTCCTCCCTCATGGTCCCTTGACAAGCCTCCACTGCACGGCTTATAAAGTGTTATGGCCCAATAAAAAGCTGGCCCTTAAATGTCACTCACCCAGAGAATTAAGGTGAGACCAGGCAGGCAGGGGGCAGCGGTGCTGTCATGGAATGGTCTGAGGTGGGTACCGTAGGATGGGGTGAGGGTTAGAGTTTGGAGGAGGACAGTGGGGTGTGAGGTCTGGGGTTAATGGGAAACGCCCCCTGGCCTTGAGTGGTCATTATCTCCAGTAATGATGCCTGCTTCTATGGGAAGGTGGCTGAGAGGGGGGGCGGCTTGCTGCTGCCCGGGCACCCGCCCCCATCCCAGCCTGCCTTCATAGCAACCAAGAGCATGCATCTTCCTCTCACTGGCTGAGGCCAGGCCCCAGGTCCCCCGTGCCCTGAAGGCCAGCTTGGCTTTCTAGCTTTGCAGGCTTATTTTGGGGAAAGTGAGGTCAGCTCTTTCCCTGGCAGCATCTCGGGTGGAGACGGGAAGGCAGGCATGGTGGCACACACCCGTAATCCCAGCATGCAGGAGATAGGGACCGGAAGAGCACAAATTCAAGAGCACAACCTTAGCTGCCTAAAGAGTTCTAGTACAGACACGGGTATACACACACACACACAAAAAAAAGCAAGGCAAAACAAAAAGGAGAGGAAGGAGGGGTTGGAGGGACGGCTCAGTGGTTAAGAGTCCTTGTTTTTACTTGGACCCTGGGCTCTGCTCCCAGCACCCATATGGCAGCTCCCAAATGACTGTAGCTCTAGTTGCAGAGGATCCGATGCCCTCTTCCGGCCTCTGAGGGCATTGCATAAACATGCTTGAGGCGAAATACTAGTATGTATAAAATAAAAATAATTTTCTTTTGGTTTTTCAAGACGGAGTCTCTCTGTGTAGCCCTGGCTGTCCTGGAACTCACTTTGTAGACCAGGTTGGCCTTGAATTCACCGAGATCTGCCTGCCTCTGCCTCCCAATGCTGGGATTAAAGGTGTGCGCCACCACCGCCCAGCAATAGGTGATTTTTTTTTAAAGAAGGAATTGGTGGATGAGAGATTTCAGGTTCCTTTAGGAAGAGAATAAACCTGGGCTCCTCCTCCGTGTCACACTTCCTGCCTCTACCCACTCTATAATCTAAGTGTTGTGCAATAAGCAAAGTTCTAGATGCAAATTACTTTATTTTTTGGTCATATCTACATAGAATCTCAGGATGTTTTTACTTATTTAGCGTGTGTGATGTGTGTGAATGTGGGCACAACAGTACGTACGTTCAGGAGTCGGTTCTTTCCTTCCACCGTGTGGGCTCCAGAAAGCCAGCTCAGATTATTTGCCATGGTGGCAAGTGCCGTGACCCACTGAACCATCTTGGTGGCCCGACCAATTCTTTTAAAGTGAATACCAGGGAACTCTCACCTCCACTGGGGCTAGAAAGTTGCCTGCGTCTTTCCTCCGCCCACCTCATCGCCCAGAGGCCAGGCCATCCCTCCCTCCTCTCTCCATGCCCCAACAATACATTCTGCCCATTGCTGGGCTTCAGGTAAATAAATCATATGACCTGTTTCCTTTTCCCGCCGGCATCCCTTAGCCAAGCCGGCCCTCTTTATGTGATTAGCACCTTGGTTGGGATTCTCCCAGTTCCTTCATCCTCAGAGTACCGGAGAGCTTGTAACCGTGTAGCCATCCGTCACAACATCCTACGTACCCACCTTACCGCCCCTTACAGCATCGGGCTACCGGCAAAGTCCAGAGATGGCCGGGTCTTCCTGCTAGGGTGTTCCCCTTAGCTCTCCCCTCTGCTGAATGTGCTGCTGTCTCTGATGAGCTGGTGGGAAAAGACAGACAGACCAAAAACACAAGGGCTGTTGGGGATAAAAGTGCTTGCTGCCCGTGCCTGAGGATGTGAATTATAAGTCCCAGCATCCCTGGGAAAAGCTGACCATGGTCAATCCGTGCCTATAACTCCAGCGGTGTGAGGGACGGAGACAGGAGGATTGCTGGGGCGTGCTGGCTGCCAGCCTAGGCGCAAGTGCAGTGAGAGCCTTTCTCAAGAGAGTAAATTAGAGTGACAGATAGGGCAAGACACAGTAGCTCTCCCTCTGGCCTCTGCCTGCTCCCCCACCCACAACTCACTCTGTCCCTTTGTCTCTGTGTCTGTGTGTCTGTGTCTCTGTCCCTCTGTGTCTGTGTCTCTGCCTGCTCCCCCACCCTCAACTCACTCTGTCCCTCTGTGTCTGTGTGTCTGTGTGTCCCTGTGTCTCTGTGTCTCTGTCTCTCTGTGTCTCTGTCCCTCTGTGTCTCTGTCTCTGTGTCTCTGTCCCTCTGTCTCTCTGTCTCTCTATCTCTGTCTCTGTCTCTCTCTCTCTCTCTCCGTAGACACACACACAATAAATACAAGTGTTTTAACAGAGATACCAAAAATAACATCAACAATGCATTTGCCGTTGCAGTGAGCTCCCCACTCCTCTGAGAGGGTAGGTTATTATCACCACACTCTGAGATTCAGATTTTTAACTACTTCAGCACCCATCGCCACCTTGGAAGGAGGTTCTGGAAATTCTCGCCCCCATCTCCTCTGCTTGGCAGTTGAGAAGTTAAGGAACTTATCCAAAACCAGGCTGCCAGATAAAACAGAATGAGCAGTCGAATTAGAATTTTGGGTAAGCAAGGAATTATTTTAAACTGTGAATATATCCCACATCGCATACATATTTTAATTCAAACAGGCACTTTGCAAATCTGACTGTCTGTGCCTGGGAATCTGTCCAAGGTCACGGGGCAAACGACAGTGTACTGAGGACAGGGACGCAGACTCCTCATCAGTCCCTGTGTGTCTAGCCTCTGCAGTGGGACCTGCTCCAAGGCCCTGGTGGCCAGGGAGAAAAGCAGATGACTTGGGTCTGTTGAGTAAATCAAACCAAGAAGCTTAGGGAACAACTTTGATGGGAAGACTCCGTTCCCATTAATGTTGCATAGAGTTGTCCATGGTTAATGATTCGTTTTGCCTGGGGTCCCTTAGCTCTGGAAGACTGGGGTCAGAGGCCAAGGTCAGATCAGCTGGGGAGGTCAGGGTCAGCCTTCAGTGGCTGCCTTCTATGGGATCACCAAGTGTCTGAACCAAATCCTTCTCGCCTTGCCCAGCCCACACTTTGCCCAACCCCAGCCTGGCCCCATCCACCCACCCACCCACATATGACTCCACCCACAGTCAGTGGCATTCACCTGGGGAGGCCCTGCTGTGGCTGGCCTGGCCCTGGCATCTCTACCCTTCCATCTGTGCTGTAAGCAAGCCCCTGTCAGCAGCCTTAAACCACCAAAGCAAACTACCTCATCCAGCCTCTAGGAGCTCCAGGGCCTCCCTCTGACCCAGCTGAGCCACAAGAGGCAATCCCAAGCCGCCGGAGGAAACTCGTAGGCGCGCCAGCATGGTGTCTCAGGCTGCCACACAGATGTATGCTCTCGTTTGTGCATGGAATAATGCGTTTAATTACTTCTTCGAAGGCCAGGCTAATAATAGCGCTTTGCACGGAGGGCCTCGGTCACAGAGGAAAAGCCATGAAAGCGCTCGGCTCTGTTCCCAGTGACTTAAAAGCTCCCGTGAACACTTCGCCGTCCTCCTCTAGAGACAGAGGGAGCTGTGCCGAAGACGACGACGCTGTAGGTTTTCACTTTTAACTCGCTGTTTTGATCCTTTGAGGCCCTCAGGACGTGGGACGCCCCCAAGACGGGGGCAGTGGAACCAATTCCAGAACGTGACACATGACGGAAAGAGCACAGAAGAGTGCACACTCCCCCGTCCATCTTCTCTCCCCCAAAGTGTGTGTGAGCCGGGGAACTCCCAAGTCAGAATGGGCCCCACGTGGTCCCGTGGAAAACAGGAGCCGGTTGGCGGTTTGGCCCCGCAATGGCCTGACCCTGGTCAGACTTGGGCTGTTGTGGCCCAGGCCCAAAGTTTCTATGTAGCCAAGGATGACTTGAAGTTCTGATCATCCTGCCTCTTCCCCCTGAGTGCTGGGATTACAGGGGTGTGCCACCATGCCCACACTCTGAGGTGCTGGTGCCTTCAGACAGGCAAGGAAATAACCAGATAAGCCACTCCCCAGCCCTAGGCTCAGTTTTACACAAAACGGGAAGCCTCAGTTCTCCACTGGCCTGAGCATGAATCCGGGGACTGTTTTGCCAGTCTGTCTCTGGGCCTCCGTCAGGCAAGGGGTGTGGGCCAAGATCCCCGCCTTCCTCAGCAACAATGCAAGTGCTGAGAGCACTTCTTGCTGATTGAGCCTGTTTATATGAACATCTCAAACTATGTGCATTCCCGGAGAGCTCAGTAGATTGCCCACAATGTGCATGATGTCAATAGTTGTTAGTTTCTGGGTTTTGAAACAGATCAAGGACCCACAGAGATGGATAAAATGAGGACACATGGGTGACCCTGGGGCGGAGCGGCTGGTGACACCAGCCTTACAGGCCAGTTCAAATGGGAAAGAAAATTCCAGCACTCTGCAGGTTCGGCATGGTGACTTACACCTGTAATCCCAGCACTCAGGAGGCTGAGGCAGGAGGATGACAAGTTAGAAGCCAACCTGGGCTACAGAGCAAGATCCTGACTCAATAAAAACAAAACCAAGAAAACCACTCTTGAGGTCAAGTGAAATGGGTCTGTGGGCCACACCCAGCCCTGGGACCCACGCATACCTCAGATTTTGTTCTACGGTAAGTTTTCCATCCTCCCCTCGAAACAGTCTTCTATTGGCTTGGAACTCACCAAGCAGCCTCAGCTCACGAGCAAGCCCGAGGATCCTCCTCCCCAGTGCTGGCGTCACAGATGCACGCTACGTGCCTGACTTTTGGTGTGGGTGCTGAGGATCAAACCCAGGCCCTCCTGCTTGCCCAGCGAGCCCTTAGCAGCTGAGCCGCCTCTCAGCCGCCAACCAGTTCAGTTGGCTGAGGTACGTGATTCTGACTAGCATTCAACACTTTTGTAACAGATCCAAGCTCTGTCAGTCAAATGTAGAACCCAGGGTGCCTGGGAACAACTTCAAGTCCATCTAGCGCCTTCACCCATTTCTCAGATATGGAAACTGAGGTTGGGAAGGTTTTGTGATTTGTCCCTGCGTTGGCTGTTGCTGCTCAAGTCCTTCTCAGGGAACGCTAACCTGCTGCTCTTGGGGCAGTACCCATCCCTCTCCAGGCTGGGTTTTGCCTCCCCTACATCGTGAAGGGCTTAAGACCAGAGAACCAACCATGGTTTCGACCCCCAACCACATGACCTGGCTCATCCAGTCCCCTGGGCCTCTTCCAGCATTTCCCCCCTTGTTAGGACTATCAGGGATGGGGAGATGGACGGGTGGTTAAAGCGGTTGCCAAGCAACTGTAGAGATGGAGAGTGGAGTTGGGATTCCCAGAAGCCCATGCAAAAATGTCTGGTGGGCATGGAGGCCTACCTGTAATTCCAGCCTCAGGAAGCAGAGACGGGTCCCCAGAGCAAGCTGGCCAGGGAGAGCAGCCGTGTCATTGTGCGCTGCATTCAATTGATAGGCCCTGCCTGGAAAAGCAGCAGAGGATATCAGCTCGAGCCTCCACAGGGCACACACATGTGCCCACACACATCCACACACACACATGTACACACACACACACAAATCCACATACACACATCCACACACACTCATGTGCACACACACATGTGCGCACACACGTCCACACACACACGTCCACACACATGTGCCCCCCACACACACATGTGCCCACACACACATTCACACACACATGTACCCACACACACACAAATCCACATACACACATCCACACACACATGTGCCCCCCCACACACACATGTGCCCCCCCACACACATGTGCCCACACACATCCACACACACATGTCCACACACACATGTGCCCCCACACACACACACACATGTGCCCCCCCCATACACATCACAGGAAAGTGGAAAGAGAAAAAAAGCCATTGTCACCGCAACCCTTTTACAATAGAGAAATTTCTGCACGGCCCCAGATCTACAAACCGAACACTTATTGGTGCTAAAGCATAAAGCTATTTGAAAACAATTCTTTGATATACACTAGTTTATCATTAAAGATGAAAGCCAATTCGCACACCTATGAGACGGGTGTGTTTGTTTAGTTTTACATGAAGAATTCATTCTCGGCTGGATATTTGAGACTAAAGGACACAGGGTATCCCAGTTTGCTTCCTGTTGCTATAATAAAACAAGGTGACCAAAATAGCTTAGGGGAGGAAAGGGTTTATTTGACTTCTACTTCCAGGTCATAGTTCACCATTAAGGGAAGTCAGGGTAGGAACTCAAAGCAAGAGTTTGAAGCAGAGACGGTGGGAGAATGCTGCTTGCTCACGAGTTCTCATGCTCAGCCTGCCTTTATAGACAGCTCAGGTCCACTGCCTAGGGATAGTGTCACCCACAGTGGGCGGGGTCCTCACACATCTGTGAAAGACATTACTGTAAATCCATCTGAATTGTTGCTACAATTCTTCAGCTGAGGTCCCCTCTTCCCAGGTAACTCCAGGTTGTGTCAAACTGACAATAAAAACTAACCAGGACACAGAGCACTGTCGGTGTTTTCAGGGCTGATGGACAACTTGATCTCATAATCACCGATACTCCTTTGTATTAATACATAGAACAAAACGACAGAGATATGTTCAGAGCCGTTGCAGGGACGGTTGGAAATCCTGTCCTAGACCCAAGACAAAATCCATTTAGCAACTTTAAAAAAAAAGAAATTCATTAGCAACTCTAACAGAAAAATTTAAACCAAACATTCTAGCATAATGCAAACTAATTTGCTATTTACCTGCTGAGAAATGACAGTAAGAAAATACCAAGTCTTTGTTTTCCATAATTAAACCATCATGTTTCTATAAGAACAGAAAGCTGTGTGTGCGTGGTTAAAAAAAAAACACAAAAAAACAAAACAAAACAAAACAAAACAAAAAACACTGCAGTTCATAGCAGGCAGTAGCCTGGAATGGGACCCAGGGCTGTGCAGGCAGTGTGTGGTGTGGTGTGTGTGTGAAGTGTATGGGTTGTGGGTTTGCACACAGGGCCGTAATGAAGTCACACAATACCACATGGATGTGCAGTGCCCCGAAGCACCCCAGATTTACGGCACGTTTCATTCCGAACGCTGACTCTTCGGCTGTTACATATTCAGAAGGCTTTTACTGTCCCTCAACTTACAGATAAGATAGCAGAGGCCCACAGGGGTGGCCTGACTTGCCAAGGTCCCCACCTTCTTGAACTTTGCTGGGGGGGGGGGGTTCAGTGTGGCCCAACCCAGAATGAGACACCGTGAGTGGCACATTCCAGAATCACCACCTCAACAACACCCCAAATAGACTCTGTCCCTTGTAGGACTGTGCGGCAGCCAGCAGCACTCCCAGGCACCAGGAGACCTTTTACATACCATATGGCTATAGAATTAATAACATGCTGTAAGCAAAGATTGGAAGAGAGATTAGGGGACCGGGCTCCTGTAGTGGAGCTATTAAGAAAGAATGAAGCCGAGTGACAGAGCAGGGAGAATGGGGCCCAGGCCTCCTCTTAGATGCTGGGCAAACACCAGGCAAGGGAGCAGCCCTGACCGGCTCAATGTGTCTGCTGTCGGCCATAAAGATGGAGCTGATTGGAGGGACAGCAGCCAAGAATAACAAAATGACCTCTTTGGAGGGGACAAGGAGCCAGTTAATTATCCTCAACAAAGAAGGATGCACAGGCCACAGTCAACCTCTATGCAAGGCGACAGACACCTCCATAGGGCCTCTGGGTTCAGATGGCAAGGGGGATGGTGCCCAGCAGGCCTTGGAGTCCCACCCATCCAAAGCAGGGCTGAGGCCACATCTCCCTTACCTAGGTGGCACAGGCCAGAGATATCCTCCGTGTTGGCATGACCTGGCCAAGCTGTTCCCACCGCCATCTCCCTGACTGCTACTTTCTGGGTCTGTGTCATGGGCTTCATAGCAGAAGTCACCTCATGAGGTTGGTGTCGGGATGCAAAAGGCCAGCAGAGTGTGTTGTCCCCCAAGGTGACCATGAGGAAGACTATGGTACAAGTCTACCAGTGTCTGGATGCTATGTAATCTCCCCAGTAGGGCTATGACTCCGGGCATCTCATGCCTTGCAACAACCCATGACATAGTTACTATCGTCCTCACAATAAAGTGGCACTCCCTGGCACCAGCTGACACCAGATAGGAGGCGGCCCTCACGGGTGGCTACGTGACTCATCTGAATTACTTCTGGTGACGTCCGGGGCTGGTGGTAGGACCGCCTCAGCCTGTGTACTGTGCTGGCCTCTGCGGATGCTTCTCCAGGCTTGGGACGGGGACAATGAACAAAAAGCAGCCTTGGGACCTTAGAGGGTATGTCAGCCAGGACCAAGCCTGCAGGAAGCCTGGAAGGTGGGGTACCTGGAGACAGATATGAGCTAGGGAGGGAGCTGACACTGAGGACACTATAATTACATACAGTCACGTGGACAGGTGAGGAGACACAGCAATACACATGCCCACACGCAGAAAACTTCCCCGAGCCCACCCTCCATGTAAGAGCTACAGAGCTCTGACTCTGGCATTCATTAAATGGATTTTCACAGACACAAGCTAATTACTCCCCAGCCCGATTCCTCCTCCTGCAGCATCCCTCGTCCTGGGTCCTCCAGCTCAGCCGAGTACCCTTGACCTTCTCTGGCCCCTGTTGACCTCAGGCAAAGGCCTTGGCTCCAGCCCAGATCCTTGACAATCTTAGACTCTAAAGGGGAGTTTTCCCAGAGACCTTGGTTAAACTGACCAAAGCAAAAGGACATTGATGTTCCTGGCCTCTTTGGATGGTGCTGATATGAATCCGTAGCCAAACTGAACATCCAGGCTGTGGTTTCCTCCACTGGGGGGGGTGGGGAGTAGGTGGGGTTGGGGGCTGGGGGGGCAGCTACTCTTCTCTCTGAACCCCACTACCTGGCTCACACTAGGTAGTGAGAAGTGTGTCTCTGTCCGTCTGTGTGTCCCCCCCCACCCCCACCCCCACCCCTGCTTCTGTAAGGTGCTTCCTCTCCAGCAGGTACAGGAGCCTTGATTAGATGTCAACAGAGCAGTCTGAGCAGGCTGGGCTCAGACTCTGCCTCTTCTTGGGCCTTGCAACTGGGCTTTGGCCTCAGTTTCCTGGTCTGTAAACCACTCCCTCTCAGCTGCCTGAGGGAGGAGAGCTCATCTGCAGGACTTGGCTCCTCTGCTTTCACTCAGAAGGGTCCTGTCTGATGTGGGCGGCTCATTGATCCACCAGGAAGAGATTCCCAAGGGTTGGAGTTTTGGGCAGGGTAGAAGGAGGCCACTCTGGTGAGTTTCTAGAGGGGACAGCCACAGGGGCAGAACCATGACAAGCGGTGTGAGCACCAAGGATCCACCCTGATCCACCTACCCCCTTTCCTCCCATCTCCTACCGATGCCTGGCTTTGGGCAATGCTACCCAGGTCGCAGAGCCTGGGCACAAGTACCCCTAGAGCCCAGCATGTGAAGGGTGGCAGAGAGTGGATTTAATGAAACAAACGGAAGATTCCAAGTGCCCTGACATATGGTATGGGCTGATTCAGTAATACCGCCGTTATGATTGCCCATTTGGCTGGTGTGGGCCATCTTGTGATGTCTGCCTTCATGTTTAACTGTATCATTGGCACACGTGGCAGATGGCGCAGAGCTAGGGCCAGGCCCTTGCCCTCTCTGTCTGCCATGGATGGAGGGAGGAAAGATGGTGCCCTCAAATGACAGTTCCATGTGCTGCGACGATGCTTAGTGCATTTGACAAGCCATCGGAATGACTTTGCTGTGGCAAGCGTCACTAAAATGGGAGCATGCCGCTCCAGTATGCAGATGGGGCCACTTTATTACTTTTTAATTTGTTTATAGAAAGCCCTTGTTTGGTGTGTGCCATCTTTACAAATAGAGATAAACGGGCCCGTTGCCTCCAAACTGTGGTATCCCTGGATGGATACCACAGGCTGCACACCCTGGATGGATACCACAGGCTGCACACCCTGGATGGATACCACAGGCTGCACACCACACTTGGTGACTTACCCTTAATACGATCAAACATGCTCTGGGCTAAGGCGATGGCTCAGTCGGGAAAGTGTTTCCGCACAAGCACAAGGACCTGAGTTTGATCCCAAAAGCCTAGCCAGGTGTGGGTATACATCTGTAACCCAGTGCAGGGGGAGGCAGGGACAGGTAGGTGGTCCCTGGGGCTCCCTGGCTGGATAGCCCTGTGAATTGGTGATCTGTGGGTCCAGTGAGAGGCTATATCAGAAAAATAAGGTGGAAGCAATAGCAGACATTCTCTAAATGGCATTGACCTCCAGCCTACATACACACACACTCACACACTCACACTCACACATTCACATACACACACATACACACATACACACTCACACATACACACATACACAGGTGGGAGCAATAGCTGACATTCTCTAAATGACATTGACCTCCAGCCTACATACACACACACTCACACTCATACACACTCACATATGTGCACACACGTGCACACACGTGCTTACATATAAACATAAAAGCATACATGTACATATTCAAACACATGTAGGCACATGTACCTATGTGTGCAGTGTATATACACAAACACTTGTACTCTCATATTTTTCAAGCTATGTAGAAGGCCAGGGGTGCGGGGAACAGAGTGTGTGTGACTGAGTGACCCCAGGAGGCACTCGCCCCTCTCTGGACGTCCTGCATTGTCATCATGGTCAGTGACCTAGGCTGGTGGACTCCCAGCCTCTGCGGCTGTCATTCCGTGACTTTAGAGCTCTCCCTGAAGTCCCCACGGTAACCCTTTGCTAAAGTGAAGTCTACAAATCACCAAGTACATTTTGGAAATGGGGTAGACTACATGAGGAATACTACCCCAGTGACACTTCAGACCCTTATCCCCACAGCTCCAAAGGTAAGACAGGGGGACCCCTCCATCTCCGTCATTCCTTTTCTGTCACACAATGTCCCTCAGCTTCTCCATGCCTGTGAAGTGGGGGGGGTGTTAACAAGGCTTCTCCTGGGTTCTCTGAGGATTAGACTCTTCATGATCACTCAGGAGAGAATAGAACCCATACAGTTCTCTAGCTGTAACTGCTACATATAGCAGTGATAGTTCATGTGTGTGTGTGTGTGTGTGTGTGTGTGTGTGTGTGTGTGTGTGTAACACGTGTGCATGCATGCATGAGATATTCAGAGGTCAGTCTCGGGCGTTGATTCTCAGGGGTATTCACCTTGATTTTGAGACCCGGAACTCGTCCTGGAAGCTAGGCTGGGCTGGCCAGTGAATGCCAAGATCCTTTTCTGCTGTCGTCCAGGGGAAAGAGAGCAGCACCTCGGGGTAGTTTGAAGTAAAGGACTCTGTGAGGCGACTGGAATTCATTTCATTGTTGAGGTTTTGAGTCACAAAGACTATTATGAGGAGTGAAAGATCAGAACTGTCCCGTGGAGTGTCGTGACACTTGCCTTTTGACAGAAGCCTCAGTGACAGAGCTGGCAGGGGACAGAACATGGCTTTTGCTGCAGGACACCAAGAGAAGGATGTTTAAGTTGTGGCTCTGAAGACACTGTCCCTGCAAAAGTCCCTCTGGCCACACAAACAATCCCTGGAGCCCAGGGATGCTGGCAGCTTTCCAGGGATCACACACAAGTTCTCCAGACAGCCAGCCCTAGTCAATTCAGTGATTCTTCATTAGGACCTCTGCCATGGCGTTAAGTCCTCAAGGAGGCTGGAAGCCAAAGAGGACGCCCAAAGGTTAACTCATTAGCCAGCCAAGGGACTAGAACCACAACTCCCTCCACTGCCTCAGCAGCGGCCAGGGGCTATTTTCTTCCTAAATGCAGTTGCCGCTGTGGGGCCCTCACTTAAAGCTTTAAGCTCCTGGTTTTCCTCAGGGGAGGGAAAAGGAAAGGCCAAACACCCACCGGTCCTTTTGTTCGGAGTGCGGGGGTGGGTGGATCCTCTCACCCCTCAGAAGCCCCTAATAACCTTCTCCCCTTAACGCTAGGAAAATGAAAATACCCCCTATCTGCCTCTCCCACCACCATTTAAGCTAATGGCACAGGCAGAGGGTCGGGGGCAGCTTCTTTGTGTGTCAGCCCACCCTCCACCTCACTGCGACGGAAACGGATGCTCCACCCCCACCCACCCAAGGCACCCCAGGACTGGCTGGGGAGAAGGCCATCGCCCTGCTGGGCAGAACCCGGAAACAAGTGTTTCCTAGCAGGTGGCCAGGGAAGGGCGGAGCTGCAGGCAGGGGCGGAGCTCCTCCTAGGGTCTGCGTTGGAGGCTTTCCACCGAGCCTCAGCAGCTTGGTACAGCTAATTCCCCTCCCCCTTGCTACAGCTGAAAACCCACAGGGCTTTCACAGCATATTTGTGTATCTGGCATTTTTTCCGCTCTCCTCCCCGTGGGGACCATAAGCGACTCAGAACAGAAGCAACGTGGTGTCCCATAATTTTAGAGTCGGTTCCAGAGTTAATAATAAATTAGCTGGGGGCAGCGGGGAGGTCTAGGTGGGGTGAACCCATCATAGTGGGAGGGGCCCCTCTAGAACCTGCTTCTGGGGGGGCAGGAGGAGCTCTGGGGACCGAGGACACTCGGGGACAGCTCTGGAGCACCAAGGCCTATGGGAGCCGTCCTGCGGGATGGGAGGGGATGGTGGGTGGGGGATGGCGGGGATGGGGGGAATGGGGCTACTCTTACACACCTCTGCCTCCCTCTCAGGGAAGGGAGGGGCACTTGGCCAGGCCTTCTGCTCAGTGTGGATCTCCACCAAACCTGTTCATCTCCCAGGAAGACCACCACAGCAGCCACACCAGGTGGAAGCCAACATTCCCAACACCCTTGAGGTTCTATTATCCCTCCCAGACTCGAGCTTCCTGAAGACCAGGGACTCTGCTGTCAGACTTCCTGTCATAGTGACCACCAACGGGAGACAGGGAAGCTGGCAGTGTGAGGACGCTGGACAAGGCTGGTTCCCAAGATGCTGCGATACAGACAAGATGGCGGGGCCTAGATAAGACGGCCGCCATCCTGAGGGAATGGTATGAGGACACTATAGGGCTTAGCCCAAAATGATGGGACAGGGACAAGATGGCGGCTGCCACGGGAGGACTCAAGTGGTGAACACTGGGTGGGGTTAGCCCCAAGGCGCTGGGGTTTGGGCAAAAACCTGAAGGTCAGACAAGCCGGCCTCTGAGCGGTCCACGCCCGTGCAGGACTCCCAAGAAGACCCAAGCCTGACTGGACTTTGTTTTGACTGCCGGGCTAGCTTCCTGAAGAGCAGGTCAGGGGGGAGGTAGTGAGCCTCCTCCATCAGAGAGTAGAGCTTCCGGAACGGGCCAAGCGCCAGGCGACACAGGACCAGGTGTTCACTAAGCTCCTGTCAGCCGATGATGGATTGATGTTCCTGCTTACCCCCCCTCCCCTCCATTGCCCCCCCCCACCTAACAACCACAAGGGGCCCGTCAGGGGAGCCCCTGCACAAATCAATCAGGTGTACCATGTAACGCCTCAGGCAGAAGACAAGCACTTCCCAGGCTGCTGCAGCCACCTCCCGGCCTCCTCCAGCAGACAGACCGGAGAGTAACTCTTCGTTACTGATCAGGATGACGTCTGATCTCGCCATGCCAGGAGAGGCAGGGTTCACTCCCCGGGGAGGATGGGGACCTGCCCATCCTTCATGAGGGAACCTGGGGCAGAGCAGAGTAGAGGGAGGGATGTGTCCACAGGCCCCAACTGGCAAGCCGTTACCCTTTCTCTCTGCCCTTGGCTGCCTCCCACAGCACCATCTGCTCCTACAGCAACTAGGATTTCTTATAAAAAATATTAGTCTCAGGTGAGGCCCAAAGAGGCCAGAGGGATGATGTACGTGTGCTTTGCTGGCCTGGGAAGGGCAGGGAGAGTGAGCTCTGACACTTCTGGGATGCGAGGGACAGACCTTCTGGTGTCTGGGTTTCCTCTCAAGCAATCTCCCTCTCTGTGCCTGTGGCTTCCTGCCAGGGCCTCTGAGCACCTTGAACCCAGGTCCTAGTCCCTCCGGCTACTCCGGAAGACTTGGTGCAGCCCAGGAGAGCTCGACTTTGGGGTGAACTGCTGCTAGAAAGGAGGTTCCTTAGAGAATCCAGATCCCCCATGTGGAGGTCTTTGGGAATGGTGGGACCTGGAGGAGCCGTCAAGACAGCTCCACGGTAAAGAAGGCTGGGGTGGAGAGTTCATAAGCAGCCAGTGCTGCCCTCTGCCAGCCGGGCCCCTGGAACCTTGTCAGAAAACCCTGGGGAATAGCAACTCGAAAACCAAGTCTAATTTAATCAGGCCTCCTGAGACCTCCACACACACACACACCCTTCCAAGACATACGGCCCACCACACCACTAGGGCCCCTTCCTCTGGCCTGACTGACCCACAGCTTCCTGAACGCAAGAGACTGGAGGCAGGGCCTCTGGTGGTCTCCTGCCTTCTTTTGTGGCACTCTCCGTCAGAAGGAGCTGGGGGCTGGGAAGAGAGGGAGAGGATTCCCTCTGAAGGACTCTGGGATAGCCAAGGAGATTCAGCCACTGGTTTCCCCCTCTCGGGGCTCCTCCCCTGCTACCCCTCCTCCTAGACCCAGGGCAATTTCCCCTGAAGTGTGTTCATGCTGGGCGCTGAAGCCTCGGAGGCAATTGACTAGATTTCAATCAGAAATCCATCTCCCTTAAGGACAGCTTTGGATAAAAGCGGAAGTAGCCTGCAATCTAGATGCTGATGCTGAGCCTAATGGGGGAGCCGAGATGGGCTGGGACAGGGATGGGGAAAACCACACTCAGCCTCCAGGTACCATAAGACAGCTGGGAGCTGCTTTCCCTCCGGTCACCACCCAGCTCTGCCGCAGACCTGCCGAGCTTGGTAGGGATGGTTGGCTAGCCAGATGTGACCAGGGGCCCACACTAGGAGGCTCTGAGACAGGGTGTCCTTAAAGCCAGGGTCAGGGCTTCTCCCTCTCCACCCTCTTGGTCAGTTGCCACTGTGGCCATGGGTTCTTCTCAGAGACTGGATGATGGTCCGGAAAGGGTCACTGGAAGAGACAAGAAAGGCTGCTGCCTGATCTCGTTCATTCCTAGAGACCCCGCAGGGCGGGCAGAGGAGGGGCTGCAGGGACAGGAGGGACCCCACAGAGCCTCGCTGGTAAATAATGCACGCCTCCCAGGCCTGGCTGCCGCAGGTAGCGTATCAAAGTAATACCGCGAGACGGATTGCGGTGTAATCGCCATAATTTAGGGCCCCGTGGGTGAGGCCGTTTCGGAAAAGCTGCACACCCGGGTGGGCCAAGGTGACTGGAGCGCCTGCACCAGCTTTGACCTCTGGATTTCCTCCAAGCTAAGTGAGGCCATAAAAAATTCAGAAGCCCAGGCTGTCTCCCAGCAAATGGGGTGTGGGTAGAGAGATTGTCCCATCCATCTAGACCCGGGCAGGATGGATGCTCTTGGCCAGCAGGGAGAGAGCTGCGCAGAGGAGCCAACGCTATCTCTTCCAGGTGTCTGAGAAGCCCCATAGGTGAGGCCCAGGTGCCCTGCCGTCTGATGATATTTTCATTAGAGCTCAGGTGGTCCCTGTAGGGATTCTAGTCCTTGGTGGCCGGCCCCCTCCCCACTGCACTGGGACTTGGGGACAGTTCATATTCTTGCCCAGGTCCTCCCCAGGGACCTCTGCAGGGCTCCCTTCCCCAGCCCCTCAAGGGGAAGGCGTCTGGGAATGAAGATCTGATGAAGGGCGGTGTGTCTGCAGGCTCCTGGAGAAACTTCTTGAGGGGAGTCAGCTAGAAGCAGGTAGCAGGCTTTGTCCCCCTACTCGGCTCCTGGTGACCTAGAGGGTGATATTCATGAGTTTCTCTCGAGGAAAGACAAAGAAATAGGAAAACGTATCAGAGTCTGCAGCCCTGTCAGGTTGCATTAACGGCCAACCTCGCCTCTGCCACCCCACCTTGCTGCTGGGGGGCTGGGGGGGCCTTTTTGTGACTTCCTAGAGGTGGCCTCATCCATTCATTATGTGGGCCCAGAGGCTTCTATTCCCTCCTCGCCTGTGTCTAAACCATTTTATGTTTTTGCAATAAAGAAATACCCAGGTTCTAAGCTTGCCTGGGCTGGCAATCTGCTGACATGCACCCTCTTCAAGTCCTACACCCCCAGCCCTGCGCCCCCAGCCCTGCACCCCCAGCCCTGCACCCCCAGCCCTGCGCCCCCACCCCTGGCTGTTCTGATGTGGCCAGGGTATGGGTTTGAGTGCCAGCAGCAACCTTAGACGAGGTTCTGAATAAACAGGTTGCAGAACACCCTCATGACAGAACATTGCACAGCAATAGGAATAAGGGAGATTTATGCGTGCACGGACTTGGAGAGATGTCCAGGATATATTGTTAAGCAGAAAAGGCAAGTTTCAGAATAGCATGTGAAGTACAATCTCATTTGCGTTGTGTTTTAAATAAAGGCTGTACATATTCACACGATTGCCTGTGCATAAGGAATGTCTGGAGGGAAAAACAGAAACTGTCGACAAGATTGTCCCTAGGGAGAAGGAGAGGGTTTTAACCTCTCATTGCAGATTTTTTTCAACTGCTAATTTTTTCTGACAAATAATTTCATTAGTTCCATAATGTAAATATAAATATCTTTCAAAGAAAACGAGGAAGAAATATGGTCCAACCCCTTGATAGGCAATGGAGGTCCATAGAGGGAGAGAGATTTTCCCAGGTCACACAGCCCTTAGCCTGTCCTGAGCCCCTGTCTGGGACTCTCCCACAGGCAGACAGCGTCAGCCTGAACTACAAGGTCCCTCCCAGAGGTGTGACCTGATTTGAGGGGAGCAGTTGGATTAAAAGCAGGGGTCCAAATCAAGAGTGAGAGGCTGCAGACTTAAAAGGGACAGCTACAGCAACACCCACGAGGCTTAGGGAACGCGGAGGAAGAGCGTGAAGAAAGAACAGAACGTCAGGGCCAGAGGACGGGGAGGGGGGCTATGAAATGCTGTCCCCTGGGCATGACATGGCCCTTGTGAAATGCTCCCTTCTGGGCTTGACATGGTCCTTGTGACACGGAGCCCTCTGGGCATGACATGGCCCTTGTGAAATGCTCCCTTCTGGGCTTGACATGGCCCTTGTGACACGGAGCCCTCTGGGCATGACATGGCCCTTGTGACACGGAGCCCTCTGGGCATGACATGGCCCTTGTGACACGGAGCCCTCTGGGCACGACATGGCACTCATAGCAGCTGTGGTCACCTGCACAATGTGGAACCAAGAAGATTAGTCAAAACCCAAGCAGGCAGCACTGATTGGATTCAGTAAACTCCGAAGGGGAGAGCATGAGGATGGGACAGGGTGTGTTGCAGGGGTGAAAGTAGGAGGGGCAGCTGGGGTTGGCATGATCCAGATACAGTGTGTTCATGTATGAAACTGTCGAAGAATAACAGATTTAAGAGAGAAGGGGGGGGAGAGTGGGAGAGACTTTTGGAAGCCCAGCTGGGTGAGCTTGCCCAGTGGGCAACTGGAGGCCATGCCTGGGTGACTAGCCATCTTGATTTGTCCAGGAGTGAGAGGGTCCCCAGGATGGGGGAATCTTCAATGTTAAAACTGGGGCCGCTGGAGGCAAGAAGGGACTTTCTTTGTCTTGCCAGAACCCACTAAAAGGTTTGGCAAAGACAGCTCCTAATAAATAACTCAAGGATGAAGCTTCTAGAAGGTAGACTCCCAGTGAAGCCAGCCAGTCCCTGCTTTGGCTCTTCTGAGGAGGATGAGGCAGCGAGGGTTAATTTGTTAATTCAGGGTTTGTCTGTTGCTTGCTCTCCCCTGTGTATGCACGCACGCACCCACGCGCGCACACACACACACACACACACACACACACACACACACACACACACACACACACACACACGCTCGCGGCCTCCAGCATTTCTCAGTCCACTGAGAGGCGTGTTGGCCGGGCTCATCTATCCCATCCAGAGCCCACTGTCACTTTTAAGCGACATAATCCGCAAGAAATTCCAAAGCCTTTAATTACACACAGGGTGCATGGCAATCTCTCATCTCTCCCTCCCCACCCCAGGAGACAAAAAGGAAATTTCACACCCTACTGAACCCAGCTCGTCTTGTTCTCTTTGATGCCAGCCTGGGGTTAAAAAGCAGGGACGGGCACTGCTTGCCTCCTCCGGGTCCTGATTCCTTCCCCGGTGTTGAGATTCAAAGCATGCGTCTTGAAGATGATAATCAGGGTGTTCTGTGCCATCTTCCATGCCAATGAGCGCCCCCCCCCGGCCCCCTGGCTTCCGCACTGCAGCACCCGGCGCTCCGCCGCCAGCCACCTTCTGCACCCGGTCACACATGAGACTGGCCACCCTTGGGAAGTTGGGGGACACACTGGGCCTCATGTGGGGAAGGGCCAACACTGTTCAGGTCGGTTCCTAGTCCCGTCACTTGGGAGCTGCTTGGCTTGAAGCAGTTTTCTTCCCTTCTCTGGTCATGGGCTTGAAAAAAAAAAGAGTGAAGGGGGTCTCCTAGGCATGGTGGCACATGACAGTGATCCCAGAGCTTGGGGAGTAGAGGCAGGAGAGGCAGGAGATACTCGCTAGGGAGACACCCATGGCTAATTGACCGTCTCCTGGGGTCCTGGGGTTCCGGGTCACCACAGCCTCCGTCAATCCAGAACCACACAGTCTGGGAAGAGAATGAGGGAGGAAGGCAAATGTCGCTTGTTACTGTAGGGAGGTGGCATATACTACCCCAGCTGTCCCTCCGTCGGATGACTATGAGGCTTGTTACTGTAGGGAGGTGGCATATACTACTACCCCAGCTGTCCCTCCGTCGGATGACTATGAGGCTTGTTACTGTAGGGAGGTGGCATATACTACTACCCCAGATGTCCCTCCGTCGGATGACTATGAGGCTTGTTCTGCGTGGTCCTTGGATGGGTGAGATACAGCAGAATTGAGCCTGAGGCCCCGGAAGGTAATTGTCAGTGCACCCTTCATGGCCTCCTTCCCCATCCTACCTCTGCACCTCAAGATCACCCTCTAAGCACTTTGCCCAAGCCCCTAACATAGTTGGTGTTATTTGCAGCGTTGAGGTCAAACCCAGGACCAAGTTTTTTCAAGGCACACACTACCAATGTACCCACCCCTTGGCCCTTGCCACAGAACGCTTCACAAACTCCATCTTCCTTCTTCCTAACAATATTCCAAGTACACTTGCTTATCCCCAAGTCCCAGGACTATGGAGGCTAAGTGCCACAGAGCTCTGGGGTGACCTAGACAGCAGGTCCCGTCTCCCTCAGCTTCTATGCTGGGTGCCTTCCTGCAGAGCTGTGGAACAGCTACTTCAGGCAGGGACAAGGGCCATGGAGCTGGGCCATATGGGAAATATCCTCCTCCCCAGTCATTTGAAACCTTCCAGAACCATTATAGGCTACACCCCTGGTCAGAGCAATCAAGACATTAAACAGTACAACTCGATTTAAGTGCCAAAATGTGGAAACCACCAGGGAAAAGAGGCCTCCCAAGGTGCCGGGGATGGACTGAGTCCCTGCCTGTCCCCCGGAAGGGAGCGGTGCCTTCCTGGGCCCCAGCTGAGCCTCCCCTTGGCTCCCGGAAGTGTGTGCTGATGGCAAGCATGATGGGCCATCTGCCTAAGCCTGGGGGAGCCACGGTTCCTGTCACCCCCAGCACAGAGGCCTCACTTCAGACTGGGGCTGAGTGCAGTCCCTGGCAGTTTCATGTTTACCAATAGCTTTTGTATACGCACGACTCCAAACCCAAGCAAGCCTCCCACTCTCCCTGAAGACACCCGCCGCTGGTGCTGATTGAATGACCCCTGCCACATGGGGCATGGCTCAGGGTTAGAGTGCTGCCTGCCACAGATCCTTGCAGATATTCCACACGTCCGTGAGTACACAGGTGCCAACATTCAGACTCCCTCTTCCTTTCTTCCGGGACAATGCATCTTTCTATGAGAATGTATATGGGAACGTGTCCCGCGCTACCGTCTCGCCAGCAAGAACGACGCAGAACACTCGGATCCTTCTGCAGTAAAGCTTTAATGCATCTTGAGAGATAGATGATCAGCTTCTTAGAGGGAGACCCCAAGCTAAGAAACCCAGCCCCTTATATAAGCCTAGGAGCTCCGAGTGAGATGTGTAGAGCCGGGATTGGTGGTTTGCACATCACCCCAGATGACGTCACGGGAGAGGCACAGTTTAAACGGTTAACTCCAACTGACAGCGACAGTTAACTCTAACTGACAGCGACAGTTAACTCCAACTGACAGCGACAGTTAACTCCAACTGACAGCGACAGTTAACTCCAACTGACAGTGGATGTCAGCGCCATCTTCTAACGGCAATAGCGATAGCGAGGGCGGCTCCTCACATCTCCCCCTATTCATTTATTTTTGAAGCAATAGGACACCCACAACTTTGGAGTGGAGATAGAGGTCAAATCCCCATGTGCAAATTCGGAACATGTACAAAGCTCCTCTCCAGGGTCTTATCCCCAGAGGAAGTCCTGACCAGTCCGATGTCTTTTTTCTGGGGGAAGGAGATCATGACATAGAACCTTCATGCAAGATGACTTATCTCCCAGGAGAAAGTCGTTATACCGCAGACCTCTCCTGTGCAGTGCTTAGCCTTGCAACTCCTTTGGGCTGCTGAAGCCTACCCACTCTATCCCGTGCAATGAGACTAGCCTCGTGGGGTGCAAGAGCTGGGAGGCCAGCGACCTATTGCTTTAACATGGTTAACCAAATGTCAGGGGATGCTCCGTGTTCTAAGGCAGCAAGTGCTTGTGCCACCACCACTTTCTCCTTTTGTTTGGGCTCTGAGCGTACACACCATCCAAAGCATCAACACTATTCCACAGCAGAGAACTAGGCTAAATGATCCTACCCCCACCCATTCCTTAAAATAAGAAAATGCAGATGAAATCCAGGGGAGAGGTCTTCCATCAGAGAAAGATCCAGATGCGTCGAATTCACTTGCAGGATCGCCATTCTCAACTCACGGAGTGTCTGCTCAAACTCAAAAGTCCAATTCTGTAATAAATGTTGAGACAGAGCTTTTGACAGGTTAGCTGCTCTTGTAAAATTCTCATATTGTACTAAGTGACACAAAGGCCAGGCAACTTTGTTCACATCCCAATTTGGCCATCTGCCACAATATATCCAATTGTTCCTGAACCAAATTAATCTGTTGGTTTACCAACATCAGGCCTCCTTGTATCTGAGAATTGGCAGTGGCCTGTTTATCTAGGACCATGGTCACAGTGGCCTATAGTTCATTAATGGTTTGAGTTGTCTGCACAGTGGCAGAAAGTGCAAGGGCCGAGGCGGTAACCGAAGCAGTAACCGTGGCGGTGGCTATCAGGCCCACAATAATAGCAGAGATCCCAAAAATCTCGCTTTTCCCTAAACAAACTCAAATTACTTGGCGCCTCAACAGGAGCTGGAATAAATCGAGGCATGCGCATTACCAAAGCAAAAGGGTGCTTAATAGCATCCCAGCATAATGCATAAAAACAATTCTAAGCAGAACAATTTATTTCTTTCTGATTCTTACCTAAGGTATCATTACTCACAACCCAAATAAAGGGCAGCTGAATAATTAGTTCTCTTAAAAGGGGTATACTTAACATTGGAGGAGGACCAATCAGATGATCCAGAGCTCTGTCCCTCACTCAGACTGTTGCCTAATGCCCCTTTCCAATCAAAAGTAATCTGTCCCTTCTCACTATCATAGGAGAAAGATCAGTACAGCTTCCATTAATTCAAAAGGATTAGCATTAGATCTTTCTGGATCCATATGAATAAAATTATCCTTTAATGAAGAAATCACAGTAAAGCACAAGCTTCCTACTAATGACAAGGTTCTCTCATCCTGAAAACTCTGTATCTGAGGATCTAAAGGCAAAAAGGCAAGCCCCAACTCTCTATTATTTGTGAAAAATCTAGGGAACACCTGGGCATTCTGCATCACTGGCATCGGTAGGGGGAAGGTAGACATGATGGCCCACCGTAACTCTCCCATCATACTAGGAACCATCATCCCGAGTAGGAGAGTCTTCATCACCCACTTGGCCTCCATCCTTCTTATTCTGGAGTTGTGAAGGAGCTCTTCGAGTGAGTCTTTCAGGGATCCACAGGGGGTTTTCTTCCTCCTGTGGAAAAACACACACAGCTCCCCTGGATCTTATAAGAATAGGATCCGGGCCTTTCCAGAGATCAGTCAAGACATCTTTCCATTTTACCATTTCTTTTGGCCTATCAGGCTCTAAACTGTGGCGATCAGCCGCAGTGTGGCCTTGGGCATCACAGTTCAAGAAATTAAGGGTAAAAAGTGCCATGGATACAGCAACTCTTGGTACCGAGGGTAGAACATCCTCAATACTCCCCTTTTGTTTAATCAGATATGATTTGAGTGTACGATGGGCACGTTCCACAATGCCCTGTCCTTGAGGGTTATAAGGTAGGCCAGTTAGATGGGTAACATCCATTTGCCGACAAAACTGTCGGAATTTTTGAGAGGTATATGCTGGTCCATTGTCTGTTTTTAAAATTCTGGGTTTTCCCCAAGCACTCCAGGCCTCAAGGCAATGTTGAATCACATATGAGGCCTTTTCCCCTGTTAGGGGTGTGGCAAACATTACGCCAGAACAGGTGTCAACAGAAACATGAACATATTGAAGCCTTCCAAAAGAGGGAATATGAGTAACATCCATCTGCCACATCTGCAATGGTCTAATGCCACGTGGGTTTATTCCCATGTGGGGAGTAGGTAAGAATTCGCAGCAATTCTGGCATTGAGTAACAATTTCCCTAGCCTCTTTCCTGGATAGAGCAAAACGACGGCGCAAGGTCTCAGCCGTCACATGAAAGCGCTTATGGAATTCTTTTGCTGCTTGTGCATGGGTAGACAAGGCAGCGGCCACCAGCTTTGTAGCCTTGTCTGCTAAGTCATTCCCTAAGGACATGGGACCTGGGAGTCCAGAATGTGCTCGGACATGGGTAATGAAAACAGGAAATCTCCTATTTAACAAGGCAGCTTGTATCTTCTGAAAGATGTTAGCAACTCTGCTGGAGGATCTTATTATTCCAGCTATCTCAAGGAGATTAACTGCATTAACCACATAAGAGGAATCTGATACAATATTGAGGGGTCCTGGAAAAGCCTCAAGAACCTCCAGTACTATCAGACATTCTACAACTTGAGGTGAAGTTTCATTATATTGTTTAGATATAACCCTATCCTTGACCACATAAGCTCCCATACCAGTTTTTGATCCATCAGTGTACACCACAGTCCCATCTGGGAGTGGGTCTTTAGCTGTCACTTGTGGAAACACTATAGCCTGGTTTAGGGCAAACTGTAAAATTGGATGCTTTGGAAAATGATTATCAATTTGTCCTGAAAAGGAAGTAACTAAAACTGCCCAATCACTAGATGTGGCTGCCAAGGTCTGAACTTGTGCAGCAGTATAAGGCACAATCAAGGAATCAGGATCCCTGCCAAAATGTGTAACAGCTGCTTTTATTCCGCGAGCGCGAGCTGTGCAACAGCATCAGGGTACCAGTCAATAATCTTAGCAGGGGAAGCATTTGGATGAATCCAAAGTAATGGTCCATGTTGCCACAGGACTGCAGTTGGCAATTGAGCTGTCTTAAAAACACACAGATTAAAAGGTAGTGACTCCTCAATTCGTTGTAATTGTGCTTCCTGTAAGGCCTCTTCCACCATCTGTAAGGCTCGGTGGGCGGCAGGGGTAAATTTTCTGGGTGAGGAGATATGAGGCTCACCCTCCAGGAGATCGAAGAGGGGTTTTAGATCAGCAGATGGAATTTTTAAAAAGGGCCTCAACCAATTTATATCTCCCAGAAGTTTCTGAAAATCATTTAATGTTTGTAAGTGGTCTTTGCGAATTTCTATTTTCTGAGGAACTATATTTTTGGGAGTAATCATTGAGCCCAAAAAGAGCCCTGTATCTGCAATTTGAACCTTTTCTGAGGCAATCTCTAATCCCCACTGTTTTAATTCAGCCACCAGCATGGGAAAAGCCTTTTGTAAAACATCTAACTCTTTGTGACAAATAAGAATATCGTCCATATAATGGATAACGATTAAAGATGTAAATTGCTTCCTAATTGGCTCCAAAGCCTCCTGCACATATAGCTGACATATTGTTGGGCTATTGGCCATGCCTTGCGGCAGTACCTTCCACTGAAATCTCTTGTCTGGTTCCATATGATTAAGAGAAGGGATAGTGAAGGCAAACCTTGGTCTATCCCGTGGGTAAAGTGGAATAGAGAAGAAACAATCCTTAATATCTATAATAATAAGCTTCCAATCTTGAGGAAGTGCAGAAAGCAAAGGAAGGCCTCTTTGAACAGGGCCAAAAAGATGCATCTGATTGTTAATGGCCCGCAGGTCGTGGAGTAATCTCCACTTCCCAGATTTCTTCTTAATAACAAAAATTGGTGTATTCCATGGGGAGGTAGAAGGCTCTAGATGCCCCAGCCGTTCCTGTTCTTGCACTAATCTTGTGACAGCCTCTAATTTTTCAGAGGATAGAGGCCATTGAGAGACCCATAACGGCTCCTCTGTTTTCCATGGTATGGGTCGTGAAGCCTCAACGGCCCCTAAATAAAACCCAGTCCTTTTCTACCCCGATTTCCGTGTTGTGTAATGGGTTTTATTCTGCCTTGTTCTTGCCTACCCAAGCCTCTACCATTTGTATACCCCATCTTTGCCATAATGGCTGATGCCTGGGGGGAGTATTCATTAGTTAGGGTCATGCCCATGGCTTGTAACACATCTCGTCCCCATAAATTTACAGGGAGTGGCAACACATAGGGGGTAAAACATCCCTGTTTGCCTTCAGCATCCCGCCAGGTTAAGGCTGAGGCACTGATGGCAGGAGAGGACTGGTATCCAAGACCTTGTAGAGAATGAGATGAAACAACAGTGGGCCAAGACTTCGGCCACCAATGGAGTGAAATAATGCTTTTGTCTGCTCCCGAATCCATTATCCCTTCAAATTCTTTTCCATTAATTAACAATTTTATTGTAGGTCTCTCATTTAGGGGTATAGCCAGATAGGCTGAATCACTTCCAGAAGATCCCATAGCCCTTTTTTTAAAGTGTAGGTTTCTCCATCCCCGAGGGAGGGCAGCAACACCAGTTGTGCAATTCTATCTCCCTGCTTTATAGAAAATACACCCCGAGGGCTAGAACAGAGAACTTGAATCTCCTCTTTATGATATGGGTCAACAATCCCAGGATATATAATGAGTCCCTGTAAAGTTAAGGAGCCACGGCCCAGAATAAGCCCAATGGTGGCAGGGGGCAAAGGTCCAGGGGAATGGACTGGGACCGGTTGAACATTCATTTGGGGCATGAGTAAGAAGTCGGAGGCGGCACGCAAGTCCATTCCGGAGGTTCCTCGGAAACCTCTACTTCCTCTTGATTGCTTTTCTGAAATTGGTTCCCATATTTCTGAGGGCCCTGGGACCATGGGCCCCGTGACCCGTTTTTTGATTGGGGTACCTTGGATTCTTCAATAGGGGGCAGAAGCCTCCCTTTTACATCCCGGACTGACCTGCATTCGCTAGCCCTATGATAACCTTTACCACAACGATAGCAAAGCTTCGATTCTCTTGTTCTTTCAGGGGCTTGACAATCTTTCTTAAGGTGCCCCATTCTCCCACAATTAAAACAAGCTTTTCGATTAGATAAATCTCTATACCTGTGCGTTTGTAAAATGGCGGCAGCTAGTCCTGCATTGGTTAGGGGTCCCCCCAGCTCCCTGCACACTCTGAGCCAATCTTGTAAACCTTTGCTTTTGCGAGGGGCGATAGCCGCTCGACATTCCTGGGTTGCTTGTTCATAGACAAGTTGCTCAATCAGGGGCATAGCTTGTTCTGAATCACCAAAGATGCGACTGGCGGCCTCTGTCATTCTGGCCACAAAGTCTGAAAATGGCTCTTGGGGTCCTTGGACAATCTTTGTAAGGTGTCCACTGGACTCTCCCCTTTTGTGAGGGCCTTCCATGCTTTAATAGCGGCGGCCGACACCTGACCATAGACGCCCCAGATGTAGTTGGTTTGATTAAGGGCATGTTGACCCTGACCTGTCAGCATTTCAAATGTCCACTGCCTCTGATTCTCATCTTCAGCCGTGGCATTAACTCTAGCTTGTGCCTGGGCTGCATCATACCAGAGAGCCTTCCATTCCATGTATTGTCCCATGTTGGGAAGCACTGCTTTCACTGTCGTTTGCCAGTCAGTGGGAGTCATGGCAAAATTAGCAAGCCTTTCCACCTGTAATGTGGTAAAGTTAGCATTGACCCCATAATTACGAACGGATTCGGCCAATTCTTTAATTTGATTGTAATCTACGGGGTATGTACTCTTCCGCCTTCCACATTCTCGAATACTGGAAAAGCCATTTGTATTTTTCTCCGTTCCTCTAAAGGTAAAAAGGAGTCAGTACCAGTATTCAGCCGAAGCTCATATGGCGGAGGCGCTGAGGGGCGTGAGCCCGCCGGATTTATAGGCGGTGGCCTCACATTCATTTTTGTTTTCAGTGGCCGGTGTCTATCAGGGTGATATCTTTTTTCCTCATACCGTGCCACCTCCTCCTCTAGACCACCTTCTTCGCTAGAATCCAGAGTGTCAGAATCAGAATTATCTAGCTCCAAGGCTTCTAGCTCTACTGCAGGGTATAGACTAGATTCTGGCTTTTTCTTTTTCTTAGATTTGTTAAGGGGTGAATGATAACTCCCTTCTTTCTCTCCCCTTTCTTAACTTCCTGGGGAGGGCCTTTTTTCTTAGACATGTCTTTTCTTTTGCGAGCTCCCATTCTCTCACTCCGTTCAGTTTCTGACATGCTATCCTGAACTTCCTCTAAGGTTCCCTGACTTTCTATTATAGCAGGGTGACAGGCCTCATCCTCCAAGCAGTTTTTAACTAGCTTCCAAATGGCTTTGGTACCTAAGCAGAGATCTCCTTCTGCATGCTTCCTGTCTAGTTCTTTACCTAGCTTGTTCCATGAGGCCACAGTGAGGGACCCGGAACAAGCATACCATGGTGCCACTCTATCTACCTCCTTCACAAAATTTTGAAGTGTTCGTGGTGCAATTTTAAGATCTCTTTGTTTTAGCACAGTCTGTAAGGCTGTAACCACTGACTGTGACGACCCCATCGCGCTGACAGCTTATCTAAAAAACGCGCTCAACTCCGTTACCAGACTGACAGCACCAGACTGACAGCACCAGACTGACAGCACCAGATGGACAGCGCCAGATGGACAGCGCCAGATGGACAGCGCCAGACGGACAGCGCCGTTCTGTCAGCACCAGCCACGATGAAGGAGAAGGACAAACAGGACTAGCACCAAAGCCTCCACTGACCCGTCCCACGGTGATGACAAACTAAGGCCAAAGTCGAGAAAAGGGTTGTTCAGGATAAAGCATACCTCTCTGAACCTACGTCCCTGCAGTTCTGAATCCGCCCCGTTTTCCGAGGGGTCTCCCGCGGCGCCGGCGATGTTGAAGAGTTCCCGGGTTTCGGCACCAGATGTCCCGCGCTACCGTCTCGCCAGCAAGAACGACGCAGAACACTCGGATCCTTCTGCAGTAAAGCTTTAATGCATCTTGAGAGATAGATGATCAGCTTCTTAGAGGGAGACCCCAAGCTAAGAAACCCAGCCCCTTATATAAGCCTAGGAGCTCCGAGTGAGATGTGTAGAGCCGGGATTGGTGGTTTGCACATCACCCCAGATGACGTCACGGGAGAGGCACAGTTTAAACGGTTAACTCCAACTGACAGCGACAGTTAACTCTAACTGACAGCGACAGTTAACTCCAACTGACAGCGACAGTTAACTCCAACTGACAGCGACAGTTAACTCCAACTGACAGTGGATGTCAGCGCCATCTTCTAACGGCAATAGCGATAGCGAGGGCGGCTCCTCACAGGAACGCCCTCATTCCTCTTTATGGCTGTATAGTATTCCACTGTGTCTCTGCCCCATCTGTGATTTAAGTGTCTGCGTGGGCAGAGAATTTAAGATATTCCCAATCTCTGCTTATACAAAGCCTGAGCCCTTGGAAATGTATTTATAAGAAAAATTCCCTAGGCTATGTGTCTATAGTTAGAACTGTTGAGACAAAGAGTATTCACAGTCATGACTCTGAAGAAAGACTCACTCCAGTTGTGTATTACTCGGAGGGCCAACCGGGTTTCATGTAGGAAGGAATGTGGTGGACTTGGGTCTCACAACCCCCCAAAGAAGGGTAGAATTGTCATTAACCAGTGAGAACCCGAGAGTCACTTTTGCCCAGCTAGCCCTTCCACTGAATATTTCATCCTGTGGACTGTGGGCTACCCGCCCTACGATCACCCAGGTTTACCCTCCACACTGACACTGCGAGGGGTGTGTGTGTGTGGTGTGTGTGTGTGTGTGTGTGTGTGTGTGTGTGTGTGTGTGCTGACTCTTCACTGGCGAGCTGAGTGTCACAGTCCCAAGAGGTTCAGCAGCTTTCCCGTCATGCCACAGTCAAGTGTGCAATTCCTCAGTGTGGTTGAGGAGCCCAGCACACCCCTGCTTCCGGGGTTTCTGCTTTGTCTTGTGTGCACCAAATGCCTCTGGGGGAGGAAACAAAGTCCCCTGCATGAATGAGGCCCACGATTGAGTGGTCAGAGATTGGTGAGAGTCACAATTGGGAAGGACCATGAAAGGTTTTTCAAAGGCATTTTCTGAAGCTGGCAAGATGGCTCAGTGGGTAAAGGAGCTTGCAGCCAAGCCTGGTGATCTGAGTTCAGTCCCTGGGACCCGCATGGTGGAAGGAGAAACCTGACTTCTGAAAATTGGCCTCTGACTTCCACAGGCACACTGTGGTACACATGTGCATCATGTACACACACACACACACACACACACATCCACACACACACACCACACACACACACCACATACACACACACCACACACACCACACACACACCACACATACACACTACATGCACCACACACACACCACATACATACCCACACACACCACACACACACCACACATACACACTACATGTACCACACACACACCACACACACACACTACATGCACCACACCCACACCACATACACACCCACACACACCACACACACACCACACACACACCACACATACACACTACATGTACCACACACACACACCACACATACACACACACACCCCACACACACACCACACAACATATAATACACACACAACACACACACACAAATGTAATTATTTTTTTTGTTTTTTTTTTTTTGAGACAGGGTTTCTCTGTGTAGCCCTGGCTGTCCTGGAACTCGCTCTGTATACCAGGCTGGCCTCGAACTCACAGAGATCTGTCGCACCTGCTGAGCAGCCTGCATCATGAGAATGTAGCAAGGTGGTCGGGATAGATGACACAGAGACCAGTCAGTTGCTTTAAGAAAACTTTATGCTCCCCAAGTCGGCTTAGGAGAACACCCCAAGAAAAAACGCTTCCCTTTTAAAGGACTTCTGCCATCCACACACACACAATTCTCCAACCGAGCTCTCACACACCTCTCACAACTCTCCCAGACTTCTCACCCTCCTGGCTGGTGGTTTAATCTCCAGCCCCAGAATCCGGGAGAAACAGCAGGGAGCAGGAAGAAGCATCTAGCCATAGGGTGGATCAAAGTCATGGTGTTTCAGTGAGCCAGCCCTTATCCGAGCCCTATCAAGAGCTTTATGGCACTGAATTGTTTTCAGTAAACATTATCTTGCAGCTGCCTGCTCCCAGGCTGATGGAGGGGTGGGTTTCCGGCCAGGGTCTGTGATCCCCACAGAGATCCACCTGCCTCTGCCTCCCAAGTGCTGGGATTAAAGGCATGTGCCACCAATGCTGGGCTCACAAATGTAATTTTTAAAAAACTTTTTAAAGGCTGGGCGGTGGTGGTGCACGCCTGTAATCCCAGCACTCGGGAGGCAGAGGCAGGCGGATCTCTGTGAGTTCGAGGCTGGGCTGGACTGATAGCCTCCAAAACAATACAGAGAAACCCTGCCTCATAAAAACCAAAAAAAAAAAAAAAACTTTTTAAAGGAGAAATTTCCTGCCCTGGGGCACACAGGTCTGGTTGCCCTGTGCTTGCTAGGGGGAAGGAGGTGGACTGTCCTACCGCTCATGGAAAGATCTCACACAACAAAGAATTAGTCTTCCCCAAAGGCCCACAGTGCCCCCTACTGAGCAACTCCAAAACCATCTCACTGTTATTAGGACAGATCAAGAAGAGCCCTGGATAAGGGATGCGCGGAGGGTGATTCTGAGCCAAGTCAATATGTAACACGGGCCTGGTGACCCTGGGGGATCAGAGGCTGAACTCTGCCTGCCGCAGCCTCCTGCACATGTGTGAGGCAAAGGGAGAGACCCAGCCATGTGTGTCGGTGGAGAAGACAGGGCTGTTTGTGAAGCGCCTGCTGTATACTCATAACCTTCTGAGTTTCGTGCTAATGGTCTTCTACCCAGAGGAGACACGGGGGCTTGAATTGGAGAGCAAAGGGTTAAGTGGGGCGGGCCCCAGGAGAAAGTTGGCATGCCAGGAGAGGGCCTTGTGTCCACTGCTGCATTGACTCCAGGGAGCTACCAGGTCTTCATAGAGTCTAGGCACCATTTGCCTTACGGATCGCTTGTGTGTTTAGGAAGCCGATTCTGTTCCCAGTACTTTACCCAGGCTGTTCCCTGCCCACAGTGTCTTTCCAGGGTCACAGAGACCCCGAGTACGGCAGCTCCCAACTCCCTCTGAGACACACACACACGCACACGCGCACACACACGCACACACACACGCTGGGATTTCACCCCCAGCCAGTCATGCAGGGATCCCTAGAGGCAGGACTAGGTCATGTCTTTGCATCCCTAAGTTCTACTCCAGCGTCAGATATTTGAATAGACGGGTGGTGCCTTAGGGTTTCTGTTGCTATAAAAAGACACCATGACCACAGTAACTCTTAGAAAGGAAAACATTTAATTGGGGTGGCTTGCATTTTCAAAGGCTCAGCCCATCATCCTCATGGGGCAGCATGGCGGCTTGCAGGCAGTCGTGGTGGTGGAGGAGCTGGGAGCTCTACATCTTAATCCACAGGCAACAGGAAGTGAGCTGAGTGTCACACAGAGCGAAGCCTGAGCAAAGGAGACCTCAAAGCCCGCCCCCACAGCGACACACTTCCACTAACAAGGCCACACCTACTCTAACAAAGCCACACCTCCTAATGGTGCCACACCCTATGAGCTTATGGGGGCCAATTACATTCAAACTACCACAGATGGATAATAGAATAAAATAATGGATGGATATGTAGATGATAGATAGATAGATAGATAGATAGATAGATAGATAGATGTGGGTGGGTTGCTAGGTGAATGGATAGGATGAAGGATAGATGAATGGGATGGATGGATGGATGGATGAATGGATGGGAGGATGGATGGGTGAATGGATGGATGGGAGGATGGGAGGATGAATGGATGGGTGAATGGATGGATGGGTAGGTGGAGGGGTAAAGTAGATGGACAGGTGCATGAATGGGTAAGCTGATGCATGGATGGGATGGGTGGGTGGGTGGAAGGGTGGGATGGGTGGATGGAAGGGTGGGATGGGTGGGTGGGTGGAAGGGGGGATGGGTGGGTGGGTGGAAGAGGGGATGGGTGGGTGGGTGGAAGGGGGGATGGGTGGGTGGGTGGAAGGGGGGATGGGTGGGTGGGTGGATGGAGTGGTGAACTGATGAACCCTGTCTGAGTAGTGGCAGCAGGAGGAAAAGGAAATTTGAGAGTGAGCTGAAGGAAAGAGGTCATGACTCTTAGCTTGATGGACTAAGCATAAGGAAGTGCTATTATTGACCCCATTTACAGAAAAGGAAACTAAGGCTCAGAGAGACAAAGCAGGTAGTTAATTCTCCACATCCCATGGCTGCTTAAATGGCAGAACCAAACCTTGAACCAAGACAGTCTAGCTCAGATCCAAGGTGTCCATTGTATATGACTTACAGACTCACGCTGAGTTCATCCTCAAGCCCAAGCCATTCATGCTGGGAAGCAGAGTAAGGAGCCTGGAACTCCTGTGTGCTGACCTCCAGCCTGTTGCTTCGGCCCTGCCTACTCAGCTCCTCCCATTCATCTCTTGCATAGCTCAACCCAGAACCACCGCCACCACTAGCTTCAGCCTCCACAGAGTGTAACAGGTAGATGGAGGCACAGCGCCCTCTCTGGATACATGCAGAAGTGCAGGCTGACTGGAGACTTCACCCCTCAGCTCCGGGCCTATCTCAGCCGAGTGGACTCTGGGCAGGAAGCCAGCTGCAGCCTGCAAGGCCCTCTCTCTGCTGCGCCTCCTCCCCTCACCCAAGTCACACTCCACATGCTCAGGTTCCTTTGTGGTGGGTGTTTTGATTAATTTTATTCTAATTAATTCAGTAATCTCAAGCTGTTTGCAAAATCTGCACCAAGCTCTGCTGTCTGGTGGATCTGCAGAGAAAGCTGCAGACAAACTCACTTGGGCTCTTAGTTGGAAGGATGGATGGATGGGTGGATGAATGGATGGATGGACGGACGGACGGACGGACGGACGGACAGACAGACAGACAGACAGATAGGACAGCTGGGAGGGCCCACACTGTCTCTGGCTTCTCATGGTCACTTCCCAAGAACCCTCTGTGTGCCTGCACTGAGCCTTGATGGCTGTGACTGGAAAGCAGAGATCCTGAAGGCCTTTTTTTTTCTTTAACATTTAGTGTGTGTGCGCACGCGTGTGAGTTAAGTCAGCGAACAATCTGAGAAAGCCCGTTCTCTCCTTCACCGTGCAGGACCCAGATGTTGAATTCAGGTAGATAGATAGGCTTGGCAGCAAGCATCGTCTCGCTTGCCCCTCAAGGCTGTCCTGTCACACTCGGTGACAGGGCTACTCTGAGCCTGATTTTCCTGCCTCTTTTTCCGGATCGGGCCGCAGGTGCTTCACCTCACTGACTCTGATGCACACCCCCGAAACCAGATGTGAAAACTTGCCTGGTCACCCCAGGGGTACCCGGAGCTCCTATGTACTGACCGCCAGCCTGTTGCGGGAATCTGAGCAGCAGCACAGGAAGTGGTGCAGGCTGCACAGGAAGACAGGGCAGGAGAGGACAGTATCTGAGAAGCAAACCACATACCCCAGGCTTTCGTGCTAGCTGGGGACCTGGGAGAGCGCCGCACTGCTCGCCCGCCCCATCTCACGTACATAAATAAATGGAACTGGGATTGTAAGGGCTGACAAAAGCCTCAGCAGGCAAAGCCTCTTTCTGCCAAGTGTGGTGGTAGAATCTGAGCTCGGGGTCCACATGGCAGAAGACAACTGACTCCCACAAGGACACACACACACACACACACACACACACATTAGCAAACGTTTTAAAAAACAAACCGTTCGAGATACTAGTATAGGGTATCTATTATTATAGCTAGTCCCCATGTAGACCCCTTTGGTTTTGGGGACAGACTCTATGTAGTGTTGGGATTATGGAGAGCACTCCCCCCCTACGCCCTTGAACCCGTACTTCCAACATGGGGCTAGTGGGAATTGGAGGCGGTATTTAGACAGGTGCTCAGAGGCAGCCCACGCACTGCACTGAGGATCCTGGGTGAGCAGCCCCTGCCCCGGCTGCCCCTGGTGTTAATTGTGAGAATTCAGAGACTTCGATGACTCCCACCAATCTTTCCCTTCCCCAAAACGGTACACAGCCTGGAGAGAGGGGCACGGGTCTCCAGCCTGACATACATACCTCAGGCCCAATGCAGTCATGACCAAGTAGCCAGATGTCTCCCCTCCCCTGCTTCTCTGCCTGCACTTACCCTCCCTGCCCACCCCCCCAACCCCGGGCATTATGAGCCCTAAGAGCCCTCTTCTCTCTCTGTAATATTCCCTGTTCCCCGACACAGGCTCTTACCCATCCCGGGTGAACTAAATTGGATAAACTTTCCCTTGAAAACCTGCTATTAAGTTTCTTGGTAACATTGGCCACTGGTCCCTCTGAGGCAGGGCTGCATGGTGAGGACCCCGGCTGGGCGGCTCTCATCCCCATGAGCATGGAGGCAAGTCTGTGATCTCCAACATCAGTCAGAACTTCAAAATCCATTTCTTAAGAGTTCACCAGTTGGCCAGGCGTTGGTGGCGCACGCCTTTAATCCCAGCACTCGGGAGGCAGAGGCAGGCGAATCTCTGTGAGTTCGAGACCAGCCTGGACTACCAAGCAAGTTCCAGGACAGCCTCCAAAGCCACAGAGAAACCCTGTCTCGAAAAACCAAAAAAAAAAAAAAAAAAAGAGTTCACCAGTTGGGGCTGGGTATGGTGGAGCCTGCCTGAAATCTCAGCACCTGGAAGGTAGAGGCAGAAGGATCAAGGGTTCAAGGTCATCCTCTGCTAGATAGGGAGTTCAAGGCCAGCCTGGGCTCCTTGAGACCCTCCCTGCCTCAAAACAATAAGCAAGACATGGTGGCACATGCCTATAATCATAGGACTCAGGAGGCTGAGGCAAGTAGCTCTCTGAGTCAACTGTTAAGCCAGCCAGGACTGCATAGTGAGACCCAGCCTCGAACATGCAAAAGTGAAAAAAAAATCAACAACAACAAAATGAAGGATGAACAAATAAATTCTCTGGTTTTTCCAACTATCCCTCCAGACCAGATTCTCCTTGAGCCTGAACTCTCTTCTCCACAAGATGGGCACCCCAGCTGCTGGGGACAGGGCACTCCACTTGGCCCAGCACCCAGTTCAAGCTAGGTACTCAGCGAATGTCCAAGTTACCGACCCAGTCCAGCCCGGACCACAGCTGCTGGGCTTAACGATAACCCAGATGTTACTGTGGCGTCCTCCGCTGGCACAGAGTGGGTAGGGTCTCTGCAGTCACCTAGACACACAGGTGACAATGTGCACAGTCGTCACCCTCACCTCCTTGGCCTCGCCATCCCCTGCTTCATTAGCAGGCTACAGCCTCCCCTCGGTTGCCTTTCTTGAGGGCTGTCGCGTTCTGAGCAGCGGCACTGGAACAAGCTTCGTACAATTACCGCCCACCCCACCAGCCCTGATCACAGAGCCAGGGAGATTAGTGTCAGGAGATTTGCTGGGTAATGGGTTCTGGGCAGTAGGACACGGGCCCTCGGCTGGGACATGATTATGCAGGTTACACTTCCATGAGCTCAGACATAGCCACAGACCTTGGCAGGCAGGTGTCTGCCTGGGCGGGGGTGGAAGTGGGGGGGGGGGGGCGGAGGTCCCATTCTGTGGCGTCTTCTTCACTTGCTGTAAATATAGATGACATTAGATGGTTTTCTCTCCCTTTTCCCTTCTTTTCTTTCTGTTAGCAAACACTGCAGACCCTCGTGAGTCACAAAAGCTTTGTGATATTACACAGGAACATAGGAGGGGAAACTCCATATTTCCGCCTGTCAAAGGTTTGGTTTTCTTATTTATTTACTAGCGTGCCACTGGGTAAATTGAACCCTGAACAATATTAAAAGGAAATAAACATATCTCTCCGTTGCTCACGAACCCAGCACTCGCCAGGGAGCTGGGCTGGCGACAAGCCTCCCAGGCTGGGGACAAAGTCACAGCTGGGAGGGGGTGGGAGGGGGAGAGCTCCTGACTGCAGCTCCTCCCCACCGGCAGACTGCAAGACCCACTGCTGTCAAATAAGGCCACACAGCGTCCTCTACCGCTCACAGGAGGCAGGACAGTCCTAATCTGACCCCCACCTTCCCAGTCAGTCACAACACAGTGAGTGCACACACACACACACACACACACACCCATACACACATGCACACGCACACACACGAACAAAGATCACACAAAGAGTAGCACCCTGAAAACCTTGATTTGAAGGGTATGTTCAAATTTGCTGAATTGGGGCTACTGAGTTTGGGCTCAGTGGATGAAGGTGCCTGCCGCCAAGCCTGAAGACCCAGGTTCAAGCATCGGTTCCCACATGGTGGAAGGAAAGAAGTTGTCCTCTGGCCCCCACACAAATGTCAGTGTGCGCGCGCACACACACACACACACACACACACACACACACACACACACACTGGGTAAATGATTTAAATACGTAATAAATTTGCTGAGTTAGAGCTGGCTCGGGAGAGGTCAGCTCCAGCTTGACTCCTTGTCTCCTCTGACCTGCAGAGGGACCTGTTGGAAATTTAGTCTCTCCTGAATAGCGTGACCTCCCCCATATCTGTGCCTAGGCCCTAGAATGAAGAGAGCTGGGTCCTGCCCCCCACTGCCCGCCTTTGGGGTGGAGGCAAAGGCCTGTGGAACTCTCTACAGCTGGGGAGGTGGCAGGGGTGGGGCGGGAGTCCCCTCTCCTCCCTTTCTCTGAGCTAAGGAGGACTGGAAGGACAGAGAACTCCATGGGGTCTACAGGGCATCTTTACTGTACTGACTCCAGGGGACTGAGATTCTAGGACTCCCTTAGAAGAGCTGAGGAGACCCAGTGGCTAATCTGGGCATGCAGGGAGGGAGGCAGGGCCCAGAAGACTAATCCCAACTGGGGAACTGGAGAGCAGAGAGAACACAGAACCCAACCCAGCAAGGCCTACCCACGATTATGCCCACAGTCACACCCAGGTCTTCCCTGTCCCAATTGGTGTCCTGCCCATTCCCTCTTAGTATAACCACAGTCGGTGGTGATTACAGACATGCCAGTGAACCCTGGGGGCAGCTAGAAAGTCATACATGGCTCAGCTATGCCATGATAAGAACCTGGGACACATGGACACACGGACACACGGCGCTAGTGGTGAGAACAGACTCAGGAGCAGTTCTGCCTAGGTTTCAGTCCAGAGCTGTCACTCAGAAACTGTGTGACCCAGCCCCCCGCCCCATCTGGCCTGGGCTTCACTTGCCAAAACATGAATGTGGGGGTCTGGTGGTGTACATCTTTAATCCCAGCACTGGGGAAACAGAGGCAGGCAGATCTCTGTGATCCACGTAGTGAGTCCCAGGCCAGCCAGAGCTACATAACAAGACCATGTCTTTAAAGAAAGAAACAGAAAAACAAACACAAAAAACCCAGAGGTTCTGGTAGTTTGGACCAGCTCAAGCAGGTGGGTGGTCAGGGAGGCTTGGAGCACAGCATCTGGCTCTCATGGAAGTCCACAGGGTGTGGCCCCCCAGGTCTGGGCTGCCCTCTCTGCAAGGACCGCTATGTCCTGTATGAGAGCAGCACCAAGAATCACAGACATCTGAAGGTAAAAGGCGAAGAAGGACCAGACATGCCTCCCCACCCTGGTCAAGAAGCCGCACTGGGCATTTGGCATATCTGATAGGGTAACAGAGGCCTTAGGTCAGCACAGCTGGTTGACCTATCCCTACTGTCTTCTCTAGTCAAATGCAGGGCATGACCACACGGAATCAGAACTGTATCTCCTGGCTTCCCTTGCAGCTAAACAGCTGCATTAGTAAATTCTGAGCAACAAGATGTAAAGGAAAACGTCAGGTAAAAACTTCTGGAGTTCTTGCCCTCGGTGGTTAGGTGGTGGATGAAATGGCAGGACTCAGAGCAGCTGTGACAAGGTCTATGAGGGGACCTTATCATAGAAGTCATTCATTACATAGAAGGCCAGTTCTCAGAGGACTACAGAGAACAGGGCCGCCATCTCAGCCCTGGACTGTAGACTTGTAAGAAACAAAGAAGGCAAGCTTCTAAACTGTGTAAGCCAACATTTGAGGGGTTGCTGCTTATCAGCGTGGCTCACGCGGATCCCCAACAGATACTGTCACAGCACTAGGGAGGCAGTCAAGGAAACAGGCAACTCAACAGGCAGGAGGCAACAGGTTGGCACAGGGTCCTGTGGGAAGAAGTGGGCGAGGCACCCACAGCTTGGCTCGGAGGGGGCTTCCAGGCCTTCTAGAATGAGCACAGTTTGCATCGAATCCCCAGAGGGGTGGGAAGGAGGGTGACGTGCTGTAATAGACATATGCTGGGTGTCAGGTTGTTCCAGAGAGGGAGAGAGAAAAAAGAGAGACTGAAGGTTCTGTGGAGGAGGCAGAGCGAGGCCCTGAGTGATGTGGAAAGACCTCACGTGAGGAAACACTCCTTGCTGGGGTCAGCGGGTACAAACACCCTGAGGCTTAGGCCTGGAGTGGCGCACGCCTTTAATTCCAGCACTTGGCACATGGGAGGCAGAGGCAGGTGGGTCTCTGTGAGTTCGAGGCCAGCCTGGTCTACATACATAGAGAGTTCTAGGACAGCCAGGGCCAGGTAGAGAGACGTTGTCTCAAAATAGAACAAAATCCACAAAAACAAGACATCAAGGGTCTGGCTGGGTAGCCGGGGCAGCTGGTAAGGGCTCCAGTGTGGGGCCAGAGCTTTGTGAGGCATCATGGGAAGTCTTGGGCTTGTGTGTCAGATGCCTGGTGTCTTCCAAGGCACATCGTAACCTCAACACGGACTCCATGAGCTGAGCACAGGTCTCCTCTCCAAGGGCAGAGACTGAGCCGTTTGCTCAAGGCTGCACACAGGAGGACTGAACTGGACAGGGACTTCAGCCTGTGTGTCCCTGAGACCCTGCCTAGTCTCTCAGGGTCACAGGTGTCATGGGGACACCCTCAGCCCTTTCTCTTTACCTGACCTGGCCTCCCACACCCCCAGTGGAACATTCTAAGGATGTAGAGAGCTGCTTCTCGGGTTTAACCAACAGTGGGATTTCACCTCTGCCCCAGGGGTCAGGGCTCCCCAAGGAGGCAGAACCCAGGAAAATACTAAAAAAAAAAAAAAAGAGCCCCTGAATTTTCTCAGGGCCCCTCTTACATCCCTAGGGTCATATTCCATCCGGGACGTGAGTGTGTTTTTTTACGTGACCATCTGTAATTCCCCATTAGTCCCCCTGTTATCGAAGAGGCCCAGAGAAGGCAAGTCACTCTCCTGGGGTTGCACAACTCACCAACTCTGGAGTTTTTAACCCACCCAGGCCTGCACCCACCTAAGCCCACTTACAGCTGCCTCAGTCCTACAGGCACTTCCCTGGGGATCTTCCCAGATCTGTGACAGAATGACAGAATTCTGTTCAGCTGTGGCTGCCTCCCCCACCCCCTTCCCTCCTTTCCCTCCCCATGCCAGCCTGCCGCCACAATCTGTAGCCAACATATGCCTTCAAACGAGGACAGAGCAGTCGTCCTCTGAGGTTTTAAAATATGTACTAGAATTCTGCAAGGGCTGAGTGGACTTCTGGAAGTACCTGTCCATTTACTTAATCCCAGCACGTTGGAAAACCATCTTCAACTAGAATCTGGGGGCTTTTGAAGACCAAAAGCATGGGTGAGCCATGGCGTCCCTGTGTCTCATGAAGGAGGCTTTTTCTGTGCCTATAAACTCAGCCCTCCAGGGCCACAAAGCTCAGCACAGAGGCCCCCCTCCCCCCGCTACCGTTGCTGGCCCTGGGCCTATCAGATCTAGCCAGTGATGTCTTCAGGCCATGCTGGAATGTTCCTGAGGGCTGGATGCTAGGGCCTCACCCCCAAGGTCTTTTTCCCTGGAAAAGTCCCCAAATGTAGGTCACTAAATCCATAAACAAACTGATCCACAGGCACTGCTGCCTGCTGGGGGGAAGGGGGCCTGAGCTAGGCCAGGCCTCCAGATGCAGGCACACAGATTTAAAACCAACGTCAACTGGCCACTAAACATGCTGGAAGCCAGGACACTATTCCTGAACAGAACTTTCAAACCCTGTGACTTCTAGGACCAGAGCTCAGGCTGGCGAGGGTGGAGATAGAGGTCTCCAGATGAAGCCGGGAGCAACCAGGGACAAAGGCTGCTGCCCTGAGCTGTCCCTCATCCTTACCTTGGTCTGCTGCCGCCTGCCCAAACCCTGGCTCTCCAACAGCTGGGGAGGAGAGGCTCTGATCTTCACCCCGCAGATGTGAGTGGCTAGTGACAAAGGCGTCCCAAGGGACCTGGGCCTTTGCTGCAGGCACTGAGCCACAGGGCGGCAATTCCTGTATATTTCTCAGCGTGGCTGCCAAAGCAGAGAGGGAGGCCGGGGCATGATGTGCCTGCCGTGGTGACTGGCTGAGTTCTGTGATGTCACCCAGCAGCCAGCAGCATGCAGGGAGGCCTGTCAGACCCTTCCTCTGTCCCTCATGCTACCTTACCCGCTCCAGCCAGTTTAGCAGCCAGCTAGGTCCCCAGGCAGGCGGTGCACAGACCAGAAGGCCAGGCTGAGGACCTCTACAGAAGAAATGCCTGCGCGCTGAAAATAGACTAGCGGAGAGGTTTTCCAGCGGGGAGGCCCGAGGCGCCCTTTCCTGAATGGCACCATCTTCCCTTTTGTGCTCTCAAATGCCACCCGATCGCACAAGGCCACCAAAGCCAGAACGGGAAGGCAGAGAGAGCCTGCCTGGGGCGCTGGCCTCTGGGCTGCTTGCCAGGGCTGTCAGGCTGCCCAGACTTCAATCCCGGCAAGTGAGGAGACAAGGAAACAGCTCTCCCAGAAAGGCTCACAAGAGCACGGGACGTGACCTGTCTTGTGTGGCGACAGCAGTTCATCCACACGGGGCTGGCTGCCACAGGCTCACCCCCACCTGGTGGTCACTAATGAGGCCTGGCAGCCAGGGGAGCCGTGCACTGCATGCTGGCCCAGCTGGTGGCCCAAGTCCCCAGTTACTAATGAGCCAGAGCCCGCCCCCTCCTCTGTGACCAGTGGGGGACAACAGGGAGGCAAGCTTTGTCAAGCTGCAACTCTGGCACCCCCTGTGCCCCCAGAACGGGGGACACAAGAACCCTGTGGTCAGCTCAGCTCCCCCCGAGACGTTGCTGTGACCCAAAGCATGTTCGGAAAGATGTCCCCAGAGGCATTATTTTTGTTATTTATTCTCTTTAAAAGATTGATTTGGGGGCTGGAGAGAGGGCTCAGTGGTTAGGAGTGTTTGCTGCTCTTCCGGAGGACCTGGGCTGAGTTCCCAGCACCCACATTTCAAGGCTGACAACGGCTTCTAGGGGATCTGACATTCCAAGGACATATGTACACATATGATGCACATACATACAGACAAGCATGCACACATGTGATGCACATACAGACAAGCATGCACACATGTGATGCACATACAGACAAGCATGCACACATGTGATGCACATACAGACAAGCATTCACACATGTGATGCACATACAGACAAGCATGCACACATGTGATGCACATACAGACAAGCATGCACACATGTGATGCACATACATACAGACAAGCATGCACACACATGATTCACATACAGACAAGCATGCATACATGTGATGCACATACATACAGACAAGCATGCACACACGTGATGCACATATAGATAAGCATGCGCTCATGTGATACACATACATACAGACAAGCAGGCACACATACATAAATCTAATTTTTAAAAAGATTTATCATTTGTGCATTTATGCATGAGTTTATCTGCTTGTATGTACATGCGTGTGCAGGTATCAATGGGGACCACAGGAAGGCTTCAAATCCCTTGGAGTTGGAGTTGCAGGTGACTTATGAACTGCCTGATTTGGGGGCCCTCTGAAAGAGCAGCAGCCATGCTTAACCCCTGAGTCACCTCTCTGGCCTTTATGTGTTTATTTTTTGTTACTTATTAATGTGTGTATGCGTATGTCAGTGTGTGCGTGTATATGCTAGTGTACGCTGTGCATGCATGGGAAGGCCAGTAGGGGGCAGCAGGTCTTCTCCATTACTTTCTGCCTCCTTCTTTAAAACAGGGTCTCTCTCTGAATCTATGGCTCATATTTTCTCAGCTAGGTTGGAAGTCCTAGCAATCCTCCTGTCTCCACTCTCCTACAAACACTCGTGAGATGCCTGGTTTGCCAGATGCCTGGTGATAGGATCTGAACTCCGGTCCCCCTGATTTTACAGAGAGCACCTTACCCTCCAAGCCATCTCTCCAGCCGTCACAACACTAACAGTAAGAACAAAGCTGGACCATTTCTCTTGCTTTGCTTTGTGTTTGACTTAAGATCTCGATATATAGCCTGGGCTGGTGTTAAATTTGGGGTGATGCTCCTGTCTCTGACTCCCCAGTTCTTGGCCGACAGGTGGGTGTGCTGTGCCCAATATGCTGTACTCTTTTTTCCAAATGTGCACGGAAGATTCTCCCGGGGACCAGCAGAGAGTTCTGCATGGCATGCTATCTATCCATAAAGAATGAAATTATGACATTTGGCACAACGTGTGGACACAAGGGCCGCAATGCACACGTCTGAGTCGTTTTTCCATGACTCTGATGAAACACAAGACATTGCGTGGTGACCAGGACAGCGTACAGAAAGAAGAAAGAGTTCATCTGGACTCGGGGTTCCAGAGGGCTCAGAGTCCGTGAAGATGGGGCAAAGGCATGGTGACAGGAACTGGATCTGGGGGCTCACATCTTCAACTACGTGAAGCAGAGAAAGTAAAACAGGAATGGTGAGAGTCTTCAAGCATGGCCTCAATGATGTACTCTGATGTACTCCCTCTAGCAAGGCCGCATCTCCTAGGCCTTCCCAAACAGCAGCACCAGCCGGGCACCCTAAGCAGCCCTCCCTCTTCCCCTCTTACTTCCCTGAGCACAGGCACCTCGTAGCTCACTTGCAATGCAGTGGGCAAGTGAATGTTGTAAACCACCAAGGCTTTGGGGGCTGTTTGTTACACAGCATTATCACAATAGGTACTGACTAATACAGCAGAACATCTTAATTGTTCTTTGTTGTGACAACAAAGAATTGGGGACATGTTTACATAAATCAACTATGAATAATATATGAAGTGGCATCTTCAAGTTTGTTTTGCATGGGTGTGTTTGTGTGTATATGGACGCATGTGAATGATGGTTAAGGTGTGTGTGTGTGTGTGTGTGTGTGTGTGTGTGTGTGTGTAACTCATCAGTTAGTCTTGACTAGCTGGCCAGCAAGCCCCAGGGATCTGCCTGTCTCTGCCACCTCCCCAGTACAGGATTCCAAGTGTGCCCTAACATGTCTGGCTTTGTATGTGGACGCTGGGATTCAAAGCCTGTGTTTCTAGACCCTTGTGTTTCTACGGCCAGCACTGTACCAACCGAGCCATGTCCCTAGGCCCTGGCACCTTCAACTTTTCAGTGCTGATTTGTTTCCCAAAGTTTTGTATTAATTTGCACTCCACCAGCCATGTCACAGGCTTTTCATGGCCCCACATCATTGTCAACACTTGAATTTGTCAGATGTCTGTGAGTCGATGGGTGTGAAATTACATTGCCTGTCCAGCTTCTCCTCGTGTTTCCGGTCTCCGTCCTCGATGCCTGCCTCAACCGTTGCCGCAGACTCAGTGCCTGTACAGGCTGCGTGTCCTGAGTACTACGCTGTGTCGTGTCTGTCTGACGGTCTGCAAACTGCCCCTTTGTCCCTGCCCCACTACGTAGCCCAGCACATAGTAGGCGCTTAGGTGACAACTAGGAAGGAATGTATGATGAGAACTTCAATCAGCTGGGCCAGCCTGTGCCCTGGGGGCGCATTGGAGCAGACATGACACCTCATCAAAGGTACAACACACACATCAAGGCTTGTCCGAAGGCAGAGACGGCTTTTTATGTGGCTGGCACACACAGGCTTTGAATACAACTTGTTTTTATGTGAAAAAAAAATGTGATCAGTCCAATGTAGACAGATCTCAGGGGAATCGAAGTACCTAGAGAGATGTGAGGGAAAGCTCACCTCTGAGGCCCTGGCAGAGACCGACTGGCGGATTCTAACTGAAAAGAAAAGACGTTACCTGCACAGACGAGAGTGTTTGTCTCGTGCTTCTCTGAGGGCTCTATGCATATGAGAGACCGTGAAAAAGCCGAGGAGATCAGAGGCCAGTGGCCAGAAGGATGGGGCTCAGGGCCACGCCTCGTCAGGGTACATGGCCGGTATGACTGACTTGGTCAAAGTGGCTCAAGGGACTGCGCTTCAGCCTGCCACACCCCAGAGCCCATCGCCTACACCCTCCAGGCCATGGATTCAGAGGTTAAGGTACTTGGCACATCCCAGAGCTCCCATCCCTGTAGTGCTGAGCATCCCTTTGGATAATGGGAATATGTCTGGCTTCTCAAAATTCCTCTGAGAGGTCACTGTAGCCGCCATCTTCCCTCCCGGTTAGCAAGATGGAAAAGCACGGGGCTCATCCTGGAATCCTCTGTGGAATCCAAGTTGGGCCGAAGTCTTTTTCTTTAATTGTGTGGGTGTTTTTTTTTTTTTTTGTCTTTTTTAATTTATTTACTTTTTTTTTTTCGAGACAGGGTTTCTCTGTGGCTTTGGAGGCTGTCCTGGAACTCGCTCTGTAGACCAGGCTGGTCTCGAACTCACAGAGATCCACCTGCCTCTGCCTCCCGAGTGGCCCACGCTGCCACGCCCGGTGATTTGTTTACTTACTAGTGTTTGTGTGGTCAGAGGACAACTTCCAGAGTTAGTTCTCCCCTTCAACCACATGCGTCCCCGGAACTGAACTCGGGTCCTCAGGCTTGTCAGCGAGTGTGGTAGCCAGCTGAGTCATCTTGGCAGCCATGGACTGCAGTCTGACTTGAATTATTCTTCAGGCTGGGGTAGTGCGCACCTGTAATCCCAGCGCTTGGGGAGCTCAAGCAGGAGGGTCGGGAGTTGCAGGACGGCCTGGGCTACGAACAGATTCTCTGTCAAAACTTAATGCACAGGGGCTGGAGAGAAGGCTCAGCAGTTAACGCACTGCCGGCACTCCAGGGGACTCAAGTTTGGTTCACAGCACCCACGCCAAGTGCCCCCCAACCTCTTGCAACTCCACCCCAGGATGTTTGACCCTCCCTCCTTCCTGAGTCCAAGTCCCGGGAGGCAAAATCTGATTGGCCCCCAGCTTCGGTCAGTTATTATCTTCAGGTCCAATCAGCTGTGAGGAGCAGGAAGTCAGGCTTACACCAGCCCCAGGAGGGCAGGATGAGTGTGAGGATACAGACCTTTCTAGAGTCTTCCTTAAGAAAGCTACTAAATCCTCTGTAGTCTCTAGGGAAGCAGTGGTCATCCGCCCTGGGAGCCACCTCTCTCATCTGTACCTGTGAGATTCGATTTGTGTCTGTTGAGCCGTTACGTTGGCTGTGCCTGGCATACAACGGGTGCTTAATAAATGTATGTTCAGTGGATGAGTGATGAGAGCGCTCTGTTTCCCCCGGGTCTGATAGTCTGGGTTCCAGAAACTCATGTATATAAGACGTGGGTGCTGGGGGCCGGCAGGAGGGAGGGCGGAGGGTGGGTAGCCGCTGGCTGGAGGCGCCCGGGCATGCCAGCTTAAGCAGGCTTTGCTCTGGGCAGCTTTCCAGAGCCCATCTCTGTCTTCACCCAGCAGCCTTCGGAAAGGATTTGGCTTCTCTAATGGACTCTGTGCCTCCAGGGACAGCGCCCTTTATAAGCTGCTAACCTGGCTTCCTGACAGTAGCCGGCACTGGCGTCATTTGGGAAGTGCAGTCCAAAGGAGACAGCCCTGGGTTCGATTCCAACATCCCCAATCCAGGCCGTGTTTACAGCCTCGCTTGGGTGGGGCCATTGCCCCTGTGGAACACCAGCTTTCTTTTGCTAGACACATATAGTCTGTCTCATTCATGGGGTGTTGGGGAGAGCGTGAACACATGATTATGCAAAATAATTGAGCTATATTTGAGGTGTGATGATTGTCGGCAATCATGACATCATGACACGGTGCTATTTAAAAGTTCTTCCTCAAGAGCTAAGCAATTGAGAGGGGTTTTTTTGTTTGTTTGTTTGTTTGGTTAGTTTTTATTTCTTGTTTATTATTTTGTTTTGTTTTTCGAGACAGGAATTCTCTGTGTAGCCCCGGCTGTCCTGGAACTCACTCTGTAGACCAGGCTGACCTTGAATTGACAGAGATCTGCCTGCCTCTTTCTCCCTGGGGCTGGGATTAAAGGCGTGTTTTGTTTTTGTTTTTTAATAATCTCATAATGCTCTGAGATTTCATGTTGGTTTATGTTCTGAGCTATTTCAGGTCCAGGTGCTCATGGCCCACAGGTCACAGGTTGGATACTCCTTAATGCTAGCAAGAACCTTATTAAGGCCAGGCAGTGTGGCGTGTGCCTGTGATGCCAGCACTGAAAAGGCTGAGGCAGACGAATTACTGCAAGTCTGAGGGTAGCCTAAGCCACAGAGTGAGACCCCGTCTCAAAGGACCAGATAGGACTTGGGATGTAGCTCAGTGTCAAAGCATTTGCCTAACATGTAAAATTCTGGGTTTTATCCCCAGTGTCACAATGTACCTTATTAAATAGCTCCTATTAATGCTCCCATTTCACAGATGAAAGGGGATGAATGGCTTGCCCAGCATCACACAGTTGAGGAACAGAAGGGTGGAATGTCTCCCCCTAGACCCCCAAGTGTGACTGTCATTGTTATGATTACTTCCCAAAGTCCAAGCTACTGGAAAATCTGCACACAGAGGGTCTGGCTCATGGGTTCTGAGATTTGTTTTTAAATTATGTGTAGGTGTGGGTGTGTGCACGTGGGTGTGTGCATGTGTACAGGAGTGCAGGTGCCCCGGGAGGCCAGAGACCCCTGACCCCCGCAACTGGCGCCACAGACAGCTGCAAACTACCTGACATGGCAGATGGAAACCCAATGCAAATGCTCTGACAATGCTCTTAAGTAGGGGGTGGGGAAGGGACAAACGAACAAGACAAAAACCTCAGCCTAAAAACAAACTACACGAGATGGCTCCGCGTTAGGCGCACCTGCTGCTCTTACAGAGGACCTGAGTTCCCGGCACCCACGTGGCTGGCGACCATCCATACAACAGTCCCAGGGGATCCAGCACCCTCTTCCAACCTCCTCAGCACCAGGCACACGTGTACATACATGTACATGGAAGCAAAACACAGATAAAATAAAAATAAGTAAATCTTAAAATTTAACTGGATTTTGTAAGAAAAGAAAGAAAAATCTCTGGGTTAGAAAGATTTAAGCTCACAAGAGGGGGCTGGAGCTGGTGAGACGGCTCAGCGGGTAAAGGCGCCGCCTCTGACCCTGATGACGTGAGGTCAATCTCCCACACCCATGTGGTGGGAGACAAGAACTCACCCCAGCAAGTTGTCCTCTGACTTACCAGACACTTCCACACACACACACACACACACACACACACACACACACACACACACACACAGATATAAACACAGAGACAGACCAATACAGACACACAAACAGACAGACAGACACACACACAGAGACACACACATACAGATACAGACACACACAGAGACAGACACACACACAGAGACAGACAGACACACACACACAGAGACACACACATACAGATACAGACACACACAGAGACAGACAGACACACACACACACACTGGCTTTGGAATGTAGTTCCATTGGGAAAATGTGTGCCTAACACACACAATGTCCTGGCGTGGTGGCACACTCCTATAATCCAACACTCAGTAAGTGACAGTGCGAGGGTCAAGATCATTCTCAGCTACATAGTTGAGTTCAAGGCCATCCTGGACTACACGAGAGAGGCCTGTGTCAAAAAATAAGAGTGAGGGTTTATTGGTGTACATTCTAGAAGAGGCAAGGGCAGGGTGCAGACATGTGGATCCTGAGTTTTTACTATCGTACCAAACCTGCCTCCTCAGAACCTTGTCTCTTTCCAATGGCAAGAGCTATCAGAGTCCTTCCAGGATCTCATTTCAGTGGCTCGAGCAGGAAAGGAATTTCAAAGAGCAAGATGGGTGGAAAATCTCAAGGAAGATCTCTGATTGGCCCAGTTAAGGTTATACGATATCCCTCTGAACCAGTCACCATGACCAAGAAAATGTGGCTCTATGACCGACAGATTGGTCAAATACCACCCGTGTGACAGTGGGGTGCCTCTGTACTGAGAAAGTCAGGGGAGATGTCAGTGCGGGTGGGGACTCTCGGGGAGTCTCTAGATCACCCCAGCTTGTATACTTTCTGACAGACAGCACCGAAGTTGCTACTGCCACCCCCCAACCTCCACATCCACCGAGAGTTTGCCACCTGGGAGAGATGGCCCAGTGGTGAAGGCTCCTGACACCAAGTCTAGGACCCACAAGGTGAAAAGAGAAACTTGACTTCTTCAAGTTGTCTTCTGACCCCCACATGCATGTCCACACACATACATGAACACGCACTAAACACATCTTAAAAAGATGTTTTTAAAGTCGCCTAATTGGTTATTAGTTTCATCTTTAGAAGGTTCCATTTGGTCCCTGTGCAGGAGGAGTGGGTCTACCCTTTTCTGAGGGTCACATTACTTATGCAAGTACCCCCTTCCTTTCTCTGCAAAATGGGGGTGGCTAAGCCAGCTCTACAGTCCTTACCCACAGAACTAACGCACACAGAAACTGCTCTAGGAAGAACAAAGTATCACGTTTACAAACACGGGATGCATTTATTGATTTCTTCACGTTCTTCTGTGTCCCCCAGAGGATTCTGGGTATCTTAGTGAAATGCTCATCATACCGTGGGCTAAAAATAGACACCGTGGGACTGCAGAGATGGATCAGCAGTTAAGAACACTGGCTGCTCTTTCACAAGACCGGGTTCGGTTCCCAGCACCCACAGTGTAGCTCACACCATCTGGAACTCCAGTTCCAAGGGATCCAATGCCCTCTTCTAGCCTCCAACGGACCAGGCACACACAGGGTACACAGCCATACATGCAGGAGAAATACCATTCACATCAAATAAAATAAACATCTGAGGTTAAAAGAATTAGATCGGGTGACAGAGCTAAGAGAAGTCAAGGGGAAGGCAGACAGAGCCAGGGGAAACCCACACTGTGGAAACCCCTGCTCAAGATCCCAAAGAGGTTTGGATCTGAGGAAAGTGGGGAGCAGGGTCAGCCACAAAAGGTGAAGTAGCCCCAAGACAAGACACACATGTACACATGTCTTGACATTCTCAAGGGGCCAGCGAGGGACTTGCGGGGATGGGGTGGGGTAGCTCAGTAGGTAGAGTGCTTGCCTAGCATGTGTGAAACCCTGGGTTTGATGCATAAAACCAGACACAGTGGTGCACACCTGCAATCCCAGCACCTGGGAGGTAGAGGCAGGAGGATCAGGGGTTCAAGGTTATCTCCAGCTACCTAGTACACCAAAGGCCATCGTGTGTTTCATGAGACTGTCTTAGAAACTTCAGGAAAGAATACTGTAGGACCAAATAATCTGGATTTCTATGCCTTCAACAATCCCCCATTCTTTTGTTTTCACTGTCGCCCCAGATTACCTACTTATTATTTAAGTTGATTAGAGACCGGACACCAAGTAAGAAAGGAACGAAAAATAATCATCTATTTTTTTTAAAATGGAGTCAAAATGCAGCTGGATCTAAGCCATGGTATATACGAAGTTCTGCCAGCCAAGTACAGTGTGGACAAAAAAAGTTCTAGAACCTTGGCTTAGCTGAAACATAAAAAGCACGAAGACATGAAACCCATCCGAGCAGGCCATAAAGACACCGCTGCCGCTGCCTGGAAACTCGGGCTGTGATCTGCTGCCCTGGAACGAAATTCAAGCATAAATCAGCTCCCACTGTATTTTTAAACCACCTCCGAAACTCTTCATTTCCTGCCTGAAGTGCTCGTGACAGTGAACGATGCTGTTCTCCCTCACCCCTGCTCTGAAAAAGGCTCCCCGGGGCATTGCTGAGGACCAGAGGAGCATGGGTCTCACGGCTCAGGCAGGTCCGGGAAGAGAAGGAACCATCTGGAGCTTGGGCTGGGACCAGCCTCTGAAGTGCTGTCACCCAAAGGTGGAGAGGGCTCCTCCTGGCATTCCCGGCTAACCGGGGTGCCCTGGCCCCATCACTGCCCCACGCAGTCTCATGGATGCCCTCTGACCTCGAGCCCCTGCCAAGCCACCCCAGATGCCCGCAGCACTGTCTTCTGTCGGAGCCACCAACGCAGCAACAGTAGGTACCAGGCCTCTGGTACTCGCTATTTCATTCTGTCAGTCTGTCTTTCTAACTGGGTTAAAGGTGTCTTGAGGGTAATGATGAGTTCATCTTACAGTATATGTCTACCTTACAGCTGACCACGGTACCTTATGTCTGGGCACCTGTCAAACAACAAGGGCATGGAAACAGAATGGTGAGGTGTCTAAGTTGGCAGGTTCTCTCTGCTCTGTTCATTTTGCAGAGACAGAAAAAAAAAAAAAAAGGAAGCCAAAAGGGAGGTTTGACCGGCCCAAGGCTGTGCCATGAGAACCTTCCAGAAGTGAACCAGGTCTCCCAACCGCCAATGCACATGCTCTATTTGCTTTAGCCACCCCAGAGCTCTCAAAAAGACAGTTTGGCCCCACAGCTCACTAGGGAACAGAGAGACACGCACGCAGACCACCATCCCCCCGGACTCCATCTGCTCCTGGGCAGGATTGACAGGCCGGGCTCAGGGAACAGACCCTGTGGGAATCGATGCCAGCCTCCGTTCTTCAGGGTGGGGCCGGGTCTAAAGACCTGAGTGGATTCCCGGGTGCCGCAGCCTCCCCTCACGTCACAGGTATCGGCACATTGTGTGCCGCCCCCCCCCCACACACACGTCAAACCATGGCTGACAGGTGATGAGAGGTCAGGTCAGGTCCCCCTGTGGAGAGACGCAGTGCTTGCTGGGGCTGCTCTGTTCTAACACGAGGCCTGACAGAAACCAGGCTCAAAGCAAATGGCAGCTAATGGTACACAAAACCCAGTCACGGGCTGGTGACGCCTAAGTCCTGAGGTCTCTCCTTGTCGCTCACTCCGCAAGGACCTTCCCCACCTGGGACGAGGCACTCACTTAACGGACATGAAAACTGAGGCCTAGAAAACTCCTCATTGCCACTTTGTAAAGCTGTTAAATGACAAGAGGTGAGATTGGAACCCAGGACAGCTTCACCAGAAAAGCCCACCCCCACCCTCGGTGCCTCCCCGAACTACAACCCACACACATTTTGATTTCAGCCCATTTTGAGGGATTTTTTTTCCTTCCCCTTTAAGACAGGGTTTCTCTGTGTGGCCCTGGCTGACCTGGAACTCACTCTTTAGACCAGATTGGTGTTGAACTCAGAGATCTGCCTGCCTCTGTCTCCTGAGTGCTGTGTGTGCCACCACGCCCAGCTTTAAAAAAAAAAACACAATTTATTTACTTTTTATTTATGTGCTTGGGTGTTTTGCCTGTTATGGTTTATCTGGGCACCATGTGCATGCAGTGCCTGAGGAGGCCCCAAGAGGGCGTCAGATCCTCTGAAACCGAAGTTAGAGGCTGTTATTAGCCACCATGTGGATGCTGGGAATGCAACCCAGGGCCTGCAGCAAGGGCTAAAATGCTCTTGTGATGCCCTCTCTCCAGCCTCTCGTCCTGAGCATTTTATCCCATCGCCTGATCGGGAAAGCATGAGGCTGCTCAGGGAGAGAGCTGAGAGCTCTTCCGTCCCTTTGCAGGGGACTGGGACGGAGATGAGGCTGGCATGAGGCACCCCCAGAGCTCTGTGGCTTTTCCTTGGTGCCAGAGAAATGCAGAAGGAGCTGCTTCTAAAAGAACACAGTGTTTTTCCTCCTCTTCTCACCTCTCCTGGGCCAGTGCCTGTGATAATTGGGAGGCAGAGTCTGGTTTTTCTGGGACCGGAACCAATGCTGGGAGACTGTTCCGACAATAAGTGCCACTGACTGACAGTCGACAGACAATGTTCTGAGTGAGATGATTTCCCCGTGCCGGGTGGGTAAGCTGAGACCCGCACTAAACAACTTCAACAGCCTGCGTCCTGTTCAGGTAGGATTTACTACAAGTTCTCTCCGCGGGTCGCAGTGAGGCGGCCAATCGAGATGGTATCTCAGGTCCCTTGCAGCCCCATCACTCAAAGACTCTATCAAGAAGAAAGCACAGATCTGAAAATGTTTTTCCTCCAAACACCGAGGTGGGGTTATTATTCACATAGAGAAACAGGCTCTGGTGCAGAGATAACTACCGTGAAACATGGAGCTTCGATTCCGGTCTCATCATCTTTGACCTGGTAATTCCACTTGGGCAAATCTGTCTTTAGGAAGGAACACAGGAGGACGGAGCTGTGCGTACAGAGATGCGGGAGGCTGGCTTTGTTCCTGTGCACAGAGGTTCCGTTTAGGAAACAATGTCCAGCACAGAAATGGGGTATTCTAACCTGGTGGCATCGTCACTAAGCATGGCCTCAAAGACATGGAAAATGATCTAAGGCAGTCTTTCTGAACCACACCCCACTCTACACATCCATCTTCTTGCTAGCCCCTCCCTGCTTTTCATTATTGAGGCGTCACTGTTGTCCAGGCTGATTTCAAACCTGTGGGCTTTTTTTTTTAAGATTTAAAAAAAAATTTATTATGTATACAATGTTCTGTCTGCACGTGTGCCTACTTGTTAGAAGAGGGCACCATACCTCAGTATAGAAGGTTGTGAGCCACCATGTGGTTGCTGGGAATTGAACTCAGGACCTCTGGAAGAACAGTCAGTGCTCTTAACCTCTGAGCCATCTCTCCAGCCCCCTGTGGGCTCTTAATACTGCCCCCACCTCATTCTCCTAGGTAACTGAGACTACAGGTAAGTCCCGTCACGCTCGGCTGTGGGCTATCTCTTTCCCCCTCCAGACAGACAGTTACACAGACACACAGACACACACACACACACACACACACACACACACACACACACACACACACACACACACAGAGCACTTCACAGATGCTAAACACACCGAGTTGTAAAACTTTGGTTGCGGTTCCGTGGGACACAGTCTATGCATGGTACACTGAAAGCATCTCGAAGGCCACACAGGTCTAAGCACTTGAAAGGACTAAGCATGGGGGCGCCTGGAAAGGAACATGCAGAAAAAGGTAGGAGCTAGTGAACACTAAAACTCAGGCTGAACGTCGCAGGCTGCTCGCCTTCCGTCTTCTGTGACATTGCAGGCTGTGCCTGTCTCCGCATAGGAAACGAGAGCAACGTCCAAGAGCACAAGACCACAAAGGTTAGCTAGCAGCTACGGCCGCAACCAGATTCCAACGGGCAGATCGGCTCAGACCGGGACTGAAGGAGCGGGCAGAGCCGTGTAGGACCGACTGAACTTGAATGAGGTTAGCCTAAAACTGCAGGGATGCCACTGATGGATGCAAGAAGATGTTAAAGAAAGGAAAACGGGAAAGGAAGGAGGAAGAAAGGAAGGAAGGAAGAAAGGAGGGAGAAAGACAAACAGTCTGTAAAGCGGTCTCCACGCCCGGGCGCACCGGTCACCGCTTCCTTCCCCGCAGATCTTACCCCGAGACCTCCCCGCTAGGAGGCCGCCCCGCACAAATATGGCGGCGGCACGACGGACGCGCCCCTCAGCAAGATGGCGGCGGCGGTAGCCACGCCCCCTCCTGCGGCGCCGGCCAATGAGAGAGGAGCACGAGGGCTTGCGCGCGCGTGGTGCGGCCTGGTGGGCTGGGCCCGTGAGGGCGGGGGTGGGGGACGCGGCAAGCAATATGACCAAAAAGAAGCGGGAGAGCCTCGGCGTCGCTCGCGAGGTGAGGGGAGAAGGCGGCTTTGGGCCACGTGGCTGGTGGCGGTGCTCCGCCGCAGGGGCGTGGGCAGGCCCGGCGGCTGTGGGGGGGAGGCCCCGGGGTGAGGGAGCCCCAGAGTTGACCCCAGCACCGACGGCGTCCTGGGGGGGCGGGGAGAGACGTGTGTGTCATTCGGAAGTCGCCGACGGGCACGAGTGGGGGCTGGAGCTGTTAGGGACCTGCGGTTGCGGTGACCGTCGCGGAGCTGGGCCCAGGACTGATGGGTCCCGTCGTCCAAGACGTTGCTGGTGGCTCCCACGTCCCCGGGTTTCCCTGTGGGGTCCAAAGCTTGTCGCTTGGGAATGAACTTTGAAGCATCTTTGGGAATCTGGAGAGAGTTCTAGGACTGGTGCTAGGGAAGGCCTTTAGAATAACTTGCCACACGTGGAGAGAAGAGACACCGGAAGCCTGTTGAGTACCATCTGCTACTCTTCGCTTGCATCCCCAGTGCGTGCCCCTCAGGTCAGTGTAGATGAGGGAGCCGAGGTTCCAAGTAGAACCCAGGCGTTGGGCACGGTGGTCCGTGCTTGTAGGCCCAGGACTCTCAGAGCCAAGGTAGTAAGATTGTGAGTTCAAAGCCCGCCCGGGATTCAGAGCAAGACCATGCCCCCAAAGGGGAAAGAAAAAGTGGAAGCCAGCTTGAAATGGTGAAGGGGGGGGCAGAGAATAATCCTCGGGGGGCTTCCCGGAAGTGGTGACTCTCTTCCTTTCAGTTACCATAGCAGGCATATTCAGCCACAGGCGTCTCAGTACATCTAGGAATGTGACCCGACGTGTTCGTCGACGACAGCGTCAGGTATCAATGTCAGAAGCTTCCCAGGGGCTTCCTACCTATCCACTGGGTGATTCTCAAAAAATCTCCTCGTAGCGCTTGCAGAAATGGAGACACGACCATTTCATCGCGGGTAACTCAGTAGGGCCTGAGTGTGTGTTTAAGGCAAGCCATGCGTATCCATGCTGTGCGCCACCCGTGGAGGACCAGCTGGGTCTGCTTGCACAAGAGTCAGCCAGGTGTGCGTGCGGACTGCTCATGGAGGATCGAGGAGGTCATAAGCTCCTCACCTGAGCGTCCAGCCTCGCCCTATACCTCCTGTTGTAGGCAGCTCGGCATGTTGTATTCTCCTGGCCTCAGGACCAGGCTACGGTCTTTAGGCTAGGTGAGGGGATCCATCTCTGTGACTGTGGGGAAGCCCTCACCCCTGTCGGGTAAAGAAACGCCTTCCAAGTGTGGGCCGTTGGGGAGGAGCGCCCACGGCCCAGTAAGTAAGTAACCTTTCACTTGTTTTCCAAGGAAGCCCGATAAACGCGGTGGTTTTGCCAGAACTGTACCTGATTTGCCATTGGGCCCTGAGGAGGAGGGGTAGGCATTGCTTCTGTCTCAGCAACAGCAGATGATTATAGTAGCCCCATCCCAACTGGGTATCGGCCTGCTTGGGAGGGGGAAGGAAGTTGTTGGAAATGTGAATGTCCTAAAAGACCAAAGCACACATGGCGAAATACACTGGCAGTATGCACCAGTAGGGCAGAGTCAGCACAGCGAGCTGCTGTAGCAGAGACCCCGAAACCCGGAATCCTGAAGAAGGAAACACGTTAGCTGAACAGCCTGGAAAAGAGGTCAGCAAACCCGTGCAGAAAGAGTCAGACACTACCGGTTTCGACTTTGCCAGTAGGATGCCTCTGTTGCAGCTCTCCTCAGTCTAATTCACTGACTCCAAATTTACCCCCTGGCTGTGGCATATCTGATGTCCTCAACGTATTTACAGGAGAAAGTGGCGGCACAGGGAGTCACCTAAGAGTGTGTTTCCAGTGGAGGCTGACCAAGTGCAGCTCTGCAATATTCGAGCTGTCATGATGTAACGAATGTCTTTTTTATGGGCTTTCTAGTGCCATGATTTTTGCATTTTTGTGCTCTTTATTGGTGATTTTGCTACTTCAAGGGACCCCTAAGCACAGCGCTAAAGTGCTGTCTAGTGTTCCAGGGCTGTGATGTGGCTTATAGGGACAATCGGTTTGTTAGATTAACGGCTTCTCAGACATGGAAACCCAGCTACACGATGCTTTGGGCAGTGAGTTCAATGCTGATGAATCGTCTGTTTATTAAATAAGATCTCTTTAACAAAACATACATCAGAGAACATTGTGTATGGCTTAGTTGATGAAAATGGTGACCAGAGCTTTGTGGAAGCCCAACCCACTTCAGGATTTGCTAATTTGATGATGTTGGGCTGGAGAGATGGCGCAGGGGTCAAGAGCACTGGCTGTTCTGGCAGAGGACCAGGGTTGCTCCCCACTGTCTACGCGGCAGCTCACAATCTCTCTACCTCCAGTTCTGAGGAATCTGATGCTTTTTTGCCTCTTTGGACACCAGGCATGCATGTGATACACAAACATGTAAGAAAAATAGTCATAAATAACTCTTGAAAGAAAAACATTTAACTATCCTGGCCAGTTATGGTGGCATATGCCTATAATCTCAGCACTTGGGAACTAGAGAAGATCAGGAGTTCAAGACCATGTAGTACAAATAAAATAAACCCAGAGACTCATATTGGGATCCAAAGTGAAGATCTGAAAAGCAGTGCAACCAAGCTCCTAGAGAGCTTTTACCTCTACCAAGACTGGAAGGGGAATCCTGTGCTCAATGTGTCTGGAGACTAATTGCCAGGATACTAAATACCCTATCTTGTAGACCTCTCTAGTGTTGGGACTAAAGGCATGAGCTCTGTTTCTCTTTTAGACTGATTCACTCTCATGTAGCCCTGGGTGGTTTTGAACTCACAGAGATCCATCTGCCTCTGTCTCCTGAGTCCTGGGATTAAAGGTGTGTGGCCACCACTGCCCAGCTTCTATGGCTGTGGCTAGCTTTGCATTCTGATCTCCAGGCAAATTTTAGTAGATCATAAACAGCATATCACCATAAGACCATGCTTATTACATAGCTCAAACCACGATACATATGATCTTGACTTAAATACCCAAACAAAATTTTAGCTACCAGAGCTGGAGAGATGGCTTAGGGGTTAAGAACACTGGCTGCCCTTCCAGAGGTCCTGAGTTCAATTCCCAGCAACCATATGGCGACTTACAACCATCTATAATAGGATCTGATGCTTAATAGGATCTGTTCGAATATGCAGGTAGGTATTCATGCAGAACAGTCATACATTAAAAAAAAAAAGAACACTTTAGAAAAATTTAGCTCCCGCCGGATGGTGGTGGTACACGCCTTTAATCCCAGCACTCGGAGGCAGAGGCACAGATCTCTGTGAGTTCGAGGCTGGACAGCTTCCAAAACAATACAGAGAAACCCTGTCTCGTAAAACCAAAAAAAGAAAGAAAATTTAGCTCCCTTGTAATCATCTGTCTTAATAGAGAGGCAGCCGTGGAGCATGTGAGCGTGGCAGTGCCAGTAGACCTTATCTAAAGCTGATGGTGCTAAGGAGGCTGAGACAAGCTTGGAGTTTATGGTCAGCATAGACTACAAGAGTGAAGAACCCCTCAAAAATCAAAATGCCCTTTCTTTGTAAGAGGTACTAGAGTATGTTTGGACCACAGAACTTTGCTAGCCTCTGGCCAGTGGACTGGGGTTCTGCCATCTTGTCAACAAGATCAGGCCACGCCTCACTGGTGTGTTCTGTGTTGAGGTATCCACTGTGTTAATTAAGTACCCTGGGCCCAGGCTGCCGCTTTCTATTTTTAGTAACTGAGGTGTATGGCCCCACTACCTGCCAGGACAGCCTGGACTTATCAGCCAGGAGGCCACATGCTCAGCGATAGCCTGTTAACATGGGAGAAGGAGCTGGCATGTGATAGGGACCAGGTCTCCCTCAGATCACACCTTCCCTCACAATGTTGCTGTCAGGTGCCCAGAGCATGCCTGGCATAAGGCAGCCGAGGACAGCCAGCCACTCCTCAACCTTTGAAGATCTGTCTGTCAAGTTCTTCCCCTTCTTGCTTTGGTTTCCTCATCAGTAACATGGAGTAGCTCCTGCCAATCTATCAGTCCACCATCCATCCACCTGTCTGCGGTGGGCCCAGGGCCCAGGGCCATCTGCCTGCCAGCCTCCAGCACAGAACTTCTGAGTGTTTGAGTTCACACGACACGTATTCTCTTAATGTTCTAAATGGGAGCAGATCTACCCATCTTGCAGCCTTGTGCATGGTAGGGTGCTGCTTAGTTTTTTGTCAAGTTGTCACAAACAGGGCTGTCTAGGAAAAGGGGACTTGAAGAAATTGCCTCCATCACATTGGCCAAGTCTGTGGAGCATTTTCTTGATGATTTGGTGTGGGAGGGCCCGATCACCCGAGCGGCGCCACCCTGGGGAGGTGGTCCAGGACTGTGTAAGAAAGCAGGCCGAGCAAGCAAGCCATGGGGAGCGACCCACTAAGCGGCATTCTCTGCTTTTAGTTAGTGCCGCCAGGTTACTGCCCCAAGTTCCCTTCATGATGGGCAATAAACTGTGATGCTGAAATTAACCCTTTCCTCCTCAAGTTGCTGTTGGTCATGTTTATCACAGCAATAGAAAAGCAAACTAGAATGCAGCCTGGTATCAGGTTCATGGGGCAGACGTAGGTGTTTGGGGAGGGTTGTGGAGGTGCTGGGAACCTTGAGCTGGAAATACCACTAGTGATCAAAGTGAAATGAGCTATTGTGGGAGCTTGGGAAATAACCGAGGGCAATGCAGATGATGGAGGCCTGGCATGTGCGGTTTCAGAGTGAAGACAAGACTTGATCAGGGCTCATTGCGCGTTGTTTTCTGTGGTCATCTGGGACTGAAGAAGCAGTGATGATTTAACGAGAGACCAGCACGGTAGACAAACCCTCTAGCACCGAGCTATGCCCCCAGCCCCTCAATAACACTGCACTTTTACAGATGTTTGCATGGATATTTAAAATATTGGTAAATATACAGATGTGTAAAACGGTGCGGGCATGTGGGTATCTGCTGTCTTCGTCTCTACGGTTACTTTTTGCTGGGATATTCAAGGACTTGAAACCCGTATCCCTGAACCTCAGCAAAGGCCTGGCATCTGGCTGTTCCTCTGCTTCCTTTCCTGTTGCCCCCAGCGGGTCTGAGTATTGAATGTGCACTGATGCTCAGTAGCGGTAGATATTGTCCTCTTATTAAAAGTCATGCGCTCAGAGCTAGTGAAGTGGTGATTTAATCAAAAATGTTTGTTAATCTGACGAGTGCAATAAAAGCCCCACAAGTGAGAAATCGCAGCACCTGCAAACAGCCCTCGCTTGTAGTATGAAACAATTACCAAGCAGGTGGCCCTCACCCTGAGGGTGGCCATGGGCCAGCTGTGCCAGGTGGTCACCTAGGGCAGCCAGGCCCCCTCCTAACTCCCCAACTCTGCTTCCTTCAGAGAGAGGCCCATGAGAGTCAGTCGGAAATAGCTCACTGTGTTAGGTTCTAAGAGTTTATTCTGAGCTACGAGAGCAAGCCATCATCCCATGAGAAACCGGTGCCCAAATGGACAGGGAGTTGGGACGGATAGGACTGTGTGCACTACACTGTGACAGTAACTGGACTTGTTTCTTTTGTAGCTGGCCTGCAGGCTTGCTCACTTGGCCTTAACTTACTAAGCATGGGTCTTAGCTGCCCCGCCCTTTGGTGGCACTGGTGCCTCCTGTATGCTTGGAAGGCACTCTACTGAAGAGCCACGTCCCCAGCTGAAGGAAATAACTTGGTTAGCTTTGGCTCCTAGTGCACAAACGCTGTCCATTGGGAAAGTTTTTGTCTACAAGTTTCAGAATGGCCTCCATGATTTTCATGCCTGGGAACGTTGTTCTCCTATAGGAGATGATAGGTAAGTAGCTCCTGCGTTGGCTCAGCTCTGTTCAGTAGCTAGTACTTAATATCAGGGTTGGTGTTTCTGCATAGTCACAAGGTAGCTGCCACAGCTCCAGTCATCATGCTCAGCCATAAATCAAGACTCCCAGATGATATCCAGAACGTGGCATTGCCCCAAAGCTAAGTTGTGTGTAACCCTGGCTGTCAGCAGACTGTTTCCTAACATCTGTCGTAGGGAGGAGAGCTGGGGGCTCAGTGCTGGACTGGCCAACTACTAGTGTCTTCTGTAAGGGATGAAAGTACACGGGAAGCAGTTGCTATTAACTGGTTCTCACAGATGACTGAAGGCCACGCAGGACAGGTGGAGGCTTCCAGAAGGAATGGTTTGGCCAGCATGAACTGTGACCACTGTTAATCGGTCTACAAGTCCTAGGATGAGCTCTGCACAAGCTGTAGAGAAGCCCCCAGTTTCCTGCAACAGGGCTAGAGGCAGTGTCTTGGCTGGGAGGAAGTACTTACCCAGTTGGCCTAAGTGGTAGGAGGCACTGTTGATTCTGAGTGGGTGTGGAGTTGGGGACTAACGAGGAGCCACCTTGCTGGGAGAGTCTGGCAGCTGTGGGCTGTTCAGGGCCTGATGACCATTAAATGCGCCTCACCTGCACTGGTGGCAGCCACAGGTCACCGCCATCGGCAGGTGATTCTTTCAGCAGCCCACATCTGGCACTGCTCCACTTAACGGGGGTCAGGAGACTAAAACCTCATTACCTAACACTGTTGGATGTCAGCGTGTGTGGAGTGGCTGTTTGCCAGCGTCTTAATTAATGAATTCATAAGGCACGGGGCGGATGCCAGCTCCTGAAAAGTGCTTTGAGCCTTTCAACGATGGAGATGCTTTTGCCAGTTTATCAAAAAATAGATCTGGGAGAAAGAAGAGAAACCAAACCCCAGGCACCATTTTTGTCCTGGGGCAGCTGAAGGCTTAGGGCAAGGTCTGGGGTGCAAGGTGACCTCCAAAGCTGTGTAAACTCCTTCATGCTGACCTTGGCAGCTGTCCTGACTACTGCAGACCTCATCATGAGCTGGGGTGGGCTGTGTTCAGATGGGTGGTCCCCTTGGCTGCCGCTAGACACTGGAAGGCCGCTTGTCCTCACCTGCTCTGCCTGGAAGAGAAACTTTGCACCTATGGCCTGTTGGTTTGGGGGGGCATAGTGGTTAGTTTTCTATCCCTAGAGTCCTGTGAACCTCCTCCACACAAAAACATCACGTAAGCAGTATGATGGCGATCAGCTATTTAGGTTTGAGGCTGGTCACCTGGGAAATGATGTACATGGTCCCCTGTGACTTGGCCATGTGGCCTAGAGGCCCCAGATGGAAAGCCCCGGTGCTCTCGCCAGGGACCATCTGGGCGGGCGGTCTAGCTCCTTTCCCCATTACAGAAAACATCCCAGGGCTCCTGATGTGTGAAAATGAGTGGATTTCCTGGACTAGCTTCCCAGGCTGTGAATTAGTAGAGGAGGAAGCTTTGATGCCCTTTGGGGAGGGGAGGGAGAGGGTTTACCAGGCACAGCTAGCCCACACACTTCCTTCTCCAAACTGGATGTGTTTTGTGTGCATCTGGGAGGGTACTTTGACAGTGTGGCAATGTGGGGGCGGGTGTTTGTGAAGGCAGAGTCAGTAGTATGAAGACAGACGCCAGGCTCCTGGCGCCTGTGTCTCCCAGCACACGGATTCCAGGCAGGCCCTTTCAGGCAGCGCATCTGTTGTGTGAGAAGAGACCAAGCAGAGCCAGGCACAAGGTCATTCAGAGTAGAGGGTCTGCTGAAGCCACACCAACAGACTGCGACAGGCACGGCTGACAGTGATGACTGTTTCCGAATGTCCGTAGTCCTTGTTAGTTGTGGATGTTTTCACAAAGGATGCTGGAGAAAAGGCTGGTGTGGGGGGAAATGTGTGATTCAGAACCCAGTCCCACACCTCCTAGCTGTGTTAGCCAAGTTGCTAACCATCTCTGCCAGGGTTAGCTGTCTCCACAGTGGTGCCAGCCCCTCTGCGAGGTTGCACTGGATGCCTGCAGCTGCATACGCTACCCATCCTAGGATAGGAGGCTGGAAGTTGCCTCCTGGTGTGAGAGTCTGAGGACAGGGCTAGGAGGCATCTGGAAAGCTGTTTCCTTCCTGAGAGTCTGCCTACACAATGTGGACTCTAGCTGTCTGCCCCTCCTCTGTATGGAGTGTCTAACAGAGCCTGGCACCTGGGCATTCCTGCAGTTGTGGTCTAGCTGTGGCATCCATTTTGTGGGCTTTTGGGCCCCAGTGTTGCTCCTGAGTCATGTTTTCATCCAGATACCATCTTCTCGTTAGAAGCTCCTGGCTAGACAGGTGTGGGGTATGCCCCATGATCACTACCTGACCCCCCAAGGCAAGAAGCTCCCAGGAGCAAGGCCTGGAGAGACAGAAACCTCTTGCTAACCTAAGAAACCTCTTGCTAACCTAGAAAACAGCGAGTGTGGTCTTGAACCAAGTCCCAGGGGAACCTTTGTCCTCTCCCAGGAGAGAGCCTGGCCCTCAGGGTGTCTGCAGTGGCCGAGCCTGTGGACCACTTGCTGCCTCCGGGCTGTCTAGGTGCTCTGTGAGTGCTGTTTAGTTGTTTCACTCTCCTACTGAAGAGCCTGTGGCTCCTGCTGCCTGTCATGTCAGAGGAATAAAAGCTGCCCATGTTCCTTCAGCATTCCTAGAGCCGGCACCCTGCAGGGCCTGGCCCGACCTGTGCAGGGCAGCTGTCTACAAGTCCCCTGCCTCCAGGAGCCTCTTCAGGGCTTTGATTCCGGGAGGCGCCATCCTCTGAAAAGATGCCTCCTGGGGATTTCAGAAGGATTTTACAGTTTTCTCTTAATACAGTGGTTTTATGGTGCATTGGACCCCAGAGACACTTGCCTAAAGCTCTAGGAGTAAGGCTGTATCCAAGTCAGGGAGGGCACTGTTCACTGGCCTGGGGTTGGGGATCTCCAGCCCTGGCCTGGAACACAGTGCTCAGAGCTGTGGACTGGGAAGGGAAGCTCTGAGGAGTCCCTGACTGCCACCCCCCAGCACACCCCGGGCCACCCACCTGACTTGAGTGCTGCTTAGATGCAGATAGCCAAAGGCCTCAGTTCTTACCAGACTGCAGTACAGGCCCCACATGCAGGGTCTCTAAGTACCAACTCCTGGATGCCTCCCCTTCCCACCTTACCTGCCTCTTCTCCCCCACCCAACCCCACAGGGTTAGCTACTGCCTAGCCACTGCTGGGTCGGGGCTAGTCTCCAAGACCAGACTGCTCCACAGGGCTTATGTGGGCCCTCCTAGCTTCTCAGTGCAAGGTGCCAGCAGTTTGCTAACTCAGACTCCAGCTCCTCCCGGAAGACTGCGAGCCCGCTTCAGCCGCTGCCACTTCCCTCTGAGATCACCCTGTTCTTGGTGTGAGAGTAGCAATGGGTGTTTCTCAGTCTACCAGGGACCCCCTTTAGCTCCGGGCCAGTCTTCTGCCAGGCAGGTGCTCCGGGTGGCTCCATGACTTTCCACAGTGGAACCTTCCCTTTCCACAGCCTTGCTGGCTGCCTAGACCCCTAGAGCTGTGCTTCAGACACCCAAGTGCGATTGCCAGGCTCCCCCTGCTGCCCGTGTTTTCTCAGAGGATCACTGCTTCCCTGGGCCTCTGCTGAGTTTTCTGCTCAGGGCTCTGGTCTCACCCTTGGGTTCCCCCACACCTGGCCTCCACCACTTGCACCCACCCCAGCACCATCCTCACAAGATTGCTCAGCTCACCAGTGTGCCACGCTCTGTGCCAAACGGTGTGCTGGCCCACGGTGAAGGGCGTTCTGTGCCACTGCCTGCCTCCCCGCCTCTGCTCTTGCTGTTCTACTCTAGCCCAGCGAGTGCCATTGCTCTCACAGCAGCTGTTCGTAAGCCCGCTGTTGTGAAGTGATGTCACATCACTACCTCATAAGCTCTGAGATGTCACCTGAGGCACACACGGGCAAGGCGCAAGGAGCCTGCCATTCATTCACAAGGACAGCTCACCCCGTCCCGACCCTGAGATGTAGCTCCTTACTCTGACCCCAAAGCTCATGGCCCTGGCTTTCTCCCTCTGTTGCCTTTGGCCTGAGGGCAAGGAGAAAATGAAGTGAGGACTTCGGATTTGAACCTGTAGCCTGTAGTATTCATAACTCATGCATATGAGAGTTGACTGAAGACTCCAACCGGGAGCTTTCTATAAGGCCCGTTTTCTGGTCTTGTCTTGCCCTTCGACCTGTCTTGTTGGGACAGCTCTGTTCTGCAGCCCTGTGTCACATCTAAAAGCACTCAGATCATCCCTTGCCACCCCCTGGACAGCCTGGTTCCTCGAGTCTCCGCCCCACTACTCAGGTTTCTGACAGTGGCCTCTGCTTCAGGTCCCCTTCCAAGGATGAGTCTGGCTCAGCCTCCCCCGCCCCCAGCCCACATCAGCAGTTGTAAAGAGAACTTGCTATTTAGAAGAGAATCAGAACTGTCAGCAGGACATAAATATTCATAGAGGGAGGTTAGAACTGAGTCCCTAAAACCTTGATTTGTGTTCGCCCATTTAAGCCTCATTAAAAAGTGGCAAATGAAAGTAAGGATATTCAGTATAACTGCAAATAAATTGGGCTTGTTCAGAAAGAGACCCCCGACTGCCAGCCCCTCAGGCCCTGTCCAGAGCATGAGGGCAGAGCAGCTTGGCCACAGCCTCAGCTGTGAGACATTGCCCAGCAAGAGGGCCTGGCCTTGCTCTGGAGCAATTACCACTTGTCTGGGCACCTGGGCACCTTCCAGAGGCATTCAGGGATGGAAATCCTTAACCTGATCCCTCCCCAGAATGGCCTGCAAACCGGGGCCCTGCACAAAAAGCAGCAGTAAGGACTGATCCTGGACATCTGGGGCGCTGCGCTAGCTATGTGCAGGCACAGCTGTTTCCTTGTTTTAGTGAGCCCAAGGATTTCAGAAATCAGTTGTCTAACCGTGAGCCATTTGTTCCCAGCCACTCGTTCTACCCATGTGGGGCTGCTGCTCACTCCAGCCACAAGGAGGGAGACTGAAGGACACCAGGCCATGTGGGCACAAAGGTGGCAGGTGTCCTAAGGAGCTGCAGACTTGGGCATTCTTGGAGGCCAGGCAGGTCATAGTCACAAGTGGGGTTGGCCAGTCTGTGGGCTTCCAGCCTGGGAAGATAAAAGCTTGAACAGGAGAGGCAGTATAGAAAGGGCTGGCTTTGCCAGGTAGGGGGTAGGTATCCTCCAGCCAGGCAGGAGGTCCAGCTGCATAAGTAAGAGTTAGGCCCCAGCACGGCCTCTGGCTGCGTGTCACTCCTGTGCCACGAGGACATAGTCTCAGGGATTCGCCTGTGTTGGGCAGTATTCTGTGAGGGGCACACATATCAGACTGCTGTCCCCAAGTCAGGCTCTCTAGTGTCCCCTCCCTACGCTACAGTTTGGGGAAGGCTTCTGGCTTCTCTGGGGACTGCTGAGTCTGCTGGCAGAGGCTGTGCCCGTCAGCAGAGAACCGACAGTTACCTCGCGCCTCTCTACAGGTTATTCCCTCACATGAAGCCCTCCTTACCTTTCATTCAAACCCACCAAAGTGGCTGATCCAGGAATGTCTGAGATGACTGCTGTCCAGGAACTTCAAGTGCAACTTTCCTGACTCCTGACCCCAGGCTAGAGAAGATTCTTCAGGGTAGCTCCAATAAGGAATGGCGTGAGACAGACAGAAGTGCCCCTGTGAGTCCTCAGAAAAACCACTCCATCTAGGGAACCCTAACCTTTCATTTGGCCACGTTTGCTGTCCCTCATGGGGACTTGGTAAGGGTAGCTGAACTCAGAGTTGGAAAGGGACTATTACAGGGTTCCAGAGAGCCCTCAAAATACCCAGCCACCAAAAGCAAGGCGCCAGCCAGCACAGCTCCAGAGAAGTGTCTACTTTAGATACCAGGTCAAGGCAGAATTATGGTGTTCTATGCCAAATGCATAAAAGTAGCTAGTACCCAGGTGTGGATAGCCCAGCCCAGGATTTTACAAACCATTTTCCCACCACTCAGGTATTTTCTTTAAGATCACATCTCTGAAATGACAGCAAATGGGAGAAGATATAGCTGGCAGCCCTCCTTTCAAGAGCTTAGCTACTTCGCTATTGAGTTATGCTGACCTTGGTGATAGGCAACGGTTCTGCGCAGGAGCCACATCAGAAAGAAATAGAAGTGGTTTTAAGTTGCATTGTTTCGCCAATTTTTATTGATTCTCAGAAAAATGCCTGTCGTGACAACACAGACTGCACTATTAGGATGAATCATGTGAGAAAGATGCCCCCACTCTTTAGCCCCTTGACATTTAACCCCTTCCCCACGTGGAGACCTGGGACCTCGAGCTGTCTCTGCAGTGTTTCCTTCTTGGCAGGTTCTGCTGGTGGAAGGCCTGGATCACCCACTCCTTGTTTCCCAGGACTCAGTCTGGCAGTTCAAACTTTGAAGCCCTCTGCCAACAGTAAAGCTGGGCCCTGCCCAGTACAAACATGGCGTAGGGAAGCAGGGTGGTGCTAGGGTCAGCCCCTCCAGGGCACTGGTGCTGGGAAAGCTTAGCGCTCTACACCTGTCTCTTGTCTCTTTCAGATTGATGGGCTAGAGGAGAAGCTGTCTCAGTGTCGCAAGGACCTGGAGGCTGTGACCTCCCAGCTCCATAGGACAGAACTGAGTCCTGAGGACAGGTAATGCCTCTGTCCTCTAACACCCTAGTTTTTGGCCCCCTCATTCAAACAGAAAAGAACTACTGCCCGTCTAGTTAAGACAGAAAAAAGGTCTGAGCTGTGAACTCCTTCCTTCCCCACAGGAGGTCTCTGGAGAAGGAGAAAAGCACTCTCATGAGCAAAGCCTCCAAGTATGGTAAGGAAGTACCCTCCCATTGCTGTCCTGGTCCCGGACAGCAAAGGGTCTATATTCTCTGGGAGTGTGTCTCTCACCCGCAGACACTGGATTCTGCATCCCGCGCCTGACCCAACCAGAACAACCCACATTGGGAATGGGGTGGTTAGAGGACAGCCCCTACTTGGGCAGGAAAGGGCTTCTGTGGGTGGAGCAATGCTGCCACCTTCTGGGTGCAGGTAGCAGAGTCAGTTAGAGCCCAGCAGCCCCTGCCCTGGGTCGGTCGGCAGGGCCCTCAGATGTGTCCCGTTTCGTCTCTACTCAGAGGAGCTGGCTGGCAGTCCTCCCAGTGCATTGCCTAGGTAGGGCGGGGTGACCAGGACATCAGTTTACCCTGTACAGAGTAGAAACTGCAGACCAGTGATGACTGTCTATGAATGCAGCTTAGGAATAGCGGGGCTCTTTCTAGTGCACCTTTAGACAGCAGGAATCCAGGAACTGTGTGAGCCCAAAGCAGCTCCAGCTGTCTCAGAGTTCCTAGCTGGCTGAAGAGACTCCAGGAGGACGAGCCCTTTGGTGGCCTTACCACATACCTAATACACAGAGAAAGGGCTGAGCAAGTCAGGACTGCTCTTAGGTGTAAATCTAGCTAAATGATTAGAGGGTATAGGCAGATCAAGGACAGGGCCAGGTTTAGGAATACAAAAGGAGCTGGAAGGAGAAGCAGTTAGGTGGGACTCAGTGTTCTGTCTTGTTCCCATCTTTTTCCTCCCAGAGAAGGAGCTAAAGCTGCTTCGGCAAGAGAATCGGAAGAACATGCTACTCTCAGTGGCCATCTTTATCCTCCTCACCTTACTCTATGCCCACTGGACTATGTGAGTCAGCATCCTCAGCCATGCAGGTTCCCTTCCACTCCCTACTCAGGGACCAAGCAACCTTTGAAGCTCAAGATGGAGGGGCCTTTTCCTCCAGTGGTTGCCCAGCAGCTATAGCAGCAGGGCGTGGCACTGCCTCTTCCTCAGGAGAGGGGCAATAAAGAGCCCAAGCTCTGCTGTCCAGTGAGTAAATGTCTGTGGCTGACTAGCCGAGGGGCAGCAAGGGAGGCACTCCTGTTTCAAAGACGAAGGGGTGCTCCCAAGTTCTCGTGCACAATGAGAGGGAGGGAGGGAGGGAGGGAGGGAGCATTCTGTGCCCCGGGCCAGTGTCCTGGCCTGCGATCACACTGAAGAAAATGCAGCATGCATGGTAAAAGGTTCAAGTGGAGGTCCAGGAGCATGCTGGACAAACTCATCTTCTAGAGACAGGCAGGGCCAAGGAGGCCTCCAGGAGTGCATGGCCAGCAATGACTGATGGTGACAACAGCCAGTAAGTAAGGTGGGTTGATGAGAAAGAAGCCAAGCAAGAGCAGCTAACAAAAAGTCACCCCAGCCCATCCACTCAGGGTAAAGGTCATGAGGAGAGGGAAGGTGGCTGCTGCAGGACTGTGGTGGTGAGGCCCAGGACAGACAGGAGCCAAACAAAACAAACACTGAAGCATGAAGATGGGATCAGATGGAGGCTCAGCGGGCATCCCCTCAGTGGAGAACACTGGCCTCTTGTGGAGAATGCTGGCTAGGGTCAACGAAACACCCACCCTTTCTCTCTCCTGTCCCTTGTCCTCTGACATTGATTAGTCTGACACCTCTTATTTTAGTCACACAGACTGATCTTGGACTGTCACAGTGAGCTGTGTGGTTTATATAAGAGAGGGAAGGTGTCTCCCCACTCTCCTGAGGCTGTGGATTCATTCATTCATTCCCCAACCCCAGCTTCAAACAGAACAGCACCCCCGATGCCTCCGGGCTGTCTACCAGGAGCTGGAGAGGCTAGATTCCACACCCTCCCCCATTTCCTCTTAAAGTCAGACCCTAACCACAGAGCCCCACAAGCAGTAAAAATATGTTTAATGATCCAAGATTCTGCAAGACACACTGATAGGCCCAGAATTGGGTGGAAATATGGCATCATAGCACTGTTGCTGCTGGCTTAGGGGTAGGAGATAGCAGAAGGGAGTCAATTCCAACCTCACAGGCACCTCAGTGCCCTATCTCCAGGGAAACCAGCCTGATGCTGGCATAGGGCCCTAGGGACCTGTGTAAACATCTCTTAGAGGTACTTCCCATTAAAAACTACCACAGGTGCCCTTCCTCCCTCTTAAAGAGACAGGAAATGGAATGACCACATATGTACCTCTTAGTGGAAGAGGGGACACCAGAGCTACCACTAGCTCAAAGCTCTACCAAGAGCCTCAGGTGACCTGAACTGCCTGAGGGCTGGTGCTACACCTACCCTGGAGAGGATGCCTTCTGTTACTGCTGAGAGGGAGAGAAAAGGGCGGGTTTTAATGCTGCCCAGTGTTTAGAACACAAGAGGTGGACCCATGAAGGCCTTTCAACTCAAGAGGCAGTCACAGTCACAGCTAGGACCCAAGGCTCTAGTGTGTCAGTGATGCTGGCCCTCACTCCTTCCCGGCCTGCCAGGATGAACTCCAGGATGGGGATGGGAAAGACAAATAAAACTCTGATTTATACAACAGCTGCTTCTGGCCAGCACATGACAGTGAGCCTCCTCGCTTGGCTAGCCTGGTAAAAGTTGGAAAAAACAAGGCCTGACTGCCCTTTGGGGGCAAAAAGTGAAACTCAGAAAACAGAGTCTACAAATTCCAGAGGGCATAGCTGAGCCCAAAGCCTGCCACTCTGGCAAGTCCTAAGCACTGACCTGCCTCGAGCAGCTGCTTTCAGGCTGACTCCTGGTGGGGTCAGTTCTCAGGCAGCAGAGTTCCACAAGAATGTGTCCTCTCAAGAGCCTGGTTGAGCTCCTCGGGAATGGAAAGGAACCCACCTTCCTCATGACCAAGGAGAGCATCATTCCCAGTTCCTTTCCAAGAGGTGAAGGAACCAGACACAGGGCCCTCCCTGCCTTGGGAATGACAGGACATTCATCAGATGGAGATTCTAAGATCCTCCAGGATTGTGACTCTGGATGAAAGAAAGGACATCCTCCTTGGACAGCTTGTCTGGATCCTGGGACTTCTGGGAGTCGCGCATATGGAAGCCATCTCCCCACTCCCAGAAGAGCCGGCTGTAGTAGCAGGTACTGGGAAGGGGAGGGGGCAAGTCAGAGTGCTGAACCTAAGTGGCACAGGACCGAGAGACCACTAGCCCACCCTTGGCAACCATATGATTTCAAGGATGGGTACTTTTAAACTGGGTTCTGTCAGTGACTCAAGTTGAGAATTCCCTCTCTGGCATCCAAAAGGTACCCACCTCAGTACCTCCCATGCCTCCAAGAACTAACATTTGCTGCTACAACCCACATCCTACTCAACTCTATTGGAGTTCCTAGCTCACCTCCTTCATTAAGAGACCGGTATTATTTGGCTAATTTTAGGTTCCATAGGGGCCGCTGCCAAAGTCCATGTCCAGCAGCAGTCTGACAAACATGGTATGTCCTTAAGAGGAATGGGACCTTGAGTCATAAGGGGCAAGGCTGGACTGCTGCCACATGTTCCTCAAACCTTGCGGGTGTCCCACATACCCCGTCCCCTCATACCAGTGAGCTCTGTACCCAGGCCTATATGTGGGACAGCTTCTGCATGACCCTGACAGGTTTCAGGCCAATGGAGGGCTACTTACTGAAATGGGGCAATGGAATCTGCAGGGAGTTGAAAGGTAGAGTCCTGGGTTTTCTTGTTATAGAAGAACTTCTTCTTGAAGCTCTTGCTGAACGCCATGGTCCATGGCTCTGAGGGGAAAGGGCGGGTACTGAGGACAGTACCCATGGAGATGGGTCTGGCCAACAAGGACACCCTTCCTTTCTCCTGCTTATCTCTTCCAGCCTCCACAGCTAAACACAAATGGCTCAGGAGGGTGGCAGATTATTACTTCCCTAAGACCTAGCCTGGTCCTGCGAGAGGCCATGCTTACCTGCTGAGAACACATCTATAGTTTCTTCTCTCCCTGCCCCAGCCAAAGATCAGAACAGGCCTCATCTGGGGGTGTAATGTTCCCGGCAGGTACCTCAGAAGTTGCCAGCTGACTGCTGTCCACCTCAAGGAAGTCTGGGCCAGTCACCCTGGCTGGGGAAGGGGAACCTACCGTTCATAGTCCTGACAATGTAGAGGCCTGTGGGCACAAAGTGCCGGTCATCCCGTCCCGTGTAGCTGAGCTTTGGTGTGCCACCGGAGCCCTTGATAAGCTTCATCTCCAACCTGGTCCCAAGATCGGGGCATTCAGGAAGCACACGCACAGGGGACAGAGTAGGGCATGCTAACGTTAGCCTCTAGGTAATTCAAGGTGACACGAGTCCCAGTAGTGTGTCCTAGTTTGGCATAAGAAACCAAAGCCCAGACCCTTAAGCACACTGCTCCAGGGCAGTGTTAGCACAGCTCTGCTCTCCTAGTCAAGCGGTGGGTGCAGGCCAGGCTACACAGCGCCACCAACAAGGGGGGATTAGAAATGGGGACGTTGCTGGGTCATCAGATGACCACAGAGCGCTCTCACAATGAGACTCATCTGTTGATACATTTGCCCTCACAGATCCTCACAGCACTCTTTAGTGCTTGAAGCAGCTTGCTTCTCCACCCCTTGAAAGGACAATCCTAGCGATTCCGGCATCAATGAGCCTGAACTTCTGTCTGACATAGTTACCCTGCACCCTCCTACAGGTGCTGAGCTAGCTAACAGCTGGGATCCAGCCGCAGGAAGGCAGGGAGTGAGGCAGTGCCGGGACCCAGCTCTGGAGCCCACCCTGCAAACAGAATGAATCTCAACCCACTCTGCACCCACCACCAATCTAAACCACACCGGGTGAGTTACTCACCTGACAAAAATCTTCTCCATCTCTTCCAGCCTGTACACCTCCTTCACCCTGTGAGTGGAACAGGAGAGGAGTCTCCTGGGATATGTGTGTGAAGAGCATGACAGGAGGCGCTAGACCTGCCCCTGTCCTCAGGCCCTCTCTGCAACCAGCAGCACACAAGTGAGGCTGCTGGGTCTGTGGCACTGCTCTCCTACAGACTACCTAGGCTTCAGAGCTGCCACATAGCCCCTTGGGTATGTACAGCACCTGGGATTCAGCAGTGAGTCTGAAGACAGGAGAGAGTAAAAGATATGGCAGGCAAATCTGTCTGTCACCACCCGTATCCACCAGTAACCTTCATTGACACCACAGGCCAGACATCCAAAGGCCAGGCTTTTGCCTGCATCTGTCTACATAAACTTTAGATCTTCCTGTCGCTGAATTAGTCTAAGCAGCACTGGCAGGTGTGTTACTTTGAGGGCACAGGCCCTATACAGGCTGTAGGCTCTACTTTGAAGCACAGCCTGCACATCTGGGGACACCAAACCTACCCTGGGAACTGCTCTCAGGTGAGCTGCCTGTTGAAACCAGCAGGCAGGACATCAAACAGCACAAGCAAAGCTCACTTCGAGAACGCCCACGTCCTCAGTGCTGACTGACTTCTAAGTTCATTTAGATGAACACTGCCAATGACTCTGGAACTTTACCCTACCTCCTGTTGATAAGCCCACCCACTCCTCAGACACCAAGTCTCACCCCCTTAGCCATCTCCTTTCACATCAAATCCCCATTCCCTTGTGTGCTACCTCCTTACCAGGAGGCCATGCAATTGGCAAAGAATACTCCAGTCTGAAAGGTAACTAACTCACAGGGCCTGAGGCATGTGTTTCTCAAATCAGGAAACAAACAGTAACCTATCCTGCTAGGCAGGACAGGGAGCTGCATCCCCAAGCCACTGACAGGGCAGTTTAGCTCCAGCCCCTTCCACAACCCTCCCATCCTTCGTAGGACAGGAGAAATAAGCAACAGCCACAGCCCTATGGGGTCTGGGAGGAGGACACATGCTCTGCTCACCTGATAGGATTCATGTCAGGTCGACTGGGCTTGGAAACTGCCTTCACAAATTTCTCCGCAAGCTGAATTCTACAATCCAAACAGAATCCTTAGAGGCAAGCCAGGGGACCTCACCAGCACCTGTGTCCCAAGGCATTTTCACAGCGTCAGTGAGAAAACCTGGACTTACACAAAACTTTCAAGTGGCAGTATTCATGTCCTCTAGAGCCCAACCTGTCTTCTGGATTCTGACCCCTGCGAGCTGGTTTTCCTAAAGTGTAACTTTTGCTTGACGTCCACTAGGACTTCAAGAACTGCTATTGCACACATCTGCTCTTTCACCCTAGCCCGGGTACCCCAAACTGAGGCTATCCACAGTCTGACCAAGGTCTTTAGAGGAAGCCCTCTCTGGTCAAACAAAGTCACCCATATTCATTCTTTACACACACAGAGACGTCAATCTGAGCAACTGTAGCACGGTGAAATGTGCTAGACTCTGGCAGCCAAGGCCCGCATCTCAGTAAAGCGCGTCTTTCCTCCGGCCTTTGGGCCAGCCTGTGGTGGATGAGGGAAATCCCGCCCTCCCTCCCCTAGGGCCCAGGCACACCGCTGGTTGAAGTGCTGCTCTCGGACATCGCTGCCATTCAGCACCAGGACATCGAGGATGTGGATTGCACTGATCTTCCGCTGGGCCTTCCCCTGCAAGGGACAAGCACGCTCTCCACTGTGCAGGTGCTAGCCTCTGGCCTACAGTGGCATGCAGGCTCCATCCACCCAGAGTCAACTGGGAAAGTGGTATCTGGCCTCCCTGCCAGCTGACCCTAAGCAAAGACTAGCTTGGACTTGAGAGCTGGCTTTAGGGGCATGCACCCTCGTGAATCTCAAACACAGTGAGACTGTGGCCATGCTTGCTTCTGCCAGGACTGGCTTTCCACTGTTGCCTGTTCACATGGGTGTTCTAAACGTCATCCCTATACAGAAATAACGCAAACCTCACAGAAATGGCAGGTCTCTTCCTAAGAGATTGCTACTAAAAACACCTGGCAGGTGTCAGGACTGTGGATAGAGACTTTCTGTCTGCCCCTTCCCAGTGTCTCCACAGTACATGGCAACTGCTTTAGAGGGAATTACTCCATCACACATGAAACAACGCTAAGGTGGACGGCCAGGCTTCATGGTCCCCCTCTCGCCTCAGGGCCATCTATGAATAGAAACCCTTCTGACCTCGCCTTTCAGCTCATGCACAATCTCCACACAGAGCAGCGTGTCCCGCGGCAGCTCTGTCTTCAGGTCCAGCTTCACCCAACGGTCTGACTGGCGGCCATCCCATGTGTAGATCTGGGACTTCTGCAGGCAGGAAGAAAGGTAGCATGGACACTGAGGAAAGGAAGGTCGATTCTCAAAAGAGCTTTTACTTGTGGCTGCAAGCAGACAAGGGCCAGCCAGTGTCAGTAGAAAATGTCTAGGAGAGGTGGTTTGTGAAACTTTCCTCCTCAGCCTCCACAGGAGAGTAGAGATGGGCGCCATCTTACTGGTAGGGAACCCTACAAAGGCCTTCATCTAGTTTGATGTACATGTGGAGGTTGGGATTACAGGAACAGGAGAAAATACAAAGTAAAGCCACAAAACAAGTGACTGGGGAAGAGTCAACTACGTGGAAGGCAAGGGGTAGGAAAAAGCAATGGCTGCTTGTCAAGTAAGATGTAAAAGTTAACAGGCAATCCCTCCCTCTGTTAAGCCAACAATGTCCCAGAGGAGGGAGAAGGGTGTCCTCTAGACAGGAAATGGCAGGGGGTGGGATTGGAGAAAACTGGCCACCCAGGACAAGTCTGAGGGCTCTACATTTCAAGAAAAGCAAGAGCCTTGCCTTCAGCAAGGCAGGGATCAGCAGTGAAGAAGAAAGAAATATGCTTGACAAACTCTGGGCACAAAAGAGAGTGGCCAGCACCCACATCTCCAGACAGAAGACACTGCTACCACCCCGAGGCCACGGGAGGCCAGCTGTGACTTACCCCCAGGCCCAGGAGGAATTTCTGCTCGCTGCCAGACACCATGCAACGATAATCCAACACAGGGCGGATCTTCTCCAGGGTTTTGGCAGTGAGCATTGTGGGCTTGTAGCTAAAGATGTTGATGTCGGTGTCCTGTGGAACAGATGAGAAAAATGCTGCTGTGCCGGAGCAGGCTGCAGAGGTGAGGGACAGGAATCATCTGCTCTCTGAAGCAGGCTCTCCTGCACCCTCCTCTCCACCCAGCCACTCCCTAAACAGAATCCATTCCTATCTGCTCGCAATGTCCTTTTAGGCCCTACTAGGAGAAACTAGGGAAGGAAAGAACACTGAGTTTCAAGTACAGAAGGATTTACCAGAGCTGTGGGGAATGTCACCAGAATAGAGCAGCTACGCAATCAGTGACACCAAAAGCAAGGGTTCCCCAACAGTTGGCCTGAGAGCAGAGAATTAATCTCTCTGCCCCATTCAGAAAAATGTAAGCATCTTGAACTCATTCTTTAGTCTTTGGCCCTCACAAAACCAGCACAATGACCACAGCTGGGCCAGACTGAAGTGACACCCTGGAGGCTGATGCCAGAACACTTAAGACCAGCTCACTAAAGACAGAATAGAGACGCTCAGGCTAGACCCACTGTGGCTCTTTGCAGTTCCCAAGATCATCAGTCATCCCCTCTCTCCCAAGCAGACAAATCCCATATGACCTTTAATTTTTTAGAACCTTTTGGGTGGCAGAATGCTGGCCCACACCCATCTTGATTCTTGCTGGCCAGAGTTATTCTTGGGAAACCCTATGTAAAACAGCAAGGCTCTCACTTGTGGAGACCTTAGTCCACTCCTTTAGGTTCCAAGGTTGATGCCTTCTTTTTTTTTTTTTTGGTTTTTTGAGACAGGGTTTCTCTGTATTGTTTTGGAGGCTGTCCTGGAACTCACTCTGTAGACCAGGCTGGCCTCGAACTCACAGAGATCCGCCTGCCTCTGCCTCCCGAGTGCTGGGATTAAAGGCGTGCGCCAGGTTGATGCCTTCTTAATCCTTATTGGAAGTCAGGTACCTCAGTGACACCTTCCATCCCTAGAAAAAGGCCCTTAATATATTGCCACAGAAGCCAGATTTACCTTGATTAGCTCAAAAAACTTGAATTTTGGGTCTGAAGAAGAAGGAGCAACTCGAGCTCGGTCTGGGATCTGCAAGGAGAGAGAGATACCAAAGGTTTTTTTTTTTTCATTTATGTGTGTGGATGTGTTGGGGGTCTATATGTTCGTGTACCACGTGTGTGCCTGCAGAGACCAGAAGAAGGCATCAGATCTTTAGGAACTGGAGTTACAGGCAGTTGTGAGCTACCATGTGCTGCAAACCAAATGTGGGTCCTCTGGGAGAGCAGCTAGTGCTCTTGACCTGAGCCATCTCTGCAGCCCCGGCTTTGGTTTTCAAGTGCCCTGTTGATACATCGTGAGGACACATGTTTAGGCTGGGTACAGAGGAGATGGCACGCAAGCAAGCAGGCCTGGCAAGGGAGCTAGAGGTAAAACATTCACTCCCTGTCACGACAACTCAAAAAGCCAAGTCCTTTCCTCTATGTGTGTAACTACATGGGGTCATCAGGGCAAAACTGTGTTCTTTTGGCCCTTCTGCAGACCAAGCTGTAACTTGCAACATGCCAAGGAGCTGGACACCCTTTCAGGTGGGGGGTAAGGTGACAATCCTGTTTTCATCTCCAGCTTCCTGGTCTGGAGTGACAATGGGCTGCTTACCTCCCACAGTCGGAGGCATTCTTTCCGGATCTCTGCCTGCCTAGGCTCACTCAGGGTGCTAGAGAAACAAAACCAGAACAAGATTTAGACCTCTAAGGGGCCCTGTGATCTTCTCACCTGCTTAGAGGTACACCTCCAACAGTGAAAATTAGAGTCCACATAGAGGACTAACCTCCAAAGGCAACTCAGAATTTATATACTGAAATCACTTCCCTTCCCACCAACTGCAGCCACCACCTGGATGCCCTCCTTCCCTCCACCATCAAGCATATTCTGATTTCTGATCTCAAAGACATTGACACTTGATATCCCACAAGGCAAACTGAACCCACAAGAGTGGCTTTTAAGTCACTGTTAAAGAAACAGAGTTGGTGGGAAAAGCAAAGAGAGGGCCTCCTTTGACATTGGTGGGAAATAGCAGTACTCACGTGTCTTGTACAAAGGCATGTATTTTGGCCAGAGCTTTGATCTGCAGGCTGCAGTGGCTAAGAGAAAGCAAACAAAAACACAATGGCATCAGTGTAGAAGTGTAGCCAGAGCAGTGGCCATCTGTATGTGAGGAAGCTACCGGTGAGTTAAATGGAGCCCAAAGACAGAGCAGAACAAACCTGAGCTGAACCCTCATCACAACTCCTGCTGAAAGGAAGGTTCGTATCCCACTCTTACAGAATTCAAACACAGTGGTGAACTGGCTCTAAGCAACAGCAAAGGCCCCGCCCAGTTCAACTGCAGACATCACTGACAAACCCACTGCACTGACAACTGTCCTTTAGCCTGGCACACACACAGTGTCTGGCACTTAGTAAAAACTACTGAGGGGGCTGGGGAGGTGGCTCAGCAGGTAAAGTGCTTGCTCTGCAAACATTGGACGAGAGTCCAGGTTCTCAGGACCTGAATAAATCCTGGGCAAGCACTGGCAGCTCGCCAGAGATTCCAGCACTGAGGAGGTGGAGACAGGATCTCTGGAACAAACTGGCTAGCTAGGCTAGGTGAGTTGGTGAGCTCTAGGTTCAAGTGAGAGACCCTACCTCAGTATATAAGGTAGAAAGCATTTGAGGACGACACCTGACATCAACCTGCGGCCTCTTGAAAACCAGAGGAAAAGGCACATAATACACAAGAAAATAATGACAAAACTAACAGTGGCAGTTGGAGGTGGCTCAGTGGTTAAAAGCACCCACATCAAGCGGCTCACAACCACCTGTAACTCCAGCTTCAGGGATCCAATGTTCTGGCCACTGCAGACAAAGGCACTCGCATGCACAGACACAAAATTGGAAAGAAAATATTTTTTGATAGTGAACTTCCCGTCAGAAGAAAGGGATGTGAGAAACGTGGACTATCGTTAAAGTGGTAAAAGAAAAAATTTCATATCTAAATAAAATGTTCCTCAAAAATAAGATTGGGGGGGGGTGTCTGTTTTATAGGTTGTTCTCTTGAGACAAGGTCTCACTATGTAGCCTTGCCTGTCTTAGAAGTCACAGAGATAAGCCGGCGCGGTGGTGGCGCACGCCTTTAATCCCAGCACTTGGGAGGCAGAGGCAGGCAGATCTCTGTGAGTTTGAGGCCGAGCTGGACCAACAGCCTCCAAAACAATACAGAGAAACCCTGTCTCGTAACCCCTCCCCCCCCCCCCCAAAAAAAGAAATCACAGAGATCCTCTGCCTCCTGGGTGGTGAATTAAAGGTGTGCATCATCATGCCTGACTAAGAAATACATTTTAAAATAGACAAAACAGACTGAAGGACAATGAATGCATACAGGACCAGGCTCTCCAGGAGGTCGTGTGCCAGGAAACACAAGGGCAAGACACTGACTTAACATTCAGGAGGATCCCTGATCTAACCAACCACCGCTATACAGATACAGACTAAGACTTTCTGAAAGAAAACAAATCATTCACCAGAAAAAAAGGCCTAAATGGATTTCCTTATCAAAATTTTAAAATTTGAGATATTCAACCTGGAAAGGAAATAAAATTATCTTATTTCACAGATGGCACACCAATGGAACAAGACAGAAAGCCTAGAAAAAAATATTGACTACTACTCATTAGCATCGCTAATAAAACTGCAAAAGATTTTTAGAAAGTGTGCCAAGACTACTTAGTAGAGAAAGGACAGTCTGGAAAACTTGAAAAAAATGAAGTGGGACCATTAATTAATGCCATATCTAAAAATAATTAAAAAATAAAATACCTTAACACATGGGTTACACTTACAAAGCAGCAAACAAAAAAACGGAGAAGCCTCACACAAAGTGTAGTAATAAAAGAAATTAGTAAACCAGGCCACATTGATGCTAAAAACTTCTGTGAAAAGGACATAATACAGTGAAAAGGCCACAGGGCAGGAGACTATTACATACCCAAGTCTAGTAAGGATGTACGTACAAAATACATACAGCCCTTTAATTCAATATTAAAAACAAAACTAATGCTTAAAAAATGTCTGAAAAGGAGAGGTGACCAGATGGCTCAGCAGTTGAGAATGCACACGGCAGTGGCTGGGTGCAGTGGTGACATCTTTAATCACAGCACTTGCAGGCAGAGGCAGGCCGACCTGAGTTAGACGCCAGCCTGATCTACATAGTAAGTTCTAGGACAGCCAGGGCTACACAGAAAAACCCTGTCTTGAATAAAACCAAAAAAGGAAAAAAAAACAGCAAAAAACCACACTGCTCTTGCACAGGACCCAGATTCAGTTCCCAGTACCCATGTGGGGTAGCTCTCAACTGCTTGTAACTCCAGCTGGGGTGGGGGCAAAAATAGCCTTCCATCACTCACCCACCTAAAGAACCCTGAAGGGACAACAGTTTGTCACTCACAAAGCAGAAACCACAAACTTTTCCAAACTGTAGTGATTTAAGAGATTACCCTGTCTACAGACCACAGGCTTTCTTTTCACCAGGGACCCACTCTTGGGACAGGAGATGCTAATGTCCTGAGTAACAGTAACCAGAAAATAGCCCAAAGTCCACAGGCAGCAGAGCAAACAGATGACAAAATGTTCAAAGAGCCAGCTGGTCACGGATCCTCATTCTTGAGGTTTCCTTCATACCCCAGCAGTACCAGCAGACACAGCCAGAGACTTACCTCTCATTGGACCGTATCATGTAGTCATTAAATTCATGGTCTCCTTTGATCACCATCAAGGGAACTACCAGGTTGACATCGGACTCCGTGTTCCGCAGCTGGTTGAGTTTAATGTTCACAGAGAAAAGGTACTCCCGCACGTCGTCTGTGCCCACCTTCAGACCTTTGCACACCACATACCTGCAGGAGACATCGTGTCACTCCAAGGAGCTGAGCCTTCTCCCCACAGTCCTTCATTCCACCCTGTAGAGTCACAAGGCTAAACAGCCTTTCTGTTCAACCTTAAGTCGCAGCTCAAAGGGCAACACATAGCCTGCTTAAAAAGTACGCCCCCGGGCCGGGCATTGGTGGCGCATGCCTTTAATCCCACCACTCGGGAGGCAGAGGCAGGTGGATCTCTGTGAGTTCGAGGCCAGCCTGGTCTACAAAGCGAGTTCCAGGACAGTCTCCAAAACAATACAGAGAAACCCTGTCTCGAAAAACCAAAAAAAAAGAAAAAAAAAAGTACGCCCCCTCCAGTCTTCCCTTTCACAGGAATTCAGGGTGTTCACCTCTAGTCCTACTTGGGAGGCATAGACAGATAGGAGTTTAAGGCCAACCTGGTCTATGTAGTAATGCCCAAGCTAGTCAGGGCTATATTATAAAATCCTGTCTCAAAATAAAAAAATATAAAATCCTTCCCTTATATGTAAGACTGTTTCTGCTTCTATGGGGGTGTTCCCAACTGTCCTGCACTAACAGATATAACTTGGGAAGACTTTTAATTACAGATGTCATGAATCAAATTCCCTACAGAAATCTGAACTGTAACAGGCTACTGGACAATTCTGACTGGCTTGTTTTCTCTTATCTCACACATGGGTAACTGGATGCCTGTGGTGCCTCTGTATGGCAGCCCCCTTGCCTGTTCCCAGCCTACATCCCTTTCCGAGTGTCTCATTAATGGTCACACTCATCCTGGGCGAAGCTGAGAATCCCAGACAGAAGTATGGTAAACACAGCTGTGTCAGTGGCAGTCTGAACAATCACTCAGACCAAGGACCCTGGCTCCTACTGGAGAATCACAGCTCCAAAGTCAAGGTTTCTAACAGTTTGGGAGTCCATGCCAGACAGATGCACTTGTGACTGCTGACTTGTGACTGAGAGAGCAAGGCCTTACCGCTCTGAGTTGGCAGGCCGGCTGGTGATGGGCTTGAAGAGACACACACGCTCAAAGCAGCAGTACAGCAGGTAGACGAGCCCCACGCTGAAGGGTGTGAAGAGGTCAAAGGTTTTACAGATGAAGTGGCCCCCTGGATTGGGAAGAAAACCGCGGGCAATCAGTGGACTGACTCCTGACTGCTTTTCTTCCCTGTATTCGCCTAGCCACCAGACACCCAGTAAAAGGGCTTCTCTCTCTTTTCTTCTTCTTCCTTTTTCTATTTTTAAAAATTTCTTAACCAACCCCTATGCATGCTCTTGCAAGTCAACACGGTCCTCGGTGAGAGGATAACTGAGCAGTCTCACCTGTGCGGACAACAGACAGCGCCATGAGGAACTGGCAGAGCAGCAGCTGCTTGCTGAGGATCTCCTGCAGGTTCTCCTGCCCCTCCACAGAGAAGCCCTGGAAGGAGAACACAGGATGGAGAGAGGAATGGGAAGGACTGATGTCACATCCCCACCTCACCATCAGCAGAGCTCGTGGGGGTCCAGCCCAACCTGATCAGCGTTTCACTGCTTGTCTAAGCAGTGTGCTCAGTTACAAAGGACCCTGCTCTACCTGCTGAACTCCTAAACCACACAACCAAAGAAACGGTCCAGAAAATCTTGACATTTACATAGCAACCCAGAGGCAAGAAAGGCCAAAGAGAGGCAAAGTCACTGGTCAACCATGAGACAGAAAACATGGAAGTCCTAAGAAGACGAGGCAAATGTCAGGGGCACACTTTGCCGGACTCTGCCACTACACTGACCTCTGAAAGCCCCAGGTCTGACAAAAGAGAAAGATAGACTAAGGATTTACTTACAGTCCCACTCCTATCCTTAGCTGAGGAGCCCCTTCCCTCCAGCTGGCCCACTCTCAGGCCAGGGTTTGCTCCAAGAATGCATGTTGTGATTCCTAAAGCATCTCCCTTCAGCAGGGAGGTGCCAGCCACAAACTTACACTCACATAAAAGAGGCAAGCAGCCGGGACAAAGGACTGCTCTTTACTTCTGGAAACCAGCTGCACAGCAGAGTTGACTAGACAGGCACTACACCATCACATAGGACAAATGTGTTTATGCTATCATTATACAGCAGAGAGAGTACTAGCTTCTAGTAAGCTGCCCCCATAGGCCACATCTCACTGATGTAGTCCTATAAAAGTAATACTTGCCATTGTATCCCAGACTAAAAGATGCTTCTCAAAATTCATGTTTGCTGTAGAGATAATTAAATATTCAAAAACAAAGGCTGGAGATCACAGGTCAAGGCCAGATTCGTCTTATAGTTAAGTCTGAGGCCAGCCTGAGCTATTTCAGACACTGCCTAAAAAAAGAAAATTTAAAAAATAAAAGAAGGGAAAAGGTAATGTGATGGGGGTGGGAATGTTCAACGTACAATATATACTTGTATAAAAATACCCTTGTGTAACACATTACCATATAAAATGAAACAAAATTAGTCAGTAATAGAAATAAATCAAAAGGCCAGGCCAGCCCTCCTGCTGCCAAAGCAGAAAATCTTTGAGCTCTGCTTGCTGTCCACTGCAATAAAGAAAGAAAAGGCAGGACTGGCAGACCCCACATGCCTGATCAACAGAGCAGTCCCTTCCTCTTAGCCAGCCCCAGCCCTGTCCACCTGCTGTCCCCACTGTGTACAGGGCTCTAGGGAGCCAGGGTACCCTCAGATCCCTCTAACACTCCGCCTGCCTTCCTTCCACACGCACAGAGCTCACAAGGCCCTTCCTTCTCAACCCCAGCTGTGTGACCCGATAGCATATGGCACACTGCTTGTCTGTCCTTCCTCCAAAACAAGTGGTGGCTCCTAGCAGAAGGGATCACCTCTGGCATAACATCACTGGATGAGAGTGATGGTGGTTACTTCTCTCTGGACCCCAAGTAGCTGCTCAGGCGGGCCCCTGAAAATTCACTCCAACCAGCCAAGGGCCTCAGTGCATGAGCGGCTCAGGAGGCCACCTGTAGACAGCCTCCAACAGCAGCAACCAAGACGACAGACAAGTGATGGCAGGGTGTCTCCCATTCAGTTTAGCCTAGTTCACTTCAGCTGGAGGCCATGCCTCATCGGTTCCTCAGCAACTGAGGCTTTTCTGTCAGCAAAGTGAGCTCAAGCAAATGTGTCCATGTGTCTTTACAAAAAGTATAGGAAAATGTATAAAATAAGTAAAAATGTGCATCCCTACTATACGAACAGTGAGCATTTAAGGTGGCAGCTAAGAAACAAAAACGAAAGCATTTCTCAAGGGGGGGGGCACTCAGAAACAGAACACTTACTTAGCATGCCCAAGGCCAGGGGGTTCAATCCCCAGCACAGCAAACAAAAACAACCCTCTAAATTCACAACACATCCTTAAGGCATCTTTACAGAGACAGTTACCTACCCCATCTGCCATGAGAAAGTGGACACCTTTGCGATCTGTGTTGTCCAGGACAAAATTCCGAAATGCATTGATGTTTTCTGGGCGGGTGATATCTCCATCTCCATCGACCCCACCCTCACCTGATGGGACACAAGAACCCTGTGAGGTTACCTGCTGCTAGGAGCTGGGCCAGGAGCTCTCAGAGACAGTGAACACAGATACCAAGTAAGCTCCAAGACCGAGGACCCATCCTGCCTATGGTCGAAGAAGACTGGCAAGAACCAAGCCCTGCTCTCAGAAGCCAGGGTTCAAAGGGAACTGCAGCCAAGGTCACCAACTGAAGCAGAAAACCTTCCCTTTCAAAGGGTTTAGAGCCCATTGTCAGTCGGGATGGAGGCTCAGACCTGCAGGGATTCAGGAGGCAGAGAGAGAACTGCCCATAAATTTAAGGCTAACCTGGGAGTGTTAGGTTGGCCTGGAACATAAAGTGAAACCCCTTCTCTAAACATTAAAACATCTAAGCTGAGCATGATGGTGCACACCTTTAATCCTAGCACTTGGGAGGCTGAGGCAGGCAGATCTCTCTGAGTTGACATTAGCCTGATCTACACAGTGAGTTCCAGGCCAGCCAGGGCTACATAGAAAGACCCTGTCTACACAAACAAACTAGAAAGCAAAACCAAGACAAAAACACTCAACTTCAAGTCCAGTAAGGACTGTTAGGAATGAATTTAGGATTTGCTGACAGATCCCAGTCTGTTTGTCAGGGCAGGGGGACTGCAGCAGCTACTGAGCTGCCACTCCACACCACACACGGGCTGCTGCTCTGTGTTAACAACCTTGCCACTTTCCAGTTAGGAGTCAGGCGGTTTCATTATCCGCTTCACCACACAAGAACCACGATCCTGCAAGGAGGAGTCACTGTGGCCTTCATGAGAGGCTGCCTAAAAGAGTTCAGGCCTGCAGTAAAAAGGACACCTCAGATGGACCCAAGACTCTCATGCCAGTGGCTGTGAACCCTGGTTAGTAGTCTAGGAAGCAACAGCTTTGGTCTTCGGCCCCACACAGACGCTACCCTCATATTTCCTAGTCCCTCCCTGTTCAATGTCCTACCATAGTACGGCTCGAAGAGCTCACTGGAGGCGGAGTAGAAGTCCTCCAGTTTGAAGTCATTAGGGCCCTTCAGAGTCATCCCAAAGCCCTTTGCATGCCACTTCTTCCTCCACAGCACGTACTCTGAGAAGCCACCTGGGCCTGCGCAGACGTCAGCAAAGTACAGAAGGTCAATGTCCCGGTCCTTTACCAGTGGCTTCTGCAAAGGGAAGTGGACAACAAGGAGTAGGGAAAACAGATGACTCAGTGAGGAAAAGAAAGGAGAACTCAGGGAAGAGGCGGCAAAAAAATAAAAACCCAAAACTCAAACAAACAAGAAACCCTATAGAGAAGCATGATCCACAGCTCCTGCCAGCCCTCAACACAAACCAGTTGATTCTCCCTCAGTCACCAGTGCCCTCTGGAGCCTCCTCACCCAAAATAGCCTCAATACCTTTCACACAACCAGGCCAACTCAGACTCCTAATGGAACCATCTCTGTGCCTGTCAGAGTGCTGTTTTCATGATCCAGGTTGTTTCCTCACTACTCTGTGCCTTTTTTGTATCCTGGTAAGCAGAACATTGTAGATGGACTCACCAAGACACGAGCAACCTGCCCAAGGTTGCCCAGGGCAAGTAGAACAAAGCTAGGCCAGAGTCCAGAAGCCTCACCATTAGAGGACTGCTCTCCCTGAAGAGAAACCTGCCCACCTCCCAGCTTCAAGGACCTGCCTTCCTACACCATAGCCTCAATCTTCCCTCCCTGGCTCCTTTCTCCCCTTTTATCCTTAAATTACCTTTACTCTGGAGCAAGTTTAGACTTAGATAAAAGTTTCCAATATAAAATAGATAAAGTAGTCAGCACAGTAGGTGTGCAGCAGGAGTCTTTCTTACACTGTAAACACTGCACAGAGAGAAAACAACGTTTCTCAGCACTGGGGCCTGAGCCCCAAGCTCCAGTCTCTCTAGCCAAAGGTAAGCAGAAAGTCAAGGACTCAAAGTATCTGGCCTCCATAAGGTGCCTAAATATGATCTCATCCTGTGATTTCAAAACCAGTGGCTTGTTGGTGCACAATAGTGTTCACATACCATCCAGCACTTGGGAGACTGATGCAGGAGCATTATTTTGAGTTCAAGTATAGTCTGGGTTACATAGCAAAATCATGTCACAAAGTAAGAACCAAGGGCCTTTATAAGCCCTGTCCAGAAGTCTGCTCATAGAAAAACAGCTGGTTCTCAGCTCTGACATTTCCTCACTGTACAGTCAAGGGCAAGCACACATCTGGAGCTATTCAGCTCAATTGCTCAACTATAATTGAGATGAATATAGGTATTTCTCAAGGCTGTTGTAGGATTAAATAATGCAACCTGTGGCAAAGGTCTTTCTAAAACTATAAAGTCGTCACAAATATAAAATGGCATTATATTCAACTAGATCAACTTCCTCAGAGTCAAAACTCTTTATTATCTTTTTCATATTTTTCTCTCTGTTCTGTCAACTGCAGTATTGCATGTAAAGTGATCACCACTGATGCTGCCTTATTTCCACTATCAAAGCCAAAAAGTAAATAATCCACATTGACTTTTTCTTCTATCACACTTAACAGACAAGCTTTTCTTACCTAAACAACATCCTCAGGCACAAAACCCCTCATGTGATGTAATAATACCTCAAGGATGTAAATCCCCTCCTTCTTTGTTTCTTCCAATTCAACTTCTAATATTTCTCCTTCCCTAGTCCCCTTTTCCTTTCCCCATAACCCATAAGCACCAGAGACCAATTATGAAACCTCAGAATTATTATTCTCTCCCTCCCCACATCAGCCCAAGCTTCCATTTTTCCAATGCATAGGCAATAATTTGACTGGCCCAAACACCCCTAAGACTCCAGCATGCCTATGCTTCTAGCCACTTCCACCTCTGCTGGCAACGGCTCCCTGAAAACACACAAGGTCTGCTAGGCTCAGCTTTCACTCGGGTCCTCAGGGAAAATGGAGATGAAAAAGAAGTACACTGTAGTGCTAGAGAGAAACTAATTTTTATCGTGGGGTGCAAAGACACATCTCTGACAGGGCCATTCTCCCTGGCCACTAACAATCAATTCAGGTCAAGAAGCTGCCTGAAGCTGTCCAAACACACTGCATTTCCCTATGTAACAAACATCCACCCTCGACCTGAATGGTACAATCCTGGTGCCTACTTCATTCTTATGACAGAAAAAGACAATAACTAGATACCAGCTGCTGAGGGCAGACACACTCAAAAGCCCAGACGATGCTGTGGTTTCCCATCAGCTTAACAGAGCTTCTCCGCAAGGCATGGGCTTTGATGGAAATCACTGGGAGCTCAAAAAAAATCAAATCAACATTGTATCAACCTAATTTTCTCAAGATGCTAATTCCAAGAGTCTTTTATGCTGCCTGCTGGCCCTGGAACCTGGGGCCGGGGCCCTGGGAGGGAAAACGAGTGAAGGCTGGAGGGTCTACATGCCAGCTTTACCAGCACGCAGCAAGTAGTCAGGCAGGTGGAGCTCAAACAGCAAGGAACTTGGAAATCAGTTCCTCTAGCCGGTGGGTAATGGGGATGGGGGAGTCGAGTAGAATGAGGGTTCGCGAAGCAAAATCAGGTCCAGGGGCAGCTGGATCCTGGCCCTGTCACTATAAAGGAAACCAGCTTTCTAGGAGTTGGTAAAAATGCTTTGACCCCAAAGGGAATTCTAGAATGAAATCGCCTTTTTTGCTTCCTCTATCACTATGGAGGGCCAATGTTCAGAGAAATGAGATGTAGCAGAGCAGAAAATCATTTTGCTCTATCGCTTCTAGAGAAAGGCCAAAGCCTCATAATTATGATCCCACACTGAGCTTGTTCAGGATAGCAGAAAGAGAAAATGACCCTGCTTAAATCACAGATCTTTAGGGCCTGCACACTGGGACACTCCTGGGACCACGGAGCACTGAAGGACTCTATCTGGGGAATGCAGAGCAAAACACATCACTGCCACATAGCAGGAACACACTCGTACTGAACAAATGACACTCTCTGAGCTACTGAAGCTTAAGTCCACTCAGCACCACAAAATCTCACCCCATGAGAGTCCAGGGGATTTGTGAACATACGATCAAACACAAAGTCCATGTTAGCCATCTTCATTGCTGCCCTGTAACAAAGCAAGATGGGAAGCATGGGTCATTCCCACGAGCACAGAAACTGAGCCCCAGATGAAGGTGGGGTGGTGCAGGCAGGAAGGTAGGGTGCCCAGCTCACCTGTTGAGGAAGAAGACTCCTCGGATCATCTCATAGGGGTTGGCTCTGGTGCGAGCTCGCCTCATCTCCTCCCCATCCAGGATGTCAAACACACTCTGCCAAACGAGAAGACTCTACAATGAGCATCACAGCAGGCCTTCTGGGGCATGACCACGGTCTGAAGACTCACCTCCTCTGAGGAAGTGGGTCCTGTGGCACCTCAGCTCTGAACTACCCAGTTGTGTAACCCTGACAAGCTTCTCAATCACTGACCCTCAACTACCTCACATGCAGAGTGGTAAAAATCCCAACGAAGCAGACGCCAGGCTATAGCTACGTGGTTAAAAGCACCTCTGCTACACAGAAAGCCAGCTCTGTGCACAGCTAATTCTCACCGCAAGCTGTTTCCCTGTGTCATCACAACCTCCCAAAGGATTTGAGTCCTGGAATTCAGGATCCCTTGACTGGGACTCTACACTTAAAAACAAAAACAAGCTGGTCGATGGCGGTGCACGCCTTTAATCCTAACACTTGGGAGACAGAGGAGGGAGCAGGTAGATTTCTGAGTTCAAGGCCAGCCTGGTCTACAGAGCAGGTTCTAGAACAGCCAGGACTACACAGAGAAACCCTGCTTCCACAAACAAACAAAACAAACCTAAAAACAAATCAGGACCAGAGTCTCCTACACACACACACACACACACACACACACACACACACACACACACACACACACGGGGATGGGGGTGGGGGAGTGTCTCTAGAAACAGGAATCCTCCTTACACTTGAGAGTCACCTTATGTATATTCCCAATCCGGTCTGCCCCTTCACCCGAAAGAAGAGAGTTTTGTGAGGTAGCCTTCATTCTATCCAAGCCCACTTCCTCCTCAGAGTACCCCAGGTATGTGTTTCCTGACCTGCAGTCAGGCTAGAAGGTGTGAGGGGAAGCTAACACTTCCCCAAGTGTTGCTACACACTCTGACTTCCGACTTCATTTAACACTCACAACACCCAGAGAAGTACTTTCTACAATTTTACAGAGAAGACAAACTCAGAGGCACCTGAGCTACAAGCCCAAGGTCACACAGCAAAAATACTATAGGAACGAGGATCTATTTGATGCTAAAAAAAAAAAGACTCTAAATTGTCACTTCCCCAGGCCCCGCGAGTATTAGCCGGATCTGACACACTGAGGTTGAGCGAGTCCTTTGCTGACTATTGACCACAGGGACAGCAAAACAGGTCAAGGCCAGACATTTATCAGAAAAACACCCCCTGGGACATACGCATCACGGGTACTTCCCATCTACAGGAGCCAAAAAGAACTAGAAATCCCCATTCCCCTAACCCAGCCCAGCCTCACCTTGCACCTCAGCACGCTGTGAAGCAGCTCTTCCCCACAGAACTCTGTTTCATCTTCAATAACCATCTTTCTCTACAGGGACAAGAAATCATAAACATTGACCAAGTGTGACTATTTACTGGAGAGTGGGGAGATTAGGGTTCTGAGTGCTCAGAGCAAGAAGGGGCTTAAGTCCCTGCCAAGAAACATCAACCCCTGAGGGGCAGGAGACAATTCCAAATCCCTCTGGCTGGGCTCCAGATGGCTGTGGGATGGCACAGTCTGCTGGGAGCTCTGGGAAGAATACCATATGGTCACAGCACGCCCAAATGCTGAGGCTGGAGAGAGCACACAGGAAGGGGACACACAAGCCGTCTGCCCCAGAGCCAGAAAGGCAGAAGGACAAAGCTCCCCCACGTAACAAGCCTGTCTTTCACTCTGAGATGGGCAGAAATGCCTGATACCAGGCATTGACTTAGTAATGTAACAGAAAACAAGGGCCCAACCAGCACTAGGCCTTGTAGGACACTGGGTTTCAGCCCAGCCAAGTGTTACTACCTCAAAAACAGCTTTTCCCATGGGTGTATGTGTGTGCGCACAAATATGTGCAGGCCCATCCATGCCATGGCATGCATGTAGTGTCCAGAAGACAATCTCAGGAGTTGGTTCTCTGCAGGCAGTCACATTGGATCACATCAGAAATCACTCAGGTTTGCATACAGATGTCTCTACCCACTGAGCCATCTTGCTGGCTCAAAGTCGTAAGGGAACTGAGTGAGAGTGTATGTCCAGTACAGAGTGCTTGTCTAGCATGTATAAATTCAATCCTCAACACTCAAAAAACCAATGAAACCCCCAGGAGTTATTGTTTATATGAATGAGTTAGATAGAAGTTTATTAAAAGAAATCAAAATAGACATTAAATATTTCTTTTTACTTCAAAAGAATAATATGTTAAATTGTTTTATTTAAAATAACATTACTTTAAAAACAAAGTTTAGAAAGTAGTTATAGTTTCACTGCTGAAAATTCTACAATGTGGGGCTTGGTTAGAAAAGGAGGGGCCTGGTTCCATGCCTTGCTTTTGCACTACAGTCAGCTGTCCCAGTGCAGGCACCGGTCTCTGGAAAACCCCATTAGACAAACGGAGAAAGTCAGAGAGAAAAGAACAAACACTCAGTGTCGTGAAGGCAGCTTTGACTTTGGAGCTCCTGAAGTCATCCTACTTCTAGAGACCACACTGCGGTGGTCATCAACCATCTCATCTTCAGTTTCCAGAATGAGAGTAAACAAATGCCTCTGCTGACAATGTCCTTGTCACTCTGAAGACAGGAACGGTGTCCTTTTACTTACCTGATTGCAGACATGCGCACTGACACACAAGCTACTCCAAAGGCATCCCCACGGAGGGCAGAGATGACATATCTCCTAGGGCATGCCCCTGCGACATGGCTTCCACATTTTTTCTAAAACTACAGTAAGCACACACTAGTTTCAAGGGAAAGAAATAAATCCTACCTTTCCCACAACCATCCAGTCACTCATTTCCCGAGAGTCAGGAATCTCAGTGGTACATTCTGGAAACCATGACACCTGCTCACAGGCACTGGGCTACAAACGAAAGAGGCGGAGAAGTTAGATAAGGTAGGCCTTTAGGATTCTGCCCCAGCTCACCAGGGCTTCCCCAAAACAATTCAGAGGCACTCAAAAAGGTTAAGAAGGATCTAAATTGGTGACACTAAATGCAAGTAGTCAGACATGAGAAGTGAAAGCTAGAATTTAAGTTCAGCTTCTGAAGGACAGCTCCAACTCTATTTGAATCCTTTAGAAAATTTCTGGCCGGGCGTTGGTGACGCACGCCTTTAATCCCAGCACTTGGGAGGCAGAGGCAGGCGGATCTCTGTGAATTCGAGGCCAGCCTGGTCTAAAGTAAGTTCCAGGACAGCCTCCAAACCCACAGAGAAACCCTGTTTCAAAAAACAAAAAAGAAAGGAAGAGGGGGGAGAGAGGGAGAGAGAGAGAGAGAGAGAGAGAGAGAGAGATTCTGAATCTTCAATTTTCTCTCATTTGTTCCACTATTATTTCATGAATACCTATTGTAGGCACTCAGACTGCAGAATAAAGTGAGACATGTCTTTGACCTTAGGCGTTTAATAAGAGAATGAGGATAGAGAAATACCTAGGCAGTGTCACATAAATACAATTCTCTGAAAAAGTAAGATTCAGTAGCACTTAGCCTCACTTCCTAATGCTAATGCCTCCAATGTCATTCACAGAATAACCCAGAAACCAGGAAACAGTGTCCCCCCAGCACTGACTCTAGGATAGTAGGCAAGCACAAGTTCATCTCTAATGTCTGCTTTCTCTTGGCTTTTCAAGTACTTTCCTGAACAGACTGGAACAGGGTTCTTAACTGCTGTACATGAGCACCACTTGCAGAGCTTTCAAAGAGTAATACTTTTCAGAGCATATGGTTGAGGTTGGTCTGATGTGGGGACTGTACGTATTAAGTCTGCAAATAATAGTACAGTGACTCCAGGACTAAGTGCCACTGGGCTAGAAAAAAATGTGGATTCTAAAACCTATGCAGGTAGCTAACCTGAGTGTCAGCTGAACAGATTGCTTCCCAAGCAAGAGATTCACCACTGCAAGTGGAAGCAATGTGATTAAAGGTAATGTTGCATGCTCTGAAAGGCATATAATGGTATTACAATGCAAAGTCTCAAGGGCAAGCCTACCACCAAGGCACAAAAGTACAAAGAAAACCACTGAAGCCTTCGTGCATGAATCTGGCAGTGAGTTATGGTTTCTCCTCCCATTCAAATGCCCACCTTTAAGCACAAATGTAAACTATAAGCTGTACACAATAAAAAACTCATATATACATTGGACATTCATTTGTTGAACAAAAGCAAAACCAATCTCGCCATTGAAGCCTGGACATTAAGACTATCCAGGGGATGGATCTGAACTTTACACACTGCACTCCAAGAGCCCTGATCACTTTATCGCTGTGACCCGGCCAGTCTCATCTGTCTTAAAGAAGCAGCTACTGATGGGGGACGTTCTTCTACATATATGTTTCTCTTACTGGCTGATGATTAAAACACTGATTGGCCAGTAGCCACAGCAAGTAGAGGCGGGGCTATCAGAAGACGAGGAGATTTTTGGGGAGGATGCAGACAGTGAGCAGCAAGAGACACCATGTAGCTGCTGAGGAAAAAAGAGACCCGGGCATCACCAGGTAAGCCAAGAGCTCCTGGAGATATGCGGATTAATAGAAATGGGCTATTAAGAGACAGCTAGCCAGTAAGAAGCCTGAGTCATCGACCAAACAGTTTCTAATTAATGTAAGTCTCTGTGTGTTTATTAGGGCTAAAAGGTTGTGGGACCAGGTGGGACAGAAACTCCATCCACAAGCTACCAACTGGCTTTGCAGCCAAACTCTTCCTTCCTTACCAGGCAGCTTCTGTCTGAGAAAAATGAATTATGGCCACTGGTATCTGCAACAGCTTCACCATAAAAAGGGGTTTTTGTTTAGTAGCCTATGTCCTTAAGAGAAATTTTTACAACCAACTTTCATACTTCAAATTTAACAGGGAACTCAAGTCCTGCCCCACTCAAAGGACCAGAGCCTCTAAGTACTTGTTTCCACACAAATGAGGACAAGGAAAACACTCAGTGTCTCTAAAGCAAAAGCCTACGTGTAGTCGCAATTGTAGCAGTGTCCCAGCATTCAGAGCACAGCTGCTTACCTACAGGCACTATGCAGACAGTCAGACAACTGTACTGTTTCCTAGCCTCACGTCCACAACTCTGATGTCCCAGATTTTTATTGTTTCAGGGTACTTCTATTATACTGACTTCAAATTCTTTGAGGAATAAGGTAAAAATAAATAAAACTTTATCACTATCTATGCATGCAAATTAATTTTTAATTATTCTTTTTAAGATTTATTTAGCCGGGCGTTGGTGGCGCACGCCTTTAATCCCAGCACTCGGGAGGCAGAGGCAGGTGGATCTCTGTGAGTTCGAGGCCAGCCTGGTCTACAAAGTGAGTTCCAGGACAGCCTCCAAAACAATACAGAGAAACCCTGTCTCGAAAAACCAAAAAAAAAAAAAAAAACCAAAAAAAAAAAAAAAAAAGATTTATTTATTATGTATACAGTGTTCTGTCTGCATGTAACCTGCAGGGCAGAAGAAGGCACCAGACCTCATTACAGATGGTTGTGAGCCACCATGTGGGTGCTGGAAATTGAACTCAGGACCTCTGGAAGAACAGCCTGTGCTCTTAACCTCTGAGCCATCTCTCTAGCCCAAGAATGAGTTTTAAAATTGAGCCTGGAGATATAACTCAGTGGTAAACTGCTCTCCTGATATGTATGATAACTGGTTTGATTCTCAACAATGCAAAAAAAGTTTCTCTGTCTCATCACATATACAACCAAGTAATAAGCAACTATGCAGCACAACAGGAGAACTGTACACAAGCAAACACATATTCGGAGTCTGGGTACCAAAACTGGTGAAGACAGAAGAATGTCAGAAGCTTGTAATCTGTCTCACACCCAAGGGGCAGTGGGTGCCCATTCACTTGTTAAGCTCTCCTAGCAGAGAGAGAGCTCGCTAGCCTATGAAGTTTAACGGTCTACTAGGAATATTCCCCTTAACTATTAAAAGTTCTTTGTGCAGTCAAAGGCTTCCTCCTATCATATTCTATCTAATAGTCTTAGTTCTAGAAAACAACAGAAACAAAGTTGATGGAGGAAGTCCTGTGTATATGTCAATAAAGCACTGTTGGCCAATAGGGAACCAAGACAGGTGGGACTAGGAGTCCAGGAGGACTCTGGGAAGGAGAAACACAGGAGTCAAGATATAACGCCATGGGGTAGGAGGCCTGGAAACCTCTCCGGTAAGAGAAATGCTTAGATTAGCAATTATGGGATAAATACTTAAGTCAGAGCTAGCCAGTAAGAAACAAGCAAGGCCAACAGCTTCATAATTAACATAGACTCCTGTGTGTTTATTTGGCACTGATGCGGCTCTGGAACCAGGCTGGCGGGAAGGCTTCTCTCAGGGAAGGGTTCCCTTTACACAAAGTGATATCTGAATACTGCCGCAAATGTTCATTTCATTTTGTTAGGGTTTCTATTGATGTGATCAAACACCATGACCAAACAGCAGTTTAGGAAGGAAAGTGTTTATTTCCCTTATACTCCACATCAGAGCGCATCACTGAAGGAAGTCAGGGTAAGAACTAAAACAGGGCTGGAACCTGGGGGCAGGAGCTGAAGGCCATGGAGGGCTGCTTATGGCTTGCTCATTATGGCTTGCTCAGGCTGCTTGCTTTCTCTTCTTTCTATTTCTAGGTAGGGTTCTCTGTGTAGCCCTGGCTGTCTTACAACTCACTCTGAGACCAGGCTGGCCTCGAATTCACCTGCCTCTGCCTCCCGAGTGCTGGGATTAAAGGCGTGTACCACCAACGCCCGGACCTCTTCAGGGTTCTAATGTGTTAAAACATGGTTTCAGAGAACTACCCAAAAATACCAGTAGCCATTCTGTTTCCTCCACCCTCCTCAGTTTACCTCTGGTTCATCCCGCCAGTCCACATTCAGCTCCCGATCAAAGCCCTGCAGTGTCAGACCCAAACCACGGCGGCCTTTCTGATTGGAGGTCTCCACGATGTCCTTCCGACCCTGGCTGTATTTACCCAATCCTTCCCCTTCCCTGAAGCCCATCTTGGCCTGGAAAAGGAACAAAGCACAGTTAATCCAATCAACAGGTATTTATTTAGTCCCTATCACAGGTCATACACTGTGATAAACCCTGAGAAACAGATGAGTGAGGCCTCAAGTTTGCCTTGTAGCCTAATGGTGAAAAGAAGCATAAATAATCACTGTCTATTCTGCAGGTGAAGTCCAGGGCAACCTGATGGTAGCTAGATACATGAAAGGGGGACCGTACAACTGTAATTAGCACCCAGAATGCTTAATGACTCTCACTGGACATTTGCACAGCTCCCCTTTGCAGCTCCTTTGACATATTAAGTGGAAAGGAGATCCAAGATAGAGCTGATAAAGAGAACCTAATTTAGGATAAAGCAGCTTCAAGCAGTAGCTTCTACCTTACCCTTTGCCCAGGCTTGTGGGCTTGCAGGAACCTATTCAGTTATGAGAGTAACTTCATTTGCTTCATGTAAAAGAGGAGGAGGACACTTTAAGGTCCTGGCACAGAAATGCCTTTCTGAATGTCCTGTCTATAAGTTCATGCTAAACTTCAGAGTTACTAGACAAGGGTAAAACCTCAAAGATCAGGGACCCAAAACCCAAATCAAAGCACTTAGCCAATCAAAGAACTTTAATGCAGAGGTCTAATTCCTCCTGGAGGGTCTATATTCTGTTTGAAAGCTGCCACTGCCATTCACGGACCGGACAAATTCTGGATTGCACCCACAAGTCCTTTCCTTGGGTCAGAGGCTAAGTCATGAACTTCCCATGTTCCACTGACCGAAGCTCATAGACTTCAATAGCATCCTGACCTCTGACTTCAGCAGGAGCTCATCTCATTCTTAAACTAGTCCAGCAAAATGCAGGAGCCAACCATGACATTAGTGAGGCTGGACAGAAGACAAGCGTGGACTTCTCTCAACTTTGTATGGCCACTAAGTTTTAATGAGGAAAGTGAGCAGGTTTCCCTTTTCCTCTTGCTACCTGTAAGTGTATGTGAAAGCTAAGAAGGACAGGGGGGCCTTCTGAACAGTAGAAGGAAATGAGGAGGAAATGGGGGAGCAGGAAGGTTGAGTCCAGGGAAGAACAGAGGAGAGCAGGATGAGAGATACCATAAGAAGGGAGCCAATATAGGTTTTAGGAGAGATCTAGCACTAGGGATATTTCCAGAGATCTACAAGGATGACACCAACTGGCAATCTAAGCAGTAGGAGAGGCTACCTTAAATGCCATCCTAGAGTCTTGATCCAGTGGCTGATAGAAGCAGACACCCACAGCTAAACACTGAACTGAACTCCTGGAACCCAGTTGCAAAGAGGGAGGAGTGATAAGCAAAGGGGTCAAGACCGGGCTGGTAAAACCCACAGAAACAGCAGACCTGAACAAGGGGAGCTCATGGACCCCAGAATGATGGCTGGGAGGCCAGCATGGGACTGATCCAGACCCCCTGAATGTGGATGTCAGTAAGGAGGCCTCCGCAATCTATGGGGCCTCCGGCAGTAGATCAGTATTTATTCCTGGCATACAAATGGACTTTGGGAGCCTATTCCACATGGAGGGATGCTCTCTCAGCTTGGACACATGGGGGAGGGCCTAGACCCTGTCCCAGATGATATGACAGACTTGGGGATCCCCCATAGAGTGCCTCACCCTCTCTGGGGATCAGAGCGGGGATGGGGTGGGGGATTGGTGAAAGGCAGGGGAGGAGGGGAAGGAGAGGAAGCTGGGATTGACATGTGACGCAGGCTTGTTTCTAATTTAAATAAAAATAAATTAAAAAAAAAGTAGAAGGAAAATACTTACAACCTAGCCTGTGTCAACTGTGCCACACCCCAACCAACACCAATACACACTTCCCCTCTTCCTCCCACCCTCCTGGGCAGTTGTTAAAATCCATTCTAAACAATGACGTACCATAAGCTTCTGGGAAACACTATTATACATGGAATATCGGGAAGAAGTTCCCTCCACAAGGGAATCTGCTTTGAAGTCATCTTTGAAACCATCGGAGCAGGGCTGCTTCCCCTCAGGCTCACTGTCGGATCCACTAAGGCTTGTAGTAGATGCTGGAAGAGAGAGAGATGTTTGGGTGAGTCCAGGTCACCAAACTGCTCCGCACATTCATACCCCACTTATTCAGCTTACGTCTAGTATGTGTCCTGCACTGAGTGGAGCTCATTCAACGACCAGAGTGACATCACTACTCTTACCAGCGGTATGATCTTGGACAAATCACCAAAGTTCCCGCTTGGCACAGACCACATGGCAACTATGGCTGCTTGACAAAAAGTTCCATCATTTTGACTTCTAGGACCACAATTCTCCAGCACCCTTTACTTTCATTGTATATGGCTTTTACTATTAAGCCTTTCTTGTGGGCTTCAATGGAGAATGAGATGTACACAATGGTAGCCTCTTTTTAAATGTTATTTACTTAATTTAATATTTTATGTATGAGTGCTTGATTTTCATCCATGCCTGCAGGGCAGAGAAGGGCATCAGACCCTGGGATTGAAGTCAGGACCTCCTGAAGAGTAGCCAGTGCTCTTAACCACTGAGCCATCTCTCCAACCCCATAATGGTAGCCTCTTAAAATAATTCTTTGGAAAAAATCCCCCCCACCATGATAATTCTGGTTACTCCCACACAAATTAACACCAGAAAATTTAGATAAGTAACATATGCTTGATAAGTAAGGTGTATATTTGATAATCAAGATTTATAAACTCCTAAGGTCTATTTAGGTTCACAGTAATGTTTGTCTAGCTTCCTCTTTGCTCATTTTAAGCTTTAGCTATTTGGATACTCTGCAATATAACTGAAACATTCTATGTTGGAGTGTGTGGTCCCCCAAGAAAGTCCTTTTCCGAAGATCAGGCATTTAGACAAAAGTCTCCACTCTCTCAGGAGCTTGAACAAAGTCCCTGCTTGCCAAAAAACCGGAGTCATTCTTCTCTCTGGCAAAAGGAACTTGTGACTCCTCTATTAACATATAATTGGTGTCTATTAACTTGTCAAGCTCACTGCTAACTTCAATCTGAGATCACAAGCCACACCCCAGCTCACATGCCCCTTTCTCCCATTTAATCCTTTGTGCAATTATACAGAAGAAAAGGGGATCAGAGAGGAGCAGCCATCTGGATTCACCCTCAAATCCACACCTCCTCTTTGGGATCTTAACCCCATGGAAACTGGACTCCGGCACCTACTGGTATGTAACACAGCAGGAACTCACACAATCATTTTCCTACCTCACCTGTGCACCATCAAAGTGAGATGGTGACACCTGCCTCACAGGGCAGCTTACAAACTAAAGCAGTACACGAGAAAGCACACTATCAAATGTGAAAAGTGAAGATGCCACTTTTTTCTGCTACTGTTCAGTATTTAACATCTATTTCTTCTAAAAATGTATCTTCTCGTTTGTATCACATCTGTCTGTATGAGTTACTGGGGAGGGAGTATGAGTGAAGGTCAGGGATAGAATCTGTTTCTCTCCTTCTACCAAGTGGGTTCTGGACTGAATTCAAGTCTGCAGACTTGGCAGCAAGCACCTTTACCTGCGGAGCCATCTTTCTAGCCAAAATTTCTAAATACTGATTGTTTAACCTCCTAGTTAGTTCTCTTTGCATTCATAGTCCTTCAAACTAGCAGGCAAGAGAGTAGGTCTTCACTGAAGCTGGCTACAGAAAGAAAAAGAGGAGAGAAAAGAGTTAAGTGTTGTTATATAACATCTGTTTATGCCCCAGAATATTACTTTAACTGTGTAAAGATGTGTTACATTTGTTTCTGCTGCCTTTCTAATGTAAAGGTGTGTTACATGTTTCTGCTGTATTTGTTTAATTATGTACAGATGTGTTGCATTTGTTTCATCTTGCCTGCCTAAGGCACCTGATTGGGCTAATCAAAAGGTGACCAGACAATAGTGAGGCAGGAGAAATAGGCGGGGCTGGCGGGCAGAGAATACATAGGAGGAGAAAGGAGAGAAGGAGAGAGCAAGGAAGAAAGAGAGGAACGTGCCTGAGGCCAAAAGCCAGGCAACCTCCAGCCAGTCACACAGGAGAAGCAATGAAAGTAAAATATACAGAAGAAAGGAAAAAGGCCCTGAGGCAAATTGTGGATGAAGAGAAACAAGTCAAGTTATAAGAGCCTACGCTAAGGCCACGCATTCATCATCAGTAAGTCCTATGTCATGATTTGGGAACTGGCTGGTGGCCTAAAAGAAAAAGGCTGCTACAGGGAAAGGGAGAAGGAAAAGAGGGAAGGAGGGTAGGAGTGAAGACTAACTCCAACAGGGCCACCAACTGAGCAGACAGTAGAACAGACAGAGTAAACAACGCTACAGGAGGGGCTGAAGCCTGAGCAGGCCGAGCGTTCCTCTCCACTGTCCACTAACCTTGTCAAAGGACTCCACATAAGATCTAAGCAGCTGCCAGAAAGGATGGGCTGTCCTTTCATCAAGCTGCGATGCTTTTCAGTCTGGGTATCCATATTTACTGTTACGTGCTTAATGAATCTATTTACTTGAAGGTTACTTCATCCAAAGTAATTTTATCCTACTGTCATAAATACCATGACCAAAAACAACTTGAGAAAGAGTTTATTTCATCTTAAAGCCTACTGTTCTTCAGGGAAATCAGACCAAGGACTCAGGACCCCCCCCGCAAGAGCTGAAGCAGAGACCAGGGAAGAGAGCTATTTACTGGCTTGCTCTCCATGGCTTGCTCAGCCTGCTTTCTTAAGCAACCAAAGACTACCTGCCCAGGAATGGCACCACCTGCAGTAGGCTGGACCTTCCTACATCAATCATTAACCAAGAAAATACCCTACCGGTCAATGTGACAGAGGCATTTCTCAGTTGAGATTCCTTATTCCCAGATGGCCCTGGCTTGTGTCAAGTTGACAAGAACCTAGTAAGCACAACTGACCATTTGTCAGCTTGACACACAAACACGCCACTATCAACTACAATCTTTCCTTTCCCATTTGTCCCTAAAATGCCGTGCTAATATTAGTGTCACAATATAAAACACAGCTTCAAAAGTCTCAGTCTTAAAAAATAAAAACCTCTAACACTTTAAAAGTTCAGTCTCATGTTCAGTTGCTATCACTGGGAAGCCTGCTCTTTTCTAAAGGGAAATGGGGGAGGGTGGGGGGAGATGGACTGGCGGAGTGGAGGGAGAGCCTTGTAACTGTGGGCTCCTGTGAAGCCCAAATAAGTTACATGGGAAGAACAAAGGCACAGTCACAATCAAAACCGAAATTCAACAGTGTAAAAAGTTAGCTTGATATCTGGGACTGACTCCTGACCTTCTAGGCTGCAAGGGCCTAGGCAGCTCTGCCATTCACAGCACATCAGCTTGTCTCAGGCTCCGGGCCACTCCCCTCCACAGCTGCTGCTGTCCCCGGTGGTCACTGACACTGTACTAGTGTCTCCAATGGCCTCTCCTGACCTCTCAAAAGTGCCAAGCCCCCACCACTCTGTGATCCTTCACAGCGCCAAGTGAGAGAATCTTACACACTATCAAGGACACAGTGAGCCATAGCTTTGGCCACCTCTTGACCACTGCTTCTGTGTGCTGACCCTACGGAAATAACTCCCAGAAGTTTTCACCTCAACAATGTTGGTCTCTTGTTATAATCCGGTTAATCAGCATTAGCTGTCCCAATAAAGCAAAGGTTTTACCTTGGTGGTGCTGACCCCTTCTTAATCAGTCACATCTAACTAGAACTCCAGATTCTTGACTCGAATTTCACATGAATAACCAATGACTCCATAGTCTTTAAGGACTCTCGAACTTCCCTCTGAAACCGCACAAGCCAGGCCGTCCATCGTCTGCACTGCTCTCAGCAGTGTCTTCCAGGTTCCCACGACAGCTGGGTCAGCACTGTGCACTCCACAGCTTTTCCAGCCCCAAATTCTAAACACCTCCACAGTCCTCCCCCAAACACCATGGTAGGTCAGTTACAGCAATACTCCATGAACCTGGCACCAAGCTGTCTTAGTCAGCGTTTCTAACTGAGGAAACACCAAGACCAAAAGCAAGCTGGGGAGGATGGGTTTGTCATCTTAGAAGGCAGGCGTCAGGGCAGGAACCTGGAGGCAGGAACCAGAGCAGACACCACCAAAGAGCAAGAGAGAAGAGCAAAGACTTAAAGCTGCCTCCTGGCTTGCTGAACTCGTTTCTCACATAATCCAAGACCACCCGCCAGGGTGGCACAGCCCACAGTAGGCTGGGCCCTACCACATCATTAATCAAGAGAATGTGACACAGGCTTGTCTATAGGCCAGTGTGATGGAGGCATTTTTCTCAACTGAGCTTCCTTCTTTCCAGACGACTCTAGCTTGTGTTAAACTGACAAAAGAAACTAGCCAGCACAAGAGGTTTCTGAGATAAACCCACCTGAATCTGGAAATACTCTCAAAAGTTTAGGCAGGAATTTCTCACATTTCACTAAAAATGGTACAGACAACAGAGAACTAGGAGGAATGCAGAACAGGAAATAAGGGTGGTGATGTCCAATCTGATGCCAGGGTTTAAGAAGTTGGGCAATTCTAGCACTCAGGAGACAGAAGCAGGTGGATCTCTGAGTTCAAGGCCAGCCTGGTCTACATAGTTTTCCAGGACAGCTAGGGCTAGACAGTAAGACCTTGTCTCAAACACTAAATAAAAGTTGGACAGTGCTCAGCAGTGCACACATCTTAGTAGTAACAGGTTACCTACTTAGAGATGAGGAGCACAGGGACAGGAGGAATCCTGCAGCTTATTAGCCAGCCAGCAGCTAGTCTACAGAATTGATGAGCTCTAGGTTCAGTGAGACACTGTCTCAAAACAAGTGGAAAGCAACTGAAGAAGAAACCACCCAGTGTGAATATCTGGTGTACACACACACACACACACACACACACACACACACACACACACACACACAGAGTTAATGTAACTAACACTTGAGTTTCTTGCAAGAAAACATAAGAACACTTGCTATATGCATTGAAACAGATCACCAAGACTGTCAAAAAATAATAGAAGGTAGAGAGGTAGAGTTGAGGCCCACTGCACAAGAGGGAATTCATACCTAGTACTGTGAACCTCATCAAATCCCATGGCTAGGGAGATCACAAGCCCCAGCGGGGAAGCTGCTGCTGGTCTGCTAAGGGGACAGGACATGCTCTTTCTAACTGTTTACGCCTACAGAGCAGCACTGTTTCTTTCTGTGGTCAATGGTAAAGGCAGAGTGCTGAAAACAAGTGATCCTTCAGTCATGGGCTAGAGATGGCCCAGCAGTTAAGAGCACACTGGGGGGGGAAGCACACATTGCTCCTCCAGAGGACCAGAATTAAGTTCCCAGCACCCTCAAAGAGCAGTTCGTGATTTCCTGTAACTCCAGTTCCAAGGGACCCAACACCATCTTCTAGATTCAGAGGAAACCTGTGCTCACATGAACACACCCACACAGAGAACTATTTTTAAATCTTTTAAAATAATTTGAATATTCAACCATAAATGGGAAAGTTCGGGCATTCCTTCCAAGGCTCAGAGCATATCCTGGAAGAAGGGGCAGAAAGAATAGAAGAGCAGAAAAAGGAGGGGAGAGGGGTGGAGCCCTGACTTCAGGCTGAGAAGGTTGCTGCACCTCTTGAGCTCACAGCAGTGATTACCTGCACAAGATTGGGTCCATCAGGATCTATCATAGGAGTGGGGTTGTTCATGGGGTCCCACCCTGAGGATGTACACACAGCTAACGGTTGATGGGGAGGGAGAGACATTTCTTCAGTGGTGTGACCACTGGTAAGGTGCCTGTAACTCTGTAAACAAACTCTCACCCATGAGCCTGTAACCAATCCTAAGGAAACACACAGGGGATGTCTATCTGTCTTTATCACTGAGTCTCTCCATAAAAGTAGAAGGGGGCAAGGGAGTAAGAAAGTCATGGGGGTGAATGTGTGACTATGACCAAAATGCATCACATACATTCATAAAACTACTATAACAAAATTTATTATTATGTATAAGTACATGCTTTTTAAAAAGGGGACTGGTGAGATGGCTCAGCAGTTAAAAGCTTTTGCAGCTCTTGCAGGGGACCCAGATATAGTTCCCAACACCCACATGGCAGCTCACAACCATCTTTAACCCAGTTCCAGGAAATCTGACACCTTCTTCTGACCTCCATGTGCACCAGGCACAGAAATGGTTTACATACTACATGCAGGAAAACACTCATACACATATAATCAAATCTTTTAAAAAATTTAAATAATAACCACTGGGGGATGTAACTCTTGTGGTAGAGTGCTTAACCAGCATGCATGATGTCCAAGGTTCAAGCCCTGCTGGTATTGGGATCATACACACACATACACCATACACACACACACCATGCATGCATGCATGCATACATACATGCATACATACATACATACATACACACAGCATCCTGACTCTTGGATAGTAAGAGAAAAACGTAATCATGTATTTTTATTTCTTGTACTTGTAATTGAGCTCTGAAACCAATGAAACTGACTATCCTGAAAGAGACTATGCACACACACACAGGGACTGGGGCCTGGAAACAATACCAAAATGACTCTGGAGAAACTAAAGAAGTGAAACCTGATGACGTTTCCTATCATGAAGACTAAGATGAAGTAGTTGGGGTTTTGTAAGATTTCTATCTTTGAATCATGTGTGTATGTGTGAGAGCATGTATGTGCACATGTGAGTGCAGGTGCTCTCAGAGTCCAGACGAGGGGTCAGATTCCCAGGAGCAATAGCTACAGGCCTTTGTGAGCCACCTGATATGGGTGAAGGAACTCAAGTCAGGTCCTCTACAAGAGCAGTATGTGCTTTTAACCACTGAGCTATCTCCCTAGTCCTTATCTTCTTATACCTTTTAAAAGTTTAAGAAAACACACATAAATACACTTTACTTATTAAAATGTAAATTTTTAATTAGGTTAGCAATGTGGCTAAATGAAGGTTGCTGAGAAAAGAAACTGGCCACATCTAGGCAGGGTGGCACATGTCCATGGTGCATCCCCAGCCCCTGGAGGCTAAGGTAGGAATATCTCCAATTCAAGTTGAGCCTGGGAGACATATAGAGATCCTGTCTCCATAGAGGAGGCTGATGCTGTGGGAAGTCCAAAGACCCCATAACAGCTCTCTATTGAGCCCAGGTGGTCAGACTATTGCTCAAACTACAACTTAAAACATGTATCGTGATTCTAAAGTTTATCAGTACCAACCTCATCCCTTTGCAGCAAGACACACACCTGCATCTTCCCCATCACACCTACCTAGTTCTCCTGTCCACTGGGTCCAATACCATGAGTCATCCCACCAAAAGCAAAGCCCTCACTGGGCTGAGTTAAAGACAACTATTAGTTGCATGCCACCCCCAAGGACAGGATTACTCATAGAGAACAGGAACTTTGCCACAGCTAACTTTGTATTTCCAACACTCAGAGTGAGGCTCCCCATTTAGTAGAAATTACTTAAATTAGCAAGTGTCATCTTTTCTGATGACCTACCGAGTATATGGTTCAAGCTATTTCCAGAAACAAGAAGTGTCAGGTTTCAGGCCTCAAAAGATAAGGACAGAATATACCATACAAAGAATGTGGCCTTCCTCAAACCATGATTCAGCCCAATTTTACCAGCAGAAGACTGAAATGGGACAGGCACATCTGAGGCCAGTAACATGGCTTAGCAGGTAAACGTGTTTGCTGTCGAGTCTGATGACCTGAGTTCTGTCACTGAAACCTCAGGGGACGCAGAGAACAAACTGTCCTCTGACCTCCACGTGCACGCCGTCCCACAACCTCAACCCCCGGAACACCACCACACAAGTAAATAAATGTAAAAAATTAGTAATTATAACAAAATTTAATTTAAGGCCTGAGGAAATGGAGCCCAGAATGCTGAATACTGTTAACTAAAGTGGACACCTGGAGCTGCTGACACAGCCCGGGTAGAGCACTGCTTGTCACACAAAAGGCCTGGACTGCATCCTTAGTGCTTATTTAATTAGGGGGGAAAGCCCACTGCTTGCCTAGATCAGACAACTCCTTTGGTTCAGAACCTGTTCCCGAAAGGTCCATACTAAGTAAAATAGGGCACTTTCTATCAAAAAGTAACAACTGTCAGAGAACTTTGAAACACAACAGATAAGAGAAATGGGCATTTCTAAAGAATATAACATTTTGCAAAAGAAAGAAAAGGCCAGTAAATGTATGGACCAAAAACATCACTCGAAATATACTCAAAAGTGTGTTTTCAAAACCAATCAGATAGCAAGAAGGAATCTTAGTTTAAGAGCCACGAAATGTGCCCCTTCCTATTAAGATGGCTGCCCAAATTTCTTACTAAGCAACTCGCTTACATCCACCAATGCAGCACATGCCACAGTGGCAGAGAGTGCTACTCAGAAGGCAAGAGCAGAACATTAACAATAAGTAACCATGGAAACCCAGAGGTGAGGTGATATTTATTTTGCTCTGTATTTTCCTGTGCAAACTACGCAGCTATAAAGAGTCACCACGCCCAGCTTTGAGAAGAGACTGGTTCCTTCCCATCAGGCAGGCAGCAGAGTCTGCATGCTAAGGAGCGGTGCTCCAAGGGGCCGGCTCTTTCTACGCCGTCATTCCTTTAACCTGCACGCTCAGTAGTGAAAGGGCGGGGCAGAGAATGTGCCCTGTGGCCCTTCTGGGGAGTGGAGTGACACAGGCTGAGTTAGAAGCTGCAAGGCTGTACCAGTTCTTGCTCCTTTTACCAGCCTGGCAGACAGCGCAGGCCTACCCTGAACTAGAAGCCGACAGAAAACCCTGAAAGGGGACTATGCTCGCTTCGGCTCTTGAGGATGGTGTGTCACACATCCCACAGTCAGGCGTCAGGATTCCCCACTCCCTTAGCTCTCTGAGAGAAAAATCAGCTTTCCTTTTCCTTTGATGACTTCTTTGGGGAAATAATGACAGGGAAAGTCAAATTTGGGTGGAAATCTCTCTGGGAAAATCAGTGCTGGACTAGAGACAGCGCTCTCGCAGCAGACTCTGGCACGGAGACCATTCTTTCCACCCCACCCCTCCCCAGGTTCTAACTACTGCACAGACAGCACACCTGCAGACTCTCAGAGTGGGGGCAATAGCAGCTGAAGAACCATAATTCCCTGTGAGACCAAGAAGGGAACATGACAGGCTGACCGGCCTTCCTTCTATTACTGGTGCATAAAGTCATTTCCTAGCTTGACATGACCTGAGAGAGTTTCAGAGACCGCTCTTCGTGTGCAAAGACTGCAGAAGCCACTGTTCACTTCTATCCCTGGGTCTCTGGGCCATCTTTTCTGATGAAACAGGGAACTGTCAAGGCTGCAGTACAACTGAGGGGGTTTACTTCCTAAGACAGAATTTAGCAAAGGCTGAGCAGAGAACTTAGTAATGAGGCTATATGTTAACGGGACTAATGAGATCAGTCTATTAAAATCATTAGTTTCATTAAGAACTTGCCAAAGCCAGGTGATATCCCTATTTACCTCCCAAGAAGGATCCCTTCTAAGATCTACCAGAAAGCTCAAAGAAAACACTATTGGATTTTCACTTGGGCTTTCTTCCCCGCCTGATGGAAATCATTACTAAGCCATTCTAAAGAAGACAGGCTTTATAAAGGAACAGCTTCCCAGCTGTTGGCAACACTGCCCACATGGCAACATAACAGTGGGACAAGCATGCCAAGGTTAAAACTGAAAGTGGTAACACAAGGAAGAGGCAGCTCCAACCAATGCTGGCCAACAGCATAGACTATGCACTTTAATACACAGCACACCCTACCCAGCAAGGGCTGGGCAACACACGCTTCCTTGCTTAAAGATGCCATTTCTCCTTCATGCCAAACAAACAGTAACTCATTAGAGCAATTTAAACAACAGGTAACAGTGTTTTATTAAGGTCATGAATCTGGACAGACAGGAAAGCGATGGTGTTCAGGGCTATTGAGGGAAGAGTTAAACCAGGTGGAGAGAAAGGTACTTTTAATGTGGTGCTGGTTGGATTGCAACTTCCAAACCAACTTGCTACAAGAGGATTATGAGCCCACACCAAATGCACAGCTAAAGAGAAATGGATGTTTTCTTAGGATCCAGACCCACTTTCCTATAAGAAGCAACTAAAGAGAACAAAGTGCTCTCTGCTACACCTCCTTACTTCAAGAAGGTTATTTGACTCTGTGTGGCTAAGAGTTTATTTACACTTGAAAATGCTTCCAAACTCCTCTCAGAACACCTGGGAGAGAGTGATGCCAAGAAGCCCAGGATAATATTCCTTTCTTCTTTTCCCTGGCTAAATGTCAAGCTGCTGAGCTGGCAACATATACCTGTGAATAATGTAAAACGAACTACCTGCTTAAAAAGATGTGCTAACAAATCATCACATTGATCCAGCAAAGGAAGAAAACACAGGGTCCACACAGGAATAGTCAGTACTGTCTTTCTATTTCCTGAACTGTACCTGCAGGCAGGGGACCCTTCAACAGCCTGCAGAGGAGAACTGCACATGTAACTCGGGCGACAGCAGACTCAGCAGACACCGTCCAGGAGATGCCCAAGAGGAGCTGATACAGACACACTCTGAAAGGTGGAGGAGGATGGGCAAGGTAAAGCCATCATGAGTTTCAGATTCTTGGAAAGGTGACACTATGACCTTCCCGCAGACCCCTCCATTAACTATGTACGAAGCATTTGCTCCACTGCTAGGCGGGAACCACTGAGAGGCTGCCCCTCCTGTAGTGAGCTAGCCTGCAGATATGTAGCTGTGCTGCTTTGCCTGCCTTCTGCCTTGTTTTCTGCAACTCGAAGAAACCAACTGGTCTATTGTCACACACATATGAGACTGGCCAGCCCCGAATCTCCACTCTATACACACAACAGCAACAGTCAGTCCTGAGTCATGAAGCTGCTTCCAGAAAAGGTTAAAGCTATTTTGTAAAACTAAGGAAGTGTGCCAGGCTGGTCATCACACTTTACAGTCACAGTTTTAAAAGTTTAAAATGTCAATCACACTAGTTTCCTTAAAGGAACCTCAACTTTATATATTCACCATCCTTACCTGGGAGCTGTCCTCTTACTTTTTCAAAGACGTTACTTGACGGGAAAAGCCTAAAGATCCACCTAGCCCTAGATACTTACTCCCTAAGCACGCTCTCCCTTGTCCCTCATAGGCCACTTCATACCCAAGGGAACCTAAGCACCAGCAGTGTTTGGTTCTCTCCATTTACTGACCCTGCTCACATAAAGACTTTCTCTTCTACCCTGAAATCCACTCAGATTTGTTTTGTTTTGTTTATCTAGACAGGGTTACTCTGTGTAGCCTGGGATGTTCTGGAACAAAGAGATCCACTTGCCTCTAGACCTGGCTACCTCTCAGACTTCTTTCTTTTTTTGGTTTTTCGAGACAGGGTTTCTCTGTGTAACCCTGGCTGTCCTGGAATTAGCTCTTGTAAAGCAGGCTGGACTCAAACTCACAGAGATCCTCCTGCCTCTGCCTCCCGAGTGCCCTCTCAGACTTCTTTATAATTGTTTTTTGAGCATTGCTCAGGCTGGTCTCAAGCTGTTCATCTCACATGGTCTCTCTGGTATCAGCACCCCAAACAGACAGGAACCAGGCATATACAACCATGCTCAACACCACTGAGTCTCTGAAGGCAGCTGCACCTCCATATGCAAGGTCAGGAGAGTGTCCAGCCTAGACCACACAAACACCAAAGCTACTTGAGGCTCACCACCTGCTGGGCAGCTTCACTGCAACAGCTAGTGTGTAGCTGTCCTTCTGTGAGTCTACCACTAGAAAATGAACTAACACCCACAAAGGAAACATGGCATCCTTTTAGTCACCAATCAGTTACAACGTTTCATAGTCCAGTTTACCAGTGATCACCCAGCGTGCACAATGCAAGCCTGCTAGTGTACTGGGTTGAATATGTCTTCTTTCAACATTGCTGTCAGTTATAAACTGAAAAGGAATTTTATTTAGAAATAGGGTCTTGCCGGGTGTTGGTGAGGCACGCCTTTAATCCTAGCACTCAGGAGGCAGAGGCAGATGGATCTCTGTGAGTTCGAGGGCAGACTGGTCTACAGAGTGAGTTCCAGGCCAGCCTCCAAAACAATACAGAGAAACCCTGTCTCCAAAAGCCAAAAAAAAAAAAAAAAAAAAAAAAAAAGAAAGAAAGAAAGAAAAGAAATAGGGTCTTTGCAGACATAAGCAAGTCAAAATAAGGAAACACTAAAGTGGCATAAGTCCTAAACCAATGACTGCCTCCTAACAGGGAAATGTGGACACGGACACAGGAAGACAGAGGCAAAAACTAGAGACACGCGGTACCAAGAGCTGTCAGCGAGCCACCAGACACTACACAAGTAAGGGGGGGAGTGTCTTCCCAAGGGCCTTCACAAGGAGCATGACAACCTGTTGTGACCGCCAGAAGCGTGAGGGAAGAGAGCTCTGCTGAAAGCAGTGCAACATACTGGAGTTTTCTAGAGCAGCTCTCAGAAGCGAATGGAAGCACAGTATAGTGGCACACATTTAATCGCATAACTGAGGAGGCAGAGGCAGGTGGATCTCTGTGACTTTCCGGCCAGCCTGGTTTACAGAGAGAGTTCTAGGACAGCCAGAATTACATAGTGAGACCCGTTTCAAAAAAAAAAAAAAAAGGAGAGGCGGGGGAGGAGAAGAGATGAGAAAAAAGAAAAAAAAAGAAGTGAATGGTGACTTGTCAGAGTACTTTTAATTGCCTGGTATATGAAGTGAACTCAGTCCACCATGTTAAAAATCACAGGCAAAGCATCTTCCAACCAGACCAACCAAATCTTTGAGCTGAGTATAGACAGCAATAAGAGCATTGCTCCACCACACTGATTTTTGTTTTTTGTTTTTTTTTTAGATTTATTTATTTCTGTATACAGTGTAGAAGATGGCACCAGATTGCATTATAGAAGGTTGTGAGCCACCATGTGGGTCCTGGGAATTGAACTCAGGACCTCTGGAAGACCAGCCAGTTGCTCTTAACTGCTGAGCGTCTCTCCAGTCCTATAGCTGGTTTCTAATTACAATTGCAGGAACTGAGAAAACTGTACAAGAGAACCAGAGTCAGACAAGGTAGCTGCACCCCACATCTACAAAGGAGCCCCAAAGTTATTAATAGCTATTAAAACCATAGCACTCAATGTTGCCACTTCTACCTGACTTAAGCAGAGACAACATCACCTGCTATAGGACCAGGGACAGAGCTAAGGCCCACACACCCTTTTTTAAAATTTAAAACAACTTTCCCTACTCTTAGCAGGAGAACAGTAGCGCATTTCTGTCAAATTTGCTCACTTTGCCCAAGGAGCAGTGAAGTACAGCCTGCTCAGTCCGAGCACTGAGGATCCAAACGAGCAGACGGCCAGTGTCCTCATCAAACTCAGGCCAACATACCTTTTGCTTCATGATTGACAGAGGAGGGAGGCTCATCGTCAGATGTGGAGCTGAGGTGCCGGGTAAATTCCCCGATTCGCTTCTGTTTCTTGAGGGGGGCAGTGCATTCTGGCTCGGTCCTCCTCTTCATCGTTACTACAACCATAAATCCCGTCAGTCAGCTCTTGGGTTAGAACTACCAGGAATGAAGCAAGGATCCCACAGTACCAACCACCACCTGCAGGATGCCAAAGGGCCGACACTTGAATGGCCTCTTCCTCCAAGTAAGGTCTAGGAAGGAGGCTAGCCAAGCCCTGCTTTTCAGTAACATCAGTTAGTTTTACTAGGAAACCAGGCCATCTCAGATTTAGAGACCCCAGGGGCCATTGGTATCAGATATCAAAAAGATTAATTCAACAAGACACAGGAGGAAAAATGGCCTTTGAGTACTTGTTAATTTATACTTTTGAGACAATAGTGGCTATTCATGACAGAGTGTGCTGGAAACAAATTATAAAACCTACTAGGTAATAGCCACAGTATTTCCAAGGACCACCACAGAATTATTTTTTTCAACATTTTTGCCAGAACAATCAAGATATTATGTGATATGACAAAAATGCTGGGATTTGGTTTATTTCATGTTTTGAAATATGAAAGTACTAACTTAAGGCATGGAAGCACCAGCTGGGCTACCATCAAGAGTGGGAAAGACTCTGGAACAACAGGCAGTTGTAGTACTGGGAAACCCATTAATTTTTCCTTTCCAAAAAATTTTTTTTGGTTTTTCCAGACAGGGTTTCTCTGTATTGCCTTGGAGGCTGTCCTGGAACTTGTTCTGTTGTAGACCAGGCTGGCCTCGAACTCAAAGAGATCCCCCTGCCTCTGCCTCCCGTGTGCTGGGGCTAAAGGCGTGTGCCACCAGTGCCCGGCTGACATTAATTTGAAGGGCAGAAATTCCCCTCCATGATAAGGAATGCTGGGCTGGCTGTGGTTGGTGTACGACTGTGTCTCAGCACTCTGGAGTCTGAGTTTGGGAGAACGTGAGTAAAACACCACGGGCGCCCTGTCCTGAAAGGCCCTGGGTTCTGGCCCAGCACTGCAAGTGGGAAATAAAAGAACATGAAGTCACAACAGCCAGTGCCATGATGGCTATGAAAAGGTACACGGGAAGAAAACATTAAAAAAGCAACTGGATGGGGAGCTGGAGAGGTCCTGAATTCAACTCCGGGCACTCACACTGGACACACGGCTCTCAACTACCTGTAGCTCTAGCTCCAGGGAAACAAAACAGTGACTGACTCTGCAGGCACCCGCGCGCACATGAGCACAACTTAAACTAATCATCTTTACAAAAATGGAAGGAATGGTAATTAAGAGATCTTCAGGAAGGGAGAGAAGACTTAGAGGTATGCTGACATCTTCGGGGAGTGGGGAGCACGAGGGTACAAGAATGGACGTCTCCCATGTTGTCAGACACGCGGTGGTTTAGAGACCATGTTTTCACTGTGAATCCACTACTCAGCATTGTCATATAAAGTTAGAGCCATTACCAGCGGGGCGGTGGCGGCGCACGCCTTTAATCCCAGCACTTGGGAGGCAGAGGCAGGCAGATCTCTGTGAGTTCGAGGCCAGCTTGGTCTACAAAGTTACACAGAGAAACCCTGTCTCAAAACAAACCCCAAAAATAAAAATAAAAAAGCTCTAAAAATTAGAGCTCGAAAAAATAATGTTTCTAGCAACAGCAGCAGAAAGTAATGGGATTTGAAGGGGGTTAGTGATCCCTTCCCCGACATGGATCCCGTTTATTTCCGTGCCCACGGATGACCCTGTTGCCCCTCTGTACCACCACCCCTGTCTCGGGAGGCGATTTCTTAAGGGACACAGGCAGCGCCTAAGCAGAGGAAAGCAGGAAGATGTGGGGGCTAAAACAGAAAGCAAGGCCTCCCGAGCAGGTGAGCCGTGGGAAAGCTCCTCACAGCCTTCGCCTGGCGGCTGCACGTCAAGAGGAGACTCCTGTTAAACTCTCAAGCCGTCCTGGGGGGAGGGAGGGGTGGAGAACTCGGCGTGGGATGCGCTGGGGGCCGGTGCGAGCGGAGGAAGCCGCGCTGTGGAAGGCAGGGCGGCAGATACGAGCGTCTCCTCCCGCGCCGCGCCTTCGACGGGGACCTCGCGGGAAACCCACTCCAACCCTCTGCTGCCCGCCGCGGGGGGAAGGCCACAGAGCCACCGAGTGACCTACGGAGGCAGGCGCGCCGCGACCAGGCGCTTCTTCTCCGTGCACGGCCCCGAGGCCCGCTCGGGCTCACGCGCGCCGTCCGCAGAGGGACAAGGGAGGCAACGCCAGCTCCCCCGGCCGAGCTCCTCGCCTGGGGACGTCAGGTGTGGGAGGGGACTGTGTGCGCAGCAGACGCGGCCGGGGCTCCGGGAGGTAGCGGGGAGGAGAGGGGGGCAGGAGCGGAGAGAAGCTACCAGAAGGCGGGCAGAGTCGCCACCGCCGCCGCCGGGGAAGGAGGGATGCTGTGCCCGCCCGCCTGCCCGCCCGCCCAGCTCGCCCGCTCGCTCGCTCCCCCCGGGCCGCGCGCCGGCACTCACGCTGAGGGGATGGGACGGGCGGAGACCAGGGGAGTCAGTCTGCCTCTATCGCCGCCCGGCCCAGCACGGCGACCTCCTCCACCCTCACTTTCGTTTCCTCTCAGGGCCGGCCGGCTGCGCGGTCGCGCTCCGATCCCGCCCTGCGGGTGGCGCCGCTTAATAACGTCACGAGCCCGCCAGCCACGCCCCCGCCGGGTTCAGGCTGGGGCCCTGGGAAAAGGCCGGGTCATGCAGGTCTCGGGGCTCCAGGCGCCTGCGCGGAAAGGGCGGACCGGAAAGACCTTAGCAAAGAAAAGCCCGGCGTGATGTGTGCAGAAGTATGGCTCTGGACACCTGCAACAAGCAAGCGTCGTTTGCAGAAGTGGGCAGACAGCAATTAAACCAGGCGGCTAACCTCTAAGTCGTGGCCGCTTTGCATAGGAATTTAAGGCTCTAAGGGACCAGAAACCAGATTTTACCCAAGATAGTTTTAGCAATTAAAGGATTCCTAGGAACCGGGCGGTGGTGGCACACCTTTGATCACAGCACCCGGGAGGCAGAGGCAGGCGGATCTCTGTGACTCCGAGGCCAGTCCAGTCTACGGAGCGAGCTCCAGATCAGTCAGAGGTACATAGTGAGACCCTCCCCGCCCCCCCCCCCAAAAGTATTCTTAGGAAAGATTTCGCGAGATGGCATGTAGTTCAGTAGCTCACTACAGTCTCGTCTTCATTATATAGCTTAAAATCAGGAAAAAAAAAAGAACAAAATCAGAGAAACTGTAAACTGGCCAAAGTCTGAGGTCATTGTTTTAATTACACAGGACACACTTAAAAAGGACAGTGGACTAAGAGTAGCCTAGCATCAGAAGTGTTTGCCTGTTGCACACCAGGTCCTAGGTTCGATTCCCAATACCTCAGACAAAAAGAAGGAATGCCACCTGTGGAGTTTGACCATGTGGACAGAGAGGGACTGTCATCTCTAATGCCCCCTCCCCATTTCAGACTAATGTAACTTTGTAGGACGCTCTTCAGCTGCATCCGTCTCAAATCCTATGAATTCAAATGTCACCATATGTTCTCCCATAATGCTTTTTTTAAAGGTTTTATTTTTATTATGACCTACACGTATGCATGTATGTGCACCACATGCATGCAGTGCCTGTGTTGGCCAGAAGAGGATGTCAGATTCCCAGGAACTGGAAATACGGGTGGTTGTGGGTGCTGGAGTTGAACCCAGGTCCTCTGGAAGCGCAGTGAGTGCTCTTAACTCCTGAGCCATCTCTCCAGCCCTTTCCCAGGTGGCCGGCACTATATGGCCCATCCTGTTCATTCAACCAGAGGTCTGATGAGTTTCCCTTTTCATTTCCGATAAGCTTAAGACTTGAGTTCACCTTCTACTTGTCTGGTAAACATCTCCTGCCCTTTCATGCATCCCTATAACCACCCCAATCTCCATCTTTCCCCTCCCCACCCCTGCAAAGCTTTTGCAGTAATCTCCACATTATGATGTCTGTGTCAGTCAAGATGTTTCTAATTCATCCTCCTTGAAACTAAAGTGCGCTGTTTTTGTATTATTATGTATGATCCTACGACAACCTATCGGTGGTTAAAACCTGCTATTGGCGCCGAATGGCGCACGCCTTTAATCCCAGCACTCGGGAGGCAGAGGCAGGCGGATCTCTGAGTTAAAGGCCAGCCTGGTCTACAGAGCTACACAAAGAAACCCTGTCTCAAAACAAAAACAAAAACAAAAAAACAACAACAACAACAAAAAGCCTATTAGGATAGCATTAATATTCTCTGGGTGACCTTAAAGATGCCCCCAGCATTGTTCTACAAGTCTCTCTACTTCTCATCATCCAGGTCTGGTCCTTCTCAAATACGGTGCATCTCTAAGGGGTCCTCTCCCTGCCTGGACCATTCCTCCTCTTGATGCTAATGTCCACTTACCGCTCAGGTCTGGGTTTGGAGTGCTCCTTTTGGAAACTTCTCCTGACTTCACAAAAGTAATTATCACCACCTCTGCTTTAGGGAAGCAATGGGGCACCAGGTGGCTCTCAAAAGTCTCGGTTACTAGACTTGACAGCAAGCCCAGAACCCTCAGAGCCATTGCACAGACTCTTGAAGAGTCTTAGAACAAATAGTCAAGGTCAGCTGAGAAACAGGATATAAAAATAAGTGGCTTGAGAAATTAACCATTGGAAAACACAGTAGCTGCTAGGTGTGGTGGCTCATGCCTTTAATCCTAGCATTTGGGAGGCGGAGGCAGAGGCAGGTGGATCTGAGTTCTAGTCCAGCCTGATCTACATAGTTGAGTTCTAGGCCAGCAAGAAGAGAGAGAGAGAAAAAAGGAAACAATAATAAAGACTATTTTACAAGATGGGCTCAATAGCAGAAGAGAGATGATAGAAGAGTCGAAAAACTTCATCAATGAAGAGTATTGTTAGAAAACACTTTTGATGAGCCCGGCGTTGGTGGCTCACACCTCTAATCCCAGCATTCAGGAGGCAGAGACAAGCAGATCACTGTGAGTTCAAGGCCAGCCTGGTCTATCTACAGAGTGCGTTTTAGGAGTCAGGGCTACACAGAGATGCTGTGTCTGGAAAAACCAAAACGGAAGGGAGGGAGGGAGAGAGGGAGGGAGGGAGGGAGGGAGGGAGGGAGGGAGGGAGGGAGGGAGAGGGAGGGAGGGAGGGAGGGAGGGAGGGAGGGAGGGAGGGAGAGAAAAATATTCTAGAGTGAGACAGCATTCCAGGCTGAAGATGGTTTTGGAAGCCTCCACCAACAACAGGAGAAGCTGTATTGGTCATCTGAAAATGGAGAAATGACACAGTTGGCGATTATCCAAGTTTGCTTTACATGGGCTGGTTTTGAACCCTTCAGTCTGACTGGCTGAGGATTTGGTTGCTCTGATTGGCTGAGATCAGTTCCTTGGTTGCTATGGCAGGTTTCACCACATAATATGCATCAAGGTAAGTTACAATTAACTATGCATAGCCGGGCGTTGGTGTTGCACGCCTTTAATCCCAGCACTTGAGAGGCAGAGGCAGGTGGATCTCTGTGAATTCGAGGCCAGCCTGGTCTACAGAGTGAGTTCCAGGACAACCTCCAAAACAATACAGAGAAACCCTGTCTAGAAAAACCAAAAAACAAAACAAAAAACTTCTAGGGTTTTTTTTGTTTGTTTTTGTTTTTATTAAAGCGAAAATAATCCTCTCTCAAGAAATACAATAATCCTCCAGGATCTTTGTAGATCCGCTGCATTTCTTTCCTCTGAAGATTAAGAATTCACTGTCAGTTGAGTCGATATCTTTAAGAACTTTGAATCCCTTTATATAAGAATGAAGTGGGTTGCTTGTGTAACCATGATTCAACTTAAGAAGCCATCAAGGTGGAAACTGCTTTGAAGACTTCTGAGGTGTTCCAGATATTTCCAGAATTTTCAAAGAAAAATGGCAGAACTGTACATTAAAAGCGCATGTTTTCCGGCTTCTTCCTTATGGACCCCTTGGCAGAGGATGCTTTAATTCTTTCAGCAGCACCCATAATCTTGACTTCGTAACACTGAATTGAAAGGTTAGACTCAGACTCATGGTTAAAAGACTCTTCCAGAGAAGCCAACACATCGATAAAACTCCCTTTCTAATAGTGTCCGTGGAGTGAATTTTCTTTTTCTTTCATTCTCTTTTATTTCAGTTAAAGTAAATATGTCTGCCTTCTGCCCAGGAAAGTGCTTCAAGACATATTTTCTCGACGGCCTGCAGACTTCTGCGTGGCACAAAAGCAATTTGTGTTTTCTTCTACTGGCTTTTCAAAGGCTGTTTAAATGTGTTTGCTTCACTCAGAAATCTGCTTGGCTGATAACATTTAAGGCTGTTGACAAAACTTCTTTTGCGGGCTTGTTAGAAGAGTCTTTGCTGTTGGTGCACGTTTGTGAAAAAATATACATATATATATACATATACACATATATATGTATATATAAAATATATAGGTATATAAGCAGTTTTCCTCATTAAATTGGCCCCATTAGATACCTCACCAGGCACGGCAGTGGTCCATCTGTGCAGGCTGGCAAGGGTTTCTTTCTAAAATTTATTTGGCAGGAAATAAAAAATCCTTTTTACTATTTCCAAACTGTTCAAAGCCTTTGTAGTTTACAAAAGGATGCACAAAACAGGAATTCTTTGATGGCTTTAGTGTGCACACAAGAAAGGAGGGAGCCGATGACATGAAGAGAACACGCAACTTTACTGAGATGCCCTTTCCAGCTGGGGGGCCGACAAGCACATTCAATGAAAACTCTCTCTCTCTCTCTCTCTCTCACACACACACACACACACACTTTTTTGTAGTTGTTTTTTTTTTTTTTTTTTTTGGTTTTTCAAGACAGAGTTTTTCTGTGGTAGCTTCGCCTGTCCTGTAACTTGCTCTGTAGACCAGGCTGGCCTTGAACTCAGGGATCTGCCTGCCTCTGCTAGCCAGGTGTGAGATGCTAGCTCTGGGTGTGTGGGAAATGTGAAGAAAACGCTCTGCACTGTAAGTTAGCTCCATGGAAAGCCTGTAGAACAAGCAAGGCTTTGTGACCTGCCTTTGACTATGGACCCTGTGCTAGAAAGTCAGCCCCGCCAACCCACAATTACCATGTGTTTTAAGACTTCAACAGCTAAGCCAGGTGGTGGTGGCACAAGCTGTTAAGCCCAAGAAATCCACCTGCCTCTGCCTCCCGAGTGCTGGGAGTAACGGTGTGCGCCCGGCCTGGCTAATGGCTTTTACAGAGGACCCAGATTCAGTTCCTAGCACCCACACAGCAGTTAACATCTGCACGTAACTCCACTTCAGGTGATCTGACACCTTCTTCTGGCCTTCTTAGGCCCCTACAAGCAGGTGGCACACATAAACGTACAAAGTTGAGTGCACACATACCACACATACACACAAGTGAAAGTAAGAATTCAGCAACTATGATTGAATTGCATTTATTAGAAGGCCATTATGTAACGACAACAACAAAACCCAACAGGCCAGTTTCAGGCATTCACAGGCCAGTTTCAGGCATTCACAGGCCAGTTTCAGGCATTCACAGGCCAGTTTCAGGCATTCACAGGCCAGTTTCAGGCATTCACAGGCCAGTTTCAGGCATTCACAGGCCAGTTTCAGGCATTCACAGCGCTCAAAGCTGAGATCAGGGCTGAAGGTTGAACCTGAGGTAAGGCTCTAGAATTTGACGGAACAGCAGCAAACAGGAAATGCTTTGGAGACTACTTGTGCTCAGGGAGCCCGTCATGGAGGGATGGCTGGCCCATGGGTGCTATGACCGTCAAACACACCGTCTGAGTGTCCGCTGAGCATCTACTGGAAGCCCAGACTGTCGCTGTGACCAGCAGGCTTCTCTGCACTCTAGCACGGCTGAACAAGAGTTTGTTATTTCTCATCCACAAGGCAGTATCTTATTCAGAGAAGCCGCCCGCTCCTACTGCAACTCCCGTTTGCAAAATAAATAAGAGAAAAATTCATAAAAATAAAATTTAGCAAAGCAAGCTTTTTTTTTCCCTCTGAGTGAAGCTTAAGAGTATTCAGAACAAGGCATTGGCCTGCTGTGGTCAGGGGCAGCACGCCACTCAGATCCGGCCCCACGCCTCCTAACAAGACTGTAGCTCTGGGCGAGAGATTCCCAGGGCCTGCTCATCTGAGCTTGCTTCTTAGAGGAAGACCACAGTGGGAGTTAGAGATCCTCTTGATTTCTGGATCAAATGCAAATCCTGGGATTCATCAGCGGCCTGCTAGAACGGACACCATCTGAGCACCCCGGGAAGCCCCGCAGATGAAGGGCGGATGGTCTGGCTGCAGGCTAAGGCTGTGAAAAGCAAATGAGCAGTTGGGAGACAGCCACCCTGTCTAAGCACTGCTGTAGTTATGTTGACTCCTGGGGTCATGGCGGCTGTAGTCACACGGTCACTCTCAGAGAAAAATAGTGGAGAGAGAGAGACTCCAACTAATGAGGGAATTTGAGGGTTTTTCTTTTTCTTTCCTTTTTTTAAAAACAACAGTGGCTTCCAATCAGAAAACCAGAGGATAGATGTCCAGCTAGCCCACACACAAAGGGCACAGTCTCCTGCCTTGACAGTCTGTTTGCTGGGATGAGGCAAGCCTAAGGGGCAGGGTTGAGCGAGCCTTTTCTACACTAATGTAGCCAGGAGGATACGGGACACCTGGCCGTCACTGCATGGCTGGCTGCATTTGTCTGCTCGGTAAAGCCCAAATGTGGGACAATCCCTCTTCACCAGTTTCTCGGCATGCTGGTGGAGTTTAAGTGACTCTACTAAGTCACGCTAACGCTACAGAGTGAGTTCCAGGACAGCACGGTTACGTAGAGACCTCGTCTCAAGACAAATTAAAAAACAAGGACAACTTAGGCTGGCCTCTGGAAAACACTCAACACATTTGCACTCTGACCTCCTACCCAAAGAATTTTCAAAGAATGGTTCTCCAGGCAGATGGGAATCAAGTCACCACACGATGTAACCGTCGGGCATTCCTACTACAGGAACAGGCTTCCTCGCATTCTCGTGACACATTAAACTGGCACACAGGTGTGACCTCAGCACTCAGGAGGCAGAGGGAGGAGGACACAAAGGACGAGGTCTCCCTCAGTCACACAAAGTTTGGGGCCAGACTGCGCTACATGAAACAGTCTCAACGGTTTAAAAAAAAAATGTGTGGAAAAGACGGCAGGCAAGGCAAAACGGAATGAACCTCACCTTTTAAACGAAGAGGAGGATGTGTCTAGATCTGGTTAAGTCACTGCTTGTTCTTGAAGCTAAGGAAGGGAGCTGCAAACACCCTCTGAATGGCACCTGCATGACAGAGCTCCCCCAACAGGGAAAGCAGCGACACCCTCAGAATGGAAACAGGGTACCCAAAGCCCACCATGGGGACCATGAACTGGAGCTGTCGGGCTGACGCCTGCTGGCAGGCTAGCTCGTGGGCAGCCACTCTCCTGGCTGCAGGCTGTGAGCTGCCAGTGTTTACCTGGGAGACTGTCTGGGAGCCGGAAGCAAATACGCTGGAGCCCAGAGGAGCAATGGCGGGTTTTATGTTTTATTTCCAAGAAATGACATCTTGTTTTCACAAAGAAAAGGTAAACCAGACTCAAAATGCAAGCTGCCTTCAACAGGGGGGGAGGAGGGAGGGAATGAGGTATCAAAAATAATCAACAAATTAAGAAACAACAGAACTCAACTCATTTATCACGTAGTGAAGCGGTCAGTGCGGAGTCCCAGAGATACTCGAGACGGACGGCGTCAGGAGGGCTGCGGAGCCTGCGACACAGGCTTCCTACTCAGTCTCTGCGACACATGGCTCCCAGATGATGTCCAGGGCGGCCCGAGGGAATCCTCTAGGCCACTCCAAGGTGCCATGCCCCTAGGGTCTCTCCCATGTCCTTGGAGCGTGACCTTCATGACAGTCTCCTTGCTTTGGAGAGAAAGACAGACATGTGAAGGAGGCAGCCGCGCTCCACCCCCTCGCATCCCCCTTCCATCTCTGCCGCCTTCGCTGCTTCTCCACACCACCGAGAGAGAGAGAGAGAGAGAGAGAGAGAGAGAGAGAGAGAGAGAGAGAGAGAGAGAGAGAGAGACAGTGAGCCAGCTCATGTCACAGCTTGCAGCTTGGTCCTGGTTGACGCTGGGCTGCGAGCTGATGGCATTGCCCCAGCAGCCTCCAGCAGCAAGAGGAGCCCACCTGGGACAGCAAGTTGTCACCGTCAAGACCGACAGGCTCAGGAGAGCCAGCGCCTCTCCAGCGCCAGACCACGCGAGGTGGACTGAAATGTGAGGTAGACAGGCAGGCAGGGGCGGCCCAGCACCTCTCCTTGGCCACGGCACGGATCTCCCAGACACAACTGCTCCTGGGTGTGGTGGGAAAGGAGGGGCAGCGCTTGGGAAGGCTATTCTCATCCCGGGTGTTACAGACAGTAGGTCCTGGTGACGAGGCACCGACATCTCAGGACAGAGCTAAGTTAGAGAACGGCTTTATACCTCCCCGGAAGAAGGCAGCTTCGGCAACCACGGGGCACAGACTCGGTAAGAGGGCAGCGGTGCTAGGACTTGCTGGGTCACTACTTCATAGAGTCCAATTAACCCCAGTGCTGACCGCCACTAACCCTGCCGCGATGCCACTGTCATTTCCCTGAACGGATGCATGCACGACTCGTTCCTTAGCTGTCCACCTAGTGCTTTGAGACAGTCTCTCATTATGGCCTGGGGTCTACTGAGGAAGCCGCCAGCAAGTGTCAAGAACACGCCTGTCCCCACTACCCCAACACTGGGGTTTTAGGTGCCACCAGGTTCAGTTTTTTAAGTGGCTCAGGAATCAAACTCAGGTCCTCAGGCTGGTAGCACCTCACCAGCAGCCACCTCCCCTCCTTTGTCATCATCGTCGTCGCTGTTGTCTCAAGCTGTGTTCTGAGTCACCGATTACGGATGAAAAGGGAAACAAACACATGACGAGGAAAACAACAACAGAAGACGGGAGGGGGAGGGGGAGCAGCAATGGAGAAACAAGAGTGATAATTCTAGTCATGGCCATTCACTGCCAACCTGGGACAGTCTTGCAAAACAAATTTTTAAAAATCAAAAACTTAGCTGGGTGTTGGTGGCATGCACCTTTAATCCCAGCACTCGGGAGGCAGAGGCGGGTGGATCTCTGTGAGTTCGAGACCAGCCTGGTCTACAGAGTGAGTTCCAGGACAGCCTCCAAAACAATACAGAGAAACCCTGCCTCGAAAAATAAAACAAAATAAAAATAAAAAACTTATAGCTAGGCATGGTGCCACTAGGGAGGCAGAGGCAGAGGCAGAAGCAGGTGGGATCTCTGTGAGTTTGAGGTTAGCTTGGTCTGCATAGCAGACTCTGCGTCAATAAATAAATAATCCAAGTGCGCCACTGCGCACTCTCTGAGGGCACCCTTGCCGAGCCATTTTCCTACAGACAACAGCTACACGCCGAGGACAGGGCGGGGTCACACCTGCTGTCTCATACTTACTTGCTAGGTGTCACCCGACTGCTACCACCCCCCCCCCAAGGTGACATCAGAAAGGCTTCCAGAGGAGCGGACAGACCTCTGCAGGGCCCAGGACCCGGCCAGTTCCTCTGGACCGCCTTCCTCTTGGCTGGCTGAGGTGGCTGAAGTCACAGGCTTGGTGGGCCCCCATCTCACAGATTCCCAGTGCCTTCTCTACCACACACCCCCATGAGGAGCTTCAGTTTAGCATCACAACACCGAGGGATCGTATTAGAGGAGACGGAGGAGCACTCAGGACACGGGCTCTTCTAGAACATGACACACGCTGGACAAACTGAACTCTCATAGGTGTCCCCTCCCTGACACAGACAACGCATGCCAGTTCACAGGTCACAACCTGGTCCTGACTGAACCTGGCTCCAGACACTGTTCCTCTCTGAAAGGGAAGCAAGATGACAAAAACAAGCTTCCCCGTCTACCCGCCCACCAGCAGACCCTCCCAGTCTTGGCTGTTCTGCAAGTTGCATCCCGTGTCTTCTGCTGAGCATCCAGGAAGCCTTGAAGCTCGGTCCAAACATCGCTTCCTTAACAGGATCCACTCATGTCCGCCTGCCCAGGCCAGCGGAAGCAGTTCTTCCGGTGAAGCCGCTCAGGGTGGGCATTGCTCTCCACCCCAGGGCTAGTATAACGTTCCTATGGGATGACAAGCGGAAATGGAGAGCAATGGGGTTCTGCCAGAATCAAGGGCAGAGGTAAAGCCTGTGGGGGCTCTACACACTGGGCACAGAACACTCCAGCAGGTGTCAGGGAAGCGACACCTTCCTGGACAGTGGCTGGCGGGACACGCTTCCGCACCGCCGGTTCTATGATGCGCTTGCTGCCTGCCCGGTTTCAGAGCAAGGCTGCCTATCGGTCTGCAGCAGATTCCTGTCCCCTACTAGAAATACTTGATGCCTGCAGTAGGGCTAGGAGAGAAGAAAGCTGCAAACAGAACACCCAATTCTTGCTGATAGCATCTGGCCTTTTAGGCTGCCCAGCATCACTGGACTTAGTGCAACCAAGCCACACACCCTGGCCGGGTGGCAGTTAAGGATGGCAGCTCCTCCTTCACTTCCAATTCTCAGAAGGTGGTGATGGCACATGACAGACACACGCCTCTGCTCCGCCTTTTGCACAACGGATCTCTACCCAGCAATCGAAGCATCCTCCCCAGTAGCCTCCTGGATTTGCTCTAAGAGTCTCTTCGGCGGCAACACCATCAAGAGAAGTGTATCCCTGCAGGTCTTGGCACGGCAAGCCCCAAGTGTGGCATGATCACTTAAATCAGTGGTTCTCAACCTATGGGTCTCGACCCCAAGAGACTATTGAAAAATACAGATGTTATGATCCATAACAGTAGCAAAACTGCAGTTATGAAGTAGCATCAAAAATAATTATTCTACGGTTGTGGGGTCACCACAACATGAGGAACTGTATTGAAGGGTCACAGTATTAGGAAGGCTGAGAAACACTGACTTAAATACACGAACATCTATCTCCCAATCTTTTCAAAGTCCTTTACCCAGAAGACCCACAAGACAGAACGGGTGTGTGCATATGGAACAGTACTGGGGACGGAGCCTGGGGCTTTGTGGATGCTGGGAAGAGCTGCTGAGCTGCCCCAGCCGTAAGCCACGGCTCTTACAAACGAGCTTGTCCGTGTTTCCCAGGTATTTTCTAAGCCGCGACTGACTTACACACATCTTATTTATAGTCTGTCAACGCGAGTGGCAGGATCAAGCTGTGTTCAGCAACAGCACCATCTGGTGGTCCATATGGCAAACCAAATGACTGTGTTTCTAGTCACAGCTCTTTTACTGCCCTCCAGGATCAGGGTATACATAGCTAAGCTTCCCACCTGGGGAGGCTCCAACTCCAGAGGTCAGTTCTAGTTCAGCCCTTCCCTATGCGGCTGCCTCAGCTCCCTTTACACTCCCACCTCTCCTGCCTGTCCTCAACTCAGAAATCATTGACTACATTCTAATCCCCAACTTCACCCCTTAAAATGCCCAACGAGGTTCCGAAATACTTGAGTCCTTTGTTGAGGAGGAGGAGTTCTCAAAACCCACTTACCTTTCCGTTCCCTGAGAAGGATACTCCGGCGTTCTCTCACTTCTGAGCTCAGATTATCCACCATCTTATTAATGCAATTGTCCAGAACCAGGGAGTGGGTTCTGGACTCAATATCCTTTCGACAAATGGGACACTCTAGTTTCCGTTTCATCCATTCACTGATACAGAAGGAGCAGAAACTGTGGGCACAGTTCAGGGTGACAGCCTACAGTGTGAAAGGGACACAAGGACACTTGTCATTCTACTTTCTCAAAGCCAGAACAGGAGCAAATCTCCAAGGCCAAAGGAAAGTTCACCAGCCCGGTCCTACAAACACGCTCTGGGATGCTGAGCAGTGTGGCGCACACCTTTAATCCCAGCACTCGGGAGGCAGACGCAGACGGATCTCTGTGAGTTCAAGGCCAGCCTGGTCTACAAAAGCTAGTTCCAATACAGCCTCCAAAGTCACAGAGAAACCTTGTCTCGAAACACCAAAAAAGAAAAAAAAAAGAAAGAAAAAGAAAAACAAACAAAAAAGATGTCCACTCCCTCGTTTCTTCCTTCCTTCCTTTCTTTCTTTCTTTTTTTTTTTTTTTTTGGTTTTTACGAGACAGAGTTTCTCTGTGTTGTTTGAGGCTATTGGTCCAGCCTGGCCTCAAACTCACAGAGATCTGCCTGCCTCTGCCTCCCGAGTGCTGGGATTAAAGGCGTGCGCCACCACCGCCCGGCCCTTTCTTTTTTTTTAAAGATTTATTTATTTATTATGAATACAACATCCTGCCTCCATGTATTACGGATCTTATTACGGATGGTTGTGAGCCACCATGTGGTTGCTGGGAATTGAACTCAGGACCCCTGGAAGAGCAGTCAGTGCTCTTAACCTCTGAGCCATCTCTCTAGCCCCGCATTGTCCTTTCTAAAGCTATCTAAAACCCTGTCATTTGACAGCAGTACAAACTGAATTGGTTACAAATGCTATAAATTAATGAAAACTAAAAGCTGGTGACAAAGCAGCAAATGGTAACCCTGGAGAGAGGGGCTTCATTTTCAAAAGGGTCCCCAAAGCCCTGAAATATATTCACTCTGGCCCGAGTACCCACAGTAACCACACAACCAATGGCATTCAAAAGGACACACCACAAGTCTACGCTGAGCATGTGCCCCGTCCAGAGACAGGACAGCAGTAGTGGGCAGCTCCATCCCAACGCTTCACAACTCTAATGCTGCACAGCCCTGGCGGGCTTTTCACTGCAGTTAAAGTGGCAACTGTGCTAAGTAAACATCTAAGAAGAGAAAAAGCACGGTGAAGACTGCGTGATGTAATGAGAAGTGTCTACCTTCTGACGTCACACTGAGATCAAACTGCTCTAGGTTTCCGAGCAAAATTCCCTTCAGTGTGACTCCCTGTGGCAGACGAGCCCGGGTGGCCTGGTGAACCGTGGGGGCGGGGCTGAGCCACAGCTCGCTCATACTTAACTCGATGAAGTACTCGGAGCAAATGACACACTGCAGCTCATTCTCCAGCACGTCGTTCACGTGGCTGAGGACTTCCTCCTTCTGGGCCTGCACCTTCTCCTTTTCTTCCTGCAAAGACACAACGCCACCTGTCACTCACCTGGGGAAACGAGCCGGAATGCAGGACGGAGCTGTCTGAGTGGGTCAGGACCCAGGGCAAACGGCTTCCGGTGCAACTATGCAAGAATGAAACTCCCTGTGGTCGCCCTTTCCCAAGAACTGCCTGTTAACACGGAACACTAGCTCCATCTTCTTCCCATTGTTGTGGCCAGTTCCCGCTGAAAGCTAGCCTGCAGTATGACAGCAAGAAGGGGTGAAGCCCACCTAAGGGTGGCTAGGCGCATGGGTGGGACAGGATGAGCGGCCTAGAGCAAACCCTGCTCTTCTCCCACGTGAAGACACGGTGGGGTGCCATCTGTGAGCCCAAGTCCTCACCAGACTCTCACCTGCCAGCACCTTCTTGGAACTTCCCAGTCCGCAGAACTGGGAAAGAGAAATGTCTGTTGCTGATTAGCTACCCAGTTTATGGTATTTTAACTACAGCAGCCCGGAAGAACTAAAACGCTACTTTTTTAGCATCTGTATTACGTGTCCTTTTTGCTCCCTTCCCCCAAATTAGCCAAAGTGGATAGGGGAGCACTAGAATATTCTCTAGCAAGATATGACCTGAGTAATAAAAACTTTTCCCTATACTAAAAATTGACAGGACAAGATAAATGAGCTGTACGGTTCCGTCAGCAGCCGTCTCTCTGCTGACCTATGGCTGGGAAGATGGCCTCCCGCAAGTCCTCTCGGGCTCTAAGCTGTGGGAGACTGGCCACTTCCCACTTCTGTTCCCATACTTTCCGAAGGGTCAGAGGAAGGGCCTCCATTACATTCTTTTGAAATCTTAAGTTAGTTATGTCATCCCCCAAACACAGAGCAACAGGAGCCCAAGAAAAGGAGGAGAATCCACTCAGAAAGTATCTAAGCAGGGGTTCATGTTTCCTCTTTTTCTTTCCTAATCAAAACAGACTATATAGTCACTTAATGGGGAAGGAGTGTCCAGGCTCGTTTGTAACTAATGTCAAGTTCTGAGATGTGCACCATTGGTTGGGCGCCAGGGTCCCCTGAAACTGGAGTTACAGATGGCTGTGAGCCACCATGTGGGGCGCTGGGAATTGAACCTGAGTCCTCTGGAAGAAAGCAACAAATACTCTTCACACCTCGCCGGCCCACTTGGAGGATCTCTAAATGCACGGTTTTAAGGCGTGTGGTAAATCGAAGAGACAGCAAATGGGAGCTGGGGAGACGACCCAGTGGCTTTAACAGCACTGGCCGCTCCTCCAGAGGACCCAAGGCCCAACTCTTAGGACACACAGAGAGTCGACAGCCGTCTGTAACTCCAGTTCCAGAGGACCCAAGGCCCAACTCTTAGGACACACAGAAAGTCGACAGCCGTCTGTAACTCCAGTTCCAGGGGATCCAACACCCTCTTCTGGCCTCTTCAACCCCACTACACACGTATGTGGTGCAAAGACATTCAGGCACATTGCTTGGATATACAAAATTTTAAGAGAGAAAATGAGTTCAAGGCCATTTTTGGCTACACAGTTTAAGTTTGAGGCCAGCCTGTACTATGAGACCCACCTCAAAACAAACAAACAAATAAATAAATAAATAGTTGTGGGAGTCAAGTGTGGGTGGTGTGTGACAGTAATCCTGGAAAGTATTTGCTAGGCAGAAGTGATTGCTGAGCAGCCTGGGATGCACGATAAAACCCTGACTCAGGACAGAGCCTGCCCAGACACCCTAGCACCTACCACAGCCACCAAAAAGGACAGGGACATCGATCCTTCTAGGGAGAAAGTCGCCTTCCTTTTGTTCTCAGCTCCAGTTCGGAGCCTGGAAAAGGAGAGGAGAGTCTGACTTGGACACTCCAGATTAGAAGCTGACCTGTGGGCTGGATGGCTGCCCACAGGTCTCTTCAGCTTGGCCTTTGTGGTATTTAAAAATACAAATACAATAAATACAAAAGTTGAACTTGTACATACATTGAAAAATCATTGATTCCTCATAAACAAGAGCGAGTTTTGGGACAACCAGAGCTGCAGGAAGAAACCCCCTTGAAAAAGGAAACAAAACAAACATACACCGAGAAGAGCTCTGTGACTTGGATGGGGGAGACACATCTTGACAGGCAGCTGCGCAGACAGAGGCCAGGACGCAGGTCCAGCGAGGGAGGAAGCAGGGGCTGCTGCACGCACGGGAAGCGGCTCCCCACTTTACAGGTCACCTCCCCAAGGTAGGGAATAGCCAGCCGTCTGTCTTTATTCACCATGGCAACCGTGCACTCCTGGGAGTGCTGAGCAAGTCCTAAGCCTCCCTCCTCTGTCCAGTACCTTGGTCTGCTCCAATTCTTTGTTCTTGGCTTGAATGATTTTCTCAAAGTCCTTCTTGCTGCGATTTAGCTCTTCCATTAGAGCCCGATGCTGCAGAGACAGCAGGGAAGCCGTCAGGATGAGCTGTGTAACAACGCTCTTGTTAGACACACACACACACACACACACACACACACACACACACACACACACACAGCAAACCTGTCAGTCCTTTGGAACTAACCAGGCCAGGGTCTGCTACAAGCTGGCATGCCCAAGTGCCAACAGCTGACATGCTGTGACTGACTCCTTACACCAAATGTCAATGGCATTGATGGGTTGGGATGTGACCCAGTCACAGACTACACACTTAGTGTGCACGAAGGCCTAGGCTTGATACTGCGCCAGCAAAGGAAAGAGCACAGGGTATGAGGGAAGGAAGGGGAGGGGAGGGGAGGACTGAGAAGCTCAGCGGGTACAGGTATCTGCAATGCAAGCCTGGTGACCTAGTTTGATTCCTGGACTCCACATGGAGGAGAAACCAGCTGCGGAAAGCTGTCCTTCACACACACTGTGAAACATGAGTACCCACACACACACAATTCTTTTTAAAAACGTGCTCATTTCCCTCTTATTTAGTGCTTGTATGAGTGTAAGCCACATGTGTACGGGTACCCTGGGAGGCCAAAAGAGGGCGCCCAGTCTCTGTGAGTTACAGGGGTTGTGAGCTGCCTAGCGTGAGTGCTGGCGACCAGACTCCGGTCACGTCTCCAGCCCCACAGGGGAGTGCTGTGTGCATTCACACACTAAGTAAAAACACAAACAGCATTTAAATACTCAGATGGGAACAATCCTATAAAGTGGAGAAGCTCAAAAAATTCAAATTCCAGAGATACCATTTTCACCTAATTATTTCCCAAGCTATCTGTGCACCTCCCCGCATGGAAATCAGGGCAGGCTCCTTCTCACATAACCGTTAGCAGGGACAGGGCTGAGGTACAGACCTGCAATAAGCAAACAGAAAGATGGGCCCTGAGCGAGTCTGTACGCAAAGCTGCCGCTCGCTGTGCTCAAGGAGGGTTAACCAGCGTGTCACTAACCTTTCGGCTGGACTTGCATCAAGCTACCGAGCATAACCAAGCTCAAAGACGGAGCAAGGGTTTTTGTTACTGTTGCGTGGTTTTGAGACAGGGTCTTGCTCTGTAGACCAGGTTGGTCTTGGACTCACACTCACAGAGATCCAGCTGCTTCTGCCTCCAAGTGCTGGGGTTAAAGGTGTGCGCCACCACGTCCAGCTGGAGCAAGTTTTAAAGGTATACAAGAGCACATAAAAGGCAGTCACGTAAAAGCAGCCACGGGGTCCAACGACAGTTACAAGTGGTCTTTTAGGTGACTTGTCACTATTCTGGTAAGTGGATGCTTTTTGCTTAGACTGTACATTCTCAAGCTGACCTAAAATGCTTGACTGGAACATTCCTGAATGGCTTCTCGATGCCACAGGGCAGGGATAGTGAGGCCCTCAGGCCCAAGCCTTAGCTAACATGTCCTCTCAGCTGTCCTCACTATTCCAGAAAGCTCCCCCATTTCTACAGGGTGTTCCGTCATCACCAGAGTGGCTCCTGCTTGATGAAGAAGATCTGTGTTTCCATGTCTGTGAGGCTGCAAGTCCCCAGGCTGAGGGTGAGAGCATGCCCCCTGCTGTGTCTGCAGGCTCCAGATCACAGAGCAGTGGGGCTAAGAGGCGGAGGCAGCCAGTGGCCCAGTGATGGCTGGCCGTTCCCCACTCGCCAACCACCACAGCCTCTGGCACCGGGAGAGATCAGGTTACCTCCTGCAGAGCCTGGGCCAGCTGTTGCTTCAGGTCCTGTTCTCCTTGCTCTGTCTCCAAACCCTGAAAGGCCAAAGCAGAAATGGAAGGTTTGTTTCCCTGCACGTCGAGGGGGAAAGGGAAGAAAACCCTGTGACACAGCAGGTGTGACAAGGGACAGCACGGGGCAGGGAGTGGCAGAAAACCCCCCCTTTTCCTTCAAGCTGTCGGCACAGGGTGTGAACAGTCTCCTTGCTCCAGCCCCGCACACTCAGGGCTGTCACCTTCAAGCCTCCGGCTGAGTGGCCCTGAAGACCACAGGGCGACAGGCTAAGCTTCTTCTATGACCTAATGCCACGATACTCAGATAAAACTGAGCCACAGGTACAACCCCGCCTCCCCCCCCCCCGGCCGGCACCCACCGCGCTTCCACGCTTCGCCTCTCCGCACTGACCCCCCCTACAAGCCACTTTCTCCCTCGCCTGAGCCTCTGTCGCCTGCCTTTCCTCTACCGGGCATTCAAACTGTCACTCATCTGTGGCCAGCTTCTTCCAAACAGCCTCCATGTCCTCGCTGCCTTAGGAATTACCTACGGGGTGGGAGATCCTGAATCGTTCATAATTTAAGGTGCCACCCTGAAAAACCATTCTTCCAATGTGTTAATGGGCAGCACATCTTGTCTTAAATTACTTAAGGTGGCACATGCCTTTAATCCCAGCACTCGGGAGGCAGAAGCAGGCGAATCTCTATGAGTTCGAGACCAGCCTGGTCAACAGAGCGAGTTCCAGGACAGCCTCCAAAACAATACAGAGAAACCCTGTCTCAAAAAACCAAAAAAAAAAAAAAAAACCAAACAAACAAACAAAAAAACTTAACGATTAAAAACAACACTAAGCATTTTAATGCCAAGCAGATTCCCGAACACAGTGTCGGGCAATACGGTGCTCCAAACACCGAGTGTAAAGCAGGGGCAACAGCTTCTGGAGCAGTGACATGCCAGGGTACACCGAGGACAGAGGGAGACGCAGCTGACACAAAGAACCGGATTTGCTTCTCGAAGTCACGCATACATGACCTGAAAAAAATTGCTAAGCCAGTCTCTCCTGTCTTTAACCCTCTGCTCCAGAAAAAAGAGACTCTGTAACTGTATCTTTAGTACACAGTGTAGCCATACACGCTAACCCCAGGCACAATCGCTTCTGAACACAACTGTCCTTTAGAGAACTCTTGGTGAAGGTGTGATACACCCTCTGTGAACTTAAGAGTTGTCTGGGATGGGCAGGGGAAGCTATGCATGCCCACCACACATACCCTGAAGGCACCTGTGTAATCCACGGCTTTTGCTAATCCTACCAGCTCAAGGACATGGCACAGAGTAGAATGAAGTTCATACATTCTTCAGAAATAAACTCACTATTACAGGCTGTTCCTTGCCCAGAGAGACCCAAGCAGGATAAGAACACCTTTCACCTCAGTGGTTCTGATCCTTCATGGTTCTAAGTCAACAGTACGGAATTCTTGACATTCACCATTACCTGAACAACTGGGGTGGCAATGACAAGGCTCCTGCCACACGGGAAGTGACATTTTAAACAGGGACAGGATCAGCTCCAGTCCAAAGCTTCACACAAGAGCTTCTCATCTAAGCGAATGATCTGGAGAGGAGCACATACTTGGTCCTTTCTCTCTCTCTCTCTCTCTCTCTTTTTTTTTTTTTTTTTTTTTTTTTTTGGTTTTTTGAGACAAGGTTTCTCTGTGGCTTTGGAGGCTGTCCTGGAACTCACTCTGTAGACCAGGCTGGCCTCGAACTCACAGAGATCCGCCTGCCTCTGCCTCCCAAGTGCTGGGATTAAAGGCGTGTGCCACCACCGCCCGGCCTGTCCTTTCTCTTGTACCACTCAGATACATCTTTTATTTCCTAGTGGCGGCTTGTCACTCAGCCAGCTGTGTGCCTTCCCATGGCATTCTGATTGACCAGGATAGGAACAAAACCATCACCCCCTGATGGGGATGTCCTTCTGCATATATGTTTCTCTTATTGGTTGATGACTAAAACACTGTGACCAATAGAGGCAGGGAGACAGGCAGGACTAGGAGACAAGAATTCTGGGAAAGGCAGGGAGAGAAAGCTCACCAGAAGGAGACGACGTGTAGTCACCAAAGGAGTAAGAGGTCGAGACCCTTCTCTGGTAAGATAAGACCATGCGGAAATACTTAGATTAATAGAAATGGGTTAATAATTAAGACAGAGCTAGTCAATAAGAAGCTCTAGCCTTTGGCCAACAGTTTTATAATTAATATAGCATCTGTGTGTTTAGTTTGGGGCAAATCGGCTGAGGGCCCAGACAAAAGAAACGGACAGCAACATCTCCCCACCCAACTCCCATTAGCTAGAGTGAGTCTTGCAGCCAACAAGCTGCCGTGTACAAGGACAGTACAACGAGCTGATTTGCACTTGCTCTGGCCTGTGACTTGGTTTTGACTACATAGAGCAAAGGGGTGAGTCCTGAGGACAGTATGGTTTCGTGAAATCCTGCTCTTGACCCAGCTTCTCCCTGAATTTACCTTGGATCTGAAACACCTCAGCTTTCCACCAGAGATGACCCACATCCCAGCTGGCTTGTACTCCACTTTCCTCATCTTGGCACCCTAACTGGCTCCTGACCTCATCGGTGTGCTGAAACCGTCATCTTTGCAAAACTCCGTCTTGGCTTTCTGCTCCCACTGTCTCCAAAGCTTAGATTAGCATCTGGTCCCTGCTTCAGAGACGACTCTAGCCACCACAAAGTGCCTGCCCAGCTGCGGGTGCGCCTGCCCGCTCCCTCCGGGGTACCTGGAGGTGATGCTCCTCTTCCTGGAACGTCTTCTCCAGCTGCTCCACTCGGGCCTGCTGCTGAGCCTGCTCTGCACACAGCTGAGACTGTAAGTCCTGCAGCTCCTTCTCCATCCGCACGATCCTCTTCAAGTTGCCCTTCCGGGTCTGCCTCCTCACGCTTAGCACAGCCATCTGCTTCTCGTACATCTGGGTTTTCAGCTTCAGAATCCTGGACATGTTCACCTTAAACAGCTCTAGGCTGCTCTGAGACGCTGAGGGGTTGGCGGCCTTCTGCTTCTTAGGGTAGAGTTCGATGACCTTTGGAAGAGTAGGGCAAGCCTGATTCCCGGTGGCCTTGTCACTTGCCTTGAGAGAAGTCACCTTGGGACACAGACACCTCGAGGGCTGGCTCGATGCTTCACCTTTCCCGCGTGACTTCACTGGCTCAGCGGTGGCGTCACAAGAGACTGCAGTTACTCTGCACTTGAGGTCCGAGGGGCCCTCGGCTGTGGGACTCTCTACTCCATCCAGACTGAACTTCCTCTTAGTTCTCAGGTCTTTAGTTCTCCCCACAGCCTGGTTGTTCTTTAGGGCAAGGCGGGGAGACAGCCTCTCCCAGTCTTCCTCGATAACTTCGTATTCATACTCCGCACTCTCCTTGCTTTCCAGGGGCACTCCAAGCTGAATATGGTCTCCCTTTTGGATGCAATAAACCTGTAATGGTGCCAGACGCTCTCTGTTCAGCCAAACACCATTCAGACTCTAGGGAAAAAGAAAGAACAACAAAATAAGCTCCTGATTTCCCTCCTCTTAATGGAATTTCTCTCTTGTTGCTACAAAACCTTCTGCCTTTTCAGAAGGAAAACCCTTGAGAGCACACAGAAATGAAAGGTTCATAAACCACCATCTTTGGGAAGAGCGCTGAGCACACGGCGCTTTGGCTTTCCACCTATATTTCATGTTCATGCCTCCACCGAGAACAGCCTGAGTAACGGGCAAGAATCACCTACTCAAAGCACGAAACGCACTAAAGAAGGCTGGAACTCAATCACTCCTATTGACCTGAACTCCAGGCAACGTTTCAAGAATGGAAAGAATGCAAGCCACAAGGCAGGCTTAGCCGGGAGTCACCCACATTCTGCACGTGGGCACCCAACACACCGAATGAGTATAGCACTTCCCAGTGTGCAAAAGTCAATACTTTGCACTGGGAGGGTCAAAGTGGAGGCGGGGCCTGCCCCAGTAACACCACGTATTGCAGTGCGGCAGACAGAGCTGGAGCCTGGACCTGAGCTCCCAGACCGAAGGCTATGCCTTGGGCTCCTTAGTTACCTGCCTTTAGCAATCCCACTTCACTTCTCTGGCTCAGCCTAGTCTCTAAAATGGGGACGTCTAGTGTCTACCTATCCCGTAGGTATAGGGAGGAGGATGGCGCTCTGGGGTGAGAGCACATGACGACCTGGTTCAGTCCCCTGCACTTCGATGAGAAAGGGCGCCACCCTTGGACGGGACTGCACGCGTCTGCAATGAGTCTCCATCGCTAGGCCTGAGTCACACCGGGCAGCCTTGCTTGCTTTGGGGTTAGTTACTGCGTCTCCTCTGTGCTCGACATCTCACCAGGTGGAGAGACGTCAAGGATAAAATAGACGAGGGCAGATTTTAGCAGCTACCTGTGGGAGGGGCAATGCAAGGACACACCTGCCCATGAAGGGTACCGTGTGGAGGCAGGACAGCGAAATGGAGATGACGAGTCCTAAGATGAGCGTTAGTGCCAACACGATGACACCGGCAGGGCTCTTAACTTCGGGGGAGAGGGCAGAGATGAAACTCACTTCAGAACCGAGACTAACACTGACACACTGGGTTTTACTTTAGTAATCTTAGGAAAGTATTGGTCAATATTCTAAGTGTCTTCAACAACACACAATAGGCAAATGTAAATGGAGAAATCATAAACGTACAGCTAGATGAATCATCCACAAAGTGAACGCGACGCGACACCTCAGTGCCATGTATGACACAGCTTTAAAAAGCACATCACAGCTTCCAAGAAGCCGGTCCCTCCTTCCCTCATTAGGGAACCAGCACCCTGCTGGAGTAATTTCACCTGGTTCTGAACATCACTTAAGTGGCAGCATACAAAACATGCTCCCTGCCTTAGCTTTCCCGTGTTGGGTGTGTGTGTGTATATGAGGCCAGCGAGCAGCACCGGGGATCCCCGCATATGCTCTCTACCACGCCTGACGTGCCCACACTCCGCCTTCATGTATGTCTGCGTGCTGTGTGTACACCAGAAGAAGGCACCAGACCTCCTGGAACCGGAGCTGAGAACAGCTGAGAGCCACCGTGTACACGCTGGGCATGGAACCCGGGTCCTCTGCGAGAGCAGGAAGTGCTCTTAACCACTGAGCCATCTCTCCAGCACCATTCTCCTTACTGTTATCCTTGTTTTGCTTTCCTTGAGACACGGTCTCACTGCGGAGCTCTGGCTAGCCCGCCCGGGACTGGGCTGAAATTCACAAACATCTGCCCGCTTCTGCCTCCCCAGTGCAAGCATTAAAAGCATGTACCACCATACCCGGCTTCCTCTTTTTTTTTTTTTTTAAGATTTATTATTTTGAATTACACGCGTGTGTGCATTTGAGTGCCAAGTGCCCACAGAGGCCGAGGAGCCTTACAGCTGGGCTTACAAGAGGTTGCAAGACACCTGAGGTGGGTGCTGGGAACCGAACTCAGGGAGATGTAGAGGTACAAGAGCAAGACCTCTTACTGCTCGGAGGGCAGCAATCAGGCTGGACTGACAGACAGTGAGTTCTCACCTCTACCCACACTGCCATACACAGCTGTTGACGCGCAGTTTGAACTCAGGTCCTCCTGCCCGCCTGGCAATCTCTCTAGCCCCGACTTTGTTTCTTTGGGATAGTCTGGCTACACAGCCCTGCTTGGCATGGAATCTGCCACTCTCTACCCTCCCAAACTTTGGGACTTCAGGCACATGTTAGCAAGCCCGGCAACTAGCTGTGGAGCCTTTTCACCTGGTATCATGTGTGTGAGAATTACCCATGCTCAATACAGTAGTGTTGACTGCAGAAATACTCTTCTATACCTTCTACCGCGGGTGGGCATTGCAAGTGTCTCCTAGAGACAGAACTGAGCTCCAAATATAAAATGTACAACTGAATGAGTTACGTATTTCAAGGTAGTTGAGACAAGTTACCCTCCCTCCAGAGAGGAAAGATAATCGTCCTTGTCCCTTATCCTTGCCAGTGTACTGTCTCCTGGCTTTCATTTGCATTTCCCTGATCACTGAGTTCCAACAACTTCTCATGGCTATGGAGTAGAATTTGGTACACTCTTTTGTGATGCACCTGCCTTTTAAAGTTTTAGAAACTGGGATATATGTGTCTTTTAAAAATCTGACTTGAGCCGGGCATTGGTGGCGCACGCCTTTAATCCCAGCACTCGGATCTCTGTGAGTTCGAGGCCAGCCTGGTCTACAAAGTGAGTTCCAGGACAGCCTCCAAAGCCACAGAGAAACCCTGTCTCGAAAAACCAAAAAAAAAAAAAAAAAATCTGACTTGAAATCTCTATACGTACACGAACATACTTCATCAATTATGTGCACAGCAAACACTTCCACTCTGGGCTTGTCTTTTTCTTAATGCTATCTTTTGAAGAATAGAAACCCGTAATCTTATTACACTACTATTGAATATGTCTAAGTCATGTGCGGCTCCCCTCCCCCGCTTTGGTGTGAAGCAGCCTCATAGCCGCTGTACTGGGGTCCTCCCGTCTCTCCCTGTCAACTTGCTGTAGGAGTACAGGGATCACAGACACTCGATTATCTTGGATGTCATTTACATGGCTCTGGGAGCCAAATTCTGGTCTTCATGCGTATGTGGCCAGTGCTTTACCTACTGAACCACATCCTCAGCCAGAGCTGGAGAGGTGGCTCAGTGGTTAAGAGCACTGGCTGCTCTGGCAGCGGATCCGGGCTCAATGCCCAGCACCTATAAGGAGTTTCACAACCATGTGTAACTCCAGTTCCAGGGAATCTGATTCCTCTCTGGCTTTCCCCAGGCTCTGCATGCATGTCATACACAGACATGTCGTACACAGACAGAGTACCCACCCGCATAAAACAAAAACCAAGAGTGCCAGGTAAGGGCTAGAACAGCAGACAGAAGTCAGGGCCACTCTGGTTGTTGTTGTTGCTAGCAGACCCGCAGAACTACTCCAAGCAGTGAGACTTAGCCACATAACATACACTCAGAGGACTTGAGATGCCAGGTTCTACAGCACAAAGGTAGAAATCACCAAGTGTCAGATGAGTTTGAGGCTGGCCTGCACTATGTAACAAGACCCCCATTAAAATAAAGGCCCCCATGATGGGGAAGTCCTGTGTGTATGTCAATAAAGCACTGTTGGCCAATAGGGAAGCAAGATAGGTGGGACTAGGAGTCGAGGAGGACTCTGGGTAGGAGAAACACAGGGAGTCACGATGTAGCCTGCCAGAGAAGTAAGATGTCCGGAACTTTTCTCCAGTAAGAGAAATACTTAGATTAACAATTATGGGATAAATACTTAAGTCAGAGCTAGGCAGTAAGAAATAAGCAAGGCCAACAGCTTCATAATTAATACAGCGTCTTGTGTGTTATTTGGGGACTACAATGCAGCAGAGCCCAGGCGACTGGCAAGGGGGAAAAACCAAAGCGGTGGCAAGGAAAAGGCTTCTCTCTACACCCCCATCCCACGGTCTACTCCCATTGCATCCCTGGGTGTCTGTACATCTGCACTTTAGGTACTTCCTAATTGCTGGAGTCTGTGTATTTCCCGCTGGACTGGCGACTTTACATTTCATTTAAAGGGGACAAAGAGATGGCTCAGCAGTGCAGAGCACTTGCTCCTTTTCCAGAGAACCCTGGTGCATAATCCAGGTGGGGCATCTCACAAGTGCCTGTGACTCCAGCTCTGGGGAACCCAAACCTCTCCTCTGCCTCAAGCACCTGTGCACAGATGTGCACACAATACACACAGACACACATGCATGTAAGTAATACAACAATAAAATAAATCTAAAAAGATTTATAGCAGAAAAACCCTTTATTCAGAGTCAAACGTTCCTGAGAACACTAACAGCTAAGCAGGTTTTTTGTTTTATTTTCTATTTTATTTTGTAAGCATTGGTGTTTTGCCTGCATGTATCACTGTGTGATGGTACAGACAGTTGTGTGTATATGTGTGTGAGTTTACATAGGTGTGTGTATATGTGTGGAGGAGTATCTGTGTATAGGTGTGTGTGGATGTGTAGAGGAGAGAAAAAGGGTGTGTGTGTGTGTGTATGTGTGTGTGTAGGGGTGTGTATGTATGTATATGTAGGTGTGTGTGTGTTGAGGTGGGTGTATAGTGTATAAGTGTGTCTATGTAGGGGTGTGTATGTAGATACGTATGTGTGTGTGTGTGTCTATAAGGGTGTGTGTGTATGAAAAAGAGAGAGAGTGTATAGAGGTGTGTATATGTATTTGTATGTAGGTGTGTGTGTGTTGAGGTGGGTGTACAGGTTTGTCTGTGTAAGGGTGTGTATGTGTGTGTGTGTGTGTCTATAGGTGTGTGTGGAAGAGAGGGGGTGCGTGTGTAGGGGTGTGTATATGTATGTGTATGTGGGTTTGTGTGTAGACGTGGGTGTACAGGTGTGTCTGTGTAAGGGTGTGTAAGTAGATGTGTGTGTGTGTGTGTGTAAGTGCTGAAGGGAAGGAGAGCACTGCAGTAGTTCTGTAGGCCCCAGGCCTCCCGTCCTCCATGAGCTTAGGCAGATTCCCAGGATCTCTGACTGCTGACTTTCCAAGGGGCCAGTTTCCAGTTTCCCCAGAAAGATCGTCTACTCTTTGGAAAAGGAGCCGTCACAGCTCCACTGCAGACACTCTCTTCCAGGTAGCGCTCGCTCCAGGCTGCTAGCAATCATCTGGCACAATCTAACTTCCTGCAGCACACAGCAGTGCCACACCTTGCAAAGAGAGCAGGTGGGCGTGGCTACAATTCTGAGTAGTATATGAGAACAACTATCAGGTGTAAAGAAAAGTACATATTTCTGGAATTAAAGATGTGCAGCAGGTGGATCTCTGTGAATTCAAGGCCAGCCTGGTCTACAAAGTGAGTTCTAGGACAGCCAGAGCTACACAGAGAAACCCTGTCTTGAAAAAGAAAAAGAAAGAAAAGGGAATTTAAAATCCCTACAGGGCTGGAGAGACGGCTCAGTGACTAACACTAACATCACACACATTGCTCAGCTGCCGGCACCCACACTCGGTAGCTCTCAACTGCCTGTAACTCTGGTACCAGAGGGTCTGCACAGCCTCTGCTGCCACCCGCACGCAAATTCACATGCCGTCCCCACCAAAGCACACACAACTTTAAATTCATACAATTTTTAAAAACACATAAAACTCAGCCAGGCTGTGGTGGCACATGCCTTTAATCCCAGCACTCAGGAGGTAGACACAGGCGGATCTCTGTGAGTTCGAAGCTTGGAAGTCAGCCTGGTCTACAGAGTGAGTACGAGGTCAGCCAGGGCTACCCAGAGAAACCCTGTCTCGAAAAACCAAAAATGAATAAATAAATAAATAACATACATGAACCTCGCTAGAAGTCACCAGGCTCGCGCGAACGCCATTACCTTGTTGTCCATGATTGTCCACTGTCCCTCGGGATTCTGCTTCAAAACACAGTGGTTCCGGGAAATCATCAGAGGGCATATCTTTGACATCAGCTGGTAGGTGACACCAAATCCTCGTCCTATAGTCACCTGAAAGGCAGAAGCAACGTGAGAGACACGTCAGTCACCAGGCTACACGGGGAGGCTCTTCACCATCTTACCAACCAGCAGGACGCAGGCCCTGACCTAGGGAAGCAGACATCTACAGAGACTCAACTCCTCCTCAGCTGCCACAGGGAGCCACCAGAGAGAAAACCGCAACACTTAACCACGGAGGGCAGTCCCAACAGACACACGGTGGCTCACAGCCACCCACAATTCCCAGCTGCGGGGGAGCCGATGCCCACTTCTGGTACAGTATTACCTCTTGGCCCTGCCCCCGGGCACCAGGCAGACACATAAAAACAATAACTTCAAAAAATAAGAAAGAGTTAATGAACTCTCCGGCTAGCACAGCCCTGAATGGTCACCCGCTTCTACCGCTCCGGTTCCTTCGGTTCATCTCCAACACGGCCGGCCAGCACACATGTAAGACGGGTCCTCGCCTCTTAAACGCCCAGCTTAGTGTCTCCTTCCCTGTGCATTCTTCCGGCTGGGCCCGGTTCTACCCTGAGTCCATCAGGAAATCCCCAGTCTCCTTCTACGCATAGCTGTGAAGTATCCGCCAAGTCACTATTCCTGGCCTCTGTTCCCAGCCATTGTACCTGATTTCCCAGGGCCTGAGTTTGAGTTTGTCATCTCAACAGGTCTATGAGAGGACTCCTGGCTTATTGCTACAGCTGTTATTTAAGGAAAACGATCTAAATTGGTCTACAACATCAAGTCACGGACCGCGCTCCCAGTTCCAGGCACGGCTACGGACTCCTGTGGCTCCAGCTTTCACGGAGCTTCAGTACACTGCCAAGGTGGCCTGAGAAACGATTCCATTTCTCCATCCTCCCCTCCCCCAAGATTACTGCGCTCTCTTTCTCTACCTGACTAGTTGGTAAAAGTGAATTCATATGGAGGACCTGACACTGAGTTCTGCTCATTTTCATCTTGCTGGTTCAGCCTAGCACACTGCCTCGTTAAGACTTTAAACTCCTTAATCTGCCATCAGCGAGACAGAAATAATGTTCCTTTAGCATTAGTTCCAGGAAACTGACATGACAGTTGATGTTGAACCTCCAGTCAGGACTTAAGAAAATAAAATAAGCTGGGTGGTGGTGGCGGCGGCGGCGGCGGCGGCACTCGCCTTTAATCCCAGCACTGGGAGGCAGAGGCAGGCGGATCTCTGTGAGTTCGAGGCTGGGCTGGACTGACAGCCTTCAAAACAATACAGAGAAACCCTGTCTCGTAAAAACCAAAAAAAAAAAAAAAAAAACCACACACACACAAAACCAACCAGCTTGAGTGTCTGTAGAGGACAGAAACAAAGCTCTGGTCCCTGCCTGTCCCACTTCCTGGCAGACCTCTCTAATCACAACATGTAGGGAAAAGAAGTGACCGTCTTTTGAGATTCGGGTCTTGGTTCCCTGATTCTTTTCTGTGTATAAGCATCTCTCAGCGGGGCCACGCTCCCTGAAGCTGTCCTGACCTCCACATATACACCACAGCACGCAGACAACCACATTCATACATACATACACAAGCTCTTCTCAAACGGAGAACGCGCAGGTCTGTGTACTAGCGTGGTGATGGGGGATAGTTAGGAATGGTTACCATCCTCACTCACTGACCATCCCACATTTGGTAACTGTTGCAGAGGAAGCACTCAGCGTTCCACTTGAGGGGGAAATGGCCCGGCTGCCACCGGGGAACACAGTACAGAAGACTAGGAGAGCAAGCACCTTGTCCTGAAACTGTCCCTGACTTAGAAACAGAGAAGAAATGTTCTTTGTCATCCTCCGCACTGTCCTGTCCCAGAATACAATGGTCCCATCTCTGCACCACTGATCACCTGAGAACTCCCACGGGCACTGACTGCTCCACTGACAACCATGTAGCACACTGACATTGATGCAGGTGATCTCCTGGTTCCTGTCCATCTTCACTAGCCCTGCCCCCTCTGCAGGGCTCTGTCTCTGAAATAACCAGGAAGTACGCTAAGCATCCCTTCCCCCTTTCCAAAATGCAGATTCACACACATACACAAATACAAGAGAAAACAAGCAGGTAAAAGACACAGCTTTTTCTCTGCAGGACTGAGGTAGCTGGCCTGCAATAAATCTCTATTCAATTGTGCTTCCACCAAAATCTCTAGATTGGTTTAGAAAGCTTAAAGACACCCATTCGGATAGGCAGTTTAGTACTAAAGGGTTGTCTTTGATACAAGATGAGGATCCATCCGTGTGTATCACCAGGCAGGCTTCTCTTATACACAGGCCACGGAGGGTCAATCCTCACCCTGACTTCAGCATTCTCTTGGTGTGTGGGGGCCTCTCTCCACACAGGTGTGATCCCACACAAACTATGGCACCATGTAGAGCCCTTGCTACCCTAGGGCTGCCAATCTATTCAGAAGTAATAGATTAGTTCACTGAACTGAGCCTCAATGAGTAAGTCAACACTTGACTAAGTTTCCCTACAGGGTTGAGAGAGACTAGTGAATGTTCAGGGGTCAGATTAGGTAAAGCAGGTGAAAAACCAGGACTTGCTCTAGAATATCACCTTAGCCAACCTATAAAGAAGTTCACAGACTCTTTCGTTGACTTCATGTTCAATGACTCTTTCGTTGTAGAAATAACCTTTCCTGGTTCAAGCCATAAACCCCAAGAGCAGAAACTATGTTTGTCCCTCAATTGAAAATCTAACCTTACCAATCCAATATATTTAATTTACACAGGACCACAGGACGTCTTAGTTAGGATGACTATTCTATTTTTATTTTTATTTTTTGGTTTTTCGAGACAGGATTTCTCTGTGGCTTTGGAGGCTGTCCTGGAACTCACTCTGTAGACCAGGCTGGCCTCCAACTCACAGAGATCCGCCTGCCTCTGCCTAGGATGACTATTGTGATGATGAAACCAAAAGCGAGTTGGGGAGAAAAGGGTTTATTCAGCTTACACTCCGTATCACTGCTCACCATCCAAGGAAGTCAGGTCAGAAACTCAAACAGGGCAGGAACCTGGAGGCAGGAGCTGATGCGGAGGAGCGTTCTTACTGGTTTGTCTGTTTTCTTCTGGAGCCCAGGGCCACCTGCCCAGGCATGGTGGACCCACAATGGGCACCTCCCACATCAATCACTAACTAAGACAATGCCTTACAGCTGGATCTAATGGAGGCATTTTCTCAATTAAGATTCCCTCCTGTGGCTGGCAGTGGTGGTGCACACCTCTAATCACAACACCCGGGAGGCAGAGGCACGAGGGTCTCTGAGTTGGAGGGCAGCCTGGTCTACAGAGTGAGTTCCGGGGGCTACACAGAGAAACCCTGTCTCGAAAAACCAAAACGATTCCCTCCAACTCCAAATACTGCACACTTTCCAAAGCCCAAAGGGTTCTGGACAGCCCGTACCTGACCCAGTCCTTCTTCCGGAGCTCGCTGCGAGGATAGCTTTCCTGGAACCAAATCCTAGCACCTCCCTCCCACTCATAACTGTGCCCTTTTTTGCGTTTTAGTTTTGCGTTAATGGAGCTGAACTCTACATACAGTTCAGCTGGTAGAGTGCTTGCCTTCCGGGGGCCTGGGTTCGATTCCCCAGCCCCAGCCTTTAAGCCTGCATTATCAAACACTGTACATAGTTTCTGGAGAGAATTGCTGTCCCTGACCCACCCCAACGCGCCAATTCTCCTCGGAGGTGGAATGGAAGACTTTATTTTATAAAGTTGGGAGGATTTTAGGCGAGTCACCCTTAAACTCGCGATCGCACTCAAAATCAACTCCAGACGCCCCCCGCAGCCATCCAGGCGGATCAGTGGAGACGCCTCTGCCTCAGTTTCCTCGTCTGAACGGGGTCATCTCAAGGCTCTGAGAGACACTAACAGGGACCCTGCTTCGCTCGGCTCCAAGCTTCTCAGCACCGGAGGACCCCGCGTCCGTTACGGCGGCTCTGGCACGGGGCGCGCTCCCGCGCAGCCACCCACCAACCCCGGCCTCTCAAGCCTCGGCCTCGCCTGGCCTCGCGGCCCGCTCCCGCCAGGCCCTAAGGCGGCCCGATCTCGCTGCCACCCCGGTGCCTCCCGCAAGCCGGATCGGCGTGGCTCCGCTCCCCAACCTCCACGCTCCCGCAGCGTCGTCCCCCGGGCCCCCAAGCCCCGGCCGCCCGTCCTCACCTCACTCGCAGCCTCCAGCTGCAACCACTCGCGGTCCATCCCCAGCCGCCGCAAGCACCAGCTCCGGCCGGCCGCGAGCTGCCCCGAGCCCAGGGGATCGGGCTCGCCCATAGCCCGCTCGGCACTGGGGCAGCCAGCGCTCAGCAACGAGCCAAACTCCAGCCTTCTTCCCGGGTCCGGCCCCGCACCATAACTAAAAGGAGCAATCGCGCAGGCAGCCGCCGAGTCGACGCGAACGCGAACGCGGACCCGCCCCTGGGCCTGCGAAGGCGGGCGGGCAGCGCGCGTGCGCAGAGAGAAGACCAACCGGGGGCGGCGGGCGGGGAAGGGCGGAGGCACGGCCAGGAGGGCGGGCTCAATGCCCGAGCCGAGGGCGGTCGGTGATGAAAGTTCCGGGGCCAGCCAGGGCTGCTACCTAGCGGCGAGAGGCATCGCCTCCCAAATCCAAAGCCTTGCGAAGTCGGTGATCGGGCTTGGAGGACCGCCCGGCGAGTGAAGCCGCCCGCTGCCAAGTGCGGTCCTCAGGCTTCACCTACGTGGTGGGTGCAGAAGTCTGATCCCTCAGGTCGGCCTCCGACCTCCACTTGCGCACCGCGGCAGGTTTGTGTGTGTGTACACAAATAAATACTTAGAAAGTACGATAAATAATAAAAATGAGACACACTGCCGCTCTGCGTGGGTTCGTGAGGATAACGTGACTGTCTCCCACAGTCTAATGCCTTCCCCTCCTTGCCCTCCAAAGCCACCACCCCAGGTCTCCTATTTTCCACCCCACCCCTCTTTTCTTTGGCAGGGTGTGGTGGAGGTAGAAACAGAAAGACGAAGGATTCAAGGGCATCCTCGGGCTACACGGTGAGTTCAAGCCAAGCCTGGGATGGGAGACCCTATCCACAGAACAAGCAAACAAACAAAACTGCTTTATAACGACATTCTGATGATGCCTATAGCCGTGTTGTTTAAAGCTATAGCCTACTTTGGGCTTGAAGTGGGAGGTGCTGAAGATTGAACCCAGAGCCAAGAGGATGGCAAGGATGTAATGTGCTCTGTAGCTAAATTATATCTCCATTACGACCCACTTTTGAGTAACTTTTAAAACTCTGTTCATTTTAAAGCTGGCTTGGTCTGTTCCCTACTTAGCATCTAGTTTTTGCATGACCTCCTTTGTTACTGAATTTTTAAAAAAATTATACCAGGCTGATCTGCAGAGACAACACACGGTTCCCCAGGACTACATGTGTGAGACTACAGACTGAATGCGGGCATGAAGGAGCCGGGGAGAGGATGGTATTAAAATGTTGTAAAAGTAGATTATAGCCAGATTGAGAGTTGCACAAGTGTACAAATTTACTGAAGTGTTGTGGAATAATCTTTTTGTACACTGTGAAGATGTGTGTCACTCCGATTAGTTTAACTAAAAAGCTGAACAACCAATAGCTGGGCAGGATTTCCAGGCACAGAGAACGATGGGGAGGACCGAGACACCAGGAGACACAGAGCAAGGAGGATGAGCAGAACAGAGATGACATAATAAAGCCATGAGGCAGAACGTTAATTAATAGAAATGGGTTAAAGTTATAAGAGCTAGTTGGAAACAAGCCTAACCTATCGTCCGAGCTTTCATAATTAATAATAAGTCTCTTGTCATTTATTGAGGAGCCTGTGGTCCCGATGAAAAAGGCCGGCTACACTAACGGTCACTGACACGCACACTTCTAACCAATGACCTCTGCAGTGTGGAAATTACCCTCAAAGTGATTAACACTTAAGACTGCGTGCTGCTCTTCCATTCCCAGTATCCCCAGTTACATTCCCAGAATCCACCCAGGACAGCTCACAACCACCCGGAACTCCAGCTCCACAGAATCCGACTGTTAGTATTCAGGCGTCTGTACTGGCCTGCCCTTGGGGTCCTGACAGGACACGCCCTCAGCTGCACCACTAAGAGAGCCACTGTGCACATTCGCTCGCAAGGCTCTCTTATAAAAGGTGTAAAAGGTGGACAAGCCCACCTCCTATCTCTTTCCCTCCCTCCCTCCCTCCCTCCCTCCCTCCCTCCCTCCCTCCCTCCCTCCCTCCCTCCCTCCCTCCCTCCCTCCCTCCCTCCCTCCCTCCCTCCCTCCCTCCCTCCCTCCCTCTCTCTCTCTCTCTCTCTCTCTCTCTCTCTCTCTCCTCCTCCCTCACTGCCTCTCTTGTCCCCCCCCCCTTCTCTCACCGCTTTCCCATTCCTTCCCCCAAGAAAAAAACTCTCCACCGGAGCTCTGTCGTGTCTGCCCCACCCCACCCCTGCCGCTTTTTTAAAGAACCACACCACCACCCTCTTCAGACCTCCGAGGGCACCTGCATTCATATGCATAAAGACGCACATACACCTTTTGATCCCAGCACTGGGAAGGCAGAGGCAGGGGGACCTCTGTAAGTTTCAGGCCAGCCTGGTCTACAAAATGAGTTCCAGGACAGGCTCCAAAGCTTCACCACAGAGAAACCCTGTCCAAAATAAATAAATAAATAAATAAATATACAATCTTCAAAATCTCATTGTTATTTAAAGCAGTTTTCTTTTTTTTCTTTTTTTTTCTTTTTTTCTGAGACAGGGTTTCTCTGTAGTGTAGCTTTGGAGCCTATCCTGGAACTCGGACCAGGCTGGCTTTGAACTCACAGAGATCTACCTGCCTCTGCCTCCTGAGTGCTGACATTAAAGGGGTACACCACCATCACCCAGCTAAAGCAATGATTTTCAACTCTGGCCTTTTCCATACATGCCCTGATCCCTTGCTGGAATGCTAGAATACTAATAGAAGCTATTAATGATGGTGCATGCCCCATGGCCTTCAGGGGTATGTCGTCGGGGAGCAGGGATGCTGAGCCCGTCATTTGTGAAGAGTGGCTCAGAATGCCCTACAGACAGACACCAAGCTCCATGCATGTGTGTGCAGAAGGTTCCTATGTAAAACTGCAGAACTGGGGGCTGGAGAGATGGCTCAGAGGTTAAGAGCACTGGCTGCTCTTCCAGAGGTCCTGAGTTCAATTCCCAGCAACCACATGGTGGCTCACAACCATCTGTAATGAGGTCTGGCGCCCTCTTCTGGCCTGTGGACATACATGCAGGCAGAACACGGTATACATAATGAATGAATGAATGAATGCAGAACTGGGGTTGGGGATCCAGCTCAATGGGATGTGCGGTGGAGAAGGAGAAGCCGGAAGCTCACGGAGGTCAACAGCAACAAAAGGTCTCAAGGTGGGCAGGGGAGGAGTGACGGCTGAGGTGGTCCTCTGATTGTCACCCACGCTGACACACACACACACACACACACACACACACACACACACACACACACACACACACACGGCCAAGCCCTCCCTTGAGTCAAGGTCATCCAACAAACTCAACTTCACTGATACCTCTTCAGTGGCTCCTACGACTTCCGTTATGCCTCTCTTCAAAGCCCTCCGTTAGCCTCAGTCCCTCTCCCGCAGACCCCCGAGTTGCAGACCCCCGAGTTGCAGACCCCCAGGTTGCAGACCCCCGAGTTGCAGACCCCCGAGTTGCACACCCCCGAGTTGCACACCCCCGAGTTGCACACCCCCGAGTTGCACACCCCCGAGTTGCACACCCCCGGGTTGCCCGTGCCGCACCTCCCCTACTGACTGCTTGTCCCTTTAACCATCCAAGTCCCCACTTGGGAGTCATTGCTAAGCTCTCTCAACCTTCCCAGACCACCCCTCACTGTTTGCCAAGAGCCCCCAACCATTCACGTTCCTAAAATACCCCAATTTCAGAGCCCACCTAAACACCCCAGGAAAAACTATTCAGATGTAACGGAAGCCTCTCAGATTATATTCTCCCCAGCACAACTGGATCCTGCTTTCACGTAACAGTCGGTCCCCAGTTAATCTGATCTGGACAATCTAAATGTTCCTGGTGCCCCTCAAGAACTCTCAAACAGCCGGGCGTGGTGGCGCACGCCTTTAATCCCAGCACTCGGGAGGCAGAGGCAGGCGGATCTTTGTGAGTTCGAGGCCGGGCTGAACCGATAGCCTCCAAAACAATAAAAGAACTCTCAAACAGACTGCAGAGACGTATCCTGCCAACCATCAGCCTACGCTGGGTGGGATCTCTCCCCCATTTCCTGGTTCCCTGGTCTTGGGACTCTCTTCCCAATACCATGACCATGAACCTAACAGTTTCAAATGTACACCCAAGATAATATTTTCTTTTCTAAACTGCTTAACTTCACATCGGTCCCAACAGATTTTAACCAGCTACAGACTTCTCCATCAACTCCAGCGCCAGCATCAGTGTCTCCCCAGAATCTCCATCCTGGTCTAGCCTCACAGACTATACTTCCTAGCCTCGGATGGTCCTGGACGTGGACTGACACAGCATGCTCTTCCGGGCCTTGACCAACAACTCAGCCTCCTTGGGTCCCCTAACAATGATGCCCCAATGTCAGCAGGAAGCAGACAGAGAGAGAATGCCACCCACTTACCCAGCCCCCAGCGACCCCGATAATAAAACAAGGTTAGAATGAAGGGGTTCTAGCCCACTCGAGTGGCTCTGGCAGACCTTACCCTCCTCCCCCATCCCCTCTGCCTTGGTAAAAAATGTTAGATTACATTCCTGAAGCTGCCACCATGGTCCATTCGGCCACTTCCTCCTCCTGAGACTGACTATCAAGGTCCAGCTATCAAAGTATTGAAATCCAGCAATCAGAAGCTCCCTTTAGCTCACGTAGTTAACATGGCCAATTAAAATTAAACATCTCGTCCTCACACAGGGTTCCCCTTTACCTTCATAAACTGCCATTTTCCTACGGGCCATGTCTGTCTCCTCTCTATCCAGAGGCAGTCCTTTGTCCCTGCAGGACAGATACCCCTGTCCCCTCCCTGTCTTAGTCTCTTATTCCCTGCCCTCTGTCCCCCTGGGAAAATAAATCTCCTTTGTGCTGAGAACCTGGCCTTGGGCATCCTGAGCTGATACTTCTCCTTTCAGATAATCGTTCCTTGAGCCATTTCCGAAACCCCAACTGATTCCTGCTGTATCCTTTGCAGAACTGGGTGGACTCCAGTATCCAGAACAGAAACCTGGGGATGGAGAAGACAGCTCCAAAGGGACCTGCGTCCCTGCTGGGGTTTTTTGTTTGGTTTGGTGTTTTTTTTTCTTTTGTTGTTGTTGTTGCTTTTGAGACAGGGTTTCTCTATTTTTTTAAAGACTTTTATTTATTAGGTAAACAGTGTTCCGCCTGCATGTCTGCCTGCACACTAGAAGAGGGCACCAGATCTCATTACAGACGGTTGTGAGCCGCCATGCAGTTGCTGGGCATGAACTCAAGGCCTCTGGGAGAGCAGCCAGTGCTCTCGATTGATGAGCCAGCTCTCCAGCCAGCTTTAGGTTTTTGTTTGTTTGTTTGTTTGTTTGTTTGTTTATCTTTATCTCTGTGGAGGTAGAGGGGTGGCTTCTATGTGACCAGCTCCCAACTTGAGAGGAGACCGGAGGCTACTGCAGCACAGTGAGGTACATGGAGTGCATGAGTTCAAGTCCTAGCCCTGCTATTTACTATAGGAGATGAGGAAACTATTTGACTGCCCCAAGTCTCAGTTTCCCCAGTGTGAGAGGGGTGACGCTAACAAGAGCACTCACTTAAGGAGCTGTCTCTGTCTGGAAGATGAATACTTGCCAGGCGGCTGCTCCTGTCATTGTTACTCTATTGAGGGGGCCCAGAGACTCAGCTTCTCACCTCCTGTCCCCTAAGCTGTATCTTCACTTTAGTTTATTCTGTGCCAGTGCCGTTGTTATTTTTGTTCTGTGGCTGACTCTTGGACATTCTAGCCAGGTCTCGGCCGCAGAGCCATGCCCCAAACTGTGAGGAGCCGCCCTCACTATCGCTATCACCATTAGAAGATGGCGCTGACATCTGCTGTCAGTTGGAGTTTACCGTTTAAGCTGTGCCTCACCCGTCATCTGGGGTGATGAGCAAACCACCAATCCCGGCTCTACACGTCTCACTCGGAGCTCCTAGGCTTATATAAGGGGCTGGGTTTCTTAGCTTGGGGTCTCCCTCTCAGAAGCTGATCATCTATCTCTCAAGATGTATTAAAGCTTTACTGCAGAAGGATCCGAGTGTCCTGCGTCGTTCTTGCTGGCGAGACGGTAGCGCGGGACATCTGGTGCCGAAACCCGGGAACTCTTCAACATCGCCGGCGCCGCGGGAGACCCCTCGGAAGACGGGGCGGATTCAGAACTGCAGGGACGTAAGTTCAGAGAGGTATGCTTTATCCTGAACACCCCCTTTCTCGACTTTGGCCTTAGTTTGTCATCACCGTGGGACGGGTCAGTGGAGGCTTTGGTGCTAGTCCTGTTTGTCCTTCTCCTTCATCGTGGCTGGTACTGACAAAACGGTGCTGTCAGTCTGGTGCTGTCAGTCTGGTGCTGTCAGTCTGGTGCTGTCAGTCTGGTGCTGTCAGTCTGGTAACGGAGTTGAGCGCCGTTTTTTAGATAAGCCGCCAGCGCGATGGGGTTGTCACAGTCAGTGGTTACTGCCCTACAGACTGTGCTAAAACAAAGAGATCTTAAAATTGCACCACGAACACTTCAAAATTTTGTGAAGGAGGTAGATAGAGTGGCACCATGGTATGCTTGTTCCGGGTCCCTCACTGTGGCCTCATGGAACAAGCTAGGTAAAGAACTAGACAGGAAGCATGCAGAAGGAGATCTCCACTTAGGTACCAAAGCCATTTGGAAGCTAGTTAAAAACTGCTTGGAGGATGAGGCCTGTCATCCTGCTATAGTAGAAAGTCAGGGAACCTTAGAGGAAGTTCAGGATAGCATGTCAGAAACTGAACGGAGTGAGAGAATGGGAGCTCGCAAAAGGAAAGACATGTCTAAGAAAAAGGCCCTCCCCAAGAAGTTAAGAAAGGGGAGAGAGAGAAGGGAGTGATCATTCACCCCCTAACAAATCTAAGAAAAAGAAAAAGCCAGAATCTAGTCTATACCCTACAGTAGAGCTAGAAGCCTTGGAGCTAGATAATTCTGATTCTGACACTCTGTATTCTAGCGAAGAAGGTGGTCTAGAGGAGGAGGTGGCACGGTATGAGGAAGAAAGATATCACCCTGATAGACACCGGCCACTGAAAACAAAAATGAATGTGAGGCCACCACCTATAAATCCGGCGGGCTCACGCCCCTCAGCGCCTCCGCAGTATGAGCTTCGGCTGAATACTGGTACTGACTCCTTTTTACCTTTAGAGGAACGGAGAAAAATACAAGTAGCTTTTCCAGTATTCGAGAATGCGGAAGGCGGAAGAGTACATACCCCTGTAGATTACAATCAAATCAAAGAATTGGCCGAATCCGTTCGTAATTATGGGGTCAATGCTAACTTTACCACATTACAGGTAGAAAGGCTTGCTAATTTTGCCATGACTCCCACTGACTGGCAGACGACAGTGAAAGCAGTGCTTCCCAACATGGGACAATACATGGAATGGAAGGCTCTCTGGTATGATGCAGCCCAGGCACAAGCTAGAGTTAATGCCACGGCTGAAGATGAGAATCAGAGGCAGTGGACATTTGAAATGCTGACAGGTCAGGGTCAACATGCCCTTAATCAAACCAACTACATCTGGGGTGTCTATGGTCAGGTGTCGGCCGCCGCTATTAAAGCATGGAAGGCCCTCACAAAAGGGGAGAGTCCAGTGGACACCTTACAAAGATTGTCCAAGGACCCCAAGAGCCATTTTCAGACTTTGTGGCCAGAATGACAGAGGCCGCCAGTCGCATCTTTGGTGATTCAGAACAAGCTATGCCCCTGATTGAGCAACTTGTCTATGAACAAGCAACCCAGGAATGTCGAGCGGCTATCGCCCCTCGCAAAAGCAAAGGTTTACAAGATTGGCTCAGAGTGTGCAGGGAGCTGGGGGACCCCTAACCAATGCAGGACTAGCTGCCGCCATTTTACAAACGCACAGGCGTAGAGATTTATCTAGTCGAAAAGCTTGTTTTAATTGTGGGAGAATGGGGCACCTTAAGAAAGATTGTCAAGCCCCTGAAAGAACAAGAGAATCGAAGCTTTGCCATCGTTGTGGTAAAGGTTATCATAGGGCTAGCGAATGCAGGTCAGTCCGGGATGTAAAGGGAGGCTTCTGCCCCCTATTGAAGAACCCAAGGTACCCCAATCAAAAAACGGGTCACGGGGCCCATGGTCCCAGGGCCCTCAGAAATATGGGAACCAATTTCAGAAAAGCAATCAAGAGGAAGTAGAGGCTTCCGAGGAACCCCCGGAATGGACTTGCGTGCCGCCTCCGACTTCTTACTCATGCCCCAAATGAATGTTCAACCGGTCCCAGTCCATTCCCCTGGACCTTTGCCCCCTGCCACCATTGGGCTTATTCTGGGCCGTGGCTCCTTAACTTTACAGGGACTCATTATATATCCTGGAATTGTTGACCCGTATCATAAAGAGGAGATTCAAGTTCTCTGTTCTAGCCCTCGGGGTGTATTTTCTATAAAGCAGGGAGATAGAATTGCACAACTGGTGTTGCTGCCCTCCCTCGGGGATGGAGAAACCTACACTTTACAAAAAAGGGCTATGGGATCTTCTGGAAGTGATTCAGCCTATCTGGCTATACCCCTAAATGAGAGACCTACAATAAAATTGTTAATTAATGGAAAAGAATTTGAAGGGATAATGGATACGGGAGCAGACAAAAGCATTATTTCACTCCATTGGTGGCCGAAGTCTTGGCCCACTGTTGTTTCATCTCATTCTCTACAAGGTCTTGGATACCAGTCCTCTCCTGCCATCAGTGCCTCAGCCTTAACCTGGCGGAATGCTGAGGGCAAACAGGGATGTTTTACCCCCTATGTGTTGCCACTCCCTGTAAATTTATGGGGACGGGATGTGTTACAAGCCATGGGCATGACCCTAACTAATGAATACTCCCCCCAGGCATCAGCCATTATGGCAAAGATGGGGTATACAAACGGTAGAGGCTTGGGTAGGCAAGAACAAGGCAGAATAAAACCCATTACACAACATGGAAATCGGGGTAGAAAAGGACTGGGTTTTATTTAGGGGCCGTTGAGGCTTCACGACCCATACCATGGAAAACAGAGGAGCCGTTATGGGTCTCTCAATGGCCTCTATCCTCTGAAAAATTAGAGGCTGTCACAAGATTAGTGCAAGAACAGGAACGGCTGGGGCATCTAGAGCCTTCTACCTCCCCATGGAATACACCAATTTTTGTTATTAAGAAGAAATCTGGGAAGTGGAGATTACTCCATGACCTGCGGGCCATTAACAATCAGATGCATCTTTTTGGCCCTGTTCAAAGAGGACTTCCTTTGCTTTCTGCACTTCCTCAAGATTGGAAGCTTATTATTATAGATATTAAGGATTGTTTCTTCTCTATTCCACTTTACCCACGGGATAGACCAAGGTTTGCCTTCACTATCCCTTCTCTTAATCATATGGAACCAGACAAGAGATTTCAGTGGAAGGTACTGCCGCAAGGCATGGCCAATAGCCCAACAATATGTCAGCTGTATGTGCAGGAGGCTTTGGAGCCAATTAGGAAGCAATTTACATCTTTAATCGTTATCCATTATATGGACGATATTCTTATTTGTCACAAAGAGTTAGATGTTTTACAAAAGGCTTTCCCCATGCTGGTGGCTGAATTAAAACAGTGGGGATTAGAGATTGCCTCAGAAAAGGTTCAAATTGCAGATACAGGCCTCTTTTTGGGCTCAATGATTACTCCCAAAAATATAGTTCCTCAGAAAATAGAAATTCGCAAAGACCACTTACAAACATTAAATGATTTTCAGAAACTTCTGGGAGATATAAATTGGTTGAGGCCCTTTTTAAAAATTCCATCTGCTGATCTAAAACCCCTCTTCGATCTCCTGGAGGGTGAGCCTCATATCTCCTCACCCAGAAAATTTACCCCTGCCGCCCACCGAGCCTTACAGATGGTGGAAGAGGCCTTACAGGAAGCACAATTACAACGTATTGAGGAGTCACTACCTTTTAATCTGTGTGTTTTTAAGACAGCTCAATTGCCAACTGCAGTCCTGTGGCAACATGGACCATTACTTTGGATTCATCCAAATGCTTCCCCTGCTAAGATTATTGACTGGTACCCTGATGCTGTTGCACAGCTCGCGCTTCGCGGAATAAAAGCAGCTGTTACACATTTTGGCAGGGATCCTGATTCCTTGATTGTGCCTTATACTGCTGCACAAGTTCAGACCTTGGCAGCCACATCTAGTGATTGGGCAGTTTTAGTTACTTCCTTTTCAGGACAAATTGATAATCATTTTCCAAAGCATCCAATTTTACAGTTTGCCCTAAACCAGGCTATAGTGTTTCCACAAGTGACAGCTAAAGACCCACTCCCAGATGGGACTGTGGTGTACACTGATGGATCGAAAACTGGTATGGGAGCTTATGTGGTCAAGGATAGGGTTATATCTAAACAATATAATGAAACTTCACCTCAAGTTGTAGAATGTCTGATAGTACTGGAGGTTCTTGAGGCTTTTCCAGGACCCCTCAATATTGTATCAGATTCCTCTTATGTGGTTAATGCAGTTAATCTCCTTGAGATAGCTGGAATAATAAGATCCTCCAGCAGAGTTGCTAACATCTTTCAAAAGATACAAGCTGCCTTGTTAAATAGGAGATTTCCTGTTTTCATTACCCATGTCCGAGCACATTCTGGACTCCCAGGTCCCATGTCCTTAGGGAATGACTTAGCGGACAAGGCTACAAAGCTGGTGGCCGCTGCCTTGTCTACCCATGCACAAGCAGCAAAAGAATTCCATAAGCGCTTTCATGTGACGGCTGAGACCTTGCGCCGTCGTTTTGCTCTATCCAGGAAAGAGGCTAGGGAAATTGTTACTCAATGCCAGAATTGCTGCGAATTCTTACCTACTCCCCACATGGGAATAAACCCACGTGGCATTAGACCATTGCAGATGTGGCAGATGGATGTTACTCATATTCCCTCTTTTGGAAGGCTTCAATATGTTCATGTTTCTGTTGACACCTGTTCTGGCGTAATGTTTGCCACACCCCTAACAGGGGAAAAGGCCTCATATGTGATTCAACATTGCCTTGAGGCCTGGAGTGCTTGGGGAAAACCCAGAATTTTAAAAACAGACAATGGACCAGCATATACCTCTCAAAAATTCCGACAGTTTTGTCGGCAAATGGATGTTACCCATCTAACTGGCCTACCTTATAACCCTCAAGGACAGGGCATTGTGGAACGTGCCCATCGTACACTCAAATCATATCTGATTAAACAAAAGGGGAGTATTGAGGATGTTCTACCCTCGGTACCAAGAGTTGCTGTATCCATGGCACTTTTTACCCTTAATTTCTTGAACTCTGATGCCCAAGGCCACACTGCGGCCGATCGCCACAGTTTAGAGCCTGATAGGCCAAAAGAAATGGTAAAATGGAAAGATGTCTTGACTGATCTCTGGAAAGGCCCGGATCCTATTCTTATAAGATCCAGGGGAGCTGTGTGTGTTTTTCCACAGGAGGAAGAAAACCCCCTGTGGATCCCTGAAAGACTCACTCGAACAGCTCCTTCACAACTCCAGAATAAGAAGGATGGAGGCCAAGTGGGTGATGAAGACTCTCCTACTCGGGATGATGGTTCCTAGTATGATGGGAGAGTTACGGTGGGCCATCATGTCTACCTTCCCCCTACCGATGCCAGTGATGCATAATGCCCAGGAGTTCCCTAGATTTTTCACAACTAATAGAGAGTTGGGGCTTGCCTTTTTGCCTTTAGATCCTCAGATACAGAGTTTTCAGGATGAGAGAACCTTGTCATTAGTAGGAAGCTTGTGCTTTACTGTGATTTCTTCATTAAAGGATAATTTTATTCATATGGATCCAGAAAGATCTAATGCTAATCCTTTTGAATTAATGGAAGCTGTACTGATCTTTCTCCTATGGCAATGATTGCTGGAGGATATAGTGAGAAGGGACAGATTACTTTTGATTGGAAAGGGGCATTAGGCAACAGTCTGAGTGAGGGACAGAGCTCTGGATCATCTGATTGGTCCTCCTCCAATGTTAAGTATACCCCTTTTAAGAGAACTAATTATTCAGCTGCTCCAATTTGTGTTTGGCTGCCCTTTATTTGGGTTGTGAGTAATGATACCTTAGGTAAGAATCAGAAAGAAATAAATTGCTCTGCTTAGAATTGTTTTTATGCATTATGCTGGGATGCTATTAAGCACCCTTTTGCTTTGGTAATGTGCATGCCTCGATTTGTTCCAGTTCCTGTTGAGGTGCCAAGTAATTTGAGTTTGTTTAGGGAAAAGCGAGATTTTTGGGATCTCTGCTATTATTGTGGGCCTGATAGCCACCGCCGCGGTTACTGCTTCGGTTACCGCCTCGGCCCTTGCACTTTCTGCCACTGTGCAGACAACTCAAACCATTAATGAACTATAGGCCACTGTGACCATGGTCCTAGATAAACAGGCCACTGCCAATTCTCAGATACAAGGAGGTCTGATGTTGGTAAACCAACAGATTAATTTGGTTCAGGAACAATTGGATATATTGTGGCAGATGGCCCAATTGGGATGTGAACAAAAGTTGCCTGGCCTTTGTGTCACTTCAGTACAATATGAGAATTTTACAAGAGCAGCTAACCTGTCAAAAGCTCTGTCTCAACATTTATTACAGAATTGGACTTTTGAGTTTGAGCAGACACTCCGTGAGTTGAGAGTGGCGATCCTGCAAGTGAATTCCACGCGTCTGGATCTTTCTCTGATGGAAGGCCTCTCCTCCTGGATTTCATCTGCATTTTCTTATTTTAAGGAATGGGTGGGGGTGGGATCATTTAGCCTAGTTCTCTGCTGTGGAATAGTGTTGATGCTTTGGATGGTGTGTAAGCTCAGAGCCCAAACAAAAGAGACAAAGTGGTGGTGGCACAAGCACTTGCTGCCTTAGAACACGGAGCCTCCCCTGACATTTGGTTAACCATGTTAAAGCAATAGGTCGCTGGCCTCCCGGCTCTTGCACCCCACGAGGCTAGTCTCATTGCACGGGATAGAGTGGGTAGACTTCAGCAGCCCAAGGAGTTGCAAGGCTAAGCACTGCACAGGAGAGGTCTGCGGTATAACGACTTTCTCCTGGGAGATAAGTCATCTTGCATGAAGGTTCTATGTCATGATCTCCTTCCCCCAGAAAAACGACACCGGGACTGGTCAGGGCTCCCTCTGGGGATAAGACCCTGGAGAGGAGCTTTGTACATGTTCCAAATTTGCACATGGGGATTTGACCTCTATCTCCACTCCAAAGTTGTGGGTGTCCTATGGCTTCAAAAATAAATGAATAGGGGGAGATGTGAGGAGCCGCCCTCACTATCGCTATCACCATTAGAAGATGGCGCTGACATCTGCTGTCAGTTGGAGTTTACCGTTTAAGCTGTGCCTCACCCGTCATCTGGGGTGATGAGCAAACCACCAATCCCGGCTCTACACGTCTCACTCGGAGCTCCTAGGCTTATATAAGGGGCTGGGTTTCTTAGCTTGGGGTCTCCCTCTCAGAAGCTGATCATCTATCTCTCAAGATGTATTAAAGCTTTACTGCAGAAGGATCCGAGTGTCCTGCGTCGTTCTTGCTGGCGAGACGGTAGCGCGGGACACCAAACCCTCGCCTATGCTGTTTCTACCCTCTGTTATCCAAGAGACATAAACATAAGGTGTTTCCCTCTAAGTTGGTAAAGTTATAAAGACGTGATTCCTTCAGCTTTAGGCTTTTCTCCCCAAGCCATGTCCAAGCAAGACATGTCTTCAAAAAACCCAAGGCAAACAGTTCCCTTTGTGAGCAGGGGTGGATCCACATTGGGCTGCTCCTCCACTAATGGTGTGGATTGTGGGTCCCCTGCGTGGGGCCCAGGGGAGGTGAGACACAGGCTTTTTCAGTCTCGAGAGACTGAGCTGGGCAGGAAGGAGTCTTGATGAAGTGTGTCATGCCGAGTCCTGACGCCCTCCCTGTTCTCTCTTCTGGCACAGGCCAGCTTCACAAGGCAAGCCTGCGTCTACCTATCCTAGAGCTGTAGAGCAAAAGGCAACTCTAAGTGACAGAAGTAAAGTTAGGACCCAGATGACACTAAAGACTGCCCCTCCTAACTCCTCAGTTATGAGGAAGGAGGGACTTACACTCCACCAGTGTTCACCTGCCATGCTCCAGGGACACCCTGCAGAAGTCACAAACTGCCCTCCCTGCTGTCTGCACTCAGTCACCGGTGCTATTACTATACAGTGAGGAGCAATGTTTCTCAGATAAAGGGATCAGGAAAGGGCGCCTGCGGTTTCAAGAGGGAACTGTTTCTTTTTGTTTTGTTTTTCTTTTTTTTTTCTTTTTTGGTTTTTTCGAGACAGGGTTTCTCTGTATTGTTTTGGAGGCTGTCCTGGAACTCACTCTGTAGACCAGGCTGGCCTCGAACTCACAGAGATCCACCTGCCTCTGCCTCCTGAGTGCTGGGATTAAAGGCGTGCGCCACCAACGCCTGGCTTGTTTTTCATTTTTTAAAATTTCATTTACATTCCAACCACAGTTCTCCCTCCCACCCCGAGGAAACTGTTTTTACTTACTTACCTTGAGACTGAGATCGGAGTCTCCTGTAACAAGCTTGCCTTCAATGTCCATACGTAGCCCAGGATAGCCTTGAACTTCAATTGTCTCCATATGTAGCTGAGGATAGCCTTGAACTTCAATCTCCACAAGTAGCCAAGGATAGCCTTGAACTTCAATCATCTCCATATGATGTAGCTGAGGATAACCTTGAACTTCTGACCCTCCAGCCTCCCTCTTCCTGAGTGCTAGGACTACAGGTGCGCACCACCACATCTGGTTTACATGGTGCTGGGGCTTAGCAACCAGGGCTTTGCGCATGGTAGATGGGCATTCTACCAGCAGAGCCTTGAGAGGAAAATGTCTTAGGAAAAAGAGGTAGAAATGGGGGGCGGGCGTCTGCTTCTGACGATTTGTGCGCTGAGTGCTGTTTTGTGTAAACAGGCCTGTGTGACATCTCTGACTCCTTTAATCAAGCTGATTTCGTGAACACTTATATCGAGTCATCATCATCTCACATCCTGCGATCAGCAATCAAGGAGGGTATTTTGGAAGTGCTCAGAAATACCTCATAGCCGACCCCGTTCCCCTCCCACCTGGAGCCTGGCCGACACATCCATCAGCCTCAAGCTCAGGGCTCATTGCATATCCGATGTTATTAAGGAAGCAGTGGAACCCAACATCAGTCCTGCCTCGTGTTCCTCTCTTCCGGTGTGAGCTTTTTGGCTGTTTATTTCACCAGTTATCGATGTCAAATCAGGCCTGGGGTGATTTATAACTGGGCTAGATCACCCCAAGTTGGCTATTTGGGGACTACAGACATCACTGGGGGGCATGGCTCCCTGGTAGGGTGTTTATGCAGCATGTGAAAATCCTTGGGTTTGACCCCCAGTGCTGAGGGGTGAGGGGTGGGGGGATAGAGAGGAGGAAGGAAGAAAAAGAGAAAACGGGCAGGGGAAGGAGGGGGGAGGGAAGCGAGGGAAGGAGAGAAAGAAGAAGGTGACTGTAAGTAATGGTGCACACCTCTAATCCCAGCACTACAGAGGCAGAGACAGGTCTCTGAATTCAAGGCCAGCCTGGTCTGGAGTTCCAGGACAGCCAAGGGCTACACAGAGAAATCCTGTCTCAAAACTCAACAACAACAAAGGATGCACTGCTCTTCCACTGGACCCAAGCTCAGGCCCCAGCACCCACACTGGGCGGCTCGGAAGTGCCTGTGATCTCAGCTCCAGAGGATCTAATTAATGCCCCTCCTTTGGTCTTGGAGGGCACTTACACACGTGGGGCACACACATAAAAATGAATAAGAACGCAAGAGTGAGACAATGGAAATTTCCAACAAGTCCAATGAAAACTGGTCTTCAGCTGCAAGACTTCACCCTACATAATGGCGTCAGCATGTGGGATTGAATTTCCACGGAGAACGACAAAAGCTTTAAAGGGATTTTAGAAACAAAAGAACAGAGAGAAGCACGGCTTCTTGATAGCAGCATTTTTCTCAGGTGAGCTCTGTTTTGCTAGAGACAAGCAGAGACTCACGTGGCTCACTTACGGAAGTCTTCCTGACTCAGCATAAGCAAAAAACCAAAACCAAAACCAAAACCAAAAAACAGCAAGGTTCTTTTAAGAGGCTCTGCTAACGATTGAAAGGTGTGTAGGTACAGCTGGCAGTGGCAGCGACCACATCTCCAAGCCGGCAGCTTTTGCTGGAGGTCAGCATAGACTGAGGCGGTGAGCTGGAGTCAAACTTATGCCCACCATCTTGGAAAAACTGCAGTTTAAACAGTCATGGTTTTTAGCAGATAAGACCCGTGGTCAGAAAAACATAAAGATTTACAGTAAAGTCAGATTCAGATGAAGAAAAACCTCTAAAGGTTTACAGTGTGTTTAAAATATGTAAGACAGAGAGAGAGAAAGAAACGGCATAGTGGTAAATAAATAGAGAAGCCGGCTATGGTGGCGCACGCCGGTAGGATTTGCTCCAGAGGCAGAGGCAGGCAGGTTTCCAGAGAAACCCTGTCTCAGAGAAATAAATAAATAAATAAAAGTAAAAAGAAATAGAGTAATAATAATAGATAAATAAATAAACCACGTAAAGATGGAATATACACTGAAAGTCTGGATACTACACTATTGTGTTTTTTGTCCCTCACACACCTCAGTCTCTCTGGTGTCGAGGAGACACTAGCCAGGCAAACGGGGGACACCTGCATGCGTCCTGACCCTGCTGCTGCTGCTGTCCTTGGCTCTGGGTTGGAGTTTCCTCCATGAACAGTGACGCAGTCGGCTGGGTGTGGACATGTGCCTGTAATCTCAGCATTTGGGATACTGAGACAGGAAGATCAGGAGTTCAAAGCCATCCTCAGCTATTTAGTGGGTTTGAGGCAAGGCTGGGTTACAAAAGACCCTGTCCAACCAAAACCAAGTGATGAAGGTATTAAGCCCTCTCTCCCACCCATTACTAGGCAGGTCCAACCCTGGTTAGCTTCTGGGATCAGGTGAGTTCTGGGCGGGCTGCAGACTCAACTGAGCTCTCTCGAGCCTTTCCTCCAGCAGGAGGTCCTATTTCACTCTCTTACCTCCTGTGGATGTGTGTGTGCATGAGTGTGCATACAGGTGTGAGTATGTATGTGTGTGCTTGTGTGCATGATTGTACATGATATGTATCGTGTGTGTGTGTGTGTGTGTATGTGCGCCCGTGTGCGTGTATGCGTGTGTGTACATGAAGTACCAGCGAGAAAAACCCCGGAAAAAGACACTCCACTGCAGGTTACATGAACTCATGTAACGCTCATGATGGAGGAGGAAATACACCATTTATTTACAATCCCTTCACTTTATCCACAATTTCCCATACAAACATAAAACTAAAAAAATAAAACCACCACTTGGGGACACAAGTGTCTTTCTTTAGTTAATCTGTTTGAGGGAGGGCCACGAGTCCTCCCAACTGTGGAGGAGACTACTGAGGCACACCGAAGGGTAAGGGGGGAACGGGGAAGAATGCCTGAGAAACATTTGGATGAGGGACCTAACTCGCAGGGGTGAGGTGTGGCCTGCGGTGGAGTGACACAGGCCAGTGAACTAAGGGCGTCACCCCTAGGGACACCGCCTGGCCTCCCAAGTGGATGGGTGGCTACTAGGCTCCACCCTCCCTTTCTCCACTACCAAACACCAGTTGAGCATGGCTCAGTCAGCCCGTGAGCTGCGGGGAGTGTGATGGTGACAGGGACACCCAGTGACACTCTCTGGAAGAAGGCCCCACCCCTCCTGGGGACACACAGGGAGCGATCCCTTCTCTTGGCACTGAAGTGTCAGCCGGCTTCTGTCCTGACCACAGTGAAGACAGGCTGGGGCCACAAAACCTGAGGGAGGGCTTCTGCCTCCGCCATCCTTCCTGGGGGGGGGCTGCTGGGGGTGGGCAGAAGGAAGCTCCCGTGGATGAGGGAAGGACAGGCAGGTGTTCAGAGGCCAAAGGAGGGGAGGGAAGGAAGAGAAAGGCAGGAGGAGGGCAGAGACAGTGGCAGACAGCCCGTCTGAGGGCCACACCCTCCAGATGGCTCCCAGGCCCCAGGCTCCTCCCCTTAAGCCCCCCCCACCCAGCAAGTTCATCTGTGCTAATGACCTAGATTGCTTTCACAAGTCAGTGCACACTATAAATATAAAATCATATCTGCTACAAAGAGGACACAGATTTGTACACCTTTACCATATACATAATAACACAATTTATACATAATATCTTGGAGTGGTTCACCCTGGAAAAAGAGTTTGAAGAGGTGGTTAAAAAGAAGGAAAAGAATAAAACAAACCACCCTCTTTCCCTCCCCTGCCCTGGTCCTTCTCAAGGGACCATCAGCTGCTTGGTCCCTAGGGTCCTTTCCAACTGGTTCTGATGGGTTATTCTAGACACAAATTTAGACATGTGACAAAATGCTGATGGGCTTGTACACACGCACGCAGACACACACACACACACACACACACACACACACACGCACGCACGCACGCACGCACGCACGCACGCACACCAAATGTAGGAAAGGGAGAATGCAGCTCCTAGCCCCTGAGTGTCAGCCTCTCCTCAGGGTTATGAACATGGGTTCTCCTCCACCTGACAAGGAGGGGCTCACTCACTCTGTTGCTGGCTCAGCTGGGGCAGGAGGAGGAGGGGAAGAGGGGAGAAGGGTGGGACCAGGGTCTTCTGAAAACATAGTGTCCCTGACCTGTGACCAGATCAAATGGGTCACAAAAGCAACAGCATGGGAACCTAATACCCTATGCCTTGGCCATGAAAATTTGTGGTTTTTCCTGTTTGAAAGAAGAAGAAAAAAAGAAAGTAAAAGAAAACCAACACCAGGTGGGTCCTGGGCAGAACCAGCAGGTGCATGGACCGAGCCTCCCCGTCTTATGTCCAGGCCCCAGAGTCGGGCCCTCCACACGGCACGGAATACTGACAGTGGTCCCAGACACACATCCAGAGACACAACGTGGTGTATGCTGTGAAGTTAAGACCTGGGCGGTGGCGGTGGGCGTGAGCTTTGTACAGCAGGAGTGGTTCCTGGCCGGGGTCCGCGGCTTCTTGCACAGTGGCCACAGTGATGAAAGCCATCAGAGATGGGGCAGTCTGGTCCCCGGGGGAGACAGCACCTATCGGCGGTAATGGTTGGGGGCGTCTGCAAACATGTACTTGAGTCTGTACGCCTCGGCCAGCAGCAGCCCGATCTCCTCGTTGCCCCAGTGGATCGTAGGCAGGTTCTGCAGCAGCATGAGGAGGCCCTGCAAGGCAACAAAGGCCCAAGGGCCGTCTGTGACAGGACTGGGATGGGGCCCTCCCGGGCCACATGACCCCCAAGGTCCTGCCTCCTGCCTCCTAAACATCACGCGGCCCTGCCCGGCCAAACTCCCCGCTCCCCAGAGTCTCTGACCACACTAACACACACTCACACTAACACACTCACACTAACACACACACATTAACACACTAGCACTAACACACTATGAGCAGAGAATGACCACAATAAAAATGTAATAAACACCGAATTCCAGTTCAAGGACATCAGAGGCAATACAGAGAAACCCTGTCTTGAAAAACCAACCAACCCACTGCCTCCAACTTCACACGCCTACTCTGGGGGCATTCCTCTAGTCCTTTCCCATATATCTATCTGTTTATTTTTTTGTCTTTTTCAGGTTTCATTTTATTTTACTTTCAGTTTTTTGAGACAGGGTTTCTCTGTGTAGCCCTGGCTGTCCTAGAACTCACTCTGTGGACCAGGCTGGTCTTGAACTCACAGAGATCTGCCTGGCTCTGCCTCCCCAGTGCTGGGATTAAAGGCGTGTGCCATATCGGTAGCCTGGCACCAGATTTTATTTTTCTAATTTTTAAAATTTTGTTTATTGGTGTTTTGCCGGCCTGTATGCCTGTGTGAGGATAGCAGATCCCCTGGAACTAGAATTACAAACAGCTGTGAGCTGCCATGTGGGTGCTGAGAATTGAACCTGGGTCCTCTGGAAAAACAGTCACTGTTCTTAGCCAGTGAGCCACCTCTCAGGCCCAGGTTTTCTTTTAGCTTATTTAAGTTTTCCTATCTATTTGTGTCTCGTGTATGCTCTGCATGCATGCCCCAGCACTGGGGGAAGCTGGCCTCGGTGGCTTCATCTACACTCCCAGGCAGCAGGCAGGCAGCGGGCAGGGCGCTCACTGGGGCTTGGGTCAAGCAGCGGAGCCCAAGTGGCAAGCCCCAGTTCTCAGGGAAAGAGCCTGTCAAGACAAGGCGAGCTGGGCAGATGGCCCAGAGGGACTTGCCGTCCTTCCAGAAGAGCTGGGTTCAAGTCCTAGCACCCACGTGGGGGCTTAAAACCATGTAATCCAGGTCCAAGGATCCAACACCCTCTTCTGGCCTCCAACAGGAACCAGGCACACATGTGTGGTGCACAGACATACATGCAGGCAAACATTCACACACATGAAATAATAAATTTTAAAATCCAGAAATTAGGGCTGGAGAGATGGCTCAGAGGTTTGGAGCACTAACAGTTGTTCCAAAGGTCCTGAGTTCAATTCCCAGCAACCACATGGTGGCTCACAACCATCTGTAATGAGATCTGGCGCCCTCTTCTGGCCTGCAGGGATACATGCAGGCAGAACACTGTATACATAGTAAATAAATAAAAATAAATTTTAAATAATCAGAAATTAATTCAACCATGATGGTGCATGCCTTTAATCTCCTCAGGCAGAGCTCTGTGAGTTTCAGACCAGCCTGGTCTAAGAGTAAGTTCCATAATGAGTTCCAGGACAGCCAAGCCTACATAAAGAGAGCCTGCTCAAATACTTTCTTTAGATTTGTTTATACTGTGCAGATGGATGTCAGCTTTGTGTAGCGTGTGCAGGTCAGAGGGCAACCTTTGGAGTGGACTCTTCCCTTCTGTGTAGATCCCAGAGTGTGAACTCGGTCAGACTGGGCAGCAAGCACCTTTACCCACTGGGCCATCTCACTGGCCCTCATCCACACCCTTACTGAAAATTTCTAGTATTTCCATGAGTCCATGCTTTTGTGTAACCTGCAAACAAAACCAGCCAACATGAGTGCCACTCGGGAGAAGGGAGCCATTTCTGGGATGGGAGCGACCTCTGACTTCTAACTCTAGCTTTAGTAGAAGCTTTCTAGAAACTTCTAAATAAACTCTATCCCTGGTCAAGTGTTGCTTCCTCTTCCCTTGCAATAAATTAGTTGAAAGGAGCCACTCTGCCACCTGGTGGCATCGCTGGGAACTGCAGATTTCCCCTCTCTCCCTGCTCCCAACCCCACCCCACCGTAGCTTAGCACAACATCACAAAAAACGGAAAACACTCTTCAGATAAAGATGGAGAAACTGAATAAGCACAGCCATGGGACAGAGGTGCTGGTCACAAGTCAGGGGCCCTTAGCCCAGGTGGGAAGTGGACATTTCCAACCTCACAGGCTCTTCTTGCACAGCCCCTCCCAATGAGAGTCCCCTTTGCTTATCAGCTCCTTCGAGGACTGCATGGGTCTCCTACTGCCAACACAGACACTCTGTACCCCTAGGGCTCAGATCCGGCAAGCCAGACCCCACCCGCTAGTGTGCATGGCAATTATGACATCTTAACTGCGGGACCATCTCTCCAGCCCCCTACACTGGGACACTAACACTAACATTCATGCATGTATTTGACTAGTTATCTCCATTTGTATGTCCAAAGCTATTTTTTTTCTTTCTCTTTTGCAACAGAGCCTCCTGTAGCCCAGGCTGACCTCAAACTTGCCATGTGGCCAAAGATATACTTGAACCTGATACTTCCCCGAATGCTGGGATTACATCGTGTACCACCACACTCAGCCTGGCATTTTAATTAAACATTCCCAACATCAGCGCCCTGTTCTCCCTGCACATCTGGCCGGCTACACACAGGAGCCATTCTAAACCATCTCCCTGTCAATCCAAACTCGGCCCGTCAAAGGCCCCAAACACAGCCACTCACACCTCCACCGTCACCTCCCGTGGCCACGTGCCTGGTGGAGAATTACTCAGTGTCCAGGGTGACTGCTGTGTGCACACTGCCCACAACCTCCAGCCACACAGAAGCCAGGGTGTCTAAAATCACACCCACTCCAGACCCTTCCATCTTCGCTCCAAGAACGCCGGGGTGCCTGCTGGCCACAGCTTCCAAGCCGTTCCCGACATCTCTGACCTGACCTTACCCCACTCTTCCATTGGCCGCCCTGCTTCAGGACTCACTCCACAACCCTTAACCAGCCAGGCACGCGGCTGACTCACAGCGTCTTCCCTAGTGGCCACATGGCTTGCTCCCTTACCTTCTTCATGCCTTTGCTTATGTCCCCTTATGGGGAGCTCATCCTGACTACTTCCTATGGAACCGCAGCCTCCCCTTCCCTACCACTAAGGACCCTGCTGGACCATGCTGGACCATGCTGAAGCAATGCGTCCTTATCGCCCGGCATCTCTAAGCGTCCGCGCTCCTGTCCACCATGAGTGCCGTGGGGCTCAAGGGTGACTCTCAGGGCTGGTCCACAGTCAACGCTTGTCAAGAGACTGAATGAGGGGTCTCTTAGGCCTAGGCAGCTACTCTGCAGCCTTTTTAGGACAAAGACCCTTCCCACTGGCATCTTGCCCACCAGAGGGCAGCCTCCCCTGGGGACCCCTCCCTTCCACTCCCAGACAAGCATCCGCAGCAGCGTGTGCGTGCCCTCTGCCCAGCAAGGCCTCGCTGCCCCAGCCACGCACCTGAAAGTCTTCTTCATCCAAAATCTCCTTCCTCCACTTGATCAAGAAGGCCGCGCACACGTAGAGATGGAAGTGCGAGAACCCTTCTGGCTCAGACTGGGGAAGAAAGAAGAGTCAGGCAGGGCGCAGCCCCGCAGCAGCCCACTGTGGGCCTCTCGCTTCCCAGCCATCTGGAGGGGGGAGAACCCAGCCCGCCGCCCACTATGTGGCATGTGACAATGTTAAGTGACAGAGATGAAAAGGCCCGAGGCCACGGAAGTGAAGGTGGACAGGGGGACAGGAAGGGACAGTGGGGACAGGGAGGTCTCCGGACCTGGTAGGTGTCCCACAGGCGGATGGTGCAGCGCAGGGGGAGCTCCCGCATCAGAAGGTTGTTCATCCACCGAAAGGCAAACTGCAGGTACTCCACCTCGTACCTCCTGAAGTGACTGTGTACCTGCTCTGAAAGGGACACGACTCAGGAGCCACCTGCAGGCCTCAGGGACAGGAGCCAGTGCTGTTTCTTTCCAGCCCCCCCCCTTACAGATTGCCCTTGGCCCCATCTTCTCAGTGCGGCTCACATGAGCACACAGTATGACCACCTGGCCCCATCATCTCAGTGCGGCTCACATGAGCACACAGTATGACCACCTGGCCCCATCATCTCAGTGCGGCTCACATGAGCACACAGTATGACCACCATCTCACCAGGCCATTCCTAGGTGCCCTCTGGCTTCCTGGGGCTGCTCTGGCCACAAAGCAAGAGACATCAGGCGACTCGACTGCTGGGCCTAATTACTCCTTAGGGCAGGGCCAGAATGGAAAGGAACCCTGGAGGCCATCTTGGCCATCTCCTTTTGGCTTCCCCAACAGATGGCCAGCAAAGGTGGAGACTCATCAGAAGATCGTTTGTCAAGACAGGGTTTCTCTGTATTGTTTTGGAGGCTGTCCTGGAACTCACTTTGTAGACCAGGCTGACCTCAAACTCACAGAGATCCACCTGCCTCTGCCTCCCGAATGTTGGGATTAAAGGTGTGCACCACCACCTAACCCTATGTTCTCATTTATAAAATGGGATAATGAGGGACCATCAAGATGACTCAAGGAGTAAAGGCATCAGCAGCTGGTGCGGTTTTGCTGATGTTGCAGCCTTAAACTTTTTATACTGAGCATGTAGTTGGGGTATGTATGTCTGTGTGTTCATGTGTATGGTCTTGTGGGGGTCAGAGACCACTTGAGAATCAGGTTGTCAGGCTTGGCAGAAAGTTTAACCAAATGAACCAGCTTCCTGGCCCAGTGGACACATTTTAAAAAACCCCAGTATTTTCAAGTCTTTATTTACCTGAGCCAGGAAAAAAAAAAGGTACACAGCAGCAGAAATCACTGACTCTGCCCTCCGGAATCTAATGGATGACAAGCGCTGGAAGCCGTTATGTCCCCTAAAGAGGACAGCACACACCCCATACAACGCTCAGGGGAGCAATGGGCCTCACCATAGAGGGAGGTCTCTCTATGGAGGGAGGTCTCTATGGAGGGAGGTCTCACCATGGAAGGAGGTCTCTATGGAGGGAGGTCTCTATGGAGGGAGGTCTCACCATGGAGGGAGGTCTCACCATGGAGCGAGGTCTCTATGGAGGGAGGTCTCACCATGGAGGGAGGTCTCTATGGAGGGAGGTCTCTATGGAGGGAGGTCTCACCATGGAGGGAGGTCTCACCATGGAGGGAGGTCTCTATGGAGGGAGGTCTCTCTATGGAGGGAGGTCTCTCTATGGAGGGAGGTCTTTCTATGGAGGGAGGTCTCTCTATGGAGGGAGGTCTCACCATGGAGGGAGGTCTCTATGGAGGGAGGTCTCTCTATGGAGGGAGGTCTCCATGGAGGGAGGTCTTTCTATGGAGGGAGGTCTCTATGGAGGGAGGTCTTTCTATGGAGGGAGGTCTCTCTATGGAGGGAGGTCTCTCCATGGAGGGAGGTCTCTCCGGAGGGAGGTCTCTATGGAGGGAGGTCTCCATGGAGGGAGGTCTCTCCGGAGGGAGGTCTCTATGGAGGAAGGGTCTATGGAGGGAGGTCTCTCTATGGAGGGAGGTCTCTATGGAGGGAGGTCTCTATGGAGGGAGGTCTCTCTATGGAGGGAGGTCTCTATGGAGGGAGGTCTCTCTATGGAGGGAGGTCTCTCTATGGAGCGAGGTCTCTATGGAGGGAAGTCTCACCATGGAGGGAGGTCTCTATGGAGGAAGGTCTCTCTATGGAGGGAGGTCTCTATGGAGGGAGGTCTCTCTATGGAGTGAGGTCTCTATGGAGGGAAGTCTCACCATGGAGGGAGGTCTCTCCATGGAGGCTAGCAGCTGGGGCAGAGACTCAAAGGAAAAGCATTCCATTCTCCACAGAACACTACCGTGAGAGACACGTGAAGGTGAGCACAAGACCCTAGATCGTGGGGAGACAGAGGGAGCCAAACAAACCAGGAATGCTTCCATGACGAGAGAGCCCGGGAAGGAGAGAGAAACAGGCACAACCGTGCAGTGAAGGAGGGGAGGCTCTGACAGGAAGGAGGTTCGCAGCAACAGGCGGTCGTTAAGAAGGCACTACAACCGGTGTTGGTGGCTCACGCCTTTAATCTCAGCACTCGGGAGGCAGAGGCAGGTGGATCTCTGTGAGTTCAAGGACAGCCTGGTCTACAGAGCGAGTTCCAAGACAGCCAAAGCTACACAGGGAAACCCTGCCACGAAAAACAAACAAAAAAACAAAAAAAAAAAAAAAAAAAAAAAAAAAAAGAAAAAAGGAGCAGCAGCAGCAGAAGCCACTACAAGCTCACTGGTCTAAGGGATCTCAGCTTACAGGTTCCTCTGCTAGGTCGATGATGCAGGAAGATTCCCCATCCATCCACTCGCCCACCCGGCCCCTGGCTGCCTCTCTGGCCACTCCTCTAAGCACCTGGTCCTCCCAGACATCTGCCTGGGGTGGGGGTGGGAGCCGTACTGAGGTTCCCAGTGGAGGATGGGAGGCCACAGTGAGGTGTCAGCCAGATTTGGGGAGCCTGCATCAAGCCATGGATGCTATCAGCGTCACCGCATGACAGGTAAGGTCAGCCCAGAACCTGGATGCTAAAGGCAATGGGAAGCCATTGGTGGCTCCAAAACAGAAAAAGGGGGTCGCGAGAACCCTGCTCTGGAAACCAGCCACAAGGTGACGGGTAAGGGAGGGACAAGTTAGAGCGTGCAAGTCCTTCCAGGAGGAAGGTGTGCGCAGTAAAGCAGGACCAGGGCTGCAGACTAGGAGGGGAGGGGTGACCAGGGCACAGCTGCGGGGAAACTGAGGACTTGGTGACAGACAGGAGGTAGAAAGACGTTGGGACAACAGCAGAGCTCAGCCTTCCCGCCGAGCCCGAGACAGTGCTGGGAAGGCAGTGAGTTGCTGCCAGGACAGGTCTGGAAGGGAGCCGGCGAGGGTCACACTGGGCTAGCTAAAAAGTCAACCCTCTCAACCTACCATCGATCCGGCTGACAAGCTCCTCCAGGGCCTTGACCTTCTTCTGGATCCCCGGCTGTGCGAAGGTGTAATTATCCTGCAGAGGACGAAGAGCCTGGGGTGAGCAGTGTCCAGACAGATGCCTGCTGCACCAAGAGCTCATGCAGACACGGGTTGCTGTGCTGTGGTCACTGCTGAGTGTGTGTGTGTGTGTGTGTTCGTGTGTGTTCGTGTGTGTGTGTGTGTGTGTTCGTGTGTGTGTGTGTGTGTGTGTGCGCACGAGTGAGTGAGTGAGGTTTCATTCCTTATCTTGTGTTCTGAGATGGGGTCTCACTGAGATGGGAGCTCACAGATTAGGCTAGGCACCTCCCACCACCGCCTGGCACAAACACCTGTTTTATAATTTCCCAGCGCTAACAGCTAGTGACAGGTCTGGAAAACCAAGCGGTTCATGAACTGTAGCATGCGGTACAGGCTGGTGGAGTCCTGCTCTGTGGCGGCCCACAGGGTCTGGGTACACAGTGGAGAGCAAGGCCTCTCTGACCACAGCTGGGGTAGCACGGGGGTCTCCTCAGACTCTGGGGATGCTAGGCCATCGTCTAGTGGGCTAACAGAAGAGGCAGAGGCGCACTGGCGGGGTGGCTCACCTGGATCCCGTCCAGCAGCTTGCTCATGCACCAGAAGCTGTCCGCTTCGATGCTCCGCAGCATGTCCTGAGACAGGTTGGTCACATCAAAGTTCTCCACATCCTCTTCTGTAAAACAAAGGTGAAGAAGATTCAGAGCCTCATCAGAGACAGAGAAGGAGTATACTGTGCCCACAGTGTCTCGTAGTTCCCAGGGATCCCATCGTAACACTGACTGGACCGTTTCTCACTCAAACACAGCACACCTTGCTCTCCCTTGGCATTTACCATTTAGATTTTAAGAAAATGACCACTTGGGACTCTTGCTCAATAAGCCAAACCCAGCTTAACCCAAGGAATGGTCTGGAAATTCTCTGATTACAGATGGTCAGTGAGCTGTCTACCATACTCATAGGACAACTGGATCAGAGCCCCGTTCAACATAGGGATGGACTCCTTAAACACTGGGTTAGACTGGGTACATGTGTGGAAGGCTCTAGGACCTAATTCTATCCTGCTGGTATTTGTCACTGATATGGGACACACACACACACACACACACACACACACACACACACACGAGTTTTGTAGACAGATACCACTGAGAAACACTGTATTTCTTCATCAATATCTTGGAGACTCAACAAGGCCATACATATACCCATAGCATAAAAAAAAAGATACCAGGAGTTACAAGAAAGTGTCCATTAAGGGTGAGCCTCTTTTTAGAGAGGACACGAACTTAAAAGTGTGCCGTGTATGTGCAGGGACCTGCAGAAGCCAGAAGAGGGCGTCAGATCCCCAGGTGTAGTTAAGCAAGGCTGTTGTGGATACTGAACTGAACTCAGGTCCTTTGGAAGAGCAGGAAGCTCTCTCAACCATTGAGTCATCCTCCAGCCCAAATGTCGACCGACACCTCACAGAAATTACAGTTAGTGGCGGGATGAGAAGCTTACTGGTCCACGGCCCAATCAGAGGAGAATAAGGAACCCAAAGGAGAAGGCCAAAGGCACCCTGTGGGGGGGCTTCTTTAACTAGCCCTTCCTGCCACAGAGAGGGGTGTGGCAAGGTGGGCTCTGTCTGCCTCACAAGTGAGGCAGCTGCATGCCCGACCGAGGCCATGGAGACATGCCTAGGCCCTCAGCTCGGCACAAAGGGCGGCTCTTCTCCTCAGACCTGTCAGGGCTGTTTGAAAACAAAGTGCTCCCTGCATGCAGTCGTGCGTGTGTGCGTGCGTGCGTGCGTGCGTGCGTGCGTGCGTGCGTGCGTGCGTGGTCACAGGAAAACTTGGGGAAGCCTAGTCTCTCCTAACATGTAGATCTGGGGATTGAACTCAGGTCCTCAGACTTGGAAGCAGGCACCTTTATCTGATAAGCCATCTCACCCACCCAAGAACTGTTTTGTTGTAGCTTTTATGAACATCAAGGGCTACTCAGGGACAGAAAAGATAGACAATGGAAAACTTTGTTGGTAAAGTAAAACCCTCCACTCCTCAAACACAGGAGGCTCTCTGCACTTCCTGGGGTGGGGAGTGGGATAGCTCACTGCACTTCCTGGGTGGGGAGTGGGATAGCTCACTGCACTTCCTGGGGTAGGGTGTGCATAGCTCTTTCTCTAACTCCTGGGAGGATGGAGCTGCTCACACCGTGGAAAAGGCAGCAGAGGGGGAGGGCTCTGAAGGCCTTCATTCAGCAGCACAAACAAATTGTTTAGAAGGATCCCAGTGTCCACTTGAGGAAACTCCACACTTAATTGGAGCTCAACAGGAGAGCGCACCAGCCCCTCTGCCCCAGGCGAGGGCTGTGGCTTTGGTTCTCTTGAGAGTGTTTGGCAGCCTACAGAGAGGGAGTTTAAGGGTTTTTTTAATGGCTATTTTAAAAAGCAATGCATCCAAAAGGGGGAAACCAAAAAGCTCTTTATGAAAACAAAACTGCCCTCTCTGGGCTTGACGAGAACATGCTATTGATTGGCTGGGAGAAAGCACTGGAGCGGGAGGGGTGGGGGTTCCTGTCAGTGATTCTCAGCACTCCTAAAGCCCTGGCCCCGAGCAATCAGCAAACATGACCCTCAAGTCTGAAAGCCCCAGAGGGCTGGCTCTCCTCACAGCTGGGGGCTCACTGCTCCAGGCATTTCCCAGGGCAATCAATCCCACTTTGTATCAGGTGGGACTCAGTTCCTCAAAGCCACCAATGGCAGAGGCCTCACTGGTTCCCAGTTCTTTCTTCTCTCCTTCCTTCCTTTCTAAGAAACGTTAAGACTCCCTTACGTATGGCTGGGCGTTGGTGGTGCACGCCTTTGATCCCAGCACTCAGGAGGCAGAGGCAGGAGAATCTCTGTGAGTTTGAGGCCAGCCTGGTCTACAGAGTGAGTGCAAAGACAGGCTCCAAAGCTACACAGGGAAATCCTGTCTCAAAATCCCCTTCAAAAAAAAAATCCCTTGCATAAATTGAGCATGGTGGTGCACGCCTTTGATCCCAGCAATCGGAAGGCAGACAAAGGTGGGTCTCTGAGTTGAAGCCAGCCTGAGCTATACATTGAGTTCTAGGACAGCCAAGGATAACAGTGAGATCCTGTCTCAAAAAATAAAAAAATCCCTTGCACCGTATTTTCTGATCACAGAAGTACATTGGGGCTATCCCTCCAGTCCTACACATATAATTATAAATAAAAACAAGTCTTTTAAAGATTGCCAGTACCTCTCCAGGTTTCTTCTACTGTCCTGAGGTTCAATAGTTACCAAAGATCAGTAGCTGCTATTAGGTCAGTCTGTGGGGACTGGAATGGAGGACCCTTGATCACATGACCCCAAACAACATGGAGATTCAGGGTAAGGGGCAGAGGAAAGCCAGCAAACACATAACCTCCGGAGGTTTCTAATGATTGCCAGAGACTCACTGTGTGGAGAGAAAGCTAGCCTGACACCTTGACTTGACAAGCCACACCTGCCACTGGGACACTCACCCTCTCAGGGACAGGAAACCCAGCAGTGGACTCCCCAGGGAGCACTCACCCTCTCAGGGACAGGAAACCCAGCAGTGGACTCCCCAGGGAGCACTCACCCTCTCAGGGACAGGAAACCCAGCAGTGGACTCCCCAGGGAGCACTCACCCTCTCAGGGACAGGAAACCCAGCAGTGGACTCCCCAGGGAGCACTCACCCTCTCAGGGACAGGAAACCCAGCAGTGGACTCCCCAGGGAGCACTCACCCTCTCAGGGACAGGAAACCCAGCAGTGGACTCCCCGGGAGCACTCACCCTCTCAGGAACAGGAAACCCAGCAGTGGACTCCCCAGGGAGCACTCACCCTCTCAGGGACAAGAAACCCAGCAGTGGACTCCCCAGGGAGCACTCACCCTCTCAGGGGACAAGAAACCCAGCAGTGGACTCCCTGGGAGCACTCACCCTCTCAGGGACAGGACAATTGTATTAGCATTTAAGACAAAGAGGGGCAAACTGCAAACCCTGGCAGCTTCCAGGAGCAGGGGAAGAGCCACTGTGTCTGCAGTGAAGCCTGGCAAGCAGCTGTGGCAAAGGAGAGGGGCCTCAGAGAAAGACTGAAGCAGCCCACACCAGCTCAGACCCCAGGAGGGAGGGCTTGGTGAAGGTGTAATATCCACACAGCACACGCGCGCACGCACACACGTGCACGCACGCACACACACACGCACGCACACAGAGTTCAATTTTGACGGAGGAGAGCTCCCTGCCTACCCACTCCCAGGGGGATCCTGTCAAAGTGCGCTGGGTCCTGACCTCCAGCGCCGCAGCTGGTTTGTTCACTTTGGGCTCTGTATAAACGCAATCCCGTTGCAAGCATCAGCAGCATGCTCCTTTTGTGGCTGAGCACTACCCCACAGCATGAACAGCTGTGAATGGCTCGTGAGTTGTTTCAGCTTTTGTCTGAGAATGAAGCTGCTGTGAATGTCCTTGCTCTGTCTTGTTGATGAGTTTTCATTCTCTTTGAACAATCATCTAAGAGTGGAGGGCGGGATGCTTGGCTTTCTTTGCTTAGGTCTCCATCCCTGTCCCTAAGCGTACCCCTCCATGACTCTGGAGGCTGGCCTGACACTCACTGGATGCAGCTCAGAAGTGGGGGTACACTGCCCGCCCCCCAGCCACGCCTGGCATAGCTCCACTAGCTTTGGAGCATCCTGTGCCAACACCATGGATATGGGTCTCATTCTTCTATGAATGCACAGAAGCATGGAGGAGGGGGGATCTTCAGGTTCCAGGAGGATATGACGGATGGCATGCCTGTGGTCTCAGGGAGGGTTTCCAGGAGGACGGCTTCTCAGGAAGGAGTCACTCAGGGGACGAGGAGGGAGAGCACGATAAGGCTAAAGAGCCTGTGAGATATCTTAGCAGGCAAGGTGCTTGCCACCAGGCCTGAAGATCTGAATTTGATTCGTGGAACCCATGTGGTCCAGAGAGCTAACTGACTCCTCCAAGGTGCCCTGTGCCCACACCAGACACACACATGCACACACACACACAGAGGCACACAGGGGCACGCGTACACGCACACACACAGGCACACACACACACAGGCACACACACAGGCACACAGAGGCACACAGAGGCACGCACAAGAAAAGGGAAGGAAAGAAAGATGACCCATGCCTCTCTTCCCTTCTTCCTCCACGCTGGCTGGCATGTAGAAGTGACGACACAAACGTGTACTCTGGATCATGAGAAAGAAGCTCCGTGGCCCCAGACTACTCCCCGCGAGAGACACAGGCTCTGCTGTCTTACTTAAGGCTGTCACATGCACACAAGTTAGCCCAGACCAGATCTGAGACACCCAGGGAGGGATGGTCAGAGTCTGGGAGGGGCGCCTCATTGGGGCTGCAGAGCTATTGTATCACACCGGTAAGTAAGCTCTCCAGTGGAGTTCCAGCTGGCCCACTTCACATGGAGAAAAAGAAGCCAAGTGGCGGGGTAACTGCTCACTTTGCTGGAAAGCAACTACTTCTTCAGGTAGGCCATGTTGGGCTGGCAGGATGGCTCAGTGAGTGGCTAAGAGCTCTTGCTGCTGAGCCTGGCAACCTACGTTCAATCCCTAGAGTTCACATGGTGTAAGCAGAGAGCCAACTCCCTCAATCGTCCTCGGACCTCTACACACTGTGGCATGTACATGTACACACAGACACACAAAATAAGTAACTCGAATTCACTTACTCAGTTCAAAATTAAACTGACAGCACTGTGCAGGACCAACACCCTTGGCGATGAGTCTAGCAGTACCCCAGTCTCAGGGTGACCCTCCAGGACTGCACGCTGGGCCTGGCATTATCTGCAGGGGACCCAGTTTTACAGAAGCAGTGGCTTCCACGGTAGAGACACTGCTCGAGGCCAAGCTAGCTGTGGACAATTTCTCTACCAATTCCAAATGGGTCCAGCACGGGGTTTGCTGCCCTCGTATCTGTGCAGCAAATACGACAGAGCACAAGGCAAACGGGGAGGCTAACTAGGTAGTTTATGAAAGCCAGAGGGCCAGCAAGACGGCTCGGGAGGAAAAGGTGACTGCCACCAAGTCTAATGCCCCAGTCCAAGCTCTGGGACACAGATGGTAGGTGAAAGCCAAGTCCCAATAGTGTCCCACGATCCACATGTGGTACACACATACACACACACACACACACAGACACACACACCCCACACACAGCATACACACACACACACAAATACACACAGACACACACACCCCACACACAGCATACACACACACACACACACAAATACACACAAATACACACACAGACACACGCACGCACACACACACACACACACACACACACAAGAAGTGTTTTTAGGGGCTGGAGAGATGGCTTAGGGGTTAAGAGCACTGACTGCTCTTCCAGAGGACCTGAGTTCAATTCCCAGCAACCAAATGGTGGCTCCCAACCATCTGTAATGAGATCTGGAGCCCTGCAGGCATACATGGAGACAGAATGTTGTAAACATAATACACTAATTAATTAATTAATTAAAAGAAGTGTTTTTAAAAGGAGTACAGAGCCGGGCGCTGGTGGCACACGTCTTTAATCCCAGCACTCAGGAGGCAGAGGCAGGTGGATCTCTGTGAGTTCGAGGTCAGCCTGGTCTACAGAGTGAGTTCCAGGACAGCCTCCAAGACAATACAGAGAAACCCTGTCTCGAAAAACCAAAAAACAAAAAGAAAAAAAAAGGAATACAGAGAGATAAAGAAAACAAGTACAATTTATACATGGTGTTGAAATAATCTGCCATTTAACTGGAATAGTAATTTTGAATCTCAATTCCTGACACACAGGAAAATGAATTAGAGAGAGAGAGAGAGAGAGAGAGAGAGAGAGTGTTCTTCCAGAGGTCCCAATTTGATTCTCAGCACCCACTGGTGACTCACAACCATCTATAATTCCAGTACTAGGAGATCCAATACTCTCTTCTGGGCTCCACAGGCACCAGGTACACACATGTTGCACTGATACACATGCAGACAAGGCAAACACTAATATAAACAACAACTGGGTGAAGAGCTGGCCCCATGGGTAAGAGCACTTCCTGTTCTTGCAGAGGGCCAGGGTACAATTCTCAACACCCACACTGGGCAGCTGTCAAGCACCTGTAAATCCAGTGTCAAGGGATCTGCTGCCCTCTTGTGGCCATTGAGGAGAACACCTGCGTTCGCATGGTAAACACATAGACAAGCACAAGTGCACACACACAATAGTCAATTTTAAAATGTTTTAAAGAAGAATCATCGAGGACCTGGAACTGCACTGCCTACTTTGGCATGGAGGACTGTGCAGGCAGTGCCATTGGACGTCAAGGATAAGACTCTAAGTTCAGCTGTGATCAAGTCACCAGAAGGGCAACGCACCAAGGTCAGAGGGTGTGCCCTGGAGTTTGGGAAGCTCATTAAGCCACTCGCCCTTGGATCTTCCAACCTGTAAGACAGGTTGAGACATCCAGCTTCCAGAGCTGCCGGGACCTCTGAGACCCACGGGTATGTCACAGCACTTTGCAGGTGCTGGCTGACAGCTGTAGAAAGGGAGAGGGAGTTCCGGGGTCCCTCCCGGTGTTCTTTTCTGCAGGTGAGGAGTTTCTGCTTGTTCTTTGATCTTTGAGACAGGGCTGCACTATGCAGTCCAGGCTAGCACTTGCCACCCTCCTGCCTTGCACTGAGATTACACATGGGCCACCTGACTGCCGCTTCTCATATCTGGATCCCACATAAGCCTCTCTCTGTTCACCGGACAAAGAGAACAGCCCTGGGCACACATGGATTTTTTAAGCATAGCAACTGAGGAGACTCAAGGGGAAAAACAGACTCCTTGGTTTCTTTTAAGAGTCTGCTTGACTGAGCTGGAGGAAGAGGCTGGGGCGATGTGCGGGGAAGTCCCAGCATGCTCTCCACAATGACAAGAGCCCAGCAGGGTCAGGGCAGGAGAGTGGGGAGACTGGGGTCCCAGCACCTTCAGGCCCGCTCCATCCTCCAGCATCCCCTGCGTGCCCACACCCTACTCCTGAGATCCAGCATGGATGCTGGTACTTAATCTCAAATGCCCACATGGGCACTGGGTCTGAGACACATTTGGAGAATCCTAAAAATAACCCAATGAAACCATCAAGCTATGTGCTCATGAGAACAGACGTGCGCCTGCTGGGCTGCTGTTGTGAGGAGCAGGTCTTTGGAGGTGAGATTTGTGATCATCTCAAGAGAGAAACTCCAGGACGCCGCCGCCGCTGCCCAGATAGCTGTGGGTATAGAAAAAGGGCGGCCTGTCTCGTTCTTAGCAAGACCCTGCCACCAGCGGCACACTTGGGAAACAAACAGCAGATGGCAGACAGGAAAGCAACAGTGTATTCACATGGTTGTGCTTCTTACCCACATATTCCGAGAGGAAGACGACAAAGAACGGAGTGACCAGGTCGTTAATTCCCTGGACATAGCCGCTGGCGGGGTGTCGGATGGCCCAGATAAAGAGAATTCTTTCAAATATCTAGGGAGACGAGAAGGGAAGGAGTGTTAATCTTCGCACACACTCCTTCCTCCACTCACTCACTCCGCCACTTATCTTGGGATTAACTGATAAGAACAGATACTACACTTGATCTTAGCCAAAAGGCCGAGAAGCGATCTTGGGATTAGTGAAAAGCTTTAGGAAAATTTAAAATGCTGTGGGACCAATAGGGAGAAACAGAGAGAGCTTGGGACACGTGAGTTGTTCTGCTCAATGCTCCTCTGTCTTTTCAGTATCTGGTGGTCATGACATATAAACAGGGAACAATGGTGATGGGGATTACAATCTCAACTGCTTCTCTAGTTCCGGGAGTAAGGTATTTCACATGCCCGCTCTGCTGTCTCTTTCTAAATCTTCCTTAATGACTGAGGAATCAGAGGAATCCACTGTGAGAGGGAAGAGGTCAAGATTCAGTTCTGGGGGCTGAAGACATGGCCCCCAACCATCAGCGACTTCAGGGGATCCAATGCCCTCTTCTGACGGCCATGGACAGCAGGCACGCATGTGGGAACACAAACACAGGCAGCAAGACACCCACACACACAATAAAATCTTAAAGATAAAGACACAGTGCTTTCTGGTCCGGTCTGACGAGGACTGCTGACAATCTGTTTTCACAGGAAGTCCTCTGCGCATCAGGACATCCCCACACATGTGCTGGGGAAAGTCTGACAAGATGGATCTGCAGGTAAAGATCTTCATCACTAAACCTGGCAACCTGAGTTTGGTCCCTAGGACCCACATGGCGAAAGGAGAAGGTGATGCCTGGCAACCTGAGTTTGGTCCCCACACACATGCCCATGTGTCCTCTGCGTGGTGTCCTTGTTTATGGACCTCTCTGAGGGGGTCCTCTTGCTCTGCCCTCTCTGTCCTCTGTGAAGGGCATCTTCTTGCACTCTGTCCCCTATTGCTAAAGGACCCCCTTCCCACCCTCTCAAAAATGTAGCCCAGGCTAGACCCACTGTGTTCTGGAAAAACGGCAAGAATTCCCAGGTGTACTATTTTCTTCCATCTGTCACCTGCATCTATCTAGTGCCTCGTGTGGAACACTTGTCTAGCACATGAGGCCCTGGGTTTGATCCCCAGTGTCACAAAAGCAAACAACTGTCTCCAGGTCAGCCTTCTGGAAGGACTTTTCCATGGCCAACCTCACGGAAGCTGGCTGCTCACGGCAGGCGAGTAGCAGCGCTCTTCAGGAGAACGAGTGACGTAGACGCACTGGGAGAACGCAGGCTCTGTGCCACAGGAGGGGCCTGCAGGCACTGCCCCATCAGGAGAAGAGGGTGGACGCAGGGCTTCCCACACCTAGCTCCTCCGCTAGCGGGGCAAGTCAGACTCCAGCGTCAGCATCAGGGCTGGGCTAGCTCTCTGTGCCTCCGCTGCTTAAGATGACAACATCCCTCACACAGGGTGATGCAAGACTGAAGGGAAGGGTGTGGCCTTCACTCCTGGGAGCCAGGTTCCACTCGCAAGCGGCGCCTGTTGAGCCGCTATTCACGTGTCTACGGTGAGAGCGGGCACACGGGAGAGAAGGAACGGCAGGAAGAGCGGGCACACGGGAGAGAAGGAACGGCAGGGAGAGCGGGCACACGGGAGAGAAGGAACGGCAGGGAGAGCGGGCACACGGGAGAGAACGGCAGGGCCCTGACCATCTCAAGGTGGAAGGAGGAGAAAGTGGAGTGGAGGAAGGGACGGCATCTCAGCTCTCTGCACTGCATCTCTAGGTGAGAGAACGACACTCCCGCAGTCTTCCCTTTGGTGTGGGAGGCTACGATGGAGCCCAGCAGGAGAGACATCACACTTAAATGGAGCCGCGGATATCATCCAAAGCCACGGATCACTCCTCCCTCCGCCCCTCTCTATTATCAAGAGAACGGAAAGCTCACTTCAAAGTCCCCGATGCCTGTGACCTGACTGCAGCGCAACTGCAAGGAAGCTGCTGCTCTCACGGGGTGAGCATCTCCGCTCAAGGCATGCTAAAGTCCCACTGGAACCTTCCATGGGCTTCATTAACTTGAGGTCTTGAAACATCACTGCCAATGTCACTTCTGGACTTAGTTCCAAAGGAATTAAAAACAGGGCCGACAACATATTTGCAAGCCCGTGCTCATTACTGCATTAACCACCACAGCCAAAAGGGACAAGCAACCCACGTATCTACACTTATGTGACGGAACATGTAAAAAGTCATGGGTGGGTGGAGGGGTGGCTCAGTGGGTAAAGCTACACCTGCTGACGAGACTGACGACAGGACCCACACAGTGGGAGGAGAAAACCAACCCTGGTCAGTGGTTCCCTGCCTCCACACACAAACCACGGTGTGCCCTCCACAATGCAAACAAACAAATGCAATAAAAATGTCTAATGAAGGCACTTCTGACACTGAATTCAGCAGGACACAGAATGATAAATATTGTATAACTCTACTTAGTTGAGGTATCTAGAGTGGTTACATCCACAGGCAAGAATAGAACGATGATGGCAGAGGGAAGGGGACTGTTATTTAATGGGCACTGAATTAATTTGGGAAAACTGAAAAACATCTGGAAACAGATGGAGGTGATGACCACAGAACAAGCCGACATGCAGTGCCCTGGTTAGGTGCTTCATGTGTCCCATCACAGTTAAAGAAAATCATCATCATCCCGGCTTTAAAGAGCAGGGCAAACCCAGGAACAGGCTTTAAGTGCGAGGCTGACTGCCTCCAGCTTCCGGGGGAAGCGCTACTTGGTACCCAGGCTGAAGGGCAGCTGAGAGTGCGTGAGGCCGTGGACGTGAGGAAACAAGCAGGAGCCACGGCCTGGGCAGGGGAAGGAGCAGACAGCAGGGACCCACTCACCTCCTGGACGAGTGGCTGTTGGAACAAGGGAATCAGAGGGTTCGTCCTTGGGATGTCAATGTGAATCTGAAAAACAGAAGGCACAGCCTAGACCTGAGGCCACAGTGTCTAAGGCGCCAGAGTCACGCGGAACTCAGAGCGCAGACAAAACCCCGCTAGATCCACCGAGGAGGAGTATGTCCCCTGTAAGCCACAGCGCAGACAGGAAACACCCCAAATAAGCACCTAATCCAACAGAACAGGCTTCTCCCCTGAAGCAGCCCCAGCTCTCCTCTGGATCTCTGGATTAAATCTGGGATGGTACCTGTTTACCAGACATGACCAAGTGTGTACCCCTTTCAGGATCTTAGTTATCCACAGATCCTGAGAGTCTGGGGTGGTGGTACATGCCTGTGTTCCCAGCACTCGGGAGGCTGAGGCCCAGGTTGGAGGCTGGCTTGGAAGACAATGTAAGTTCAAGGCCAGCCTAGACAACCTAGTGAAACCCCGTCTCAGAGACCAAACTGGGTGTGGGTGTAACAGTGACTACAGCACTCCTGGAATCTCAGGACCTGAGATATAGAGGCAGGAGTTTGAGGCCAGCAGTGAGTTAGACAAACCAGTAATACATAGCAAGACCCTGTCTAAACAACAAACAAAACCCACAACTACTGCTACAAATGAAAAGAGCCCCCACTGTTGCTAAAAACGTGCTAAAACAGGAACAGGACGGACTGCTCACGGGGCCAGAGAGTGAGGAAAAGTCAGGGCAGCTGGCCTCCAGCAAGAGTGAGGCGCTCACTTCTGCCACCCAGGAGGTCCCTGTACTTAGCAGCGGCTCTGAGGCCGTTCCAACGCCCAGGCTGACGTCCTAAAGACTGTGTCCAATTAAAAGAGGTGTGTGGGGGGGGCTGGAGAGATGGCTCAGTGGTTAAGAGCACTGACTGTTCTTCCAGAGGTCCAGAGTTCAATTCCCAGCATCCACATGGTGGCTCACAACCACCTTGAATGAGATCTGGTGCCTGGCATGCAGGCAGAAGACTGTATACACAATACATAAATAAATAAAAAATATTTAAAAAAAGAGGTGTGTGTGTGTGTGTGTGAGTGATTTGTACACACATGGAAGATGAGAGAGCACCACCACTGACCAGTGCTAAAAAACACATCTATCTAAAGATATAAGTAGCACGTACCCATAACCCCAACAATCAGGAAGCTGAGGCAGGTTCAAAGTCAGCCTGAGCCACTGAGTGAGGTGCTGTCTCAGAGAAAAAAAAATCAGCAGTGGCTTGGCAGTTAAGAGCATTTGCTGCTCTTCCTGAAGACCCAAGTCTGGTTTTCAGACCCATGTCGGGCAACTCACAACAGTTTCTAACTCCAGCTCCAAGGATCCAACACCCTCTTCTGGCTTCCATGGCACCTGAACTCATATCCACACACATGCACACACATACACATAGATAAAAATGAAAATGAATTTTAAATGCACACAGCGTATGTGTGCACATGCACGGTAAGTTCTATTTTAAATCCGGAATCGGAGCTGCTGAATGGGAAGAGGGAAGGGAGTTCCAGACACACAGGACATGTAAATGCACAGGCAAGCGGCCCAGGGGCACAGACGCCAGCAGACCACAGAGAGCTTACCTGTCTGTAGGTGTCTTGGTGATGCTCCTCGTTCCGAGAGTCGTAATACTGCTCAATGAAGCCAAAGTACTCCTCCCTCTTCCGCTGCAGGGTCAACTTCCGCCGCTCAGTGTTTGCCGGGAGATAGCCCTAAAGACAACACCACCCGTCAGAGGGTGGCTGAAAACCACCAAGGAACAGAAAGAAGACTGGAGAGAACAAGGCAGGTCCCTTGTGGTCCAAGGTAGTGGACCCTGGGTGGCAGGTGAAGGGAGGCCAGCTTTCCAGACTTGGACCCTGGGTGGCAGGTGAAGGGGGGCCAGCTTTCCAGACTTGGACCCTGGGTGGCAGGTGAAGGGGGGCCAGCTTTCCAGACTTGGACCCTGGGTGGCAGGTGAAGGGGGGCCAGCTTTCCAGACTTGGCTATTGCTCTGGACACACACCTCACACTGGGCGGCTCCTAGAGTTAGCACCACTAAGCAGTAGATGGAGGTCAGCGGAGGGAGCTGGACCCGAGTCACAGTCTCCAAGGGAATTACAAGGATCTGTCTACTTCTGTGACTCGTCTTGGTACGGATCACACGCTCTTTTCCAGTGTAACACTGGGAACCACAGCCCGGCAGGCTGAAGCAGAGTCAAAAGCCTGGGACAGAACTGGCAGCTTCTGGTCTCTTTCCCAGCCTGGATCCCATTCTTACTCCTAAATATCCTGTTCCCTTTCTGCTTGCCAAATTCATTCTGAGCCGCATCTGAACTTGCTAGGAGTGGCAGAGGCACTGGGGGGAGGGGACAGTGACAAGAGACCCTCCCTGTCAAGGCATTATATAGTGCATTCCATAGTGAGTGCTTGGAGAACAGGCACAGGGGCTTGACGGATCTGGGGTATGCACACAGCAAACAGGCCTTTGGACACCTTTACTAAATGATGGAACAGATTTCAGAGGCTCAAAATCAAGCAGGAGCTGTTACGGTGAAAGTGAGCCCAGTTCAGCTTCTGAGAGGCCGGCAAACTGACCTTTCAGAGCTGGGAGAAGGACTTCGAACACTCAGGCCAGCGCTGGGGTCCTCCTGCTCAACTAGATCCCTCCCCACTGTTAAGACAGTGACATTGTGACCACAGGAGCCAGCGCCTGACCTCCACATATGGCTGGAGGAATACGCTCACGGGCAGGTGTGGGAATAAACACTCAAGCCCAGACCAACCTTGGCAGGCAGGGCCGTGTGAGGCCCACAATTCTCCTCTTTGTGGGTGGAACTCACCGACAGCAGTCTCCAGGTGACGGGTCGAACTTCCCTGGGAACCCCTGGCCAACTCCACTTCCTCAACTCATCTACAGGCAGAAAAGTCTCACTGAAAGAGGTTTCCCCACAAAGGCCCCAAACAAACCTTGGCCAGATGCCTCCCACCACTGAGTATCATCACCACCCCCACCTAAAGACAGGCAGGGAAGGCTCCAGACCACGGCCCCGAGCCGCAGGAGGCCCAGGGCACCTGCAGCAGTCATCTCTCAGAGCAGCTGTGGCTGTGTGGAGGGAACCATGGAGCTGGCCTGGCCTAGCTGCCTTGAGAGGCACGCATCCAACATCTTTCAGGTTAGAGCCCCTGACTCCTGAGGCACTGAGTGCCCTTCCATTCCTGAGAGACCAAGGCACGCCGTCAGGCAGTGAAGCATTCGGGCCACCAGTGTATCTCTGTTTCCTAGATGTCACAGAAGCACACAGGAGTCTGACAGGACAACTGGTCTGAGACATGAGTCTCACGTACCCTATGTAGCTTGCAACACAGCTTGTAAACGTTGTACCCTGGCAACCACCACTGCATTCGGTTTCTGATAAGGGAATAGAAATTCTGATTGCTTGCAATAAACTTGCCACAGCCCCAGTCCTGCTGTGATCCCTCCAACCCGACCCAGTCAAGATCCATTTCTCTTTGTCCACATCAGGTAACCTTGGCCCAGTAAGTAAGCACTGGTGCTCACTGATGTGGGCTTGTGTGGGAACCCCGGGGGGGGAGCAGAGAAGGAGCTGGCGTAGGTGCTCCATGGTCTGCATGGGGACCCCAGTGTCAGCCATATTGACTCTGGTCCCTAACTTCTGATAACAGACTTCTATTGAAATACCCGTGCACCACTGCACCGGCACCGCACTGAGGGCTGCCAGAAAGCAGAAGGTGGCAGAGGGTAGAAGTTTCTACCCTCTGAGGACCCAGTCACCATGGCGCCTATCTTGCCCAGGACTTTCGGGAACTCACCTAAGTCGGTGTTGTGGCTGGAGAGTAGCTGCCGGAACTTTTCTAGGCGGGTTTTCTCCCGGACTGTCATTGGAGGGGCCCCGGAAGCATTCTGGTCAGAGATCCGGGCAACAAGGGGGATGATGGGCCGCAGAGGGAGAGATTGCTGTTTGTGGAGTGGGTTCCTCAGGCATGTGTCACCTGAGGGGAGTTGAAGAGAGAGAACTGTGTGGGACGGTCATGGATCAGACATCCTAGCGACTGCTTGGGCGATGGTGTGGTGCCTTCTCCAGGACAGGGGCTGGGCCCGGGGCACTGCCTGAGGATCCAGCTGAGGGTCCTCAAGAGGGTGAGGCCAGCAGGGCTCTACTCCCATGCAGATGACAGCTGTGGCCAACTGACTGTCCCGGGGCCAGCCAACTCCAGATGCTGCAGTAAGTTCTGAGAATGTGTGTGGTGAAACCAGAGAAACTCCTCCTTTTTGCCTCAACCTGGACCTCTCCGCACTGTCTCGGGGAGTGTGGTGGCCACCCAGCCTAAGGCAGAGGGTTCCTTGCCCCTCCGCACACCAGAGTGCATGAAAGGCTAAGCCCTGACCCCACAGAGCACTGGCTGCCTCTACATCCAGGTCCAACCGCAGTCTGCCTTGGCCCACCAAGAGCCAGCCCTTTGAGGCGGGTAGGGAGCTCCGGCTTCAGGCAACCCAGTGCTGAGCACTCGTTGCTCTGTGCTCCACGTCTCCACTCAGTGAACCAGCTCTGGATTCTGCTGAGCATTACCACTGACTGAAGCAGCGGGAGCAGCAGGAGCTCTGTGCCCTGCTGTGGATGGTCTAATGGGGGGGGGGGGGTGCAGGACTAGCATTCACTTGCTACGTAGAAGGCACCATGCTGCCCATTTCAGCATGCTCTCCCAAATGACCCCTATGATGCCTGCTAAGAATGGATAGCTCTGTTACAGAATGAACTCAGCTGGGGAAGCGGAGGAGATGCCTTGGAGCTGTCTGACTCCTCCACTCTAATTAATTGCCACAAAAATTTTTGAGGACAGACCTCTCAAGGCTGGGTCACATTCCTCAATATCTGGGCCTTAAAATGCAAACAGTAAACCCTGAACAGGAACTAGCCAGCATGGCGGAAGCTTCCGACAGCTGCCACAGGCACTGGCTGGGATGCCCACAGTAACAAGCGGAGCCTAGAGAACGCAAGCCTTGCAGCAAAGCTTAGACAGGTGGACATTAGCACCCACTGTTGACAGACAGATGCATACTGAGGGGACCTCCCCAGGGGGACATATGGGGGACCTGGGTGCACAAGGTAGCCTGCAGGGATCATGGCAGGGGCCTTCCTGTCACTGGGAACCTCGGTCATAGCCTGAGCCACCTGGTCAATCAATGCTGAATGCCTGTCTCAGACTGGCACTGAGGGTTCAGGCTGACTGACCCTGTGTCAGCAAAGGCAAATGACAGAATTGCAGTAAAGACCCTACCTACGGTTAAGTTGCATGGCCTCGTGAGAGATCTGAGCTGTGAAAGAAACTCAGAGCCTGAGGGAGGCCACACTCTGGGGCTTTGACATCCTCCATCCTTTATGCCCACGGCCTGTGAGCCTTTGTAAATGTAACCAGGACAAGGACGCTTCCCTGGCCAGCTCAGAGTAGCCGACTTGCTTGCACAAAACCCTTTGGAGCACCATTAAACACAGCAATGAGTCCTTAAATGTACACAGGAAGTCACCAGACATCCAAAACCACCATCATCCCCAGTAGTAACTGAGGCCAGTTTCCAAGATTAAGAAAACAAAACAGCCGGGTGGTGGTGGCTCACAGCTTTAACCCCAACACTTAGGAGGCAGAGGTAGGTGGATCCCTGTGAGTTCAAGGCCAGCCTGCACAGAGAAACCCTGTCTGAAGCGGAGGAGGGGGTGGGGACGGGGGTGGGGAGGTAAGAAACAAGACAAATAGATCTTTCCCCCCCTGCCACCTGGTGGGCAGTGACTGTCAGGTGGCTGTGACCTGGTCCCCAACACATGCTTTTTGAGTCACAGAAACAGGGAAAAGGCCTCCAGAGGTGGGCAGCTGTCCCCAGGGCTGAGGAGGTAAACCATTTGTGAACTCAGTCACTGACCCCTTTAAATACATTTGGTCAGTTCTTGTACCCCTGACCAGGCCTAGAGCAATGTGAAACAACCTCCCAGGGAAAGCTGTGGGTGCAGCTGCAGGAAGGGAGAAGAGGAGAGAAGGCAGGGCAGTTTCTATGCTGGGGAGTAAAGGCCCAGAGGGAAGGGCAGGGACGCCAGGCACCGTTAGGCTTGCAGGTGTCTACTTCAGGCTCGCAGGAACGACTTTTTCTCTAGCTGCCCTCTACTGAGAGGCTGAGGCTATGGGGGCGGGCACTCACTGGAGTTGCGGGACAGCTGGGCGTCACTGCTGGACTTTATGACCTGGTAGCTGGCGGGGACGTCTGATGTTGTCGACTGCGACCGTTCGGGTTTTACCCTCAGCTTGCTGTGGTTCTCTAGGACTTGGGCCGCAGTTGCCAAAGCCACTTTTGAGTTCAGGGTTTGGAAAGGAGGCGAGGAAAAGCCATCTTCCTCGTCATCGCCTATGTCCCAGGCGTCACTGGTATTCCGGGCAAACTCGTGGAAACTGGAGGCCTTCTTGCTCTTTAGAGGAACTGAGTTGACTTTTGACCGTTCTTTGATGAAGCTTCAAGAAAGGAGACGGCATTACTGAGCAATGTGACACACCTGACCACCTTTGTTAGCATTTGTCATACAACAACGTGACCAACTACCCGTCCCCCACTCAGAGCCACTACTCATCCAGGGCCTCCCACAGATGCAGAGCCAGGGCCATCGGCTCTCCACACGCTTACTTCCCAGCATCCTCCAATTCACGAAACCATCCAGACAGTCTAAGCTAAGAGAAGTGAGGCAGACATGCCATGCTCCTAGCTGCCCCATAGCCCTCCTGGTCACGGTGCCCTCAAGGTTCCAGGTAGTAGGGCCTCCCTCTGTCCGAGTCACTGAGTGACAAAGCAGACCACAGCCTGCCCTCCACCCTGGTCCCACCCCACTTCGGACACACATAAGCAAGCACTAAGCCTTAACTGTAGATCCATGAGGTGTCAAGTGGATTCGTTATGCCACCGTAAGCTAGAGTTGCCGTTGGAGTAGGATGTAGGCTACGGGCAGGGATTCGGGATGGGGGGTGGGAGTGTGAGGGGGAGGGTGTAATGTTAACTGTCCAAACACAGAGCACTAAGTCTCAGAACGAAAGGACTCCTCTCAAAATCTGAGCTTGGTGCTGCTCGGGGATTGTTCCCTCTTCTAAAACACAATTAACTTGAGACTTCAGAGGACTGAGTCACGTCAAAGTCTACAATGCATGGGAACTGGCCACGGTGGGTAAAACATCACTCACCCCTCAGCGAGGCAGGCCACTCCAGACAGCAGAACAGGCTGTGCCACAGAGCTAGTCCCACTCCTAAGATCCTCTCTCCAGGGGCCTCACCTCTGACCTCCTCAGACACTCGTGACCTGCACTCGTGACTACACACACACACACACACACAGTTACACACAGCCACACACACACAGTTACACAGCCACATACACACAGTTACACAGCCACATACACACAGTTACACAGCCACACGTAGTTATACAGCCACACACACACAGTTACACAGCCACACACACAGTTACACACAGTCACACACACAGTTACACACAGTCACACACACACAGTCACACACAGTTACACAGCCACACACACACAGTCACACACACACAGTTACACACAGTCACACACAGTTACACACAGTCACACACACACAGTCACACACAGTTACACAGCCACACACTCACAGTCACACACACACAGTTACACAGACAGCCACACAGCCACACACACAGCCACACATACACAGTTACACACAGTCACACACACAGTTACACATAGTCACACACATATAGTCACACACACAGTTACACATAGTCTCACACACACATAGTCACACACACAGTCACACACAGTTACACAGACAGACACACAGCCACACACACACAGTTACACAGACACACACACAGTTACAGCCACACACAACCACACACAGTCACACACACAGTCACACACACACAGTTACACATCCACCCACACACAGCGTTACACAGCCACACACACAGAGTTACAGCCACACACAACCACACACAGTCACACACAAACACACAGAGACACACATATGCAGTCACATACAGTCACACCACACAAAGCCACACACACACAGTTACACAGCCACACACATAACACACACACACTGTCACACACAAACACACTTGCACAACCACATACAGTCATGCCACACACACAGAGTCACACACACAACACCATACACAGAGAAAATTTAATGACTAATAATAAATCTTTGGGGCAGGAGAGACAGCCCAGTGGTTAAGAGCACTTGCAGAGGACCCAAGTTCTGTCCCCAGCACCCACACAGTGACTCACAACCATCTGAGCTCCAGTTTCAGGGGCTCTGATGCCTTCTTCTGGCCTCTTCAGCCACTAAACACAAAAAATATGGTGCAAATACATTCATGGAAGCAAACACTCATACACATAAAAAAAACCTTCAGGAAATGAATCAAAAAAAAAAGAACAAGAAAATCTAGGTGGCAATAAAAACACAATAATGACACATTTGAGTGAGACTTAGTGAAGGACATTTTGAAAAAGAGTGGCCGTGGGTTATATTGTTATATAAAAAGCTGTTGTTTTATCATTTGACAACACTGCCCTGTTTCACTGCAACAGCTGTTCTGCCTATCGAATTGTTTTGTTTGACACATAGTCCATACATGTTTAGGAGGACATGTAGAATAGAATTATATTAGAAAAATATAGCATTGGTTAACTGATGTAAAGTGACAAACAAATCCATTCCCTTTGAAGCCTCATGTGGCTTCATGTGAACTATGCTGTAACCTGGGAGTGGCCCAGCCACATTTAGAAGCCTGTCATACCAGCAAGTGGCTGATGGGGCTGCTCAGCAGTAACACTGGTTTCATTTGAGCTATAAAAGTTATTGCAGGCGACATTGGCACTAATAGTAATAATTTAGCAAATTGGAGTCAGTATCCACGTGTCCGTGGATGACTTAGTGTGCTCATGCAGTTGAGACAATTAAGACCGGATGTAGCGGCTTCTCCTATGACGGAGAGTAACCACGCGCTGATTAATGAAGGTACACGGCTGAGCAGAGAAAGCTATCAAAGCGGCCAAACAAAGGTGCTAAAACAAGGGCGATAAATGTTTTACGGCAACAATGTGGGCTTGTAAAACAGTCTGGTGCTCCCCTCATGGTGCCCCATGATTGAGACTACTAATCCTGAGCCAGCACACGCGTGAGCCAAATCATTCTGATGTGTGAAGCCAAGTGAAGTATGACTCTGTGAAGTGACCAGGAAGTACCCTGGGTTTTACATTAACAAGTAAGAAAACAAAGCTATTAAGAGTTTGCTGGACAGTCGGGGACAGGGTCATATTCCTGAAGATCTGCCCTCAATACAGAACACGGGAAACTCAGTTGACGGGCACAGTAAAGCGAGTGACCAGGACCCAAGCACAGAGTCTGAGCACAAAAGTGTACCCACTGCCTACAGAATGCGTGGATGGTAGATTTACATGCTAACCACCTGGCTCTCCGGCAACTATAAAACTAGCTGGATGGGATCTACTGGGATGCTTCTGTGACAGTAACAGAACACTCAACTGCAATGCGTAAATGGGATGGGGCATGCTGTCGGCCACTGGACGGTCACCCCCGGTCTCTGGCCTTCCCAGGAGCTGCAGCCATTTGTCACAGCCCTGGGCATGTCACCTCACTACCAAGTTCAAAAGGAAGCAGGAGGCAGGGGTACAGCTGCCAAAAGTGCCTCTTTCATAGAGTTCACAAACTTCACTCATACTGTCTGTCTGTCTCATTAAAAAAGCTTTCGTGGGGCTGGAGAGAAGGCTCAGCTAAGAGTGATTACTGCTCTCAGACGACCTGAGTTGGCCCAGGTCTGGCGGATGACCACTGCCTGTAACTTCCGGCAGAATTTACACTATGCAATGGTAACATGACGGAAAATGAAGCACTTGAGTGTGTGTGTGCGTGCATGCAGAGTCCTGGCTGAGTATGTGCAAGGCCCTAGAGAGGAGGAGAGGGAGGAAGGGGTAAAGGGAGAAAGATTCAAGGCATACGTTGGTGCATGCCCATCATCTCAGCCCTTGGAAGGCTGAGGCAGGAGGGATCAGACTGCAAAACCAGCTTGGGTTACACCGTAGGAGCCTGTCTCAAGACTTGTCCCTTATGGGGCTGGAGAGGTGGCTTAGAGGTTAAGGATACTTGCTCTTGCGGAGGACCTGAGTTTGGTTCCCAGCACCCACATGGTGACTCCCAATCACCTGCAACTCCAGTTCCAGGGATCCAATGCTTTCTTATGCACCCACAGACGTACATGATCATGCATGCAGGCAAACGCCCATACGTACAAATTAAATTTTTTTTAGACTGCCCCTTTGCCAGGTGGTGGTGGTGGTGGTGGCAGTGGTGGCAGCAGCGCACGCCTTTGATCCCAGCACTTGGGATGCACAGGCAGGAAGATCTCTGAGAGTTCAAGGTCAGCCTGGTCTACAGAGAGACTTCCAGGACAGCCAAGGCAACACTGAGAAACCCTGTCTTGAAGAAACAAAAACAAAACAAAACAGAAAAACCCTGCCAGGACAGTGGTGCACGCCCTTAAAATCCAGCACTCTGGAGGCAGAGGGAGGTTGCTCTCTGTGCGTTCACAGCCAAACTGGCTTACACAGTGAGAATCTTCCTAGTGAGAAGATTGCTCCTGAAAACATGGCAGAGAGGCGGGTGGAGAGGCCAGACAGGAAACATCACCTCAGCAACTGAGGGGGGAGTGGGAGAGGGAGAAGACAGCGAAGGCCAGGTGCTGACTTACTTTTTGGTGAGCCGAGGATCCAGAGGAGGGTGCTGAGCTCCATACACAGGCTGAATGCTAAAAGCAGGGGACACAAGTTTAGTGAGGAAGCTAAATGCACCAGTCGAGAACCTGATGTCACACCAAACTCGTGGGACTTGGAAAATAGCCCGCTTCCAAGAATGACACCTAAGTCATTCCAGAAGACGGTAGCCTACCCTTCCAGAAGGCTCTAAATGATGCTCATTTTCCCTGGGGAAGTATCAGTGCCTTAGCGTTCCCGCCCAGCAGGCAGTCCTATCCAACGCAGCACAGGCCCGGCAGATGCCTTGGCTGGTAAGTGTTTGCCAACCACGTCCAATGACCAGTCTAACTTATGGGCAGCAGGCATCACTGGGAGAGGCCTGCTCTTATCTGAAGGGAGGCGGAAGAGCAGGGGACTGAGGGCAGAGAGGAAGCAGGGGCTGGAGGAGAGGCAGGAGGGGATGCTGCAGCCTCAAAGTATCGTAGGAGAGAAGAATTTGTTTTGTTTTGTTTTGTTTTTCCAGGCAGGGTTTCTCTGTGGCTTTGGAGCCTGTCCTAGAACTCACTCTGTAGACCAGGCTGGCCTTGAACTCACAGAGATTCGCCTGCCTCTGCCTCCCGAGTGCTGGGGTTAAAGGCATTCGCCGCCAACGTCCAGCAAGAAGGATTTTTTTTAAAGTGGCTCTTCTCACTTCAAATGGTCTAATTAAAAAAAAAAATCACAGTTAGGCAATGGTGGTACATGCCTTTAATCCCAACGGAGACAGATCTCTCAGTCTAAGGTCTACAGAGCCTGCCTGGTCTACAGAGCGAGTTCCAGGACAGCCAGGGATACACAGAGAAACCCTGTCTCAGAAAACAAACATAAAAATTAAAAGAAAGATAGATCTCTCACTGTTGTGCCCAGCCATTTGGGTTGAGCTGATTCCAGACGCAGCCGAGCTGACTAGTAAGACTAGCCTCACAGATGCAGAACTGTAGCATAATGGCTCCATATATTTTGTAAAGCTAATAAAATTAAGCTGTGTTCACATATTTGCATCTATGGTACGGGACACACCAGGGGCTGTGCTTTGGTGGTAAGGCTGCAGACTGGGGCAGGCCGCAGGGAGAGTACTCTCCCTGCAAACCTTGTGCCTTTCTGGGGTAGGCGCTTCTGCAGGCATCACCTTTACAGGACACGAACCAAGCAATCCTGAAAGCCTTGAGAGGCTTGGCTCAGCCCAGGGATTGGTGAGCAGGCTGTGGGTGGGACGGAACACCAGAGAACTCCACCCGGCACACTGCCAGGAGACCCTGGCTTGCTTCCTGCCTCCCTGTTTATAGTTTAATCCTCACCCAGTGTTTAGGAAACACAACAGGTTTACCAAGTCTCTTTTTCAGACTTTACTTTTTTTTTTTTTTTTTTTGAGGCAGGGTTTCTCTGTGTAGCTTTGGAGCCTGTCCTGGAACTGTAGACCAGGCTGGCCTCAAACTCACAGAGATCGCCTCCCTCACCCTCCCAAGGAGTGCTGGGATTAAAGGTGTTTACCACAACCACCCGGTTGGACTTACTTATTTTCATTCATGTATCTGCCTGTGTGCCTGTATGAGCGTGTATGTACCCCATGCATGCATGCAGTGCCCTCAGAGGCCGGAAGAGGGCATAAGATCCTCTGGGACTGGAGTTAAAGATTTTTGAACAGCCTGGTGCACAAGGTGGCTTTTCCTACCTGTCACACTAGGAGGAGGAGAAGTATTCAGGGGTCAGGATGACTCCTTGGAAAACTGATTCCTTGTCCCCAACACTGGCTATCCCCTGACCTGAGGATGTGAGGAGTCAGACCACAGGAGGCCAACACTAGGCCCCTTGCAGCTTCAAGGAGCCCAGGTAGCCCCTGGAGCCGTCTTGCAAGCCATGGCTGCCATCCAGCACCAGACTCCACACCGGTCCTGATGTGATGGAAACTCCCTTACGTCAAAAAAAGGCAGCAGTAAGCTGAGCAGTGGTGGCACGATCCTTTAATCCCAGCACTCCTCGGGAGGCTGAGGCAGGCAGATTTCTGTGAGTTTGAGGCCAGCCTGGCCTACAGTTCAGGACAGGCTCCAAAGCTACACAGAGACACCCTGTCTCAAAAACCAAAACAAATAAACAAACAAAACCAGATAGTTTGAACCTCATTGGGTGCTGTGAACTGAGCAGGCGCTCTGTGGGAGCGGTGAGCCATCTCTCCAGCCAAGTTCACCAGCACTCTGCTTCTTAGGACAGGAAATCCTTAAGATGTTTTCAGATAAGAGTGTGGGTGGAAGCCGGGCGTTGGTGGCGCACGCCTTTAATCCCAGCACTCGAGAGGCAGAGGCAGGCGGATCTCTGTGAGTTCGAGGCTAGCCTGGTCTACAAGAGCAAGTTCCAGGACAGCCTCCAAAGCCACAGAGAAACCCTGTCTCGAAAAAAGCCAAAAAAAAAAAAAAAAAAAAAGAGTGTGGGTGGATCAATCATTTCCGCATGATACCCTTTTCACTTCTCAGAGTAGCATGTAAGATGTTAGATACCATTGTGGCAGTTTCAAACAAAGTGTCCACACTGTTTCTTTTAGTTCAGAAGGAATCTTCTCCCGTGTGAGTCTCAGTTCTGGACATTCTGGACCTTTTCAGCTGTAAGAATGTAACTCCCTGAGCCTCTCTGGAAGATTACAAAGTCATTCATCCCATAGGCTGCCACTGAAGCACTAACCCTGAAAGGCTACGGTGATATGTGTGTTCCTGGCATTTCCCAAGCACAGGAGGACAGGAAAAAGCCTATCAGTACCAGAGTACTGGGAAAGTCTGGGTCACAGAGAGGGAGGGGAAGGCTTAGACAAAAACAAAAATTAAAACACAACCACAGATACCCAGAAGGCCATGGGTTTGCATTTTAACATTTTCAGATTCTCGGACTCCAGCATTTGAACTCTCAAGTCCTAAGCCCTCAGAGTCAAACATTAAAAGCCAAACAAGGCAGGAGGCTCCCACCAGGTCAGTCAGGGCAGCTGCCTGGATAAAACAGTAAGATCCTTGGAGTCTCTCGAGAAAAGGCAGACCTAATGTATGGGCCTGCAGGCCAGAGGCCGTTGGCCATGAGCAGGAGGAGAGTTCTCAAAGATGTTGGCTGATGCGCTGGCACAGCCAGAAAGGCTGCGATACATGACGGCCTCGGCAGCGGAGGCAGCGGAGCCCAAACTCAATCTGTTAGCACGTTCTAGAACTACACCAGGGTTAGCAGAAGTGGGAAACTTTGTATAATAAATCAGTTTGCCGAACCTCAACAAAGACGGGTGGGAAGTTAGCAAAGGAGAAATGACGATTATCACAGCCGCTGGGTGAAGACAGGCTACAAGAGCAGGAGAGCAAAGGTGTCCATTGCTGACTGCAGAGAGACGGCTCAGTGGTTCACAGTGCTGACTGCTCTTCCAAAGGTCATGGGTTCAATTCCCAGCACCCATATAGTAGCTCAAAATCCCATTTTCAGAAGACTGGGCACCCTTTTGTGTCCCAGACATATACATGAAATAATTTTAAAAAAAACATTTAGTATAAAGCCAGGCATTGGTGGCACATGCCTTTAATCCCAGTACTCAGGAGGCAGAGGCAGGAGGATCTCTGTGAGCCCTAGGCCAGCCTGGTCTACAGAGTGAGTTCCAGGACAGCATCCAAAACAATACAGAGAAACCCTGTCTCGAAAAACAAAAAACAAAACAAAACAAAAAATTTAGTATAGTAACTCACCTATGAGCATGCGCTAACCAGGCCCGTGAGAGCCCCACTCAATACCTGGGAAAGCTGGCCTCCACTACACTTTTAAATAGACATTCATCATTGCAGGGTTAGGGTAGGTGACGGAGTACACTTGTAGTTCTGTAACTTGGGAAAGCTGAGGCTAGCCTTGGCTACACGGAGTATACCAGGCCAGCCTGGACTACAGTATGAGATGTTTTTGCTCGAAGTGTAAAAGCGTTCTGCCGGGTTCTGGTCCAGTTAGGACACAGCAGCTGGGGAGTTGGTGCCAGCTGTCTCTCCCTGTGTGAACACGGTACGGACCAAAGCAAACTACATCCCAGGAGCCTACAGAAAAGTGGTGGCTTCTTGAGCCCCAGGAAGGCGCTTGGCTCCTCCGCCTGTCACCAATGCTTCATGGTGTTCGTCGAGAAAACCTGGAAAAAGTATGCGGGAGGGAATCCAGTTTGTGTGCCCAACTCCAAAGAGGCACTGGCGGACTCTCCAGGCTGTCCCTAAGGACTGAGAGGCGCGCTCCTGAAGAAGAGTGGAGCACAGGCTTAGGAGCAGAAGCGTGCCCTTTGCCACCTGATCACAGAAGATGAAAATGAATTGAACAAACTCATCTCCACTCTACTTAGGGATTCTGGGATGTAAATTTGGGTAGATGTGTTTGTTCAATTGGCTTGCTGAATAGGCATTTAGCTAAGGGGGGGCACTAAAATTTAGCCATTCAAAAGCAACTGGCTATAAAAAGGGAGAATTTTTATAATTTGTAAATTATAATCGCATACTTGACTTTATATGTCATATGCTGCTTCTTTTACCACTATTTTCAGACAACAAAGCAAAGTGCAGGTAAAAAACAACAAACACCCATGAAGTAAAGGGTGTGGCCTCATTTCAACAGCTGCCACGTTCCCAGCCCCTGGGGAACACGGGGTACAGGGAGACCACGGTGTCCACCACCCCCACAGTCCTCTCGTACCCCACTTCCGCCATGCTAGCCATCCCTAAGGTACAGGCAGGGCCCTGCCGTCCATCCCGCTCTTCCTTCCCAACTGCTCTCTCCTTGCTGTCTGTGGGCTGTGTGTGCCGACTCTGCCTGTAAGCGCGGGTGCCGTGCCACGTAGGTGGAGGTCAGGGAACAATTTTCAGGGATCGCTCCTTCCACCGTGGGCTCCGGGGATCACACCCAGGCTGTCAGGTCTGTGGGAACAAGTCTCTTTCCCACGGAGTCTGATCACCAGACCTAATTAATCCTAATTAACGTCTATGTGTCTTTCTTCTTCTCCCTCCTCCTCCTCCTCCTCCTCCTCCTCCTCCTCCTCCTCCTCCTCCTCCTCCTCCTCCTCCTCCATTTCTTGTGATGCTGGGAGATCAAGGGCTTCAGCTCCAGAGGCAAGCACCCTAACCTGAGCTCCAGGCTCAGCCAGATCACCCCACAGCTGACGGTTCTCACTTAGCCACACGTTTCCACCCAGCCCCACGTCTACTTTATCTGATTACAGATGTGACATATGCTTAGTGGAAAAACCGGAAAGCCGGTCATTTGTTGATCTTCAGCAGGGGAAGCACCAGTGCTGAGCAGATTTTTAGCTTCTAGAAGGCTGTGGTTCTCTGTCTGTGGCTCCTCACAGCGTGGTAAAAAGCAGCACACACCAGCAGGCACTTACCATCCTGAGTGGGTATGGTCAGAAGTCACAGATCTGGGCTCTACCTAAGCTGGCCCGCTGCCGCCCGGAGAACAGCACACATGCTCTGAACAGACAGCATGAAGCCAAGGGGCTAGCCTCTGCCACGCTCTGAGAAGACAAGCACACAGAAAGCGTTGCCAGGGCTGTCTTACCCAGTTGCAATGGTGCGAAAGCCTTGGTGGGAAACCCAGCAGGTGTCTGGTGCAGACACAGAAGCTGGGCAAACACGGAACAGAAGTGACCGTGTTAAATGCCAAGACATTTGGCAACAGGACTCCATTCACACGGATGCTCTGTGGAAATCTTCCAGACCCCAAGGTTCCTGTTTCAGCTATAATTCAGTACTTTCCATTCACTTTATCAGCAAAAAAATCTCCAAGCCCCAAATGGGACACCATAGATCTACCCGGACAAATCCCAGCCACTATACTGGGATCAGATTCCTAAATGCCATGCAAAATGACCGAGCTACAGGAGAGATTGTATTTAAGAATGCACGGGTGACCATGTACTTTAAGACTGGCCACTTTTCTCAACTCTTCCTTCTTTTTCCAGTGTGGGGCACAGAGCCCCGTGCTGAGTGGACCACCGCATCCGAAGCTTCTCAGGAACACCGTTTCCCTAGCTCACCTAGGCCACAGTGTTCCTGAACTCCTGATCCTCCTGCCTCCACGGCACACATTCTAAGATTCCAGACAGTGGTGGCCAGCACCTCAACTTCTCTTAACACTAATAATGACTCCGTGACTTTTTGGGAGGGGACTCGTGTAGCATAGGGTGACCTCTAATTGCACATGTAGCTGACCGTCCTGCCTCACCTCCCCAGCGCTGTGATTAAAAGCCTGCACCCCCACCCCCTCCACACATGGCACACCACCCAAGTACTCTCCCGGCTGAGGCACATCCCCAGCCCCTGGTGACTTCAGCAACAAGCATTTGGGGGCTGGAGAGATGGCTCAGCTGCTAAGAGCACTGCTGCTCTTCAAGAAGACCTAGACTCAAATCCCAGCGCCCACTTGGTGGCTCACTACTGTCTGTAGCTCCGGTTCCAGAGGATCCAGCGCCCTCTCTGACCTCCGTGGGCACTGCAAGCTCATGATGCGCAGACACACACAGGAAAAGCACCCACACACAGAAAATAAAAATAAATAAAATCTCAAAAAAAATTACTAAAGGTATTTTGCTTACAGGAAAGCGAAGCTGCTCCAGCAGGCCTGGAGATAAGCGTATGGGGTGAGCCAGCAGCTCCCGCCTGTCTCCTACACCCTCATGACAAGTGTCCACATCCCTTGAGCTACAGAAGCTGCTCCCATAACAACCAGGACGGAGGGGAGTGAGCAGCACCGACAGGGACAGCACTGGGGCAAGGGGCCCTCACGTCTGCTCCACGACCTCCCTTCTGGCCTCACGTCTCTTATCTAAAGGATCTTAGGCTCAAGTTCGAGCACCCCGCAGTTTTGTTGCACTCAGCAGCTAACCGGAGCAGGTGATTTGCTAGTTTCAAAGGGACAACACAGAAGAGCTATCTTCTGTCCCAGCCCTCAGAGCTGCCCAGCAATCTGTCATCCCTGGTGAGTGGGAGCCGATGAAATGCCATGCTCAGCTTCAGAATTGGTCCAGACCTCACAGCTCCTTCAACCCAAGCCTCTCGTTCCCATTCCGTAGATAAGGAAATCAAGTATGGCGGAGCTCGGTATTTTGTTGTAAAACTTGACATGGTGGTTTGAGTCGGGATAGCCCCATAGACTCATGTGTTTGAAAGCTTGGCTACAGGGGAGTAGCACTATGAGGAGGTGTGGCCTTGTTGAAGGAAGTACGTCAGTGTGGGGGCAGGCTCTGAGGTCTCGGAAGCTCAGACTTGTCAGCGTGTCACAGTCTCCTGCTGCCTGGGGATCACGGCGTAGAACTCTCAGTGCCTTCCATGGCTGCCTGCACACCACCATGCTTCCCATGACGGTAATAGACTAACCCCCTGAAACTATAAGCCACCACCTCAATTAAACGTTTTCCTTTCTAAGAGTTGCTGGGAGCCAGGTGGTGGTTGTGCACGCTTTGAATCCCAGCGCTCTTTTGCTTGTTTGCTGTTTCTCTTTCGAGACAGGGTTGCTCCGTAGCTTTGGATCCTGTCTTAGAACCAGCTCTGTAGACCAGGCTGGCCCCTAACTCACAGAGATCCGCCTGCCTCTGCCTCCCGAGTGCTGGATTAAAGGTGCGCCACCACCGCCCGGCACCAGTGTTCATGCTGATGAGGATTAAAATGAAAAGAAGCAAGGTGAGCCAGGAGAAACACGACACAGACAGACTGAAGAGAAGGGGCACCAGAGAGTGTGGTGGAGGCACACCTCCTCAAAGGACACAAACAGGTCTAAAAAAGTGCTGACTGCAGCCGGGCGTTGGTGGCGCACGCCTTTAATCCCAGCACTCGGGAGGCAGAGGCAGGTGGATCTCTGTGAGTTCGAGGCCAGCCTGGTCTACAAAAGCTAGTTCCAGGACAGCCTCCAAAGCCACAGAAAAACCCTGTCTCGAAAAACCAAAAAAAAAAAAAAAAAAAAAAGTACTGACTGCTAAATGGAATAAAGGGAGTGGTGACTTCAGGGCGAGACCCCATCCAAGGTTCCAACTTGTGAAAAGCACTTAAAGAAAAGCTTAGGTCGAGACATGGTGGTGCACATCTTTAACCCCCAATACTCAGAAGAAACAGGCAAATGTATCTCTGAATTTGAGGCCAGCCTGGCCAAGTTTAGGTAGTGAAGGAGACCACTGAAAACAGAAAGCTGGTGAATAAATTTTTAGAAATATTTAAAAAGCCAGGCATAGTAGGAAGCCAGGGGAGACAGATGCCTCCCTCTGTAAGGTCAAGGACAGCCAGGAATACATAGTGAGACTCTGTCTCAAGACAAAGAAAGAAAATTTAGAGACTGCTTTGCTTGTTTTTATTTTGGGCTGTTCTAACAGAGTTCCTATTTATTGTCACTAAAGTCACTCCTTCTGGATCAAAGAATCTGGAAGTGACCGGCCACCGTGTGAACTTTTCTCACCTTTCACACTGTGGAGAGAAGCAGCCCCGCCTCTGCTCTGCTGGGAGCCTGTACAGGCTCATTCAGAAGAGTTCAGATGGCAAAGGTCTGTTCTGGAAGCAAAGCACCTTCTATGGATGTGAGCGCCCGCTCTTCCCAACGGCCCTGAGCTCTGGGCTCTCTGCTAAGAGGGCACAGGCACAATACTTCCCTCAGCAGACAAGGCATTAAAAATGCTATGCATCATGGCAACGTTTTTATGCTTCAATAATAAACAAACAACTAATACAGGGGGGAGCTGAGAAACATCCTTTTAATTGTTTACTTGCTCTAATAACAACAGTGCAATTAATAACGACTATTTATGGGGCAAATACAAAGTAATAAATAAACACTACCGTGTTTCTTTACAAATAGGGCATTTCATTTAGCCTTCACGGTAACCCTGAGGGAAGTATTTTTATTCCCAATTTCATAGATTAGGAAACTGAGGCCCAGACAGATTTGTCAATCATATGGGTAAGAGAATCTGAACACCAACAACAACAACATGGACTCCAAAGTTCTTGCCTCTACTGCTCTGTTTCAAAATAAAAAAAGAAGCCAGAGGTTTTGAAAAAACTGAAGATTCTTCCTGTAGAGCAAAAGTAATGTTTCAGGGCCATCAAGGTGGCTCAGCCCTGGGGCGTTGGTGGTGCACAACTTTAGCCCCAGCACTTGGGAGGCAGAGACAGGTGGATCTCTGAGTTCGAGGCCAGCCTGGTCTACAAAGTGAGTTTCAGAACAGCCAAAGCTACACAGAGAAACCCTGTCTCCAGAAACAAAAACAAAGCAAAAAGGATGGCTCGGTAGGCAAAGGTACCTCAGTTCGATCCCTACGATGCACATGGTAGAAGCAGAGAACTGACTCCCACAAACTGTCCTCTGACTTCCACATGAGCACTGTGGCATGCACACACCTGCACACACCCACACCTGCACAAACCCACACCTGCACACATCTGCACACACCTACACACACCTGCACACACACCTGCACACACCTACACACACATCTGCACACACCTACACACATATACCTGCACACACATACCTGCACACATCTGCACACACCTGCACACACACCTGCACACACACATACCTGCACACACGCACACACCCACACATCTGCACACACCTGCTCACACATACCTGCACACATCTGCACACACCTACACACACCTACACACACATACCTGCACACACCTGCACACACACCTGCACACACATACCTGCACACATCTGCACACACCTACACACACATCTGCACACACCTACACACGCCTGCACGCACCCACACACCCACACACCCGCGCACACCTGCACACACATACCTGCACACATCTGCACACACCTACACACACGCCTGCACACATACCTGCACATACACACACACATCTGCACACACATACCTGCACACATCTGCACACACCTGCACACACACCTGCACACACACATACCTGCACACACGCACACACCCACACATCTGCACACACCTGCTCACACATACCTGCACACATCTGCACACACCTACACACACCTACACACACATACCTGCACACACCTGCACACACACCTGCACACACATACCTGCACACATCTGCACACACCTACACACACATCTGCACACACCTACACACGCCTGCACGCACCCACACACCCACACACCCGCGCACACCTGCACACACATACCTGCACACATCTGCACACACCTACACACACGCCTGCACACATACCTGCACATACACACACACATCTGCACACACATACCTGCACACATCTGCACACACGCACACACATCTGCACACACAGACACACTAAATAAAATAGCAATAAATAAACAGTTATTTGAAATAGCACTTTAAAAAGCTGGCTTCCTATAGTCCAGTAGACGAAAATAAAGAAAACAAAAGACCATTAGTGCGTCACATCTGGCAGTCTGAAGGCACAAAGGTCACTCATCTCCCATTGTCCTCCTCGCCACTTCCTGATGTGACCATTTTTCCACTGATTATTATCTTAGCATACCAGAATGCAATGATCCCTCCACAGCAAACTCACAGAGAACAGTTGACACAGTCGGAGAACTCACTGGCACAGGAAGGAAGAGAAATCAGTGGCAGGAAGTGAGGCTTATCTAAAAACACAGTGTCACTGCACAATGTGTGGCCACCATAACCCCACGGCACTTTAATCCATTGCTGCCTTTGCCTCCCCAGGTATTATATTATATGTGCTGCTAAAATCTGGCTCCTAAACTTTCTCCATGTGTCTAACAAGTTCCACAGCCAATAAAGACTATCATTCCTCTTCTGCTTGAAGAAGGGGGCGGGATGGGGGCTGCAGCTCAGTGGTGAGGAGAGAGAACAGGAGGAGTCAGAAAAGAGAAGGTCCAGGAGTGGGGGAAGGAGGGGTGGGAGAGGGAGAGAGCGAAGGGGGTAGGGAGAGAAGGTAGGGGGAGGTCACAGGTCAAAGGATTACACCTGAAGGAAAGACAACAGGTGTGGGGACACAAACTCTAACACCAAGTAGCCTGTGGCAGGCAGAAATCTTAAATTCAGTAAACACACACTCCTTTCACTTCCCAAGCCACCACCCAAAACAAACTGAACCAGTAACCCAACAATGGATGGACAATTGCTCCGAGTGTCAACACACACCGAGAAGAGAAAGAAAAGCTAAGAAAGTAAGTTGCCTGGGAGGCCTGCTCTCCAGCAGAACCGGGGAATAAAAGGGTGTGATGCGGCTACACAAGAACAGTACTTCTCAGGGAGGAAGAAGTTAAACTGGATTGCACAAACGATTAGAAAATGCCAAGGGAGTTAACTTCACTCTCCATCCTGGGACCACCCTATAGGAATTTCTAACGCCAAAGGGCCAACTCAAGGCAAAGTAAGGTCAGGCTTTCCCGGCTCACGCCCCTGCAGGCCTGCCCCAGGCTCGCCCACCAGAACCCCTGGGGAGTCCACAGGGAAGACGGGAGGAACGTGTTGGGCTAGGGAGCCAGGGCCAAGGGCCACCCTCAGGCAAGCGGCCACCACGCTGTGGGAGACCCCTGAGGAGTTCTGCTGAAAGTGGGAAGCGGCTGTGCAGGTGGCCCTCCCGGGCCAGGCTGACAGCGGCAACTCCCCCAACTCCACCGCCCCTCGCACCGGGTCCCCGGACACCTCCCGGCTCAAGTTCCCCGCCCCCAGACCCTAGTCTGCACCCCACACCCAAGCCGGCCAGGCTCCTCTGAGACAGCTGCTCCAACCTGGGCTACCCCGACGCCAGCCCTCCGGCCTCGGGGGCGCCCCAGGCCCGCGGCATTCCGGGATCAGGATCCGGAAGGCTTGGGGTCCAGTCCCCCACTCCCCTCGGCGTCCTGGGCTCACCTCCCCGGCAGCTTGGCGCTCCTCTTCCAGAACTGCTTGCTGTTCTCGGCGGCCATCGCTCCGGCCCGGGGGAAGGCCTGGTCGGTGGGTCACGGGGGCGCCCCGCGACAGGCCCCCGGGACCCCGCAATCTGAGGGCCAGCCCAGGCCGCTTCCCCGCCGCCGGTCACCCGCTCCCAGCTCCTGGGGGCGCCATCTTGGATGTGGGCACTCCCCCCGCCCAGCGCCCTTGCCATTGGTGGGTTGAGCAGGCCGGTGGGCGGATGGACCAATGAGGATCCGGGATCCTGCGGGCCGCTGAAGCCCCGCGGCAACGTCACGGGCTGGGCACACAGGTGGGCCGGGGAGGCGGAGCTAAGCTGGGCAGGAAGGCGGGGCTGAAAGTTCCTACTCGGTGGAAGCAGAGAACCAGGTAATAAAAAAAAAAGAGACCTACTGGGAAGTAGGAGATGAGACTGTTGCTTTTGATGGGCTGAGGTTCTGGGTCTCATGAGGGGCGAGAGAAGGGGATACTATAACATTTATATACAGAAATCTTTAGCCTACAAGTAAAGCCTCATGTGATAACTGTAGACCTTTTTTGAACGTCTCCCAACTCAATGGTACCCAGGGTTGTTACTTCCCCTAGTTCCCTTCCCATCCCAGCTTCTTAGAAGACAGGTTTGGCTAGAGCCCCGAGTGGGTAACTGTAGCCTGAGTAGCAGTTGGCTCATCAGAACCCCCCTCTCTTCTGCTAACTGAACCCCGTGCTTCAAGTGATGCAATCCCTCCTTCAGGTCTTTTTCTTCCTGCTTACGAGGATCCAGATACTGAGAAATCATGTTTAGGAAATACTGCCTTTCCCTCCCAGTTCGTCTCCACGGCACCAATGAGGAAGATGAAAGATGATATCCTTAACTTCCCTTGTTAACCGATTGTAAATCTTCCTCCTTTAGACCCATTGTCAACATAATTTTGACTCAAAGTGTGATTCGACTTTAGCATGTTGACCCCTTTGGGCGTTGTGCGCATAACTCCTCTTTTTTAGTGTTTCTGTCCTAGGGCGATTTGAGGGGAAATGAAGGGAGGGTGCTTCCTACTCCAAAGTTTTTGTTCAAATAAAGGACTGTGGGCATGTGTAGGTTGTCCACCCTGTCCATCCCTGAACTACCACCCTATGGTTTCTAAGTATGGGAAAGTTTTTATTTTTATTACATTTATCTGTGCCTGCGTGTGTGTGTGTGTGTGTGTGTGTGTGTGTGTGTGTGTGTGTGTGTGTGTGTGTGAAGTGTGGAGGGTAGAGATCAGAGGACAACTTGCAGAATTCAGTTCTCTCTTTTCACCACTTAGGTCCATGGAATCAAACCCAAGTCCTCAGGCTTGGCAACAAGCCCTGTTACCCACTGAGCCATCTTGCTGACCTAACATTTTGGAGAATTCCTAAGGCTCCTTCTACCCCCACCTAAAAAATAACCTTGTTTGATATGTTTTCCAGAGATGTCTTTCTACATAGATATTACTCCCAGTTTTCAAGCTTCTTTTGCTTGTTAGTTTCAAAATAATAGGATCATGGACCTGGAGAGATGGCCCACGGGTTAAAAGCATGTGTAGCTCTTGCAGAGGACCCGAGTTCAGTTCCCGGCACCAACAACTAGTGGTTCACAACTGCCTGTAATTCCAGGTCCAAAGGATCTGACACCCCCTTTTGACTTCTGGGGACATCACAAGCATGTGGTGGATACTCACACACACATAAATAAAAATAAACAATCTGTTAGAGGAATGATAGGGTTGTATGAAAAAGGCCACTTCTACTGAACCTTCATTCTTTTATAGACGTGCAGCTTATCTTCTTTCTTTCTTTTTTTTTTTTTTTGTTTTGTTTTGTTTTGTTTTCTGAGACAGGGTTTCTCTGTTGTAGTCTTGGCTGTCCTGGAACTCAGACCAGGCTGGCCTCAAACTAACAGAGATCCTCCTGCCTGCCTCTGCCTCCTGAGTGCTGGGATTAAAGGCACGAGCCGCCACCACCGTTCATGCCTTCTCTGTCATCTTACCTGCCAGCATTGCACACCAACCCCTAAGAAAGTGGAGAGAATTTTCTCAGTTGGGGGAGCGGTGGAAACTGAACAGTCTATGCTTCTCCTTCTAAAGTCCCAAAGCCAAACAAAAGTTTGACTCTACCAAAGTTCCCCTTGGGAAAGCAATGAGTTTATTAGGCTTACTTACAGAGCATGTGAGGGGTTATAGTTAGCAGTGTGGGCAACCCTAAACAGTCCTTCTGAGAAGTCTGCACGGGGCATGAATTCTTACTTCCCCACTGTCACCCACATGGAGCCCCTCTCCCAGTCGGTTTACTCTACCCGCTCCCTAAGACCTCAAAGTCTGCATTATCTGGACCATCAGGTTAGCGTCCCACCCATGACCCTTCCCATTACTCCCTTACTTCTATGAGGGAATGCCAGCTGCCAACAAGCCCATCGGTGATAATCCTTTGCAAGCAGGGAGCTGAAGTCGTGAAAATAGTGGTTATTTGGCTCTCAAGATAATGTTATACAAGAGAAAAATATACTGAAGTCTTGTTGGCAACTAATGCTATTGTCTTTATTTCTTTTTTCTTAATATTTTTACATGTATTTCTTTTTATTTTATGTATATGAGTATGAATATGTACTGGACCTGGAGCGATAGAGAGTTGTGAGCCACTATGTGGGTGCTGGGGATTGAACCTGCATCTTAACCACTGAGCTATCTCTCCAGGGTCCTTTGCCTTCATTTTAAGTGAACTTTTGCTGGCCTTGTGGACTTGAGAGGAGCTGATGTCACACTGGTGGTACATGACTGTAATTCTAACGCTTGGGGGCCTGAGAAAGGACAAGAGCTGCATGTTCAAGGCCAGCATGGGCCAGGGCTACATACCAAGATCTCCTACTTAGGGGAAGGGGGCGGGGAGGGGTGGGGGTAATGTCTGATGTGGGGGGCATATGTATGTCTGTGCGTGTGTATGGATGAGCATGCATGTGGAGACCAAAGGTTCATGTGCTATCAGGTTCTCTCCCCGAACCTGAAACTCAGTGATTGCCTAGACCGGCTGCCTGGTGAGACGTCCACCTGTCTCCATCCTCCCTACCACCACCACCAGTATGAGGGTTATAGCGGGATGTCCAGGATCCAAACTCAGAAACTCATGCTTCCATGACAGGCACATTGGCGACTGAGCCATCTCTCCAGCCCCTTTGATATCTTTTTTTTTTGGGGGGGGGGTTTCGAGACAGGGTTTCTCTGTGGCTTTGGAGCCTGTCCTGGAACTAGCTCTTGTAGACCAGGCTGGTCTCGAACTCACAAAGATCCGCCTGCCTCTGCCTCCGGAGTGCTGGGATTAAAGGTGTGCACCACCAACGCCCGGCACCTTTGATATCTTGAAGGGTAATTTTCCTTGACTTCTAGTTGCTTTCCTTGGTGCCAGCTGCGTCTAAATCATCTTCTCCTATAGAAGCTGCCTTATCCGTGGCTGTGCGGCAAGACAATGTCTGCCTTGCAGCTTACATATATGGTTTTAGAAATGTTCTGGAAGGGGCTCCCTGCCTTCGTCACTTTTCCCGTTGCTGTATAAAATCCCGACAAAGGCAGCTTAAAAGAAAAGGCTTGCTCTTGGATCACAGTTCCAGGTTGAAGTCACTGAGGAGAGTTGGGGCCCAGGAGTAGGAACCTGAGGCAGCGGGTCACATGACAGCCACGGTTAGAAACCAGAGATGGATGCCTGTGCTCTCAGCTCCCACCCTCCTCCTTATACAATCAAGTATCCTATCCCAGGGAATGGCTTCACCCATCATCAGATAGGCTCTTCCTACCTTAATTAGCCCACCCCAGATAAACCCCACAGGAATGCCCAGAGGCCTATCCACCCCACTCCCAGGGTTATGAATCTCATCAAGTTGACATTTGAGATCAGACATCACACTCCCTGTTTTATCATTATTGTTTTGAGGCAGGGTATCCTGTATCCTAGGCTGGCCTTGAACTCCTGACCCTACTGCCTCCACTTCCTGAGTGCTGGATGACAGGCTATTGCTAAGGTGCCTGGCTAAGATGCTCCCTGTGGGCTTGACATTTTACTACCTGGAAAGGAGAGGATAATCTTCGAACCTTGAATAATTGCCCCAAAAAGAATCCCTTCCTAAAACTCATTTATGAAACGTTAAATAACGCTGACTCCCAAGGGGCGTGCTTAACATTGCTCCGCTCAGAGATGCCCTATTATCCCTGCTCTCTGTTCTCTCTCCGGAAGAAAAGCCACAGTCACCTGATGCTAACATTTTAAATAATATGTGATAGGGCAGCAAGAATATTATAAACCCTCTCACCCCACCTCTACCACAGGCACCCTAATCTAGACCAATTGCACCCCTTTTATTGTATTCGTTTACTTGGAGATAGAGTTTCCACTGTGCGGCCCTAGCCAGCCTGGAATTATACAGCCCAGCCTGGCTTCAGACCCTCACAGATCTACGTGCCCCTGAGTGCTGGGACAGAATGTGTGCACCCACCGCGCCTGGCCAATGGTTTCTGCTGAAGACTGGACCCTGAGCCTTGTGCACACCAGACAGGCATTCTCCCAGGACCTCGGTTGTGCCCCACGGCAGACTTATATTTTTCCTTGCTGCGTCTTAGCTCCTTCAGGTACTACTCTTCCCACAGAAGCCAAGGAGCCTATTAAAATGTAGTTCACATCACGTCCCTCTGCTCAGAACCTTGCAGGGCTTCCCATCACGCTTGGCCCAGAAATCGAGCTTCTGACCCAGACATGATGACACAGGCCTGTGATCCAGACATGATGGCAGAGGCCTCTGACCCAGACATGATGGCACAGGCCTGTGAGGGAGGGGGGGGGGGGGGTAAGAGGCTAGCTGCACAGTGAGTTCAAGGTTCAAGGGCAGTCTGGGATAAGAGAGGCTGTGTGTGTGTGTGTGTGTGTGTGTGTGTGTGTGTGTGTGTGTGTCCGTGTGTGTGTCTGTGTCTTTTGTGTCTTTGTGTGTCTCTGCGTATCTATGTGTGTGTGAGTCTGTGCGTATGCATGTCTGTCTGTGGGTATTTAATGTATCTGTTTCTATGTATGTATGTGTGTGTCTGTGTGTCTGTGTGATCACAGTTCAGGGCTTACTAAGTACTCACTGAGTGTGGGGATTGCAAGGATAGATAGTCGGTGTCTTTGGGTTCATGTTGTTTTGCACAGTTTTTTGTTTGTTTGTTTGTTTTTCGAGGCAGGGTTCCTCTGTGGCTTTGGAGGCTGTCCTGAACTAGCTTTTGTAGACCAAGCTGGCCTGGAACTCACAGAGATCCGCCTGCCACTGCCTCCCGAGTGCTGGGATTAAGGGCGTGTGCACCAACGCCTGGACTTGTTTTGCTAAGCCCGATGGTCTGGGCTTGATGCCCGAGACCCATCCAGCTCCTGAAAATCGTCCCCTGACCTCCACTTGCGTGCTGTGACATGTGTGCGCCACCGCCCTCCACACAAAATAAGTCAGTAATTTCTTTTTAATTAAAAAGAATATAAACTACCGAGTCCAGATCATCCTTCCACATTGACCAACCCGAGGTGAAAAATCAATGGTTTGGGGCTCCCAAGAGGTCCGTGGAGCCTTTTGATGGATGCCCCACACAGCAGGCACTATATACATTCTAGTACATTTATTTATTTGAGCTGGGGGTAGTAGTACACAGCTTTAATCTCAGGGCTCATGAGGCTGAGGCAGGCTGATCTGTGAGCTTCAGGCCAACCTGGTAATATAGCAAGTTTCAGGCTGTCGGGGCTCCATAGTGAGATCTCGTTTTTAATTGTAAAAAGTATATTTGTGTGTATGGACACACTAAAGCACAAGCTCGTGTCACAGTGATGTGTGGAGCTCAGAGCACACCTGGGAGAGTGGATTGTCGTCCTCCACCATGTGGGTCCTGAGTCAGATGCGACAGCCCACGTCCTTGGCTATCCCCACCTCACCAAGGACATTTTCTTTTCCTTTTCTTTCTTACGTGTTTTTTTTTAACTATAAAGTACACTTGGTGTAGCCTACCTGCAGGTACTTTCAGAGAAGAGAGCCCCCTGGAAGACAGCAGTACAGAGAAAAGACCTTGACTTCAGAGAGATGAGAGGTGAACTTTAACCTCGAGGGAAGAGTGACGTGGAGAGAAGACCGTGTGACGGGAGCTGACAGAGGGGAAGCTTCGCAGTGCACTATGGGACACTGAACCAGAGCCCTCACCATGCGGAGCCCCTGCTTCTAGGAGAGAGCTGAGGTTGCACTGGGATTTAGTGGGCAGGAGGGTCGTCTGAGACATCAGCCTCCTAGGAAGAGCTAGGGAGTGGCTTGGAGACAGAGGAATAGCAAAGCAGGTGTCTCCTGGAGTAGAGCGGGTGAGACAGCCGATAAAACCGAGGGCAGAGGCGAGAGAGGATTTGGCGTTTTGTTGCCAGGAATTTATTCTAAGAAAGGAAGTTGGACAGCAGTGGTGTCACTTGGTAGCCAAGTCGTGTAATCCTAGTGATCAGGAGGCAGAGACAGGCAGACCTCTTGAGTTCAAGACCAGCCTGGTCTACAAAGTGAGTTCCAGGACAGTCGGCTACACAGAGAAACCCTGTCTTGAAGAAACGAAGAAAAGAAAGGAAGTTGGAAGAAGAGAGTGAGAGACTCTGCACGGTGTTCTTTCGTCGTAACTGTTAACAAGTCGAGCGAAACAGACAGGTGTGGTGGTGCACACCTGTAAACCGGAGGGAGGAAAATCAGGGGTCCGGGTCAGGTTTAGCTACACAGGGGTTCAAGGCCAGTCTGGGCTACACGTGACCTTTCTTAAAAAAAAAAAAGAAAGAAAGAAAAGAAAAGGAGGAAATAAAAACAATATAAGGTTTGAACATGAAAAGCACACAAATTACAGCAGTATTTGACTCATAACTTGAATCATATTATGCAATTAAAGAATGTAAACCTGGGGCTGGCAATTTGGCTCAGTGGGTAAAGGCACTTGCTGCCAAACCAGATGGAAAGTTGGAGCCCCAGAACTCACATGGTGGAAGGAGAAAAGCAACTCTTGAAAGTTGTCCTGTGCATGCTTGCGCGTGTGCGCGCGCAACACACACACACACTCACGAATACACAGTTTTTAAATTTTTATTTCATGAGTATTCATGTTTTGCCTGCATGTATGTCTGTGCACCACTTGCATGCCTGTTGCCTGAGGAGGCCAGAAGAAAAGACTGGCGATGACCTGGGATCAATTCCCAGCAGCTACAGGGTCGCTACAACCTTCTGTAACTCCAGTTCCCACGGGATCTGGTGCCCTCTTCTGGCAGTAAGCAGGATTGGAAGTCTTTTCTATGAAGGACCAGGAAAGGGGGCTGGAGAGATGACTTAGTCTGTGGAGAACTTGCCTTGCAAGCTTGAGAGCCTGAGCTTGATCCCCAGACACGTGAAAACATGCTGGGCTGGCACACTTGTTCTCCCAGAGTCTGAGATAAGAGAATCTCTGAGGCTTGCTGGCCTGTCAGTCTGACCTGCTGATGAGTTCCAGGCCAATGAAAGCTACTGTCACAAAAGAAAAGGAGACAGAGTCGGGCGGTGGTGACGCACACCTTTAATCCCAGCACTTGGGAGGCAGAAGCAGGCGGATCTCTGTGAGTTCGAGGCTAGCCTGGTCTACAGAGCGAGTTCCAGGACAGCCAAGGCTGTTAAACGGAGAAACCCTGTCTCACAAAAAGGAAGGAAGGAAGGAGAGAGAGAAAGGAAGGAAAGAAGGGAGGAAGAATGAGGAAAAGAAGATGGATAGTGTTTCCAAAGAGGACACTCAAGGCTCCAACCATCTGTGCTCACACATGAATACATTAGTTCTTTTCAAGGGACAAACTGGGCTGCTGAGGATGGCTTAGCGGATAAAGGAATTTACTGACATTCTTGATGACTGGAGTTCAATCCCTGAGAACCCTGTGTGGGAAGGAGAGAACCCATTCCTGAGGGTTGCACTCTTACTTGCCAACACACAGACACAAATAAGTAGTCTTTTAAAGAGCCAGATTATGAACGCTTTAGGCCCCTGCGCCTGGAAGCCGCTTAGCCCATTTGTAGGTAAAATAGCAAGCCTGTGCTCTAGCAAGGAAGTATTTACCATAAACACTGAAATGGGAACTTTCTGACATTTTCACACATCGAGAAGTGTTCTCTCGGTTTCCCCAACAATTTTTAAGCATAAGCACTGTGCTTGGCTCACAGACCTTACACAGCAGATTCCTATGATGAGGACGCTGAGATGCAGTTCCGGCGGCTCTCGCCCCTCCCATCTCGCTCTCCTCCTCTTCTGCATAGGAAGCCTCCATCCCAAGTCAGCATCTACACACGCTGCAGACCACTACATATGTGTGTACGCAGAAACAACACGTTTCTGGTGTTTTGAAACTGTATAAATAGCATCACACTGCACATATGCTCCAGCACCTGGCCTCTTTCCCTCAACAGCCTGGTTAATACACGGAGTTCAAGTTTATCCATCATAATGAAATACACAGCCACGTGTAAATTCACCTTCATTTCATTACCGCTGGTCTTTCCTGTGAACAGTCCTCTGCAGCTAGGTTGGTTTTTCTTTTGCTTTGCCCTTTCCTTTAAAAGAAGATTCAGCTTTATTTATGTGTATGTATCTGAATGTGTGGTGTGTGTGTGTGTGTATGTGTGTGGTGTGTGTGCTGTGTGTGTGATATGTGTGGTGTGTGTATGGTATATGTGTGTGTGGTGTGTGTGTGGTGTGTGTGTGTGTAGTGTGTGACTGGTATGTGTGGTGTGTGTGTGTAGTGTGTGTGTAGTGTGTGTGGTGTGTGTGTAATGTGTGTGTAGTATGTGTGTGGTGTGTGTGGTGTGTGTGTGGTGTGTGTGTGCTGTGTGTGTAGTGTGTGTGTGGTATGTGTGGTGTGTGTGGTGTGTGTAGTGTGTGTGGTATGTGTGGTTTGTGTGGTGTGTGTGGTGTGTGTGTGTGGTATATGTAGTGTGTATGGTGTGTGGTGTGTGTGTGTGTGTGGTATATGTAGTGTGTATGGTGTGTGGTGTGTGTGTGTGGTGTGGTATATGTAGTGTGTATGGTGTGTGGTGTGTGTGTGTGTGTGTGTGTGTGTGTAGGTGCCTACAGAGGCCAGAGGAGGGCAGCAGATCCCTACAGACAATCGTGAGCTACCTGATGTGGGTGCTAGGAACCGATTTTGGGTTTTTTGGAAAAGTAGCAACTACCTTCAGTTAACTGAGAGAAAACTTAAAGATTAGTTTGGGCCAGTGAGATCGATCAACTTGTTGCTAAGCCAGGTGGTCAGATTTAGATCCTCGGGAACCCACATGGTAGGAGAGAATTGATTGTAGGTTGTCCTCTGACTGCTGTATGGCACTTGGACATACATAACCCCCATCACACACATATATACACACAAATAAATAATACATAAGTTTTCAATCTTAGAATATTAAGACATCTCTTAATTTTTTTAGTTAAAAAAAGAGGAGGGAATGAATAAATGAATGAAAGAAAATCTAGGTAGCCAGAGGTCTCTGTCATCCTCCTGCTCCTCCTTCCTGTCCTCACTATTGTTCTGTTTGGGTCTTTTAGTGATGCCACACAGCCCTTTTCCTACACATAGAGGACTTCCCAGGCTCTGAAATCGAGAGCAGCAGGCTCTTACTCCTGAAGCCACAAGTGCAAACTACTCGTTTCTCCCTAGAGACTGAAGCCGTGGTCCCTCGCCTCTGTACTAGGCTAGCACTTCCAGATGAGGCCCACGCCCAGCTCCAGCCTTTCCCTTTGGCTCTTCCTTGGGAACCAAGTTAGGGCAAGAGTCTAGGTGGTGGTGTTTTGGTTTTTTTTTTTGTTGTTGTTGTTGTTTGATTTTTCGAGACAGGGTTTCTCTGTGGCTTTGGAGGCTGTCCTGGAACTAGCTCTCATAGACCAGGCTGGTCTCGAACTCACAGAGATCAGCCTGCCTCTGCCTCCTGAGTGCTGGGATTAAAGGTGTGCGCCACCACTGACCATCGAATCTAGGTGTTGTTGATGAAACGCTCCCGCTCCAGATTTTGAGTCTGGGGGTTATAATGCAGAGAGAACAGAACAAAAGGGCTGTTCTGGTGAGGGAGGGACAGCCCTCAGGGTCTGGTGCCAAAGACTGTGTGGGTGTAACTACAGAGTCACAAGCTCCTCAGTGACGTTGCGGTGTCCTTGGTGGCACAGCTCCATGGTGTGCCGCTGGCCAACACCTTGGCCCTCTGCAAGCATGAGTGACCTCCCTTCTTCCTTTGGAGGCCTCCCCTTTCTGGCTCCAGGATCTGCCTTACAGTTGCTTTTGTCAGCCGGAATTAAGTGAACGTCACACAAGCATTGCATAAAACGGCGCTTGTGTAATTGGGTTTGCTCTCACCCATGGCCATGAGAGCCTGTCTAGGCTAGCCTGCTATGTGATAAGAGGTTGTGGAACTGGGCCAAGTCCCTATGAGCGAGCCCAGCCAAGGCCACGACAGGTCAGCCAACAAACAGTTGAGCCTCAGATGCATGAATGAGCCCAACAAAAATCAGCAGAGCTTCCCGGCCAATCCAAAATCCACCCCAGACACTCTAGTGAGACCAGCAGAGACCAGCCCAGCTCAGCGGGCCTCAAGATAAGCTGACCTCCACAGATGTGTGAACTGAAGAGACCACCATCTTAAACTGCAGAGGCTTGTGGTTGACTGTACGGCATTGTGCTAGACCTTTTTTAAAAAAAGATTTATTTATTTATTGCCTTTTAGCATCTTATCTTTCCCCCTTTTATTATTTTTTTTATTTTTTATTTTTTTGGTTTTTATGAGACAGGGTTTCTCTGTATTGTTTTGGAGCCTGGCCTCGAACTCACAGAGATCTGCCTGCCTCTGCCTCCCGAGTGCTGGGATTAAAGGCGTGCGCCACCACCGCCCAGCTACCCCTTTTATTGAAAATAGATTTTTACCCCCTCTCATAATATATCCTGAATATGGTTTCCCCTCACTTCTCCCAGATCCTCCCCACCCTGCCTCCCATCTGGATCCAATACCTTTCTGTCTCTCCTTAGAAAAACAAACAGGGTTCTAAGGGACAATAATAAAATATAATGAGACAAAACCAAAAACTATTGGAACTAGACAAAACAAACAAGGGGAAAAAAAGCAAAAGAAGGCACAAAAACCCAGACCCACTGGTTCACACGCTCAGGAATCCCACACAACACTAAACTGGAAGCCATCATATACGCAGAGGACCTGGGGCAGATCTGTGTAATCCTGTGCATGCTGCCTGGTCTCCATGAATTCCTGTTGGCTGAGGACCTTGTTTCCTTAGGCAGTGTCCTCCATCCCCTCTGACTCTTAGCATCTCCTCTTCCCCAAGGTTCCCTAAGCCCTGAGGGGAGGGACTAGATGGCCTCATCGTCCCATGTAGGGCTCAGTGTTCCCAGGCCTCTCAGTCTCTGCACAATGTCTGACTTAGGGGTCTCTGTGTGTCCCCTTGTGCTGCAGGAGGAAGCTTCTCTGGTGAAGGCTAAGTATTCTTCTATAACTAGAGCAGAATGTCATTAGCAGTCATATTAGTGCTTTTTTTTTTCTTTTTAGACCAGCATTAGTTGGTTTTCCCCCTAGGTCCCTGAACTATCTGGTCACCCAAGCAGTGTTGGGTTTGAGTCCCGTCTCATGGTCTGAGGTCAAATCAGACACTGGGTGGATACCACCCACAAGTTTTGTGTAACCATTGCATTAGCATATATCGCAGACAGGACGTCACAGTCCAAGGGTTTGTGGCTGGATTGGGGTTTATGTCTCTGTAGCATGAGTTCTCACGGGTCTCAATAATAAAATCCAGGAGCCAGGGTAAATGCTGAAAGGTTAGAGAAATAAAAGAGCCAGCCACAATAGAGAACTCTTACCCCTACTGAATCCTCAGACCAAAGGGGCGATCCTGTCCCTATGAATCCTCAGACTGAATGCAATGAGCTCCTGTCTCCTCCTGCCTTACATTCCTCTCTCCACCCATGCAATTCCCTCCCGTCTCCACCTCCCTCGTGCTGGGACTAAAGGTGTGAGACACACACATACACAGAGAGAGAGAGAGAGAGAGAGAGAGAGAGAGAGAGAGAGAGAGAGATCCCGCCTGGCCTGGCTCTGTCGATCTTTTAGACTGGATCAATCTCATGTAGCCCAGGGTGTGTGCCACCACTGCCTGGCATTTATGGCTAACTAGCAACTCTGCACTCTGATCTTCAGGCAAGCTTTATTTGTTAGATCACAAACAAAATATCATCACATGTTTCTGTTTTGGTAGTGTGCAGAGTACCTTCCTGTACCAAAGGCACTAGAACATAGGGATGAAGGCTTCATGTAGGCACCCACTTGACTTATCTTTGTTCGATGAGTTGTATAGGTGGTTTCTTCATCAACGTGGACTTGTCATCAGTTTGTGCAACAACTGGGTTGTTTGGGGATTCCCATGGAACCCCTTTGGCCAACCATTAATTGGATGTGACCTAATCCTGGGACTGGAAGCCTCACATTTGTTGACAAGAGATGGCTAATTTGGGACTCTGTCTTCGACATTATTTGTCAAGTTCAGTTAGATTCCCTTCATGCATGTGTATATTTTAGGAAGCTTCTACTGTATAGGTTTCCATACTACCCCTCAAATGGTCCTCAACTTTACCTGCCTTTCCCTGTGTTCTCTCCCCTGTCCCCCCTTCCTGCCCCTCCCCACTTGGTCCTCCTATTCTAGCTCCTCCATCCATCCATAATTATGTACTCTACTTCCCTATCCATAATTATCTGCTCTACTTCCCTTTCCTAACGAGATCTGTTTGCCTCCCCCACCCCAGGCCTTTACTCTTTACCTGCTCTCTGTGGTTCTATGAATTGTAGCTTGGTAACCATGGGCTTAAATAGCTAATATCCACATATAAATATAAATGCATGCCATACTTTCTCTTCCTTGTTCGGGGATAACTCACTCGTGATATTTGGTTTCTTTTTTCTACTATCATCCATTTACCTGTGAATTTTATTTTTTTAACAGCTGAGTCATACTCCGTTGTGTAAATGTATCATATTTTCTTTATCCATTCTTCTATTGAGGGATAGCTAGGTTGTTTCCAATTCCTGGCTTTTATAAGTAGAGCAGCAATAAACACGGTTGAACAAATATCGCTGTGGCAGAATGACGTCCTTTGGGTAGACACCCAAGAGTGGCACAAGTGGATCTTGAAGCAGATCAGTTCCCATCTTTCTGAGGAGCCACACTGATCTCCACAGTGGCTGTTTGCACTCCCACCGGCAGTGGAAGAGCGTTCCCCTTGCTCCACATCCTCTCCAGTGTGAGCCGTCACTCGTGTTACTGATCTCAGCCACTCTGTCCAACGTAAGATGAAATCTCAAAGTAGTTTTGATTTACATCCCCTAATGAATAAGAGTGTTTAACGTTTCTTTAAGTGCTCCTCAGCCAACCATTTGAGTTTTCCCTTTAGCACCCTCTGTTTAGACCTGTAACCCACTTTTTGCTTGGGTTGTTTTCTTGATATCTAGTTTGTTTGATTGTTTGTTTGACCACTTATATTTTGGACATTAGCCCTCTCTCAGGTCTGTAGTTGCTAAAAACCTTTTCCCATTCTGTAGGCTGCCTCTTTTCAATGCAGAAGCTTCTCAGTTTCATGAGGTCCCAGCTATTAACTTTTTATCTTAGTGCCTGCACTAATGATGTTCTGTTCAGAAAGTCTTTTTCCCTTACCAGTGAGTCCAAGGCTAATTTCCCACTTTCTCTTCTATCAGCTTCAGGGTATCTGGTTTGTGTTGAGGTCTTTGATCCATTTAGAGTTTTGCAGAGTGGTAAGTGTGGGTCTATTGGGATTTGTTTACGCGAAGCCATCCAGTTTGACCAGAACCATTTGTTGAAGATGCTGTCTGTCTTAGGATTTCTACTGCTGCGACAAAAACATCGAAACCAAAAAGCAAGTTGTGGAGGAAAGGGTTTATTTGGCTTTCACTTACAATTTGCTGTTCATCACTGAAGGAACTCAGGACAGAAACTCAAAACAGGGCAGGAGCCTGGATGCAGGAGCTGATGCAGAGGCCACGGAGGGTGCTGCTTACTGACTTTCTTATCATGATTTGCTCAGCCTGCTTTCTTATAGAACCCAGGACCAGCCCAGGGACGGTACCACCCACAATGGGCTGGGCCCTCCCGCATTTATCACTAATTAAGAAAACACCATGGGCTGGAGAGATGGCTCAGAGGTTAAGAGCACTGACTGCTTTTCCAAAGGTCCTGAGTTCAATTCCCAGCAACCATATGGTGGCTCACAACCATCTATAATGAGACCTGGTGCCTTCTTCTGGCCTGCAGGCATACATGGAGGCAGAATGCTGTATACATAATAAACAAATAAATAAATAAATCTTTAAAAAAAAAGAACAGTACTCTATAAAAAAAAAAAAGAAAGAAAACGCCTTACAGCTGGATCTCATGGAGGCATTTCCTCAGCTGAAGCTCCTTCCTCTCTGATGTCTAGCTTGTGTCAGGTTGACATAGAACCAACCAGTACATTGTCATGTTTCCTGTGCATTTCTGGATTCTTTATAGAAAATCAGGTGTCCATAGGTGTGTGGACTTACATCTTGGTCTTCAATTTGATTCTGTTGCAACATGTCTGTTTTTGTGCCAATACCATGCTGGTTTTATTGCTATAGCCCTGTAGTACAACTTTAAATTGAGGATGGTGATACTTCCTGCAGTTCTTTTATTATTTGGGATCGTTTTAGTTCTCCTGGTGTGTGTGTGTATGTATGAGTGTGTGTGAGAGTGTGGGTATGCGTGTGTGTGTGTGAGAGTGTGTTGCATGTGTGTGAGTGTGTGAGAGTGTATGTATGTGTGTGTGAGTGCAAGTGTGTGTGTATTTCTATATGAAACTTAAAATTGTCCTTTAAAGATCTGTAAGGAATTGTGTTGGAATTTGACAGGGCTGGCACTGAGTCTGTAGATTGCTTTGGGTGGAATGGTCATTTTTGCTATACTAATCCTACTAATCCATGAGCATGGGAGGTCTTTCCAAAGCCACACGTCTTAATCCCTGTCAAGTATTGCCACTCCCTAATGGCCAAACATTCAAATATGAGCTGGAGGGAGTTATTCCTATTCAAAACAAACAGACAACTATATCAATGGTTCCTGTTATTCTGCTTTTGTGGTAGTGTGTGTGTGCATATTCCCATGTGTGAGTGTGAGTGCACACACATGCACTTCCTCTCTTTAGATTTGCTGGTCTGGGTTTATTTATGCCCTGTGTTTTCACGCTGTAGTTAACCTCTTTAGGTTGGAGTGTTCCTTCTAGCCCCTTCTGTAGAGCTTGATTTGTAGATAGACATTGCTTAAATTTGGTTTTATCATGGAATGTCTTATTTTCTCCATCTGCTGCAGTTGAAAATTTTGCTGGGTATAGTAGTCTGGGTTGGCATCTGTGGTCTCTCAGAATCTGCAGCACATATGTCTAGACCCTTCTGGCTTTTAAAGTCTCCTTTGAGAAGTTGGGCATAGAACCTGGTGTATTGGTACCTGCCTTTCTTCCCGGCACTTGGGAAGCCGAGGCATGCAAACCTCTGTGAGTTTGAGGCTAGTCTGGTCTACAAAGTGAGTTCCAGTACAGCCAAGGCTGTTACACAGAGAAAGTCTGTCTTGAAAAAAAAGAAGAAAGGAAGGAAGGAAAGAAGGAAGGAAGGAAGGAAGGAAGGAAGGAAGAAAGAAAGGAAGAAAGAAAGAAAGAAAGAAAGAAAGAAAGAAAGAAAGGAAGACAGAAAGGAAGGAAGGAAGGAAGGAAGGAAGGAAGGAAGGAAGGAAGGAAGGAAGGAAGGAAGGAAGGAAGAAAAAATGACAAGCTGGGTGGCCTACGACACTGCACTGGGCCCTGTAGAAGCAGTGGCCTACCACAGGCACATTTGAGCCATCTGGATGAGGAGGAACTGGGCAGTTGCCTTAGTCTGTCCGCTTTCAGTCCTCTCTTACAAACTGACAGCATACAGCCAGGCGCAGCCGCCCCTGCCTGCGACTTCAGCACTGGAGGTAGCAGCAGAGCGATCAGGAGTTCAAAGTCATAATGAATTCATGGTAAACCCAGACTGCTCGGGGCGTCAAAAACCAAGCAAGATGGCTGAAGGTCCAATCTTGGTTCCTGGGACCCTCATAAAGTTAGAAGGAGAGAGCCTCCGCCCAAAGATGTCCCCTTACCTCCACCATGAAATGCTCACATCCGCACACACAACACTCACATGCACACACAATGAATAGAATATCATTTTGAGACTTTGATAGCAGAGGCATCAGTTGCAAGGGAGACTTGAAAATGTAAACTCGATTCCGGTCAACCGTAGATTCGTAAATGCCACGTGTGTGGAAGGAGCAATCGCCACAGTAGTCAAGGTCCCGCCCGCTGTCACAGAGCTCCACATTTAAGGAAAATGAGTCGTAAATGGAACAAAATCTGTACTCTTTATGGAAAGACAGGGCTCCTTACTGGTGGGATAACGCGCTGGGCTGTTAGCACTGGTGTTAATATTTGCCCATGGCAGTTCTGCGGCTCCGGGGTGCCAGGGGTTCTGGGAGATGTGTAACTTCCTGTGGAAGAAATGAAGGAGAGCTTCTGGAGCACTATTGGAATGCTGGTGGGAGGGCAAGTTGACTGTCAAACAGTGACCACAGAAAGGAGGCCAACACAAGGCCCTAACACCACTGGAGATCTAAAAGGCCCGGAGGGAAGAGCCCAGGGGAGAAGAGAGATACTTGAGAAAGAAACCTTCCATACGTGGAGAGGAATGGGCCCTGGGGTGATGGGTGGAGGCTGACCTCAAGGACTGTGTGTATATAAAGCAGTGTCACTTATTGTCTGTTTGCTCGTTCCCTAGGGGGAGTGGCTCCCCTGCTTGTCCGCTGGTTCACCGCCAAAGCACCACAGGCAGGTTCTCTTTGTGCTCCCGCTGCAGGCTTAGAGGACTTGTTTGGGAAAATCCCCACTCTTGAAGGGAGAGATTCGGATGTGTGGGTGAGCAGGAGTGTTGCCTGGAAGAGCAAAAGGAGAAGTGTGGCCTGGCTTCCCTGCAGCAATGGGGAGAAGTGGCAAGTCCTGCCCCGGACAGTGTGTCCTCCCCTCCCCGCCTGCTCAGCTGGCTGCTGGCAGCTTGGCTGAGAAGGCAACTCAAGGCCTCAGCCTCCAGGGGGCCTATAAGAAGCGGGACCACCGCGCTGGAAAGATGGCTCTGTATAAGAGCGCCTGCTGCTCATAACTGCCCGTAACTCCAGTTCCTCAGAGTAGCATGAAGTAATGAAAAGCCAGGGCCAGATATTGGGGTTCAAGCATCAAGCTGAAGATCAGAATAGCAAAGCAGCCAGCCACCAGCTCTCACTCTACCTTAGACCAAAATGGGTGATCCTGTCTCCAGGAACCTTCAGAGTGCGATCCTGAGAGGCCATATGCAGACGGCACCGCTCCCCACCAAGCCTCAGACTGCAGTCCCAGACGGCTCCAGACTTCACTGCTCCTCAGATCCACTCAGACTGCTATGCTCCCCTCAATGTGGTGTGAGACTAATTGCCTAAAATTGACTTGGTTTCTTATACACCTCTCCAGTGCTGGGATTAAAGGTGCATCATCCCAAGTGCTAAGATCGCCTTTGTGTGAGCTCTGTTTCTCTTTTAGACTGGATCAATTTTGTGTAGCTCAGGGTGTCCTTGAACTCACAGAGATCTGTCTGTCTCTGTCTCCCAAATCCTGAGATTAAAGGTGTGTGATACCATTGCCTGGCCTCTATGGCTTGTGGCTAGCTTTGCATTCTGAACCTTCAGGCAAGCTTTATTAAACCATAACTAATATATCACCACACCTCAGGCTCCAACTGATGCCCTTTTCTGACTCCCATGGGCACTGCATGCAGGTGACACACATACATACACACAGACAAACGCTCATACACATAAAATTAAAAAAGAAAAGAAAGAAAGAAGACTCTTCTGCTTCCCTGCTGGTGCTAACAGTTATTCTCCAGAAAAGCCTACTGCTGTGCCACAAGGAGACTAAAGCAGCCCGTAATTCAGAAAAGGGGAGTCTAGGTCCCTGGCCTCGAACTCACAGCGATCGCCTGCCTCTGCCTCCTGAGTGCTGGGATTAAAGGTGTGTGCCACCACTGCCTGACCTAGATGGATACTTTTTAAAATTCCAGGCTTAGATCAGGCATAATGGCACACGCCTTTAATGCCAGCACTTGGGAGGCAGGAGGATTTCTGTGTGTTTAAGGCCAGCCTAATCTATATAGTGAACTCCAGGACACCAGGGCTACATAGTGAGAACCTGTCTCAAAAACAAATAAATAAGATGCACTTAGAGCCAAGTGTTGGTGGCACACACCTTTAATCCCAGCACTTGGGAGGCAGAGGCAGGTGGATCTCTGTGAGCTCCAAGTCAGCATGGTCTACATAGGGATCTGATGCCCTCCTCTGGACTCCATGGGCACTACACACACACAAAATTAAAATAAGTCTTGAAAAAGGAAAGAAAATAAAATGTTAGGACCGTACCTCCCGCATCCTCCTCCACCATCAGGAAGAGAATGTTGGCAGAGTGCCCAACCCATTTCTATGCGTGTCTCGTCTCCTGGAACTGTGTCCACGGGTAGCCTTTCTTCAAGGCAATGTTTGGGAAGGCAAATATTTTGCCTGGATCTGGGCTTCTTGCCATCCTGAATACAACCAGGCTTTCTCAGCAAAAGGGGAGCTGGGCAGGAAGAGGGACACTGACAGCGTCTCATCTCTGCGCAAAGCTTCACAAACAGCAGCTAACGTGCAGAGTGAACAGGAGCTGCCCCTTGGCGTGAAGACAGAAGATGAGTCTTCCAAACGTACTTGCTCATTTACCTCACAAGGTTGTCTGTGAGTGGTTTTTTTTAACTTATCATTTTTATTCGTTCTGTGCGCACACGTGTGCCGTGGCAGCCTTGTGGAAACTGTCAGAGGACAAATTCCCAGTCAGTTCTCTCCTTCCGCCCTGTGGGCACTGGGTATCAGACTAAGATTCTGCGTGTTGCCACCAGGTTCATTTTGACAACTGTTTAACATCCCCACCGTGGGACTATGTGGCAATTTATTCCTTCCTTTGCACTTTTATTAATTATCGTCACGTTGTGTAATGGGGACACATGTGTCATGGCGTGGGGGGGTCAGAGAACCACTCTGAGGAGTCTTTTCTCCCAGCCGTATACACAGTCTTGGGTCAAATTCAGTGGTCAAGCTTGGCAGCGAGCACCGTCTCCCACCATGCCTCACCTTCAGCTCAGCCCTTTCATTTATTTTATGTACGTGGTGTCTCGACTACACGTGTGTCTGCGTGAGGCTGTCAGATTCCCCTGGAACTGGCGTTACAGGCAGCTGTGAGCCGCCAAGTAGGTGCTGGGAATTGTACCCGGGTCCTCTGGAAGAGCAGCCAGTGCTCTTAACCTCTGAGCCATCGCTCCAGCCCTGAGCCCATTCTTGATCGAAGTGGCTCCTATCTTCTTTTCTCTCTTTTTTTTTTTTTTTTGAGGTAGGTTTTCCTGTAAGTCAAACTGTCCTTTCAGTCACCGTGCCAGCAGAGATGACCTTGAACCCCTGGTCCTCCTGCCTCCACCTCCAAGGTACTGGTTTCCGACTGTGCACCATGGTTTTATACAGAGCCGGGGATGGAACCTTAGATTTCAAGTGTGCGAGGCAGGCGCCGTGCTGGCTGAGCCAGGTCCCCGGCTTCACTGCTGCGCTTTAACTGGTTTCTGATGTCTACTTACTAACTATTGACGCCGCCACACCGTGTTTCCTAACAGCACTGTATGTGGCTCCAGCAGTTTTACTGGCTGTGTGAGCTCTTACCTTTTCTACAAAACATGTGTGCTTGCATGTGTTTTGTTTGTGTGTGTGTTTGTATTTGTGTGTGTGTGTGTGTGTGCGCACGCCCACGTTTGTATTTGTGTTTATATATGTTTGTGTAGGTGTGTGTCTGTTGTGTGTGCTTTTGTATGCGTTTTGAGTGTGTATGTGTCTTTGTGTGTGCGTTTGTGTACGTGTGCTGTGTGTGTATGCGTGTTCGTGTGTGTGTTTGTATTTGTATGTGTATGTATGTGTGTGTGTCTGTGTTGTCAGTTATTAACATCAGGCACTCGGGGAGAGGCAGACCAATAAAGACTTTGACATAGCACACTTGACGCACACAGAGTCCTTGGTGCCAGCAAGGAGGAAGATTAGGAAAGTCAGGGCCTGTCAATCCACTGTGACTGTTTCCTTGCTGTGGTGGCTTTTGTTTCTTTGGACAATCTGGCAAGCTTGGGTTTGGATCCTGAGCACTCAGCTTTGAAGAATTCCCTGCATGCTGACAGAAGCCTCCCCCACAGGAGAATGGAATTTTCCTCCCTATCTATGGCCCAGCCTGGGAGTTGGCCTCTGAAGAGTGGAATTCTGGGATGGCCACTGTGGGACACAAGACATCATGCTTGGCTTGCACTTCTGGAGCAGCTGGGAACAGTCTTCAGGCTGTGGAGAATGTCAGGTGTCCTCCTCTGTGACTCAGAAATGGGTTCCCCCACCGAACGTCTCTGCTTTGCCTAGGCTGGCTGCCAGTGAACTGCACTCCTCTCCCAACCTAGGGGCCTGGATTACAGAAACAGGCCACTGTGGGGGTTTTAGGGTCCTGAACTCAGGCCGTCTGCAAGCCCTTTACCCTCCTCCCCACCCCTCGCCCCCAGTCAAGTTCAGCATGTTTTGCCAGGCAAAGCAAGTTACTTCCCGTTTCCCTTCTCTCTGTTTCCAGGGGGGGATGGAGATGGAGGCTGAGAGCCTGGTGCTTCCCGCATGGACAGGAACTGAGTTCCCGCAGGGTTGCTTGTCTCCGCAGGGGGCCCTGGCATGAAGCAGCAGAACTGGTGCGGGCTGACCGCGAAGATGGGCACCGTGCTGTCGGGGGTCTTCTCCATCATGGCCACCCACATGCACCTCATCTTTGAAAGGAGGCACCTTGGGGACGGCAACTGCACGGACAGCCTCCAGAGCCAGGACATCAGTGTGGTGAGCCATTTCATCATCTGCTGGAGCTTCAAGATCGTCCTCTGCGCGTCCCTCATCACCATGGCGGTCAGCTGCTTCCTCCTGTACTCCGTGTACGCCCAGATTTACGGGGGTCTCATGGTCTACACTATCTGGATCTTCACCTATGAGTCCACCAACCTGGCCATTCAGATCTTCACCGATGATTTCAGCGTGGCGCTGGTCAGAGCCATGCGCTGGTTCGGCTGGGTGTCCCGTGCGTCCCTACACAGCTTCTGTCTCTACTTTGTCGTTAGCCATGCCCAAATCATCTACCAGAGCAAAAAGCAGGGCAACATACTCACTTACCATAGGCGTCTCTCTCTGGGAATCGGAGACACTCCACGGCAGAAATCAAAGATTATCAGCTTTATCCACCAGAGCAATAATTAAAGGGTGGCCATCTTCCAACCGTGGAAGTTTTCAGGGTAGTCTTAGTGTTTCCCCCCCTCCCAGTGTCCCCTTTCTTGGTGGGGAGGGATGCTTTTGCTCTGCTTTATCTTTAACCTCAACCCCTAGCTATGTCTCCTGTTATAGTCCAAATAAGTACAAAAATAAAGTGAGAAAAAAACATTCTTTAGTTTCTCTCTTGAGTGTCACCTCCAACAAACAGAGTTTGTCAAAGGGGTCAAAGGAGCTGTAGAGATGACTCTGCAGGGAAGAGCACCAGCTGCTCTCCCAGAGGAGGGTTTGGTTCCCAGAACCCACACAGCACCTCACAACTGTCTGCAACTTCAGTTCTAGGGGATCCAGTGCCCTCTTCTGGTCTGCACAGGCACTGCACACACACACACACACACACACACACACACACACACACACGCGGTGCACACACAGTACATGCAAACACTCACCCACTATCTTAGTCACTGTTCTGTCGCTGTGAAGAGACACCATGGCCAAAGCAACTCTTACAAAAGCAAGCATTTAACTGGGGAGGGGAGGGCGCTTGCAGTTTCAAGGTTTACTCCATTGTCATCATGGTGGGGAGCATGGCAGCTCTCATGGTGCTGGAGAAGTAGCTGAGAACTTTCCATCCTAACCCAAAGGCAACAGGCAGAGAGAGAACCTGGGTCTATCATGGGCTTTTGAAATCTTAAAGCCCACTCCCAGTGACTCACTTCCTCCAGCAAGGCCACACCTCCTAATCCTTCTAATCCTTTCAAACAGTTCCACTCCCCGAGGACCAAGCATTCAAATATAAGAGCCTATGGGAGGCATTCTCATACAAACTACTGTCAGGGACCTCCAGCCATCAGTCAGCTAGGCTGTATCACGTACTCATAGAGAAGACGTGACACTAAGACCACCCTGCCACCCCTTCTGACATAAAGCATATTCCAAGTAACAAGCCTGGGGTTTACCAGTCAGTTAAAGATTAGCTTAATTGGAAAAACTACAAGGTCCTCAGAAGATAGGCCTGAGCAGTAGTAAATTGTAATAGATAGGATCGGACCCTGCTGTCAGGTTAACAAGCAACATAGGAATTCTTACCCCTGACCTCTTGCCCTGTAGATTAGGTAGCCAGGCAACGCAGCAGACCACCTCTCCCACTGACCTCTTGCCCCTGCAGCTGCAAGCACATCCTCCGCCTTTCCCTCCTCAGTTCTCCTATATAAATCCCCTTGTGATGAAATAAAGTTGTCGCCTTGATCAGAATCCTGTCTTGGCGTCCATTCCTGTATCCCCTGTCCTCCATCTTTCTCCTAGGTGTCCACCAGACCCACGTTGAATGTCCTGCGGGTCGGGACAAACTACCACACCCATATAAAAGGAAAATAAATGCATCTTTAAAAATAAAAAGCATCCATCTAGGCAGTGGTGACACACACCTTTAATCCCAGCACTCAGAAGGCAGAGGCAGGCATATCTCTGTGAGTTTGAGGCCAGCCTGGTCTACAGAGTTTGAGGACAGCCAGGGCTACACAGAGAAACCCTGTCTCAGGGGAAATAAATTGTCAAAGGCACCTGCCTAATCAAAAGGGATCTGTTAAACTTGTTGCTAAGCCTGTTGCTATGCTGTTGTCTATGACTGATAGTTCAGTGAGTAAAGACGCTTGCCACCAAGCCTGAGGACCCAAAGTCAAGGTGCACAGAGAGCTGACTCCCAGAGCATTGTCGCCTGACCTTCACATGTACGAGTAGTAGTCTGGCCCCACCACACACACACACACACACACACACACACACACACACACACACACATGCACGCACACACGCATGCACACACACATATAAAAAGACAAATAAATAAAATATTTTAAAAAATAAAAGAGGGCTGGAGAGATGACGCAGTGACTAAGATGTTTGCTGTTCCTGCAGAAGGCAGGAGTTTAATTCCCAGCACCCATATCAGGCACCTCACAACTGCCTGTAGCTCCAGTTCCAGTGGGATCTGATGCCTTCTGCTGGCCTCTGTGGGTACTGCACACATATGTGCACATATGCATACACTCACAGACACAGATCATTTTTCTTTAGAGACAGAATCTCACTATACAGCCTTGGCTGGCTTGGAACTCACTATGTAAACCAGGATGGCCTCAAACTCACCAAGATGCCCCTGCCTCTGCCTCCATAGTGCCAGGATTAAACGTGTGCCACCACACCTGACCCAAAACAGGTTTTAAAAATGGAGAGGAAACTTAACCAGGTATGGTAGTTGTCTTTGGAGACCCCAGGAAGGCCAGGTGTGTGTGGAGGAAACCCCAGTGATGCCAGATGCATGGGTGACCCCAGCAAGGCCAGGTGCATGGGTGACCCCAGCAAAGCCAGGTGCATGGGTGGTAAAAGAATTTACCAGACTTTGGGACAAACATGGAGAATGTCTTGAAATGGGCTGTACAAGACACAACAGGTGTGTTTCCAGAGCAGGGACTGCTCTGCTGGGAAGACAGAAAAGCTCTGTTGGTGGCAGTTAAAAATGGCTAGGTGTTTCTGGGTGGAGAGCCTGGGTGACGTGCCCATCTGCGTGACTCTGTACACATTTCATTGCTTTCCTCAAGTTTAAGTTTGTCAGTGTGCCTTCCTTTGTTCTGGACTGGCTACATGTATGTGATGTCATGAGTTGCCATGTAAATTTTCTGAGTTTGTTTGTTAAGGTTTGAAATTGCCCATGCTAGTGTCCCAGTGCCTTTTTTGTTTTGTTTGTTTTTTAGACAGGGTTTCTCTGTGTAGCCCTGGCTGTCCTGGAACTCACTCTGTAGATCAGGCTGGCCTTGAACTCAGAGATATGCAGGCCTCTGCCTCCTGAAGGATTAAAGATGTGTGCCACTATGCCTCTTAAAGGTTCCAACTACCCTTAATATTGTCCACAGTGTCCATGTGTGATGCCTCAGTTAAGGTTTCTGTTGCTGTCATGAAATAGCACGATCAATGTAATTTATCTGGCTCACACTTCCACATCACTGTTCATCATTGGAGGAAGTCAGGACAGGAACTCAAGCAGGGCAGGAACCTGGAGGCAGGAGCTGATGCAGAGGTCATGGATGGGTGCTGCTTACTGACTGTCCTATTGGCTTGTTCAGCCTGCTTTCTTATAGAACCCAGGACCACCAGCCCAGGGTAATCTCACCCACCATGGGCTGGGCCCTCTCATCGTCAATCACTAATTAAGAAAATACCCTACAGGCTTGCCTACAGACCAATCTTTATTTTTAATATTTTATTTATTTATTGTATATACAGTCTTCTGCCTGCATGCCAGCAGAGGGCACCAGATCTCATTCAAGGTGGTTGTGAGTCACCATGTGGTTTCCGGGAGGTGCAATATGGAAGAAAGACAAAAAGCCAGGAGGCAAAATGCAGATTAATATGAACGGGTTAAGCCGGGCGGTGGTGGTGCACGCCTTTAATCCCAGCACTCAGGAAGCAGAGGCAGGTGGATCTCTGTGAGTTCGAGGCCGGGCTGGACCGATAGCCTCCGAAGCAATACAGAGAAACCCTGTCTCGTAAAAACCAAAAAAAAAAAAAAAAAAAAAGATATATATATATATATATATATATATATATATATATATATATATATATACGGGTTAATTTAAGATCTAGTGGGACAAGCCTAAGCTATAGGCCGAGCTTTCACAATTAACTATAAGTCTCTGTGTCAGTTGTTTTTTGTTTGTTTGTTTGTTTGTTTTGGTGAGCTGGGGGCCCAAAGAAAAATCTGTCTATAGACTTTTTGCTCGTTGATCCCCTACTTATGCCTAGCGATTTGGGGAATGGGTCTTGGGCTAGCTCTGCCTCTTACCATGTCTATCCCTGATTTTCTCCTCCAGGACCAACCCTGGCGAGTTGGGTACACAATGAATGCCAAGATGGTATCCACCATGGCGGGCATCTTCTCTCTCCTCAACACCATCCAGTTCTTCATCTTTGAACTGAATCAGATAACACACATTGGCTTGGAAGACAAATACAGCATCTACCTGGACACAGACTCCAAGGCCTCGTCCTGGCCTGTGGTCTACAGGAACAACATCAGCATAGGCCTCTCCATCACCACCATCACCATCAGCTGCTTCTTCCTCTTCTGCCTGGACAAGAACATGCTCACCGGGCTGATAACCTACACCCTGTGGATCGTCATTTACGAACTCCTCAGCTTCACCCTGGTCCTGCTCATCTACGGCACCATCAAGGAGCAGTTCAAGGACCTGGGCCGCCTGTACCTGGTCCTGCAAGTCTTCCGCATGCTCCTGCATCTCACCCCTCTGCCCTTCATCGTCAAGCACGGCTACACACTCTACAAGGACCCCAGGACCGTGAACATAGCCAGCCGCCGCAGGCGCTCCTCAGTCAGCACGGTGGACTCCTGGCCACCTGTCGGGCTGGGCAACTTGTACCGCAAGACAAACTGAACCAGGAAGGGCCATGGCAGAGCCCTCCCCGCTTCCCGGTGTTTTTAATTTATGTGCATGGGGTGGGGGAGGTGCAGCCTGTTTTAGCATTGGTTACCTAATGATATATTTCTATATGTGTTACCTTTGTGTTGACTATCTTGCTGGTATCTATTTTTAACGCTTTCCAAAAAATATTTCACTTTTATCTTTTTTTTTCTTTGGAGACAGGGTCTTATTATTTAGCCCTGGAACTCAACATGTAGACCAGGCTGGCCTCCAACTTACAGAGATTTTCCTGCCTCTGCCTCTCTAAGATTAACAGTGTGAGACCAGGCGTTGGTGGCACACGCCTTTAGCCCCAGCACTCAGGAGGCAGAGGCAGGCGGATCTCTGTGAGTTCGAGGCCAGCCAGCGTGTGCCACCACACCCAGCCATGTTGTGTTTTGTTTTGTTTTGTTTTATCATTTGTAAAGATTTATTTTGAGCCGGGCAGTGATGGTGCATGCCTTCCATCCCAGCCCGTGTGGATGTACACATTCATGCACGCGAGCGCAGGCCCACGAGTGTCAGAGGTCGGGCCTCGGCTTCCACCCTGTTGGAGGCGAGGCCCCGTCCAGCTTGTTGCAGCCGCATCACCAGGTGAGCTGGTCTGTGTGCTTCCAGGACCCTCCTGTCTCTACCGCCCGTCTTACCGTAAGAGCACTGGGATTACGGGTGTTTACAGACTCGCGCATGCGTGCTGTAGACCTGGCTTCCGGGGCTCCTGTGGAGTCAAATGCAGGTCTCCATACTTTCGGGGCAAGCACTTCACCCACCGTGACAATCCCCAGGCCTGGTCTCCACCTTTTATCCCAGGTTGGCCTCCCACTCTTGATTAGCCAAGGATGACCCAGACCTTCTGATCTTCCTCCCTCTGGATGCTGGGACAGCAGACGTCATATCCTGTTTATACAGTGCTATGGATCAAACAGGGTGTTTGGTTGTTTTGGTTTGGTTTGGTTTTTGGTTTGTTTGTTTGTTTGTTTGTTTTTCGAGACAAGGTTTCTCTGTGGCTTTGGAGGCTGTCCTGGAACTAGCTCTGTAGACCAGGCTGGTCTCGAACTCACAGCAATCCGCCTGCCTCTCCCTCCTGAGTGCTGGGATCAAAGGCATGCGCCACCATCGCCCGGCTCAAACATGGTTTTATTCATGCTAGAAAAGCTCTCTATTAGGGTTGAAAAGATGGCTCAGTGGTTAAGAGCACTAGCTGCTCTCCCAGAGGACCTGGGTTCAGTTCCCAGCACAGACATATATGCAGGTCCAACACCAATGCACACAAAGTAAAAATAAGTAAATCATTAAAGAAAAAAGAAATAAAAAGAAAAACACTCAACTAAGTATATCCCTAGCCCAAAGAGCCATTAAAAAAGAAAGAAAGAAGGAAGGAAAAGAAGAAGACTGATTGAATCAGGATCTCACTAAGTAGCACGACCTAGGCTGGAGCCTATTATGCTAGTCAGGCTGGCCTGAAACTTAGAGATTCACCCACCTCTGCCTCCAGAGTGCTAGGACTGAAGGTGTCACCTTTAATATGCCACCTCACCCTACTTTAAAGGTTTGTTTTTAATCTCTTAATTATGCATCGGTGTGTGTATGTGATTGTAGTTGTGTGTGCATGAGTGCACATTCCCAGGAAAGAGGTCATCAAATTCTCTGGAGCTGCATTACAGGCAGGTGGCTGCAACCCAGGGTGGCGGGCATGCTGGGAACCAAACCCGGGTCCTATGCAAGAACAGCACAGGCCCTTAACCTCTGAGAGGTCCCTCCAGGCTCCTAAAGAACCCTATTTTTTTAAAAGATTTATTTATTATGCATACAGTATTCTGCCTGCATGTATGTCCACAGGCAGAAGAGGGCACCAGATCTCATTACAGACGGTTGTGAGCCACCATGTAGTTGCTAGGAATTGAACTCAGGACCTCTGGAAGAGCAGTCAGTGCTCTTAACCTCTGAGTCATCTCTCTAGCCCGAACCCTATTTAAAAGCTCGCTGCTGAGAACTGGCGTGTTCCTATCGTCAGGGAAGAACTGCCTTCCGGGCACGAGTTTCACACTCAAGCGACACGTTACAGCCTTATTCCCATTGTTCTTATGGCTTGATGACACAGAGACTGGAGAGAGGGAGTGAATGATGCTTCCGGATCACATAATAAAACCGGGGCTGACCTCCTGAAGGCAAGGCAGTATATGCTATCTAGTACCTCCTGCACACTTCTGAATGTCTATCGTGCGGGAGCCCTAACGCAGAGTGGGACCGCGGGGTTACCTTTCCACAGCGTGCGCTGACATTCTGCCCAGTACCTTCTCTGATGTCCACAGGCGTGGTGTCGGTGTCAGCCTGGAATCACAACAATTGGCAATAGGAGGCAGGGGGGTCAGGAGTTCAAGGTCATCTTCATCTACATATCTCCTCTCAGGCTGTATAGGGAAAAACAAAACGACAGAAAAGCTAGAATCTGGATGCGGTGGGGTCCACCCTCTGCCCCAGCACTTGGGAGGCTGAGACAGGCCAATCTCTGTGAGTTGGGAGCCAACCTGGTCTACAGAGAGAGTTCTAGTCTACATAATGAAACCCTGTCTCAAAAAAATAAAGTAAACCTTTGGGAGTGAAGGAGAATCGTTAGTCATGGTGGGTGTGCGCATGCGTGGAGACCAGAGGTAGGTGTCAGCCGTCCGTTGTCACCTCCTTCTTATCTCCCCTCCAGACAGGGTCTTCTCAGTGAGCCCGGGCTTGCTGTTTCTTGGCCAACCAAGCTGCTGGCCAGCAGAACCTCCTGTCTGAACCCCAGTTACTGGTATTACAGGTGCACACCACCCTCCAGGCTCGATACTATGATCTGAACTCACCTTCACATACTTGTGAAGCCCTTACCCACTGAGCCATTTCCCCAGACCCCAACACTGTCCGTCTGGACCACACTCCTCCCAACCCTGAGCAGCCTGACAGCTGCGGCTCACTGAACCCAGAAAGCTAGCTCCAAGACATGAATTTGGGGCCTGGAGAGATGCCTCAGTGGTTAAGAGCACTGACTACTCTTCCAGAGAACCTGGGTTCAATTCCCAGCACCCACTAGCAGCTCACAACTGTCTGTAACCCCAAGATATGACTGACACTCTCACACAAACATACAGGCAGGCAAAACACTAAGGCAAATAAAAACAAATGAATTTGGACCCGGGGCAGTTCTCTAAATTACCACTAGATGGCAGTCGGTGACAAGTTTCCAGTTTGCATTGTTGGCCAAAATCAGGTTATCCAAGTGGGGTTGAAACCTGCAGCGGGACCTAACCGCCTATCCTAGTGTCTTCGGCTGAACTGGGAACTGGAGAACCAAAGAAACAAAGCCACGAGAGTTCCAGGAAAAAGCTCAACCAGGAGATACTTGAGCTGGGCCATCCACCTGCTAAGTACACTGAGGCAGGAGGATCAAAAATCTCCCCCACCTGCCTGGGCTGGAGTGAGAAGTCAAAACCAACCCCAGCACCTTGGTGAGACTATCACAGAATGAGAGTAACAAGGGGGCTGGGCTGGGGACCCGGCAAGTTGGCTCCGCCGTCTACAAGCATTTGCTGCCGGAGCCTGGAAACCACCCACAGTGAAGGGGAGAGCCTCGCCCTGAAAAGCTATCCTCTGATGTCCACACGCACACCACGGCTCCCATGCAGCGGTACACACAGTAATAATAACAATAAACACCTTTTTCCGTTTTTAAAAGGAGGCGCTTGGTCTAGGGAACTCAAAGGCACCATACACAAATCGGAGCTCCTAAACATACGAACCCCCCAAAGGCACTGTTGTCCCTGCCTCCTGTTTTCTGTTCTCCACTCTGGTCCACCCTTCCCACCTCCTTCCACCACGGCTGCTTCTGTGAGGGTGGCCCTGACTTTCCCACCATCACCCCCGACCCCTCGGAGGGCCTGTGACACGGAGATCCAGCCTCTCCTGCCAACAGGTGTCTCCATTTCCATCTTCCCAAAGACCTCTCCTCCCCTGGCTCCAAATGCCAGGGCTCAGTCCGGCCCTCCCCTGGACTTGCCTCGGCACTGACGAGCCCCACGAGTGGTTCCAGTTTTGATCTCTGAAACCCAGTCTGTTTATGCAACTGCTTCCCTGAGCGGGTAGACCTCCTCTCACTGGTCAGTGCTCACGCCCTTTGAATGAACAGCCTAGCAACAGGATAGGATGTGGCTTCAAGGTGAAGTTACGAATAGATGGTGAGCGTCAGAGGAGAGAATCATTTCCCACGGATTGTCCTCTGACCTTCACACTCACACCCTGGCTCTGCAGCCCCCACACACAAATATATAAATGTAATTCAAGGACTGGAGAGACGGCTCAGAGGCTGTGAGCACTGGCTGCTCTTGCAGAGGGCCTGAGTTGAATTCCCAGCAACCACGTGGTGACTCACAACCATCTGTAATAATGAGATGTGGCGCCCTCTTCTGGCGTTTAGGAATACATGCAGGCAGAACACTATACATAATAGTAAATAAATCTTAAAAACAAATAAATAGGAGCTGGAGAGATGTCTCAGTGGTTAAGGGCACTATCTGTTCTTCCAGGGGACCCGGGTTCAAGTCCCAGCACCTACATGGCAGCACACAGCTGTCTGTAACTGAGGATCTGACACCTTCACACCAATGCACACAAAATAAAGTTAAAATAAAATTTAAAAGATAAAAACAAATAAATGTAATTAAAAATTTTTAAAGTCTATTTAAAATTGTTATTATCAAGCCAGGCAGTGATACACATCTTTAATCCCAGCACTCAGGCAACGGAGGCAAGCAGATCTCTGAGTTTGAGGCTAGCCTGATCTACAAAGCAAGTTCCAGGAGAGGCTACAAAGCTACACATAGAAACCCTGTCTCAGAACCACCCCCCCCAAAGAATCTGTACATTATGTTTATTTGTTAGGAGTGCCTTTACCCAAGCTATCTCACACACCCTGAAAAAAAAAAAAAACACCTTTTGCCGGGCGTTGGTGGCGCACGCCTTTAATCCCAGCACTCGGGAGGCAGAGGCAGGCGGATCTCTGTGAGTTCGAGGCCAGCCTGGTCTACCGAGTGAGTTCCAGGACAGCCTCCAAAACAATACAGAGAAACCCTGTCTCGAAAAACCAAAAAAAAAAAAAAAAACCTTTTAATTCCATAAAAATTTCAGTGTGACTGGTAACAAGAAGCCAGCAGCCCTGTTGGAAAAGTCCCTCCAGAGACATCTATTTGGCTGGGAACTGATGTCCCCAAACAACAGACCCCCAAGTAGCTGGGTCCTACCAATAACCCCCGAGTAGCCTTGGAGACACTTCCTCCTGCAGTCACCTCAGGTGACAAATTCTGGGTTCTCACAGGAACTAGGGCACTCTAACTGTGAATGATTTCAGCCACCGATGTCAAGGTCACCTGTTCCCCACCAGTAGCTGAAGCTGGGAGAACATCACACCCTCCCCCCCACTCCCCTCACTGGTTTTGGAGGTCACCAAGCTCAGTGAAGCACTGTCCCTGCTGGGTCGGCTGTGATATCACCTCTGACCTACGGGTCATCACAATGACAGTTGCCTAAGCTGGTTTTTTGTTTGTTTGGTTTTTTCAGGAACTTGAAGATAGCTCAGGTAGACTGACACCCTTGACCCCTGGCTTGTGCCTGGGAGGGTGTCTTGCAGGTGACCTTTTGACTTCAGCTGGCCCAAAGCTCCACTCTTTGGTCACGCGAAAGGCTTGCACTTCCTACACAGAACAGTGAAGTTGTTTTCGTGTGTGTAGACCACAGGTTACCTCAGTTTCCCTTCCCCCATCACCTTTCCCCACACCTCAAACCACCGTGACTGCATTCCATAAATCCCCCACATGCTAAAAACCGAAGAACTAAGAATTCTAGGTGGCTGGGTGATGGCGATGCATGCTTTTTTTTGTTTTTGTTTTGTTTTGTTTTTTTGTTTTTCAAGACAGGGTTTCTCTGTATTGTCTTGGAGGTTGTCCTGGAACTCTCTCTGTAGACCAGGCTGGCCTCGAACTCACAGAGATCCACCTGCCTCTGCCTCCCGAGTGCTGGGATTAAAGGCGTGCACCACCAACGCCCGGCGCGATGCATGCTTTTAATCCAGCACTTGGGTGGCAGAAGCAGGTGGATCTCAATGACAGCATGATCTACAGAGTGAGTGTTCCAGAACAGTCTCGGCTACACAGTGAGACCCTGTCCCAGAAAAAAAAAAAAGTAGGTTCTAGGCTACCCTGGGATACATGAAACCCTGTCTCCAAACAAGCAAATAGGCCATGTGTGATGTCTGTCGTACGCCTTTAATTCCAGCAATTAGGATCTGTGTGAACCCATCGCCTGGTCTACAAAATGAGTTCCAGGCCAGCCAGCCAGCCAAAGCTACACAATGAGACCCTGTCTCAGAAACCAGAACAGCAAAGTCCCCTGTAGGTGTCTTGGCAGAGGGTTGTTGGAGAGGGGGCAGGGTGGCCAGGGACTGCTCTGCGGTAGACTGAGCAAGGCGTGGAGATGGAGGTAGAGCCTGAAGCAGAGGCGAGCGTGATGAGGCATCCAGATCTAAGGCCAAATGGGTGGATAGGGTTTGTGAGAGGATGACTATAGGCTGGGAGCAAGAACCCAAAGATGCCGGGTGGACCAGGTCCATAGGAGGAAACAAGAATGCAGAAGAGACTTGTTCTATGGCTGCACGGCACCTATGAAGCTGTGTTAACACTCTCGATGCTATCCTCCAGGCATGATGAAGCTGTGTGAGAACACACTGTGTTATCCTCCAGGCATGATAAAGCTGTGTGAGAACACACTGTGTTATCCTCCAGGCATGATGAAGCTGTGTTAACACTATGTTATCTGTCAGGGTGATGAAGCTGTGTGAGAACACACTCTGTTAACTATGGTGCCCCATTCTGTCCGCAGCGATCACTGAAGTAGCAAGCTCCCAAAACCAGTTTGTACATGGGCTGAGAGGAGGCTTGGTGTATAAAAGTGCTTGCTGTACAAGCATGGCAACCCGTGTTCAAATCCCCAGGACTCACTTTAAAAGCCTGGTAAAGAGCCGGCGGTGGTGGCGCATGCCTTTGATCCCAGCACTCGGGAGGCAGAGGCAGGCGGATCGCTGTGAGTTCCAGACCAGCCTGGTCTACAAGAGCTAGTTCAGGGCAGCCTCCAAAGCCACAGAGAAACCCTGTCTCGAAGAAAGAAAAAAAAAAGGCCAGGTAAAGTCCCCTACACACCACACACACACACACACACACACACACACACACACACACACACACACACTCTGAAGGGCTTCAGATCCCTTGACAGACCCTGCCTCAAGGGAATAAGGTGTGGGTGACAGGTCAGGACACCTGACCCCTCCTCTGGCCTCCTAACTTGAACTTTCTTCAGTAGGCACATACACTCACAACACACATGCACATCCATCTGTGAGAACAAGGGGCTCTGTCTCAACTCCTCCTCCTCCATAGTGTTTATGGCCAGGCACCCAGGATACAGAAACAGCAGGATCTTAAAGCCAGCCTGGTCTACCGAGTAAGTTCCACGGCAGTCAGGGCTGTGTAGAGAAACCCTGTCTCAAGAAACTAAATAAATACAATTGCCTTTGAAAGTCATTTAGTAGCAATGCCTTCCTTACACGGCCCAGGGTCTCGCCCCTCTCCTCCTCCATCTCACTCGTCTTTGGGGATGGGCGGTTAGCAGGGATCAAACTCATGACCGTGTGTGCCTGCATGGCGGATGTCACACTGAGCTGTTCTCCAGCCCCCACAGAGTTCTTCCATAACACATTTTATTCCCTGACTAGACACAGTTACCTCCTCTGCCCTCTCCCCAGGACATGAGAACACCATATTTACTTCATGGCTGTTTTCCCCAGCATCTAGAACAGCGCCCAGCACGTTGCAGGTGCTCCATAAATACTTGTGGAGTGAAGACACACAGTCGCTCCGCTCAACAGAAAGGCTGCCTGCTCGGCCTGTTTCCCCATCTCACAGAAAGAGCTGCTGGTCACCCAGCGTCCATTTTATGCTGAGTTTATGGCTTGTTTGTGTGGTTTTTTTTTTTTTTTTTTTTTTTTTTTTGGTTTTTCGAGACAGGGTTTCTCTGTGGCTTTGGAGGCTGTCCTGGAACTCGCTTGGTAGTCCAGGCTGGTCTCGAACTCACAGAGATCCACCTGCCTCTGCCTCCCGAGTGCTGGGATTAAAGGCGTGCGCCACCAACGCCCGGTTCCTTTTTTTTTTTATTGTTTTATTTTTGTGAGCTTTTTTTTTCTTTCTTTCTTTTTAAGATAATTCTTGGGATGTAACCCAGGCTGGCCTAGAACTTGCTGGATTCAAACTCAGGGTCTTCCTGAGTTGTTGGGATGAAAGGCCTGTGCTACTATTACCCAGCAAGAGGCTAACCTCCTCTTCAGTAGTCCAGTAGTCCAGGCTAACCTCCTCTTCAGTAGTCCAGTAGTCCAGGCTAACCTCCTCTTCAGTAGTCCAGTAGTCCAGGCTGGTCTTAACTTGCCATGCAGCTGACGATAACCTTGAATTTCTGGTTCGAGTCTTGAATTTGGGATTAGGGACCCGCCCCACTGTTTCACCCAGGCTATTAAATAAGCACTCCTTTCTTCCTCATGCCTTCCGCAGTCCCTTGGGAGAACTCCAGATTGCTGCTGGTAGGAGACTGAAGAATCCAAGACTGGAGCTCAGCCTCATCTCCCTCTGCCTCCCAGGGCCTTTCCCTTGCTCCTGTTTGCAGACTCCAGCTCTTTCTCACCAAGGATAAAAACAGACCTTTCTATCAGGGAGAATGTTCCTGAGAAGGGAAACACTGGGAACTGTGGGAAACACTAGGAACTACCTTTCTCTTCTTCCTTTTTTTCGAGACAGGGTTTCTCTGTGGTTTTGGAGGCTGTCCTGGAACTCACTTTGTAGACCAGGCTGGCCTCGAACTCACAGAGATCCGCCTGCCTCTGCCTCCCAAGTGCTGGGATTAAAGGCGTGCGCCACCAACACCCGGCTCCTTTTTTTTTTTTTCTAAGACAAGATCTCATTTAGCCAACACAGCTGTCCTTGAACTCCCTAGTATCCAAAGGTAGCCTTGAACTTCTGGTCTTCCTACCTCTTCCTCCCGAGTGCTGCGATGACATGCAGCCCTGCCATGCCTGGTAAGTACAGTAAGCCCCGGGTTTTAGCCCAGGGCTTGCCGTGCGCTAGGCACACGGTCTCCCAGGTCAGCTATGTTCCCAGCTGTCTTTGTTTTCCTTCATAGTTTATGACTCAGTGGTGGACCATCGACAGGAGCTGGGACATCGCTTAGGAATCAGGTCATAGCTCACATTCCCGTGGGCTTCCAGCCAGGAACCAGTCCACTTGGGCCTCTTAGACCCAGTATGACAGGTGCTTGAGGAAGTTCTGAGGGACCTGGGGGTGGTGCCCAACCATTAGAGGGCGGAGGGTAGGTCTTCCTGGAGGTGGGCGTCTATAAGTTCCAGAACAGTGTGTAAGTGTGCAAGCCAGCCCTTGGCAGAGAGCCTGTAATTCCTTCTCCCTGGGAGGCCCAGGCAAGAAGGTTAAAGTTCAGGGTTAGCCACACACACACACACACACACACACACACACACACACACACACACACACAAAGGTTTCCACTCAGTGTCTGTCTGAGAGATAAAGACTGTAGACTACTTGTTCAAAGGACCCAGGTTCAGTTCCCAGCACCTATACGGCAGCATAGAACTGTAACTCCAGTTCCAAGGCATCTGATGCCCTCGTCTGCCCCCTCAAGCTCCTACACACACACACACACACACACACACACACACACACACACACACACACACACACACACCTAAGATACAGAGCAACCCCAGGCAACTTAGCAAAACCCTGTCTCCATTTTTTTTTAAAAAGGAAGACTGGGTACTGGAGAGAGGTTAAGAGCACTGGCTGCTCTTCCAGAGGACCTGAGTTCGATTCCCAGCACCCACATGGTGGCTCACAACCATCTGTAATGAGATATGATTCCCTCTTCTGGCAGAACACTGTATGCATAATAAATAAAATAAACATCAAAAAAAAAAAAAAGGCTGGGTTGGGAAGACTGGGGTGTAGCCCAGTGGCAGATGGCTTACCAGCCAGCTGCAGGGATCTGGGCGCAATCCTCAACACAAAACCCAGTCAGGTGGGGGCGGGGTGAGGGTGGGGGCGTGGGAACCTGGGAAGATGTGGCTGCCCAGGGGACATAGCAGCACTGTAAGCTGTCAGGCACGGGCCCACCTCTGCTAAAAGAGGGGGCTCCGTAGAGAAGCTAGGGTGTCTGCAGGATTAGCAGGCATAGCTTCCCCAGAGAGAGGACGGCCTCCCGTTTTCCCCCAGCCTCTGGTGTCCACCGACTGAGCAGTTCTTGAGTCTGACTCCCTCCTGGTGACTGACACTTGTGATGTCTTTTCTAGGACGTCCCAAGAGGAGAACCACACCCCTCCAGCATTTGCCTGGGTTTTGAGGATCCAAACTCCCTGGCTCTGGAGTTACAGGTATTGTGAGCTGGGAGTGTCGGTGCTAGGGACCGAACTCGGGTCCCCTGGAAGAACAGGATGTGATTTTAACCACTGAACCGTCTTCTCTGCAGACTGGAAAAGAAAAATAATTCCAAGGAAAATAAAGGCCCCTTTCAGATAGACTGACAGCAGCTATACAAAGTGCCCAGGGACAGCCGCTTTCTAAGGGCTCAGAGCTCCCTGTTATCCTCTGAGGCTGCGCCTCCTGTCAGCTGCTGTCCAGCCCTTAGCCCAGTGCCTCTGGCCCCAGCCTCCACCCAGGCTGTCTCCATTTGCTGGCCTAACCGGCATTATTAGTCAGCATTTGATACCTTTATTGAACACACACAGCCTCCTTCCTCTGTGCCAAACACCGGGGTGACAGGCGCCTACCCGAGACTTCTTTTCTCCTCTCCTTTATGCAATCATCAAGAAGGCCTCTGGTCACCCATTGGTGGAAACACACACCTGTAATCCCAGCACCCTCTGGTCACCCATTGATGGAAACACACCCCTGTAATCCCAGCACCGCAGCTGAAGCAGAAGGATTGCTACAAGTTTAAGGGCAGCCAGGGTTACTAGTGAGTCTCAGGTCAGAAATGGTTACAGTGAAGCTGTCTCCAAGCAGATGAATTGTATCTAGTACCGTGGCCCACAGCAGGCAGCGCGCTGAGAGTTCACGCACAAATAAAAAACAAGATGTAAACAAGATGTAGTTTTGACCCTGAATCAACTAAAGTAAAGGGGGCTGGAGAGGGCTCAGCAGTTGAGAGCAGTTGTTGCTCTTGGCAGAGGACCAGGATTCAATTCCCAGCACCCACACGGTGGGTCACAACCATCTATAATGCCAGTTCCAGAGGATCCAACTCAACTCCTTTTTCTGACCTCTGAGGGCATTAGACACACACACATCCTGCACATATGTACAACCAGGTAAAACAGTCATACACATCAGGCGGATCTCTGTGAGTTCGAGGCCAGCCTGGTCTACAGAGTGAGTTCCAGAACAGAAAAGAAATAAACATCACTCTGGGGAAGGGAATACATATACTCAGTCACACACAGGTGGGTCATCATCTTCTAGGGAGAACTAGAATCTTGTTGTATTTATTGGGAGATGTGCATGGGTGCTCAGGTAGCAAGGCATAGATTTACTGTGACTGATTTCCTGTCACCTTAATGGGATTAAATGACCACCAGGCAGCTGACAAAAAAATTAACTATTTTTGATGACTTGAGAGACACTGAGCCACCCATGTTCTGCTGAAAGGGAAAGAGGAGGAGTGACCTAGTTTGGTCAGAATGTCCCAGGTGTGTCCATGAAGGTCTTTCTGGAAGGATCAGAGTGTGAGTCAGTGACTGAGTGGGGGACTCCCAGGCAAAGACAGCAGGGGCCATTCAGGCAGGGGGCCGAGATGGGCGGAGCCTCACTCTCTGGAGCACCAATGGTGCTCCTGATGCCTTTTACAGTTAGACCTCCCGATCCCCAGCCAGGTTGGGTGGGGGCGGGGAGCGGCTCCTCCATAGGTGAGGAACTCTTGTTGCTTTGGCAGAGAATCTGAGGTTTGGTTCCTCGAACCCACATTGCAGCTGACAACTGTCTGGATTCTGGTTCCGGAGGATCCAACACCCTTCTTCTGGATTCCTCAGGAACCTTCTACTCTACGGTTCACCGACATCCAGGTAGAACCTACACACATACAAAATCAGAAGGGTCAAGTCAGTGTCTTCACTACTACGACTGTGATGAAACACCGTGGCCAAAACAACTCGGGGAGGAAAGGGTTAACTTCCACATCATCACTGTTCCCACCAAAGGAAGTCAGGACAGGAACTCAAAATGGCAGGACCTGGAGGCAGGAGCTGATGCCAAGGCCATGGAGAGTGCTGCTCACTGGCTTGTTCCTCACGGCTTGCACAGCCTGATTTCTCTCTCTCTTTTTCTTTACTTCTACTTAGTGTTTTTTTTTTTTAGTTTTATGGTGTTTTGCCTGTATGTATGTATGTATGTATGTATGTATGTATGTCTGTCTGTGTGTGTTGGATCCTGGAATTACAGACAGCTGTGAGCTGCCATGTGGGTGCTGGGAATTGAACTCAGGTCCTCTGGAAGAGCAGTCTGTGCTCTTAACCACGGAGACATTTTCCGAGCCCCAGCAGACAGCTTTCTTATAGAACCCAGGACCACCAACCCAGGGATGACACCACCCACTATGGGCTGGGCCCTCCCCAACCAATCACTAATTACTTGAAAATGCCCTACAGGTTTGCCTACAGCCCAATCTTATGAAGGCATTTCCTCAGTTGAGGCTCCCTCCTCCTGATGACTCTAGCTTGTGTCAAGTTGACATAAAAGTAGCCAAGACATCTGATCCCTTGGTAACTAGACACACAAACACATCACTGTTAAGCTAAAGCCTTTCTTGTTCATCCCCAAGATTACACATTAATAAAGACATCATAGTATAAAACATTTGACAAACTTCGAAGTCCCAGAGCCTTGCAAATTCAAACACTTTAAAACTTTTCTCTTTAAAAATATCCAGCCTCCATGGGCGGTGGTGGCGCACACCTTTAATCCCAGCACTCGGGAGGCAGAGGCAGGTGGATCTCTTTGAATTCGAGGCCAGCCTGGTCTACAGAGTGAGTTCCAGGACAGTCTCCAAAACAATGCAGAGAAACCCTGTCTCGAAAAAAAAAATTTAGTCTCAACTGTGGGCTCCTATGACATCAGAAAATAAATTGAGTAATTTCTTACTTCAAGAGGGAAAACCAGGGCACAGTCACATTCTGAACAAAACAGAACGAGAACCCTACCGTATAAGCAACTCAGCGTTCCATATCTGAGACCCACTCACGATCTCCTGGGCTCCTGCAAAGGGCTTGGGTCACTTCTCTGGCTCTGCCCTGTGTAGCACACACAGCTGTCTTCCAGGCCTCGGCAGGCTGCCCTCCACCATTGCCGCTGCTCCTGGTGGCACTGGCATCTCCGAAACTGCCGGGGTCTCTTGCTCTTACCAGGATGCACTTTCTTTTTTTTTTTTTTTTTTTTTTTTTTTTTTTTTGGTTTTTCAAGACAGGGTTTCTCTGTAGCTTTGGAGGCTGTCCTGGAACTCACTTTGTAGACCAGGCTGGCCTCGAACTCACAGAGATCCGCCTGCCTCTGCCTCCCGAGTGCTGGGATTAAAGGCATGCGCCACCAACGCCGGCTCCAGGATGCACTTTCACCCACAGCGTCTCTGGGCGCTCTTCAGGGAATCCAACCCTGCCACACAGAGCCGAGTCTCAGCTGCTCTCCAGCACCTGCCACCCCTTCATGCCTTCCGAAGCAGTAGCACCTGGATGATGCTTATGCTACCAAGCCCGGCTGCCAGCGGGAGACACAGCCTTGGCCGCCTCTGGAACACAGCTTCTGTGTGCTGACCCTGAGGAATTGCTTCCCAGAAGGTTTCACCTCAGTCATGCTGGACTCCTCTTAATCACAGCTGGTTCTTCAGCCCCAGCTGACCAGACGCCACAGAAATCTTCACCCAAAGGGCCCAGTAGAATCTTTACTTCCCTCTGAAATGTCACAAGCCAGGCCTCCATCTTGTGTACTGCTCTGGGCATTCTTATCTTCCAGGCTCCTACAGAACAGTTCACCGACCTCTCAATACTCAGCGGCTCTTCTAGCCAGAAGTTTCCAAGTCCACCCACCCACAATCCTCTGCAAAACACGGTCCCGTCTGTCATAGCAATACTCCCCCACCATCCTGGTACCAGCTTGTCTTAGTTCAGGGGAATGTTGCGCGATGGTACAGCATGACCAAAAGTAACGTGGGGAAGAAAGGGTTTATTTCACTCTCGGTTTCACATAACAGTTCATCAAAAGCAGTGAGGACAGGAACTTAATCAGGGCAGGAACCTGGATGCAGGAGCTGCTGCATGGAAGGGGTCCTACGGGTGGGTGTTGCTTACTGACTGGCTTGCTCCTCAGGGTTACTTAGTCTGCTTCCTTTCTTTCCTTCTTCCTTTCTTTCTTTTTTTCTCTTTCCTTCTTTCTTCCTTCCCTTTCTTTCTTTTTTGTTTTTTGTTTTTGTTTTGTTTCCTTTTGTCTTGTTTTGCCAGACTGGGTTTCTCTGTGTAATAGCCCTAGCTGTTTTGAAACTCGATCTATAGACCAGGCTGGTCTCGAACTCACAAAGATCCACCTGCCTCTGCCTCCCGAGTGCTGGGGTTAAAGGTGTGCGCCACCGCTGCTGGGCTCCCTATAAGCTTTTAAAGAGTTTTGTTTTATCAAGACAGTCTCTCTTGTAGCCCAAACTGGCCTCAGACTTGGTACTTAGCCAAGGATAACCTTGAACTCCTGATCCTCCTGCCTCCATTTCCCTGCAGAGCTGGGACAACAGGTGTGTGCCATCTGCTCATTACTGTGAGGACAGACCTTACACCTGCTCCTAATGAACATTTGCATGGAGATGGATAACCATTGCCACCAAAACCCATTGTCCTCTCTCCTTGTCAGCGCCAGTCAGTCACGTGGCTACTTGAAGAACACAGATTAAATTTTCCAGTGTTTCTTTTTTTTTTTTTTTTGGTTTTTCGAGACAGGGTTTCTCTGTGGCTTTGGAGGCTGTCCTGGAACTGGCTCTTGTAGACCAGGCTGGTCTCAAACTCACAGAGATCCGCCTGCCTCTGCCTCCCCAGTGCTGGGATTAAAGGCGTGCGCCACCAACACCCGGCTCCAGTGTTTCCTATAGATTGTTGTAGACACGTGACACAATAAAAGCAAATAAGATGTAAGCAAAAAGGTTGCTAGTAAACACTGAAGACAGATTCCTTCAAAAATCCTTTTACATGCATATTTCACCCCAGGGGGTAAAGAGATGAGAGGGAAGCTGGGCGGGCGTTGGTGGCACACACCTTTAATCCCAGCACTTGGGAGGCAGAGGCAGGCGGATCTCTGTGAGTTCGAGGCCAGCCTGGTCTACAAAGTGAGTTCCAGGACAGCCTCCAAAGCCACAGAGAAACTCTGTCTCGAAAAAAAAAAAAAAAAAAAAAGAGATGAGAGGGAATGATGGGTGGACCCCATGACCCCTGGGGCTACTGCAGGTAACTAAGCCTGCACCTCATGGCATCTTGCTATATTGTTTAGCCCGGGCTGGTGTGGAACTCACTAAGCCTTAGAGGATGACCTCCAATGCCTGAACCTCCTGCCTCCACCTTCCGAGGTGGCTGGGTTTACAGGCAAGCTCCACCACAGCACCCAACCAGCATCCTGCTCCTAGTAAAAGGCTTTTACTTCCTGTGTCACAAGAAGAATACGTATCCCTTTAAGTATGTGATTTTTAAAAATGTGTGGTATGTAAGCATATCTCCGTCATAGCGTGGTCCCAGCACCTGCCCCCTCCACCCCCTGATGACACATCTCTCTAATTTTACACTACAGTCAAAACGAGGACGTTAATTCAGTCCTCGTTTATTTATATCAATCCACGGGGAGAATGCACTCCACAGCACGAATAATCTCACCGGAAAGGGACTTCCGTGGTATATTTGGCTCAGAGACGTGCTTTCATTGATGGGGGGGGAAAGGAAAGAAGTGAACACTGGGGAAAAAAAAGAGTCATTTTTACCCAGGGGTAGTTTATACGCAGAAGACACAGCAGGCATTTTAAGTGCTCACTCGGTAGAGTCTGTTTTTGACAAAGATCCGCAACCACACAGGCATCACCACACGCAGGACGTTAACACGTGTCCACACCCTTTCCCCGAGGTTCCTGGAGCTGTTTTCAGTCATCCATCCCTACCCCCACAACTCGCTCCAGGTCATCACCAAGCTACTTTCTGCCACGGTGATGAATTCTAGCTCCGTCCCAAAGTCTTCTTCCAATGGTGTCATACAGGCTGTGACTGGTTTGTAGGAATGACCATGATTGGGTGACAAAAGACTTTACAAACCCGTGACTGCTTCTCTCTTTCGTGGATGAGGAACCAAAACTCAGAAACTAGATATGCGTCAAGTTCATGTGAAAAGTTAAAGTCAGAAGAGAATTCAACTGCAACATGTCTCCAAGTCATGGAGGGGTTCCGCTTCATGTGAGCTCTCAAGGTCCCAGGAAGTTAGATACGCAATGGTAAAATTTTGAAAATTTAATTATTTGTTTCCACCTCATAGTCATGGGCTGGAAATGTGGTTCAGTTGATAGAGAGCTTGTCTAGCATCCTAGGAGTCCTGGGTTCTGTTCCCAGCACCAATAGACCAGGCATTGAGACACACATTTGTGTCCCAGCACTTGAGAGGTAGAGACAGGAAGATCAAAAGTTCAAAACTAGCCTAAGCTATAAAAAATTATATATATATATCAGGACCCAGAGAAATGGTTCAATGGTTAAGAGTGCACCCTAGTCTCACGGAGGACCCAAGTTTGTTTCCCCTGCATTCTCACCAACCTAACTCTAGCTCCAGAGGACCGAGTGTCATCCTCGGGTCTCAACTGAGGGCACACCCCTACACAGACACACGCATACTCATAAATATAAACTGAAAATAAGCCGGGCGTTGGTTACGTACACCTTTAATCTCAGCACTGGGGAGGCAGAGGCAGGCGGATCTCTGTGAGTTCGAGACCAACCTGGTCTACAAAACCTAGTTCCAGGACAGCCTTCAAAGCCACAGAGAAACCCTGTCTCGAAAAAGGCTATGCACGGCATTCAGGACGGCAGGTTATATCTGGGGGCAATGGGGGCATAAACTAAGAAGGTGATCTTGTCACATAGGCAGACATAGAAGGACAGGACTGCTACTATCATGCTTTTAGCCCAGGATGGCCTACACTTATTGATGTAGCTGAGGGTGACTCTGAAGATCCGATCCTCCGGTTTCTGCTTCCCTGTGCAGGGATTACAGGCCTCACACTCTCTACCTGGGGCTTCGTACACACTAGGGAAGCACGCTGCCAACTGAGCCTTATCCCCAGCTGGCTCACTGTTGGCTCTAGAGCTTGGCGTTGGACGAGCCAGCTGTGTTCAGCTCCTGAGACTGTATCCCCGGACCTAAGGTCACCAAGAATTCTGCACATCGGATGTCCTATTACAGTACATAAAACTGATACAGCCCTCTCAGCTTGCGCCCCCCCACCCCCGTCCCCCAGGTTCTGCTTTGTTCCCACTTCCTCTCACAGCCACCGGAGGGGTCACTGCAACCTCGCTGTTGGCAATCGGGGTTAGTAGCACAGGGCCACTGCGGAAATGAACGAGGGGGGGGGGGGAGGGCGAGGCCGTATCTGTTCCAACACTGCTCTCGATAGGTCCTTGTGGTGAGGGTTTCCAAGAACCAGCGGAGCAGTTAAAGGTGCTGAGCAACACTTACGAGAAACGCGCCCGGCCCCACCCCACCCCCACCCCTTGGCCCCTCTCTCCCCCAGTTTGCGGTCTCCAGCCCTTCCTCCCCTCCAGGACGCACAGGTGCAGAGTGTGTCTATTTCCACAGAGCAGGGTTCCTCCCCCAGCTCTGCACGAACCAGCCTGGAGGGGCTCTGAGATGAGCCACCACTCAGATACCTAGTTGCCGGCAACCGCGACTCGGGTTCGATCCTCACCACCAAGAGGGAAATGGTGTCGGCTAACAAAGTAGTAATGGGCAAGGATGATATCTGCACCCGTTATTTCAAGACTCTCACCTTACCAATTCTTTAGTTCTATTTTGTTTTTTCGGAACACTGTCATGTAGCCCAGGCTGGTCTTGGATAAGCTGAAGATGACCCTGAACTCCTATCCTCCTCCCTCCCTCTCCCAAATGCTGCCATTAGGCTAACCCAGCTCACACAGCAAGAAATACTATTCTAAGCCGGGCGTTGGTGGCACACGACTTTAATCCCAGCACTCTGGAGGCAGAGGCAGTTGGATCTCTGTGAGTTCGAGGCCAGCCTGGTCTACAAAAGCTAGTTCCAGGACAGCCTCCAAAGCCACAGAGAAACCCTGTCTCGAAAAACCAAAAAAAAAAAAAAAAAAAAAAGAGAGAAAGAAATACTATTCTATACTGGGCAGTGGTGGCACCCGACTTTAATCCCGGCACTCAGGAGGCCGAAGTAGACAAATCTTTGTGAGGTCAAGGCCAGCCTGGTCTACAGAGTGAGTTCCAGAACAGCCAGACCTACACAGTGTAAAGCTGTCTAGAAAAACAACAAAACAGACAAACAAACAAAAAATCACTATTATTATTATTACTGATGGGGGCACATGCCATGGTACACATGGGGAGGTCTGAGGAAACTTAGAGGACTCAGTTCTCTCCTTCCATGGGGGCTTCTTGAGTCCTAGTGGTTGAACTCAGATCATCGGGTCTGGCAGGAAGAGCCTTTACCAACCAATGCAGAGCCATCCCACAAACCCTCAAAATACTATTATGCTTCACACACTTTCAAATGTAAAAAATCTCTGAGCCAGGCACTGGGGCACTGTAATCACAGTACCAGGAGGGGAGAGCAAGGTCAGGAGTTCAAGGTCACCCTCTGCTACTTTTCAGGTTGGAGGCCATAAGATCAATATTAAATGAGGGAGGAGGATTACCATTGGGAGTGAGAGGAGAAAAGAGGGATGGAGGTAACGTAATGAAAATACATTAGATGCGGCCGGGCGTTGGTGGCACACGCCTTTAATCCCAGCACTCGGGAGGCAGAGGCAGGCAGATCTCTGTGAGTTCGAGGCCAGCCTGGACTACCAAGTGAGTTCCAGGACAGCCTCCAAAGCCACAAAGAAACCCTGTCTCGAAAAAAACAAAAAACAAAAAAAACAAAACAAAAAGAAAATACGTTAGATGCATGTATGAAGACGTCAAATGGGAGACCGGAGGGTTGCTTCAGGGGTTAAGAGCATTGGCTGCTCTTCCTGAAGACCTGGGTTCAATTCCCAGAACCCACATGACAGCTCACAACTGTCTGTAACTGCAGTCCTCGGGCCCCAGGCACATTCATGGCACATGGATGTAGGCAGGTAAATACCCATACACATGTGAAGTGGGGGAAATAATTGATGTCAACATGGAGCCTACCCAAAGCAGACTTAGAGTTTATCAAAACAGTTTAAGGGCAGTGGAATGACTCAAAAAGCAAGGGTCCACGCGGCCAGGCCAGACAGCCTGGTAACTTGAGTTTCTTCCCGGGATCCACATGATGGAGGCACAGAACAAGCCCTGGCCAGTTGTCACCAGACCTTCACATGTCACTGCGGCGTCGGATCCCAGCCATTGCTACACACTGAGACCCTGCTCAAAAACAAAATTAAAATGGTAATAACAACCAGGGAAATGCTGCTTCCCTTTGAAGTCACGGAATGGGAATGCACCCCCTCTCCTGCCTCCTACACAGTAAGCACAGCTATGGCTATAATGTCAGAAGCATGCTGTGTGCTGAACTCAGGAGCAAACCAAGAGTGACAGAAACACCCTGGTCTCCACCTCTTGGAGAGGAAGCAGTGCCACAATAGATAGCTGACCTATCCCTCTCTCCGGTCACAACCAGCTTCTTACTCCAGAGAGATGACAACCACAGTCCTGGCACCTCCACCCCAGGACCTGCCTGGTACGTCCTGACCCTGCAGGAGGGATTTGCGTGTGCCATACACCTGATAATATCTAGTCATTCTTTCTAATAACCTAATCAAGAACAGGTCCTGCTACTCACTGGCCCCTCCCTCATTGGTCCCAGTAATATAACCAGGTCATGGAGAATGAAGAGTAATGGTAGAATCTGAACACAAAGCTGATTCTCCAGTGGATGTCCTTAACCATTGTTCCTAAACTGCCTTGACACAGAGACCAGCTAGGACCTTTCACCTTCTCAAGGAGATCTTAGTCTCAACTGGACACACCTGCAGTCCCAGGGTTCAAATCTAGCCTGGAATGCATATGATGCTGTTTAAAAAAAAAAAAAGAAGAAGAAGCAGGGTGTGGTGGCACATACCTTTAAGTTAGCCCTCTGGGAGGCAGCGGCAGGTGGATCTCTGTGAGTTTGAGGCCAGCCTGGTCTAGTGAGTTCCAGGACAGCCTCCAAGACAATACAGAGAAACCCTGTCTCGAAAAACAACAACAAACCTTGTCTCACAAACCAAACCATCTCCTGACCTCTGACCTCTTCTACTCTAAGAATGCACTTGCCTTTAATCAGACACATTGCCTCTCCCCCTCAGCCCACCCCTTCCCCTCAACCCACCGCTCCCGGGCTGCCGCAGTCTCAACAGCTGAGCAAAGGACCTCCAACTCATTTCAAGGGCGAGAAGGGTGGGACTTTGCCTGATTTCATTAGAAATTTCTGGCAACTTTCAACTGTTCACTTGCAACTTTACTGGAAAGGATGCCACACGTGCCTAGACTCCGGGAGCTGCCTTGTAGTGTGTTTACAGGAAGGAGGAGGGGATGAAGGGGTAGGGAAAAGGGGAACTTCAGCAAACACCCACCCCAGAACTGAGAAATCTTTCCTTCCTTTCTGCAGCCACATGGGAGGCTGTGCTGGACTTGGGGACCTAAACAGTGAAGAGAGGGCCCTGTGGCTGGGATCGTCCACTAAACAAAAGTGCATGGGCCCAATTTCCCTAGAGATTATGGATTCACAGAGAAGAGGTCAAGTTGACCCACAGCGAGGAGGCAAGAATGTTAGAATTGTTACTAATGTGCATAAAGAAACAAGAGAGCCAAGTTTACACCTGGGTGTGGCGACCACAAGCCTGTGATCTGATCCTAGATGCAGGAAGATCAGGAGTTCAAAACTGTCCTGCACCATCTAAGCAGTTTTGTCCCCAGAAAGAAAGCATTTATTTATTTATTTATTTATTTATTTATTTATTTATTTTTTTGAGACAGGGTTTCTCTGTGGCTTTGGAGGCTGTCCTGGAACTCGCTTGGTAGTCCAGGCTGGTCTCGAACTCACAGAGATCCGCCTGCCTCTGCCTCCCGATGCTGGGAAAGAAAGCATTTATTAACATTTGGTACATGAATCAACAGCGGTTCAAATATTAGGACACACTCAGGCCACACATGTGGGGCAAATTGGGGGTCCCATCCCCCGGTATAGTCTAACACTCAAAACAGGTCTACAGAACCAAGAACTGATGACAACAGCTGCAGGAAGAACCCTACAAGTCAGGTGTTTCTACACAGCCAATGTCCAACACTCCCACTAAAGGTGGAGGGACCCGAACCAAGCTCTAATCCAGCACTGTGGCCCGAGTTTGTGATCCCAATACTCAGGAAGCCAAGACGGGGAGATAGATGGCTGTGAGTTCAAGGCCAGCCAAGGCTACAAAGTCAGACCCTATGACAAGCACTTCACATTTTCTAAAGGTCGTTCGTGTATGAATGCCGGTCTACCTGTATATCTGGACACTGCGTGTGAGTGTCAGATCCCCTGGAACTGGAATTATAAACAGCTGTGAAGTCATATGGGTGCTGGGAACCAATTCTAGGTCCCCTGCAAGAACAAGCGTTTTCTTTTTATTGGATGCTTTGTTTTCTTTTTATTTTGGATGTTTTGTCTGCATGTATGTGTGCATGATTTTGTGCATGTAGTGCCTATAAGAGGTCAGAAGAGGGCACTGGAGTCTGGAACTGGATTAACAGGTGATTGTGAACCACCTTTTGGGTGCTCAAAGTTGAACCCAGGTCCTCTGGAAGAACTCAACCAATGAACCATCTTTCCAAATCCACCCTCTGTCCCCACCTTCTGAAACGGGACCTATACAGTCCTGGAACTCTGTAGCCCAGGCTAGCTTTGAACTCATAGGCTGACCTTGAACTTCTGATTCTGATTCATGCTTTCATGAATACAGGGGTTTATAGATTTACATCAGCACATCTGTTGTTCAGCATATTTTGAGATCTGCCCTATGCTAGTCTTAAACTTCTGGACTCCAACTGATTCTGCTAGGCAGATGCTTACCTCTAATCTCAAAATCTATTCCAGTGGAGGTGGGCAAGTTTGCACACCTTTAGTACCTACACTTGGGAGGCAGAGGCAGGATGATCCAGGAATTCCAGAGCAGCCTGATCTATAGCCGGGTGGTGGTGTCCCATTTAATCCCAGCACTCTGGAGGCAGAGGCAGTCAGATCTCTGAGTTCGAGGCCAGCCTGGTCTACAAAACCTAGTTCTAGGACAGCCTCCAAAGCCAGAGAAACCCTGTCTCCAAAAACACCAAAACCAATCCAAAAGTGCCGCCTGTGGCCATGCCTGTAACCCCAGAATTTGATAGTAGTAGCAAGATAATGCTCAGTGCCAGCCCCAATTACAAGACACCAAGCAGGGCAAAACTCTTCCCTGCCAAGTCTTGTCTAACAGGCCTGATGTTCCTACAATTTGGCTGCTACCTGCTTTAGAACGGTGATAATCACCAACTTCTGGGGAAGGAAATTGGTCTTAGTTTAAGGGGGGGGGTTCTTACTGGAGATTTCCTCAGACACAGAAGGCCAGCATCCCATTCTAACACTGGGCTGTCCAAAAAGTCCTGTTACTTCTGTGCCCCACCAGGAAACCTGACTCCAGTCTCAAACAGCCTTTTTCCACCTGGCTCTGAACCAAGCATACACGAATGGAAAACACCACCACGGGTTAAGACAAAAGGTTTTTATTCAAAAAATGCCAAGTATAAAAAAAAAAATAAGATCTCTTTTATTCCCCTGTACAGTATTTCACTCAGATAAAACCAGCAGGCTACAAGCTGCTCAAACAAGCTCAGCCCCAAAGAGGATCTGGAAGGCACACCATGCTGGAACTGCCTTTCCGTCTTATGTACAGTCAGCGATGCCCCTTCCCAGACAGCCCAGACCCACTCCAGGGAGCAGGCAAGGGGCCCCCACAGAAGGAACTACAGCAGCTGTCCCAGAGCCCCTTCGTCCCAGCAAGCATCGCAGCCCTCCCCAAAAGGTCCCCAAGTCAAGAGGGGAAAAAAAAAACCAAAACAAAAAAACCAGAACATGACAATAAAATCCTCGGGCAACAGCCAGTGGAAGTTTGGAACAGGAAGGCAACCAAATAAATAAATAAATAAATACATTAACATTGACTTCCAGGCTAGAACGTGCCATCTTTCAAAAACAAAACAAAAAAAAAAAAAACACCCCAACACATAAAATATAACTTAAAGGCTTTTTTTTCTTTAAATTGTATCCACTACAATCCTTTTGCAGGCTACCGCGCCGACTGTACACATTTACACCTTGTCTGGTGCTGCATTGGTCGTGCATCCGGTCTGAGGTCTCGCTTTGAAACAGTTGAGTAGAAACCAGAAAGGAAGACCAGTTCACTCGGGGGTTCACTACAGGAGTCAGAGAAAAGGGGCAGGTGGCTCAGCAGTTGGCCCTGGAGCCTCTTCCAATGGCACCTTTCACAGGAAGTGGGGGGGGGGGGGCAGGGCAAAGAGTAAGGAACCAAACCAGGCAGATTTTTGGAGAAGCAGCAGGTAAGAGGCAAGTTCAAGTATTCCTCCCAGCACAGCCGGAGTCCCCACAGAAGGCACTCAGAGGAGTTGGAAGAGGTGACAGGGACTTAAATATGGTGCTAGTTTGTTTTTTGTTTTTTTTTCTTTAATCCCACCCCCAACATGTTTGTCCCCCTACCCTAGCCCATCTTGGTGACCTGAAGTCTCCATGGTGACTAAAGTTCCATGGCAGGGCTTTGACCCACTCCCACCCCCCCCCACCCCAGTATTCTTCGGAGCCCAGCAAAACTAGACACTGTGAGAGCATCTATGGTGGGGTAGGGCATAGGGGCCTGGGAACGTGAAAGTAGAGTCTCTCTCCCCCGTGGGAGGATGCTCCAGGAACCTGGAGTCTGGAATGAGTTGTCACTGCTGTTCCTGCATGAAGTAAGGTCCTGCTGGAAGCCGGAGACAGCTCTCCCTCCCCAGAGTGTCTGATAAAAAAGGCTGCTATTTGCTGGGTGCCGGTGATAGGCTGCGCAGGTGAATCTCAGCCGTTGCCTGGGGTAGGAGAACATCCTGCATCCATGGATGGTTCTGGATTTCTTCGAAGGATGGCCGATCTGATGGTCTCAGGGCCAGACACCACTTAATGAGATGCTGGCATTCTGCAGAAGGAAGGACAGACAGAGGTCAGAGATGACTCAACTTGTTTTTGTGATACAAAGGTCTTCCCAAGGCTCACAAGCCTGGGTTTTTTTTTAAAGAGGGGGTACTCTATTCAGAACACTGCTGGGCCCCAAGTACGGAAAGCCTTCTGTCTGCTCTCAGCTAAAAAGTGGCTCCCCTCTTAAACCTGTGGTTTGAAACTTCAAATAGCACGGGCCTTTCCCACGACACCCACTCACCAGAAATAGGAAGGATGACAAGGGTTTTGATGAGCCGTCACTGAGCAAGATGAGGTGATTCAATTCACCTACCAACTTACAAACACTGACACCACTCAGGATGAGGTCACCGGGACCACAATATTTACAGAGCTATTGCCTTTAGGCAAGTCGACTTAAACAGCTCTTGCCTTTTTAATGCCAGTACTTAAAATTTTACAGGGTCTAGTGGTTGGGGCGGGATGTATATAAATAAAACCTGTTCCAATTCCACAATGACAAAAAAACAAAAACAGAAACACCCCCCCACACACAAAACCACAGGATTCCAAGGCCATCAAGAACCCACTTGGAGGACAGAGGCCCTACTTGGGCGACATTCTCCTCAAAACTAAATGAATAGAGTAAATGATGGCTAGAATATAACCCCCACACCCTCTTCTACAAAGTACCAGATCTCTGTTTCATTCCTGTAATCCCAGCACTCTCAAACCAGCCTTTCAAATATAACCCCAGTGCTAACCAAAGGGCTTCGGGAAAGTTACCTGAAGAGACCCTTTGCCTGAAGAACACTTGGCCCTTGATGATCTCTTCGTCATGCTCAAACGGAATATCTCCGCAGACCATGTCATAGAGCAGGATCCCCAGAGACCAGACTGCAGCCGACCTGCCATGGTACCGATGGTAGCGAATCCACTCTGGAGGACTGTACACTCGGGTTCCTGCCAGCCGAGGGAATTGAAAGAAAACAGCACAGCGTTAGCGAAAATAAACAAAGCAACCAGGCTGAGGAGCTTCTTTGGAAAAATTTCTTTTGGAGACAGAGTTTCTCCGTGTAGCCCTGGTTGTGCTGGAACCAGATCTGCACACCAGGCTGACCTCGGAGATCAGCCTGCTTCTTTCTGCCTTGAATGCTAGGATAGAAAGGTGTGTGCCACCACCATCTGGCTTAAAAACACATTTTTTTCCCTTCTCCAAAACCGGGAAATATGGTGCCTCTCCTGCCTCAATTCTAACCCTAACCCTTACAAACTGCCTTGAAGACCCTTTGCCTGAAGAACACTTGACCCACAGAAAAGCTGAGGCCCTAGGCGGTGGAGTTCAGTTGAGATACAGCCTGTCAGGATCCCCTTCTGAAAGCTTTCCTCCGGGTTCCTGGCAAGCAGAGCAGAATACCTACACTTTCCTCCCCAGACAGGCAAGGCATGGTTACAGGACTGGTTTCAGACCACGTGATTCCTGTTTACAAACTTTGGATAGTAAAAAAAAAAAAGTGCTAACCTCATGGTGCTCAACAGGGGGCAGCAAAGACTTGCCCAGGGGGAGAAAACACACACACAAGGGAGGACTCAGCCAGCCATTAACTGTTAAATTAAAAAAAAAAAATGCAGCCCAACCCAGCGTCCTCCACAGGCAAAGACACACAAACCGCAAGGCAGTCACAAGTTTTGAAAGGCAGTCGTTTGTTAGGGTGAGCCGCTCAGATCATAAGCCACCCTCTGGCTTTGATCTGCTACCCCTCCATTCCTTTTCTGAAAGGACGCGATCCCAGCCCCTCCCTATGATAGGTTTTCTGTCTCCCTGCGGGAAACACCCAGCTAATTTTCAAACCAGCAACAGATCTTACTTCACAACATTCATTCCAGGCTTCGTCACCCCACAGCACCCCCAAGTGTAGTGAAACCACAGCTCTTGTTCTTTGACCCTCAGAAACAAAACAAAACAAAACCCCTGCAGTCCTAAGAACTACCTTAAAACTCGCCCACAAAACAAAACAAACTACAAAACCGGCATCAATGTCTCCCGCCACCGCGGGCTCCACCTCCTTCTCATGAGGAAAGTGGGTCAGACTTTAGAAATATGGGCTATAGCCGGTTGCCTACGACTTTTTAATTCACCGGGAAAGCATGGAATTTAACTAAATTCCACCGAAGGGGAAAAAAATTTACAACCACGCCAGAAATGTTGCAGGTTGGTTCAGACGGCTTGAAATCCCCGGCTGTAGTCTGCCGGGAAGCTCGCCTCTGCCCCACCCCTGCCAGCACGGAGCCAGGCGGCCCAATGACCTTTACAAAGGGCCGGAGCCCAGGCCGCCGGCGGCTTCCAGGCCGGCACCTTAGGCAGCTCCCACCCCGGGGCCCGGCTCACCATCGAAATCCGTGTAGACCGTGTCCTTGAGCAGCGCCCCCGACCCGAAGTCGATGAGTTTGAGCTCGCCGCGGTTCAGGTCGATGAGGATGTTCTCGTCCTTGATGTCGCGGTGGAGAACCCCGCAGCTGTGGCAGTGCCGCACGGCCTCCAGCACCTGCCAGAAGAAGCTCCGGGCCAGCTCCTCCTGGAGGGCTCCCCGCTCCGTGATGAAGTCGAAGAGGTCTTGCACCGGCTCGGGCCTCTCCAGGATCAGCACGAAACTGTCGGGCCTCTCGAACCAGTCCAGAAGTCTGATGACGCCCGAGAAGCCCGAGCTCACCTTCTTCAGCAGGACCACTTCCATGGGCACCCGGGTGCCGTTGGGCTGCGAGGGAGAGGGCCGGGGTGAGCGCGCCGGTTCCGGCACGCCCGCCGTCCCCACCCACCCACCCACCCACCGGGACGGGGGTCGCGGGCTCGGGAGCTCACTCACCAGCTCTCCCCAGTCGGAAATCCGGTCCTTCTCCACGTGCTTGATGGCCACCTGGGAGAGAGCCCCGAGTCTCCATCAGATTCCCTGTCTTCCCCACACACACTCGGCGCATCCCTCCCCAGGGCGGCGGTGCCCACTCACCGGCAAGTTGTCGGCGACGCGGATGCCGGAGTAGACCGAGCCGAAGCCACCGCTGCCCAACAGCGGGCCCACCTGGTACTGCGACTCCAAGGGCTCCTTCTCTTTGCCTGGGGAGGCGGCACGGGACACTCAGCGCGAGGCCCACGCAGGGGTCTCCCCCCGGGCGCGTGCCCCGCCACACACACACGCACCCGCGCCCCCCCGCGCGCCCGGGGTGGGGTGGGGACACTCACCCGGCGCCAGCTTGGTAGCGTGCAGGTCGTTGCAGGGCGCGGCGCGCAGGTGGGCCAGGGAGTTGATCTTGGACAGGAGCATCCCCACCTCCAGGGTGCCGGTGTGGTGCCGGTGCTGGGACGAACAGCAGCGGCGGCGGAGCGAGCTGGGGCTGCGCCGGCGGCCGGGGCTCAGACTGCGGGTGGCGTTGCGGCTCGGGCTGCGGCTGGCGGCGCGCAAGGCCGAGGGCGAGTCAGAGGACGACTGAGGGCGCTGGCGGGGCTGGCGGCGGGCGGGCTCGCCGGCCGGGTCAGGCAGTGCGGGAGGCGGAGGGGCGAGTGGCGCCGCGGGACCCAGGGCTGCTGCTGCTGTCTGCGACTGCCGCTGTGGCTGCTGCTGCTGCTGCTGCTGCTGCTGCCGCCTCTGCCGCTGCCGCCGCTGCTACTGCCGATCCCGCCGCCGGCACTGCCGACTCCCCTCCAGCCTCCTCCGCCACCGCGGCCGCTGCTGCAGACGCCCGGCTCGCCCTGCCGCCAGGAGTAAAGGGGCGGAGCGCGCCGCTGGGGAGGGCGCGCGCGGCGGGCGGGGACGGGGCGGGGCCTCTCCGGGAGGCCGAGGCGGGGAGCCCGGCTGGCGCGGCGGCGGAGGGCGGAGAGGGGGCGGGGAGGCGGCGGAACCAGGGCCGCTCCCCCTCCGCTCCGCCCCCTCGCGGCTGCGCCCCTTTCCCCACCCCCCGCGGCCCCACCCCGCGGGCGCGGCTCCAGCCAACCAGAAGCGAGCCGATCTGCATAACGCGCGGCGGGCCCCGCCCCGCGCCTCGCGGTCAGAATGGTCTCTAACGCCGCCACGACGTGGCGGGAAGGAAAAGGCGCCAAAACGGAGGGGGAGGGGCGCTGGGCGTGCGGGGAGGCGGGGTCTGGGTGGCGCGCGCGGCCGGGGAGGAAGGATGGGGAGGGGCGTATCGATTCAAACCCAAACAATAACAAAGCCATCAAAGGCCGCCCGGGGCCAGCTCCGCGGGCCGGCTCTAGGGCTCTGCGAGACTCGGGGCGTGTGTGTGTGTGTGTGTGTGTGTGTGTGTGTGTGTTGGGAGGGAGCGTCGAGGGCAGGAGCTGGAGCTGGAGCGTAGCGAGTTTGGGAGACGTGGAAGGGCGTTGGTGTGGCCGGCGCGGCGGAGGCCGTGCGGAGGGACCGCGTGCGTGTGTCTGTGTGTGTGTGTGCGCCGATCAGGGTGGTCCTCCGGTGTGACTCAGCCCTAAGACCTCCAAGGCTGCCGGGGCGGGGTGACGATGCCGTGGGCTAGATCCTGGGGGTGGTGGTTGTGTTTTGGGGGGCGAAGGCTGTGCAAGACGTGAGTCACCGGCGCGTGCACACCGAGGGAGTGAAAGAGTCACAGGCAGGCCTGCGAGGAAAGTGGGGGCGAGCTAGGCTTCTTAACAGAGACCGGGGGACTTGGGCTGTGAGGAGCCGGTGATAAATTTTAGAAATGGGGAAAAAAAAGATTAAAAAAAAAAAAAGAGGTAGCAGTAGGTCCTGATCCACTCAGAAATTACCCTTGTCCGAGTGCCTGAGACAGAGGAAATCACGACACAAATGTTAGCTTTCTGGTGCCAGATGCTGCCTCAGCCCCTTCTGAAGAGGGCGGGAGGAAGGAGGAAAATTCCTGATCGCGGCTAGGGTGGGAGGGTGCCGCTGTGTTTAATCAGAGGTTGCCAGGGTAGTCACCTTCTCATCGGCTTGGTATTAGCAGTCAGGCGATACCAGCTGTTATTGGCCCCGACCTCAGCCTTGTCTCAAAGGAAAGTCCCCACATACACGTGGAAATACCACGGAAAGCCAGCCGATTTCGCTTTCCTCTTTTGTCCTTTTAAACTTCATGGAGAGAGTTGATGACTGATGCGAGGAGCTGGTGAGCTCCCATTCTATGTAATCCATAGGTTGAATTCTTCGTGGTCAAAGCAACTGAAAGCTAACCGCATCCCATTTAAGTTGTTTTTGTTTTTAAGTCGGATGGATTTAAAGGAGGCATGAGCCTGTTATAGATGCAGTTGTTAGCGCGTTTAAACGTTTACAAGTTTTCCGTGGTGCTTATAAAAGATGCCCAGAGACTCCATAACTTTAATGGGCACCTCTTAGAAAACATTACATATTTCCCTTTTGTTTGTGTTCTGTGGCCTAACTCATTCAGTTTTGATGACGAAAGGAGAAAAACCCCAGGGGAACAAGCATTGCTTCCCTTTTTGCAGATAGGAAAATGAAACGTAAGTAGGGATGACTCGGGGTCATACAACAGCTAACACAACAGCCAAGGGATGAAATGACCCGATTTCCGCTCCTTGAGTGTTCAGAGATTTCCCATTACCCAGTCTTGAAACTCGTAAGGACACTGGCATTGACCAGGACACCAGGAAAGGCACAAGTATGGCTGGAGTGGTACACACATCTTCAATCCCAGCATTCTGAACCAGGCTAGCCTTGTCTAGAGAAAACTTGTCTCCACATAGATAATTTCTTACTAGTTCTTGTAGACGGAGCAGGTCCCGAACTCAGATCCACCTGCCTCTGCCTCCCGAGTGCTGGGATTAAAGGTATGAGCGAGCCACCACCTCCCGGGTCATAAATAGATCATTTTAAAAGCCCCAGGATAGCTGGGTGTGGTGGCGCACGCCGTTAATCCCAGCACTCGGGAGGCAGAGGCAGGCGGATCTCTGTGAGTTCGAGGCCAGCCTGGTCTACAGAGCAAGTTCCAGGACAGCCTCCAAAGCCACAGAGAAACCCTGTCTCGAAAAAAACCAAAAAAAAAAAAAAAAAAAAAAAGCCCCAGGATGCCTCCAGGTCTTTAATTTCCTCCACCAGGCCTCGGCTCTGTCCAAACAGAACTGTTTCCACTACCCTAGCAAACGCTTATTCCAGACTTTGTGCCTCCTGTCCTGGAAGTGCCCCACCCTCTTTTAAAGGTGTAGGATGTTGGGAAGTAAGTCCGGGGTGGTACCTGCACAGCCTGGCACTGAGCCATACTCCAATCCTCTCTCTTTATTCAAAGCCTTGCCTTCTGAACGAGGGAGGCAAATGTACTTCCACATCTTTGCTGAACAAACTCCAAGCGTTCATTCCCTGTGCCTTCCACTCATCTGACAGTCATGTGGGGTCATTAAAAAAAGTCTGTCTGGGCTGGGCATGCAGCTCAGCAGGCGGAGTGCTTGCTTGCCTGGCATACGTGAAACCCTGGGTTTGATCTGTCACTTCGTATATGGATGGCAGCAGGCATGGAGGATCCAAGCACACAGGAGGTAGAGAAAGAAGGATCAAAAGTTCCAAGTCAGCTGGGCGTTGGTGGCTGGTGCACGCCTTTAATCCCAGCACTCGAGAGGCAGAGGCAGTCAGATCTCTGTGAGTTCGAGGCCAGCCTGGTCTACCGAGCAAATTCCGGGACAACCTCCAAAGCAATATAGAGAAACCCTGTCCTGAAAAAAAAAGAAAGGAAGAAAAGTTCAAAGTTAGCCGGAGATACACAAGATCTTGTCTTAAAACAAAAAAGCTTCCTGTTTGCTAATTTTTTTCTATCATCTCCTCACTTCACTTAGTTTATATTTTCTACTTTTTTTTTTTTTTTTTTTTTTGACAGACAGGATTTCTCTGTGTAACACTGGCTGTACTAGAACTTGCTCTGTAGACCAGGCTGTACTGGAACTCACAGAGATCCGCCTGCCTCTGCCTCAGGAGTGCTGGGATTAAAGGCGTGCACCACCTCCACCCAGCTCAAAAAAGAAAAAAAAAGTCAGCTGGGTAGTAGCTCACGCCTTTAATTCCAGTCACCCGGCTTTTCTTGCACTCCTGAATATATCGCTGTAGACTCCAGAGCACAAGTGAGTCTCAGACAATTCTTTCCCTTCGGCCTTCCAGTCTACAAGACAAGCTTGTCCCACCATGCCCACCTTTCACCCATCAGTTACTGATAGACAAGAAAGAATATGACTCAAAGGTCATGATTAAGATCAATTTATGAACCAGGGATAGTGGCTCATACACATAAGCCTAGCACTTGGGAGGCTGAGGCAGGAGATTGCCAAACTGAGCTATATAGTAAAGCCAGACTTATGGCTGATACCATAGCTCAATGATAAACACTCACCTAGCATTTCTGGGTTTCATCCCCAAACAGGGCAAACAACAACAAAAGCCCAATACGTTTAAGTGGACTCAGGAAAAATGAAGAAGGTGAGAAAAAAATAAACTAAAAGATTCAAATAGGCTGCTCTCAGTCCTGGGAAGTGGTACCTGGTGGCTATGAAGATGGCCGTTTGCAGATAGGATTTCCCACCTCCTTGCTGTAAGAAGCGAAGGGAAGCCCGTATGTGAGAATCCTTGCTCCAGACACCGCTCCAACTCCTGACAAAAGCCAGCTATGATGACAGCAACAATGCCAATTGTGATAGCAACAGGAAAAGAGATTGGTGGAGTCATTTTATTATTACCACTATTATTATTACATTTCTGTGGGTCAAAGGGGCATGGGTGCACATCCCAGTGAGTATGTGGAGGTCAGAGGGACAACCCTTGGGACTTGGTGCTGGAATGTTCCTACACCTAGAAGGGTCCAAAGGTAAAATACTGGATAAGGGCAAGGGAGTTGGCTTTGTAGGTGAAGGTGCAAGCAGAGTTTGATTCCCCAGGGTCCTCGAATTCCCCCCAAGTGAGGATCGGAGAAAAGATGGCTCAGCTGTTAACAGCAATCACTCCTCTTTTGGAGTCATCTGAGTTTCGTTCCCTGAACACACACAAGTCTGCTGGATCAAATCCCCCCGGAACGCTAGCTTCCAGTGACCCTAAGTCCTGTCCTGGTCCCTTCAGGTTCCTACCCTCACACAGTCCTGCTCCCTTACAACCCCCCCCCACTTAATTTAAAATATTAAAAAGAAACACGAGGGAAAAAAGAACCTACTTTAAAAGATAATGAATTATTGGTTGGGTGTGGTAACACATGTAATCCCAGCACTCTGGTGCCAAGGCGAGCCAACGGTAAGTTCCAGGTCAGCCCGGGCTACCTAATCAACCCTGGGGGGGAAGAAGGGGGGAGCGGGAATGGAGAAGACTAACAAAGAATCAGAACACTCACCCTGATAATAAAATGACACTTGGTTCCGGAAACAAAAAGAAGGCGAAAGCCAAAGTTTCGGGCAAAGAGTAGCTTTTGCTGTCACTAAGCTAGACACTAATCAAAATGACCCATAGGTCATTTCCATAAGATAGATTTAACCAAGTTTGTGTCAAAGGTTGAACAGCAATGTCTGTAATCAGAGAAGTGTAGGAGGAAGTTTGAAGGGACAGCCATACGAGCTTTGTTTATTTTTTGTTTTTCAAGACAGGGTTTCTCTGTATTGCTTTTGTAGGCTGTCCTGGAACTCTGTAGACCAGGATGGCCTCGAACTCACAGAGATCCGCCTGGCTCTGCCTCCCGAGTGCTGGGATTAACGGCGTGCGCTACTGTCATCCAGCGACTTTTTCTTGTTAAGGTTTTTAAGTTAATTCAGTAGAAGTAATTAATATCTGCCCGATTTACTTCCCTCTTACAAAAAAACTTACCCTAGGCTGGATGGGTGTGGTAGTGCCTGCCTTTAGTACTGGGAGCCAGAGGTATGAGGAGCTCTGAGTTCGAGGAGGCTAGCCTGGTCTACAGAGTGAGTTCCAGGACAGCCAGGGCTACACAGAGAAACCCTGTGGGGGTGGGGGGAGGAGTAAGAAATAAGAAAGGTGAGGGTGGGGCCCTGGGCTCAGTCGCTGGAGTAATTGCCTGGCACCTTTGAAGTCCTGCATTTGATCCCAAGCACTGCCTAAACTGGAAGAGGTGGGCCATCTAGATGACCCAGCAGACAGAGGCACTGGATGAGGACAAGATGACTCAGCATGTACAAGCACTGGATGAGGAAAACTGCAGTCGCAGGGCATTTGATGAGGAAAACTGCGGTCGCAGGGCATTTGATCACTGAAGCTATTCCTGGTGGAAGGAGAGAACTGAGTCCATAAAATTGTCCTCTGACCTTCACAGGGATCTGCGTGCACACATGCGTGCTCACACACACACATAATAATAATGAATTAATTTTTTTAAGTTAGAAGGTATTCTATGGGCTGGGCGTTGATGGCGCATGCCTTTAATCCCAGCACTCAGGAGGTAGAGGCAGGTGGATCTCTGTGAGTTCGAGGCTGGGCTGGACCGACAGCCTCTAAAACAATACAGAGAAACCTTGTCTCGTAAAACCAAAAAAAAAAAAAAAAAAAAAAACCGAAAAAATAAAGCAAAAGCAGAAAGCCAGAGTGGGGATCTGTAGGATGTCCTGGAGTCCAGCTATAGTATGTGAGAAGTGAAAAAGTCAGCTGACTTTCTTTAAGGAAGGAGAGACAGAAGATCGCCAGCTCAAGTCATCTTTTAAATACCAGCCCACATTTTGGTCAGTGCCCAGAGTGCTTGAAACCCAAATGACAACAAAGACAGCCACTAACCCACTCGATCGCTTGGAGAAACTTAAACTTACTTTTCAGTGTATACTTCCTCTTTTACAACTCTGTTTTGCTTCTCATTTTAGGTGAGAAGCTACTATAAACAGGCCCATCTCAGCACAGCCAGCACAGTCAGACAGTTTGAAGCAGCTTGTTTTGTTTTGTGGGCTTTTGTTTTTGTTTTATGAAAGTGGTGCATTTGAGTGTTTTTTTTTTTTTTTTTTTTTGGTTTTTCAAGACAGGGTTTCTCTGTGGCTTTGGAGGCTGTCCTGGAACTTGCTCTGTAGACCAGGCTGGCCTCGAACTCACAGAGATCCGCTTGCCTCTGCCTCCTGAGTGCTGAGCCACACCACTGCCCCGGGCAAGCAGCTCTTTAATTGTCCTAACAACTCTCAGTCTTCAGGAGCCATGTGGCTGGAGCATGGTGGCACCTGCTTGTGATCCCAGCAGTCACCGAGGCTGAAGTGGGAAGAGCAGGAGTTCTAGGCCAGCTTGAGCTAAACAGAAAGGGCCAGAAAAGACAGCCACTTGGTCGGTCAGCGTCGTATCTGAGATCATCCTTATGAATGGGAAGTAAGCTGGCAAACAGCCAGTCATGAGTTCACTGTGTTTCCTTCCGGCTGGTTTGAGGTCGCCGGGTCTTCACTCCTCTTCCTGACCACTTCGGCCACTTCATCTAAAACGCACAGCCGGGTGGTGGCCCACGCCTTTGATCCCAGCACTGGAAAGGCAGAGGCAGGCAGATCCCTGTGAGTCCAGCTTGGTCTACAGAGCAAGTTCCAGGACAGCCAGAGATACACAGAGAAACCCTGTCTCCAAACACACACACACACACACACACACACACACACACACACACACACACACAAACCCTCTCAGCAATTATTTGTACTGCTAATCCCAGAATTCAAAAGGCTAAACCGGGCTTTGGTGGCACACGCCTTTAATCCCAGCACTCCGGAGGCAGAGACAGGCAGATCTCTGTGAGTTCGAGGCCAGCCTGATCTACAGAGTGAGTTCCAGGACAGACTCCAAAATTTGTGCTCACACCTTTGGTCTCAGCACTCGGGATGCCCAGGCAGGTGGAGATCTGTGAGTTTAATGGCAGCCTGGTCTACATGGAGAGACCCTATCTCAAAAATAAAAAAAAGTACTTGCATAAATTTATTTCCAGATTCCAGGCTGGTGGGACTATCTCAATGATAAAGAGCTCTTGCATAGCATGTACAGGCCCTGGGTTCTTTTCCCAACACTAGAAATAAATAACTATAAATAAATGAATAAAAAGATGGCCAGTTTCCTAAAGCACAGGCCTAGAGGAACAGGTGTGGTCTACTCAAAACTACTACCTATGCCTGGTATGGTGGTGCATGAATTCGATCCTAGACTTAGGAGGTAGAGGCAGGAGGATCAGGAGTTTTAGATTATCTCTGGCTACACAGGGAGTTCATTCACAGCCTGAGCTATACCAGACCCCGTCTAAAGAAACAAACAAATAAAATGTACCTTTTTTAGAGGGTGAGAGCTTGAGATAGGGTCTCACCAAATTCTTGTTGGCCTGGACATCATTATGTAGACCAGCCTGCCTTGAACTTTTTTTTCCTTTTTTTTTTTTTGTTTGTTTGTTTTTGAAGACAGGGTTTCTCTGTGGCTTTGGAGACTTCCCTAGAACTAGCTCTTGTAGACCAGGCTGGTCTCAAACTCACAGAGATCCGCCTGCCTCCGCCTCCCAAGTGCTGGGATTAAAGGGGTGCACCACCACTGCCCTGCCCGGCCTGCCCTTGAATTTACTGCATGCACTATTCTGGCCTTAGCCTCCCCTGTCATTGTCACTGGATTACAGGTATACACTGCCATGTCCAGCTGCTATCTAATATTAGCTGTGTGCTAATTAACCATTTTCTATGACACATATGGCACATGCATATTCATGCACATCCATATGGCACACATGTGCATATTTTTCTCTAATTCTCCTAATTACCAGAATACCTAGAAAATGAAATAAGTTACCCAAGGACCATAGGTGACAAAGATGCAAGCCGTCATTCGTTTCTGGGAGATACCTGGGGTGTCACTGTGTGTTAGAAGGCTCACTCAGATAACAGACAGCATAGGGGTACATTCTAGAGACCCAGAACGTGAGATAATAGATGAAAGACAATATTGCGCCTAAGAGGAATAGCACCTAGTACAACACAAAAATGGGCTGAGAACTGACTTCATGCTAGAGTACTTACTGGTCTGGCACATGTCAGGCCATGGGTTGATACCCTGGTCCTGGTCAGTGCAAAAGCAACCCCTGTAATCCCAGCAGAGGAGGGCATAGGCACTTAGATCTCTGTGAGTTCAAGGCCAGCCTGGCCTATGTAAGGAGTTCCAGGAAAATCAGATCTGCACAGTGAGACCCTGTTTTAAAGGAGGAGGAGGAGGAAGGAAAAGAGAACACTGAAGTTACTATGTGTGAGATGTGTCACGGGAAATTGGCTGCCCAAAGCGAGAGTGTCGAATGTTGGCCAGAGAAGCTTCTCTATGCCGTAGGCAGCAGCTAATGCAGAGCTCACACCGGTTAAAGTGCTGAGAAGTGGCTGCTGAGTGCTCAGCCCTAAACTGGACATCTACACCAACCAACCACCAAGGCTGATGGATGGACAGGAGAGCCTAGAAATGCTGTCCTCTCAGCAGGACATGACAGTTGTACTCATGAGCGCACTACGGCTACGGCTACCTGCACAAGATCTACGTAAGATCAAGCCTACCAGACCAGTCAGCACACTGGCAGAAAGCAATTATAAATAAAACAAAAAATACACAACATGGGCCAGGAGCCTGGGAGAACTGAAACAGGGATTCGGATGCATATGATCAAGATACATTGTGTTTGCATGTATGACATTATCAAAGAATAAATAATAGATATTTGCCTTGCCAGGTGGTGATGGTGCACACCTTTGATCCAAGCACTCTGGGGACAAAGGCAGGCGGATCTCTGTGAGTTTGAGACCAACCTGGCCTACAGAGTGAATGGGAGGCTAGCCAGAGCTACATAGTGAGACCCTGTCTCAAAAAATAAGAAGTTACTCTCCTGTGCCTTGTGCTGGTACTGTCTAACTTTGACAAAATGAGGAAATTACTAATACTGAATGGCTACAAAGTTCAAGGTATTGCCCTAAATTCTGGGAAGCTGGAAGGAAGGTAGAAGAAATAAATCATGGTCCCTGTATCTGTTTCATGGCCTTTTTTTTTTTATGTACACACACATACAGACTCCTAAAGATTGAGAGCTATTAGGACAACTGAAAAACTGCTCACTCAGCAGTGGTGGCGTGCCTTTAATCCCAGCACTCGGAAGGCAGGGTCAGGCAGGCAGATCTCTGTGAATTCGAGGTCAGCCCGGTATACAGATCGAGTTCCAGGACAGCCTCCAAAGCTGCAAAGACACCCTGTCTAGAACAAAACCAAACCAAACCAAACAAACAAACAAAAAAAGAACTACTCATCTGTGCTGAGGAGATAACTAGGACCTGGGATCAAATCTCTGGAATGTACATAAAGCTGGGCAAGGGAGTTATGTCTGTAATCCCAGTCAGTTCTCCTATGGAGAGATGGGAGTGGAGACAGGACATTCCAAGACGAGACTGCCTGAAGCAAATACAAGACAGGGCGTGACTCAGGGTGGAAGGTAAGCACTTACACCCGAGGTTGTCCTCCGACCTCTGCAGGCATCCCATGTGCACACACACACACACACACACACACACACACACACACACACACACACACACACACACAGTCATCTGCTCTCTGCTATATAGATGACTAATACCAAGTCTCAGAGACGCTAGTGACTTGTCAAAGTTCTGTGGCCGTCGTGATGCCACGCTGACTTGGTTGCTGGCACAGGTTGCTTCGATCCTCACCAGGATAGCACTGGTAATGACAGGCTGTCTTTGCCAAGGGCCGCGTTCATGGTATAGAGGCAAAGCAGGCTTCCGGTAACCTGTTTACAGGTTGGAGTGCTTCGATAACCAAAACTTTTTCTGGGGAATTTTCAGGTGCATGGGGACTTTCCAGACGTCTCCTCGCCACGAGTATGGAAAATGGCCTTTCTCCATTCTGCACACCTGCCAGCTTCGCACCAGTCACAGGGTCACAAGGGGAGGTTCTGAAACTGTGTGGCCCTGGGAGCCCTGGCACCTGGAAGCCTGTCAGAAATGCAAATTTTGGGGCTACTCCAGAACCACAAGATCAGAAACTGAGGCGGCAGCAGTGGCGACCATCTGCTTGCCTTTTTGTTTTTGTTATTTTGTTTTGGCTTTTGATACAGGGTTGCATTCTGTAACGCAGACTGCCATCCAGTTCACAGCCTTGTTCCTAAATGCTGGGAATACTGCATTGCATTACTCCTAATTTACTTAATTACATCTGTTTATTGTATGCTTGTGCCTGGGCACATGAGTCTCATGTGTGCCACCATGCCCCCCCTTTTTTTTTCTGGTGGAGTGGGGGGTAGTGGTTTTTGGAGACAGGATCTCCTATGTAGCTCTGGCTGTTCTGGAACTCACTATATAAACCAGGCTGGTCTCAAACTCACAGAGCTCCACCTGCCTGTCTCTCAGATGCTAGGATTAAAGGCGCGCCACTATGCTCTTGTGGAGGTCTAAGGACGGATTTCAGGAGTCATTTCTCTCCTATCATCTAGACCCTGACAAGCTACCTCAGGTTATCAGGTTTGGTAACAAACGCCTTTAGCTCCAGGTCATTTCACTAGTTCCATCTGTCTGTCTGTCTATCTATCTATTTAATTCATTTTTTTGTTCAAAACAGAATCTCCAGCCTGGTCTACAGAGTTCCAAGACAACCAGAGCTACACAGTGAACCCCTGACTGGGGGTGGGAGAGGTCAGAGTCTTCATGTAGGCCTGGAACTCACAGTAATCTCAAATCTCAGCATCTGGTATTCCGATATCTGGGATTCCCTAGGTGTGGTATTCCACACTTTTACACCCAGAGATGTAGAGGCAGACAAAAGTGGATCTCTGGGAGTTCAAGGCTAGTCTGTCCAACAAAGGACCCTATCTTGTAGTTGGATTTTCTTTAGACCGCCAGCTCCCAAATAATGACATGGAGACTTCTTATTAAGTATGAAAGCTTGGCCTTAGTTTAGGCTTGTTCCCAACTAGCTCTTACAACTTAAATTAACCCGTTTATATTTACTGCACTCTGTCACGTTGCTTGTTATCTCTCAGTACTGTGTGTCCCGTTTCCTTTCCATCTGGCTGGTGAATCCCACGCACCTCAGACTCTCCACGGAAGTCCCACGTATCCTTGCAAAACCTAGCTGTTGGCCTACTGGCTGTGCAGCTTTTCTTTTTTTTTTTTTTTTTTTTTTTTTGGTTTGGTTGTTTTGTTTTGTTTTATTAATGTTTTTCTTTTTTTTTTTCTTTTTTTTTTGGTTTTTCAAGACAGGGTTTCTCTGTGGCTTTGGAGGCTGTCCTGGAACTAGCTCTTGTAGACCAGGCTGGTCTCGAACTCACAAAGATCTGCCTGTCTCTGCCTCCCAAGTGCTGGGATTAAAGGCGTGCACCACCAACGCCTGGCCACTAAGGGCTTTCTTAATAACTCTTCTATAAGCTGAAGCTGGAGGACCTCGAATTCAAGGCAACTCATTGAGACCCTGCCACAAAATTCTTATGAAAAAGTAAGGCGCCTAGAGAGACGGCTGAGGGTTAGAGCGCTGGCTGTTCTTCCAGAGGACCGAGTTCTGTTGCTAGCATTCACATGGTGGCTTCCAACTGTTAACTCCAGCTCCTGGGGAATCTGATGCTATCCTCTGGCCTCCAGGGACATCTTCAGGGACATACAACATACACAGCACACACAGAGCATTGCTCACGCACGTGCATACAAGCACGCACACACACACACTTATTTTTTTAAAAGCTTTGAACCTTCATCATAGCATGTGTGATGTTTGTTTCAGAGACTGAGTTTCTCTGTGTAGCTTTGTAGATCAGACTGGTCTTGAACTCACAGAGATCTGCCTGCCTATGCCTCCGGAGTGCTTGGATTAAAGGAGTTTGCTACCACACCCGGCACAAATAATTTTTTTGAAGAGGGAAGGTTCTTGGACTCAGATGAAGATTACTTGCTCAAGCATATGCAAGGCCTGGGGTGGGGGTGGGTGGTGGCAAGGTTGACTCTGAAATCCAGGTCCCATCCAAGGCTATGACAGGACAACCTTTTTTGATGACTCGGGCTAGGTCATAGTTGATTGTCAAGTCTCTGAGGAGTCATTGTTTCTTGTTTCCCATGGGCTCAGGTTCCCCTCCCCTCTCCAGTCCTGACTCAGCCTGTTGGAGGTTGGACAAGTTGAACCTCTGAAGACTCAGTTTCCTTGCCTATAATTGAGGCTAATAATAGCCCCCTCCTAGACACGATTCAATAATTGCCAGGTACAGCACAGGCGCTTGGGACACGGTGACTTAGCCTGGCAATTAACCATACGCAGTGGCACCATCAGTGACGTTCTGGCTGTAACGCTTACACCTGTTCGGCACTATGGCGAGCCGTTTTACTTATGTTTATGTGCAGAGACAGGGTCGGTCTGATTATAACCCTGGAGCTCTCTATGTGGACCAGGCTGGCCTTGAACTCATGGAGATCTGCTTGCCTATGACTGCTGAGTCCTGGAATTAAAGACACATAGGCTGTCAAAGCATGCTGGAATCCTCTTGGGAACATCTGGAGCCCTCTCCTTCCATCACCTGGGCTAGTCTTGTGATCAGGCCAGAAGGTAACTGTCAGTGTCCTCTTCGAGGTCCCTCACCTGAGTGGCCCAGAACCCCAGACTTCTGACGCTGGAGAATAAACTCCCTAATTAATAGGAACCTGCCCTGTGTCTGCTTCACCAGGTCTGGTGAAATCCTTGGGATGTAGGAAGCACTATTGAACGCTAGTGCGGCTCTCCGTCCACTCTTGGGTAACAATTACCTCTCAGCAGCACCTTGCACTAAACGGTAAGTGATACATTTAGGGCAATCGCCAAGGCCATCCATGGGGAAAGATATTTTAAGCAGGGGATTTCCTCAAACCCATCAAATTATCATGTGGACAGCTGCCTGTCCCACATGACCTGGCAACTTCTCAGGTGTGCAGGTAGCCATACTCCAGGATGATGGAAGAGCAGGTCCTCCCCTCCCCTCGATGAGGCTTGGAAGCAAGGTCTACACCATTTGAGTTACTTCACGTAAAAGGTATCCACTCTAAGCCGGGCGTTGGTGGCGCACGCCTTTAATCCCAGCACTCGGGAGGCAGAGGCAGCCTGGACTACCGAGCGAGTTCCAGGACAGCCTCCAAAGCCACAGAGAAACCCTGTCTCGAAAAACCAAAAAAAAAAAAAAAAAAAAAAAAGGTATCCACTCTAGAGTCATGTGTTGCATGGGTTTAGCGTAGACACCTAGACACCTCTGCCTAAAATTCCAAGCCATTCACTTATTCCCAATAAGTTGTTGCAAAGTAAACTCTGAAAACAATACTAAAAAATTTAGGGATGTAGCCAAGCATAGTGGCCCACACCTTTAATCCCAGCACTAGAGGCAGAGGCAGGTGGATATCTGTGAGTTTGAGGCCAGCCTGGTCTCTAGAGTGAGTTCCAGGACAGCCTCCAAAACAATACAGAGAAACCCTGTCTCGAAAAACCAAAAAAAAAAAAAGTTGAATGGCCAATTGGCCAATATCCAGGGAGGAAGTATAGGCAAAACTTCCAGGCAGGGAGAGTAAGTAGGAGGAGGAATTTAGACTCAAAAGAAAGAGGGAGAGAGAGAGACAGAGAAAGGGAGGGAGAAAAGGGACATGCCAGTAGCTAGACAGACAGACACGGAGGAAGCAGGAGAGTAGGACACACAGATTGAAAGGTAAAAAGCCCCAGGCAAAATGTAGATGAAGAGAAACAGATAAAATTAAGTTAAAAGAACTAATGTACAAGCCTAAGCTTAGACTGAGTATTCATAATTAGTAAGCTTCCATGTCTTTATTTAGGAGCAAGTTGGTAGCCCAAAGACATTTCCAACTACAAAGTACTTACTTCAAGAAGGAAGAGCCAGGGCACATCACAATCTGGACAAAGTCAAACCAAACTCCAACAGTGGGGGAAAAAACCCCACAATATCCAATGTCTGGAACCCAATCATGATCTTCTGGGCTCCTCCAAAGGGCCTGGGTCTCTTCTCCAGCTCTGCACTCTACGCTCCGGCTGGCTCCCCTCTGTACCTGGGGCTGTGCTTAGAGGTTGCCCATCGTGCTCACTGGCGTCTCAATGCTGGGGTCTTCAGCTACGGCTGGGCTGCACTTTCACCCAGCCTCTCCCAGGCTCTCTCCAGGGACTCCGACCCTGCCACACAGCGCCAAGTCTCAGCTGCCCTCCGGGACCCGTTCATGCCCTCAAAACCAGCAGGTGAGACACTTACACTACCGAGTGTAAGCGATACGGCAGGGTCAGTGGCACACTCCCAGCACTTGAGAGGCAGAGGCAGGTGGATCTCTGTGAGTTCAAAGCCAGCCTGGTCTACAAAATGATTTCTAGGACAGCCAAGGCTACCTACAGAGAAACCCTGTCTGGAAGCAAAAACAAAACAAAATAAAAACAATCTCTAAGCCTGGCGTTGGTGGCACACGCCTTTAATCCCAGCACTCGGGAGGCAGAGGCAGGCGGATCTCTGTGAGTTCGAGGCCAGCCTGGTCTACAGAGCGAGTTCCAGGACAGCCTCCAAAGCCACAGAGAAACCCTGTCTCGGAAAAAAAAAAAATCTCTATGCTATTCTAAGGGGAACTGCCTAGATCACACAGAACCAATCCAGACTCTAGAATCCCCACTCGGAACTCCAGATCAGCAGGTTTCCATGCGTGCCCCCACAACCAGTAACTGTAACACCAGGAACTGGTACCAGATACTGACCCAGAACTACGGGGGGAAAAAAAAAAAAACCAGATGCAAGGAGCCTGCAGGAAACTAAGTTCACCCTAGGAGTCATTCACTGCCTCAGCTTTCTTTAGGCTGTCCTTTCCAAGGAAGAGTATATGGAGAGTTCTGGAAGGAATTGCCAGGGTTCTTTTTTATCTATTGGTTTGGTGTGCCTTGACATTCTCTTCACACAGGAGGAATGCAAAGCCTGGTAGACAAAACATGAACCAGACCTGTTCCTCGGAACTCTGAAGTCAGTTTTCCTTGGCTTTGCTTTGACCATTAAAAAAAAAAGATTGCTTTACCGACCCACTGGTCTCTGAACTTTTCCCTTTTCTAGTAAAAGTCCAAATTCCAGCTGGAGTCCGGACCCACAGACAGCACCCTTCTTCAGAAGCCGCTTTCCCCCACGCTTTGCCGAGTTCCAGAGATAAGATAAATAATTTACCAAATGTAGGTTTCTGGCTATTCACTCTGATAGCATTTAGAGCTATGAGCTCTGGCCCCAAGGGAGTTTGATTTGTTCAGATGCAACCCATCTGCTTTTTTTTTTCCTGGGGAGCTTTTTTTTTCCGGGGGTGTAGGGAGGGAGGGGGCTGGGGTTGCCTGGAAAATCCAGGGAGCTCCCAGCATCCCACACATATTTCAGGGATGAACTGCTTCGGTTTAGGGGTTTTACTGGAAATTCTGGAGAATGCTATTTTATTACTTAAAAAACACTCAGCTGCTGGGGCTCTTCCCCCCACCCCATGCCTCCCTCCACCCTTTAAGTTGAGTAAAAACAAAACTCCAGATATGAGACACACCACATCTATAATCCCAACACTTGGGAGTTTGAGGCAGAGGATTGTTTCTACTTAAAGGCTAGCCTGGGCTACTGGGTGAGACCTAGTCTCAAAAACCAACAACAAACAGCAAAACCAGGCACACAGACAGATGCACATTGTCCGGAGTGAGCTATCAAGAAGGGTAATTTCAATGTTGTGCAATCCATTTATCCGAAATTCCTGGGGCACTCTTATCAGTGTCATTTCAGGGATTTCAGAGAACAGATTACAGTGTTTCTCCAAAATCAAGAGCCACTAGGGAGAAAAAGAGCCCGTGCATTCCATGCAAACGTTCTTCTCCCCCAGTTCCTGGAGAATGGTGGGGTGAAGGAGGGGCTATCAGGCTGTAGCCTGAGACATCAGTACTGCTTCCTACAGAAAACAAAGCAAAAGTGACAGGTCCTGAGGCTCATGCAGTCACAGAGGAGAAACAAACAACTGTATGCTAGAACCTTCTGTTTGACAACAGTCCCCAAGTACTTCATGCGGCTGTGAACTCCGGCTGCTCCTGATCTGCTGCCTAGTCCTTTAAAACACCGGCACTTTCTTAGGATAGCCTGATGGACAATGTACTCTGCCATTTATTTTTTTTACAGTTTTAAGGGCTTATTATTTTATTTTAGATAAGATTTTCACATATCGTCGGGCGTTGGTGGCGCACACCTTTAATCCCAGCACTTGGGAGGCAGAGGCAGGCAGATCTTTGTGAGTTCGAGACCAGCCTGGTCTACAAGAGCTAGTTCCAGGACAGGCTCCAAAGCCACAGAGAAACACTGTCTCAAAAAAAACCAAAAAAAATTTTTTTTCACATATTCCCAGACAGCCTGGAATTTTCTATGTAGCTGAGAATGACCTTGAATTGTAAGTAGGTACACGAAACACAGTAACTCAGCCTTCTTGTATTCTTTTTTCTTTTCAGTGTGTGTGTGTGTGCATACACATATGTGTATTTGAAAGTCAGAGAACAACAGAGAGAACTCTGTTCTTTGTACCCAAGGACCTTTAACCCTCGGAGTCATCTCCCTGGCAGCTGTTTCTGGAAAGACTGAGCTTGTCTAGGTGGTGTTTTCTAGTGGTGTGTGATCATCATTCTGCTGATCCCCAAAGAAAAGAATTTGGGGTTGGGCCTCAATTTGATGGAGTTTTGGCCTAGCCTGGGCTACAAGACACTGCCTCCAGACATGCAAACAAAAGACAAGTATGGGCTTGGCGGCTCATACCTCAGTGCTAGTGCTGGGGAGGCAGAGGCAGGCAAACAACTGAGTTCAAGTCCAGCCTGGTCTACATATCAAGTTCCAGGCTAGCTAGGGCTACACAGTGAGACTTTCTCAAAAAAAAATTTTTAAAGAAAAGAAAAGTAAATAAAAAAGGAATGGGGAAACAAATTCACTAAGCGTTGAAAGGTTAGGTGAGGGCGAGAGGAACCCTTGTGCTTCACGCTCTGAGTCTGAAGCAATTAGAGTGAAAGGTGTATTAGGGGAAAAAATACCTGCCACCTCTTCTGTTTCTGTGGGAGATTAACCTACTTTCCTAGTTCATTTTCTCTCTGCCGCATCACTGAGTGTAAACGCTGCGGTAGCTCGTAGCCTCTGAGGGCTGCGGCAGCATCTGCGCCGCTAGTTTGGGGCCTCTCGGGGACACACAGAAGAAGCCCTTCCCTCCCCTCACCCGGTTTAAAAAAAAAAGTCTGCGGTAGCTTTGCCACGTTCTCCCTGATCATGAGAATCGGCTACCCACACTCTCTCTGCTCTGCTTGTCTGCGATGGAGAAGGCGGGGACACACCCAGACACCCTCCCGGAGAACTCAGGCCCAGCACCCGCCTTAAGCCAGGATCCCAAGGGTTTCGGGTTGCTCCAGCCCGCATGGTTTTGGTTGGTTGGATGGCTGAATGAAACACAACCTTCCCCGCAGACATCAAAGCCTGTCTCCCTCCAGCCCTCAGTCTCTCCCGTACATTCCAATTTAGCTGAAGCTGCCTTGCATGATAATGAGGCCTAATTATCGCTTTATCCCTTGATTGAGGTGCTGAGTTTTTGAGACAGCGGAGTTCTCGGCTGGGCTACTCTCGCCCTCCCTTCAGTTCACCCCTAGCCTGAGAGTCGGCCTGACATCTTTAGCCTATAAGGTAGAAAGAGGAGCAGGGCTGCGCCTTGAGGGAACCACGTAAGGTCCGAGTAGCAGTCACATTCCTGCCACAACTGTGGGGAGATGTTGCGCATACGGGATGCTCCGAATACCACGAGAGATTTCAGCGATTTATTTCTAGGTTAAAGAGTAAAACAAAGGCCCGGAGCCGATTATCATACTCGTGTCTTCTCTCTCCCCACACAAAGACACTTATGAAATGCTGATAGCCGAGCATGATGCCTCATGCCTTCGACGGCAGCTCCCAGGAGGCAGAGGCAGGAGGAGCCAGGCAAATCCGAGGCCAGCCTGCTCTACAAAGTGCGTTCCAGGTCAACCAAGGCAGTAGAATGGGATCCTGCCCCCCCAAATAACACCACGAAGCTTACGGGATTGTGGGTGTAAGGATTCAGGCGTTACACTGGCCTGCCTCCTCACCTGGCAGAATGCACCCAGGTAGAGCATTCTGGCCAGCCCAGGGTTCCATGAGAACCGAGTCTGCAAGCAGGTGCAAAGGACCCTTTTAAAAGACAGACCCCGCCCACTGCCGCTCTCACTGTACGTGCCGTCCTCCCCCTCACTCTCACGCTCCTTCACTCTTCTCTTACCCTTTCTTCTCTCTACCCCCCTCTTGTCTCCCCGCTTTCGCTCTTCCACCGCTGGAATAAACTATGGCTTGGACATCCTATGGCTTGTGCTCCATTGCCCCGGTCCAGATGCTGTCTCGCGCAATTCCTTTTCCTTTTTGTTCTAATTTTTAAACTTTTACAAAATAACAGTGGGCATAATACCACCAAGCATGGCAAAAAGTTCCGTTATTATTATTATTATTTATTTTTATTGTTAGAGAGTTTGGGCATAGGGGTGTGGCACACCATGAAGTTTCAGGGGCCAGAATTCAACTTTGGGGAGATCAGACTCTGCTCCTCTGTCGGTTTCAGGGATTGAATCTGGTCACCAGGTCGTCAAGGCCGGTCATTTTACCCAGTGCGCAATCGCTCCAGTCCAGGAAGCACCTCGAACCACTGATCCTTCCACCCTTGGAAGTGTGGGCCTCCATGCCCAGCTAGATTTAAAAAAAAAAAAAGAGTCTTATCAGGCGTCCAGAGGGTCAGAAGGCAGCGGTCCCTTGGAACTGGAGTTAGAGACTGTTGTGAGTCGCCTGACTTGGGTGTTGTGAACAGAACCTGAGTCCTCTGCAAACGTGGTAAGTGCCCTGAACCGTCTCTCCAGCCCTCTTTAAGCTAAATTATTATTATTATCATTATATTTATTAAAGCTGGGGGCTGAACCAGGGCTTTGAGCATGGCAAGTAGACATCAGTTGCACGATACCCCTGGCCTAGACAGATGGATGAATTTCACTGAGTCAGGTTTACAGCGTCTTTAAGAAGGACCAACAGTTGTTAGAGAACAAAAATCCTCTTGGAACTCACTGAGATCAGAGAATTTCTGAGCTACAAAAGAGAACCTCCCCCATCCGTAGTCCAGACTCCGGCATCTGAGACGCCGTGTGAGTGGCATGTTGTGTGTGTGTATGGTGGGGGGGGCGGGGGCTTAGATATGCATTTACAGTTCTCAGGCACAAATCAGCTTTTGCTGCTGTCTGGGAGGGTGACCTCAGTAATGAGGGTCGGAGTTTAGCCTCCTACAGGTGAAGGAAGCTGATCCATAGCGCTGTGGAGGGCCAGAGGGACTGGTCACAATGTGACTTCCCTGCCATAGCTTGTCATTTCTTCCAAAAAAATGTATTGTTGTTGTTTTTGGTTTTTCAAGACAGAGTTTCTCGGTGTAACAGTCCTGGCTGTCCTGGAACTCCCAGAGATCTTCCTGCCTCTGTGGAACTCCTGAGTGCTGGAACTTAAGGCACGCGCCACCACCACCTGGCAAAATTTTTTATTATTAAATGTGTGTGTGTGTGTGTGTGTGTGTGTGTGTGTGTGTGTGTGTGCTGGTGTTTATGCTTACATACCATGCTACAGAGGTGGAGATCAGAGGACAAGTTTTGACAGTCTGTTCTCGCCTTCTACCAAGTTCTGGTATTGAACTTGGGTTCTCAGGTTGGCACAAGCACCTTTACTCACTAAGTCATCTTGCTGGCCCACAGCTTGTTATTTCCTTACTCTTGTTGCTCCATTTTTCCAGGTCTAGCCTCTTGAATTCTCGGAATTCCACAAGACTTCTTGGGCAATGTAAGTAGGGCTGTTGAACCCAGGACCCGTGCTTCCATGGGCCCAAATTTTTATCATTCTTTTTGGTCAAATACTGGGGGATTGAGCAAGGAAATTAACTATCCTAAACAGGGAAAAACAAAACAAAACAATGTGGATTAGTAATCTAGTCCACAGGCTCCCTCACACTGGGACAGGGGAGCCAGCCTGCCTCGAAACAGGAAATCCTGCTTCACACAAAGCCGGAAATGCCAGGAACTGATTATTCTGAGCCGGTACAGATTCAAAACAGCTTCTTGGCCCTCCTGGAAGGATGGCTGAGGTAGCTAATCACCCTTGGAGAAAAGAAAAAAGGAATTCTCGAGGGAGGAGGGGCTACTTCCTAACCTCTGAGGCTTGAGGTCAGAGACACTGACCTGGCTTTCTGTTTGCCTGTCTGTGACAGAGCTCCAGACAGAGCCTGAAGAACCTCTGGGCATCTTTTGTAATCATGACTTTTCAGGTAGTTGAAACTCAAGAAATTTACAAAAAAAAAAAAAAAAGACATTGCCAGGGGTCTGGGAATTTTGCTTCGTGGTAGAACGCTCACCTTGCAGTGACCTCTCCGTCTGGATTGCATCCCCAAGACCACTAAGACGAAAACTAAAGTAAACCCAACCACACATAACAAACTCGGTTCATCTTCTCAAATGAGCCATTCTTTTTGTTGTTAAAAGTTGTGTGTCTGTCTGTCTGTCTGTCTGCCTGTCTGTCTGTGTGAGCGAGGGCGTGCACATCACACAAGCTTGAGCATGGAGGTCGAAGGACAGCTCTCAGGAGTCAGTCCTTTCGTTCCGCCATTTGGGTTCTAGGGAATCCAACTCAAGGATTCAGGCTTGGTGGCAATCACCTTTGCCTGGTGGGCCATCTCCCCAGTGAGTCTACACACACACACACACACACACACACACACACACTGGTACATATATATTGATGTTTATGGGCAGTTTGCCTGTTGGGTCCACTGGAACTGGGTTTATGGCTGCTTTGTGAGTCACCGCGTGGGTGCTGGAGTCTGAGCCTGGGTCCTCTGCAGGAGCAGCAGATGCTCTTTATCAGTGAGTGCTGTCTCCAGTCCTTAAGCTACTTTCTTGTCTTTTCAAGACAAGGTTACTCTGGCTTTGGAGGCTGTCCTGGAAACTCGCTGTCCTTGTAAACCAGGCTGGTCTCGAACTCATAGAGATCCGCCTGCCTCTGCCTCTCGAGTGCTGGGATTAAAGGCGTGCGCCACCAACGTCTGGCTCTTAAACCACTTTTTAATCTGGCCTGGACACAAATGTTAGAAAGAGGTGTCCCCAGGTTGGAACAGCCTGTGATCTCCTCCCGGGGACAGGCGGCGTCTCTTTGAACCCACACTTGTTACATTACTGTCTTAGCCCCGGATCCAAAGGCACATTTTTCTGAGCCCCTCTATCTGGAAGGGCGGAAGAGGAGACGGATGAATGGCTGTGAGAATCTCTTTAACCTGGGGCGGTCCTGGACTGGGTGAAGTTCGAACGCTTTCAGAATCCCGGGAAGAACTCGCTTTTGCTTCTGAGCACATGGTCCTGGGCTCTGGTGAGGGTGAGGAGCGAGGGTGTAGAATTAGCTCTTGGAAGGTGGGGAGGGTTGGAGAAGGGGGGGTCTCCCTGGAGCGTGGGCTCTTTAGTAATCTGCTTTGTGAATGGGGCTGGGGGAGGAGGAGGTGGGGGGCGCGCATGCTTGGAATTCCTTCATCTGGGTGGGCTTCTTCTGTCCAAACTTTCAGGATGTGGGAAACGGAAGATGAAGGAGGCTGGATTTCCAACCTCTCGGGTTACAGTGTGTAAAATGGAGACAGAGAGAGAGTGAGAAAGAGAGAGAGAGAGAGAGAGAGAGAGAGAGAGGCAGGGGGTGCGAGAGGGGGCGGGGAAGCCCTCCGGAGAGGGGCCCCGGGAAACCCAGTTTGAGTTCTGGCTGGCGAGAGTGAGAAGAGACGGCTGGAGCGCGGGGATCGCATTTCAAATCACATCAGGGCTGTGGAATTTCCTCTCGGGGGGGGGAGGGGGGCTCTGAAGTTGCAGTGGGTTTAAGGTTAGTTGGTGATGGATAGTGGCCCATGGACGCCCGATCGAGGGCCTTACTTACTAAGGGATTGGTGTTGACAAGCCTCGCTGTCCTGAAGGGGTGCTGGGGCCTTCCTCTGCCCGGGTGGTTAGCTAAAGCCCGTGACCCGAGAGCCGTATCCATGTATGGGTTTTATTTGTGCCTGACCTCTGTGGTATGCAGAGAGAGTGAGCACAGGGGCCTAGAAGGGGAAGCCGCGGGAACGGGGAGGTAACGGGGGAGGCGGGAGAGACTGCAGCGAGGGTGTGGGATCGCAGGCCTGCTTTGTGTTTCGGGAGTCCCTGGGGCGTCCTGTCCCTGAAGGGTCTGTTTCATTTCTACCTTCGCTGTGCACCGCGGATTCCTGACCGCCTGGCATCTCCACAGATGCAGGTTTTGAAAAAGCATCCCTCATTTTTTTCTGTTAATGACAGCACCTAGTGCCCCCTCCTCCAGGACCAACACTTGGTGTGTGAAACCTGTGATGCCATCCTTCCCCTGGCTTGGAATACCATCTCACCAGTGAGGGCCTTCAGGGAGGAGCTGGGACCAATCACGGAATCCTGGCCCAGTAAAGTCCACAGCTTGGAGTAGAAGGAACACAAATTCAAGGTCAGCCAGGGCTACATATCTAGATCTTGTCTCAAAATACCAACCCAAACAACAGAAAGTCTGCACAGACATGAAACATTGAAATGAGAAACCAGAAACCTAATCTGGCCTCATGCTTAGGTAACCCAGGGTAGTCTTGAACTCCTGATGTCACCTTCCTCATCCTCTAAAAGTCCAACTCAAGAAAAAATAAGCGTTGCTGTATGGTGGTGGCAAGCGCGCTTTTAATCCTAGCACTCAGGAGGCAGAGACAGGATGATCTCAGTGAGTTCGAGGCCAGCCTGGTCTGCAAAGCCAATTTCAGGACAGCCAGGACTGTTACACAGAGAAACCGTCTTGAAAATCCATTAAAAGGGAAAAATAATAATTATTATTTTGAGACACGGTTACATGCAGCCCAGGCTACGTATATTGTCATGGAAGATCTAAACTCCTATACCTCCTGCTTCCATGAGGGGATTGGGAGCACATGTGGGTGGTGGACATGCCAGCCGTAGGCTTCGAACCAAGGACTCCATGCACACTAAGGCAAGCATCCTACCAGCTGAGCTACATCCCGGATGCAGCCGAGAATATTTATTAAGCTCTCATTCCTACCATAATGGAGCAATGTATTGTCTTGATGTTATGATGGGCAGGAAGTTATTTAGGCAGCATATAAACTGTGTCTGTCATACTGCACGCGGCAAGAAAATACAGCTTGTTTTTTTTTAAATTAGAATACAATAAAACACACTTGTCGGAGACTATCCTGAGCTTTTTTTATCCCCCCCCTCCTCCTTTGAAAAAGATGCTCGGGGTTCTCGGTTTATCAGGGTCATCATTTTCAAACATCTATTAGTACCATCTCCCCAGTCGACCGGGAGATTCAGTTAATAAAGATTTCTGCTTGATAGAGTTGGAACAATCTATTAGAACTGCCACCACCAAGCAGTCACAACACCACGGTTCCTTATTGTGCTGCAGACCACAGGCACACACAGAACTACAGAACTCCCTCCTCTCTTTCCCAACCCTGCTGCTTCTGATAGCTTTGGATATATGCTATGTGTATGCGTGTGTCTATGTGAAGATGTACATGCGGGGTGGGGGGTACCCTTGGAGACCAGGGAGAGGCACTTGGCCCCTTGGGATGTTGGTAGGGCCTGATGGGGGTGCTGGGAACCAAACTCAGGACTGCAAGATCAAGGAATGCTATTAACCCCTGAGCTGTCTCTTGCAGCTTCTCTATATGCGTTTGATATATATATTTATAGAGATATTTCCTTTGTGGTTTTTTTGCTTGATTGTTTTTCAAGACAGGGTTTCTCTGTGTAACAGCCCTGGCTGTCCTGGAACTGGCTTTGCAGATCAGGCTGGCCTTGAACTCATTGAGATATGCCTGCCCTTGCCCCTGCCCCTGCCCCTGCCCTTGCCCCTGCCCCTGCCCCTGCCCCTGCCCCCTGCCCCTGTCCCTGTCCCTGTCCGTGCCTCTGCTGGGATTAAAGGCGTGTGCCACCACCGCCTGGCAAATAAGTATTTTTTAAAACTGTCTTTCAAAATGATTTATTATTGTGCGTGTACGTGTAATGTGTGCACATGAGAAAGTTAGAGGACAACTCGTGGAGTGAGTTCTCTATTTCCACCTTCTGCACAGCCCAGAGTCGCAGAGCTCAGGTCTCCAGGCTTTCTCTGAATCACCTCTCCCGCCCTTGCTTTTGTTTCTTCATTTCTTTGGTTTCTTTGCGGCAAGGCCTCGTGCAGCCCCAAGATGTCTATGCCGTTGAGTTCCTGGTTTGTCCACCTCCACGTCTAAACGGTGGGGTTCCAGGTGTGTCCCTACACCCAGGGTGACTCTTTAAAACAGACCTATTCAATCAGGGAAGGCACAATATCTGAACTGGTCCTTCTGGAATTCTCTGTGGTTTCCACCGAGAAACTGAGGAGCCAGAAGGCTATTTTCTGTGTGTACAAGTAAAATAAGTCAACATGGGCTTCTATTCTTGGTTGAAATGAAAATTAATGTTTGAAAGTCCTATAGTGGTTCAGTCCATAGTGTCCTGCTATTGACCCCAGTGGCTGAGGGCCTGAGGATTCAAATGTTAAATTTAGAATTGCCTTTGAGGACTGGCCTTACTTACCAGCCTAGCAGCTTGTTTTTATTTACGTAACACTTAATACTGCATTCTCTGTGAGCCAAGCACTGGTGTAAGCATTTTTCAAATATTTTCAGGGCTATTCTTCAGACTGGGGACGACATTATGTAAGACTGCCACGAAGAGCTGGACTAGTACCTTTGCCTCACGTAGGAAAGACCCACGGTGGGGGTGGGGGGTGCGGTGGCATCCATCAACCTGGGCCCGGGAGTTTCAGCTCTCTTCCACAGTGGGCTCAGAGTGAGCTAGGTAATACAGCCATTTTGACATTAAAGCATCGCCCCTGGGGACAGGGGAGGCAGTGACAAGAGACCACCTGCACGGGGGGGGGGGGGACGACGGGGGGGCGGGACGACGGGAAGGACCCAAATCCACGAAGCACAAGGGTGTTTGGACGTCCCTGGAAGGGAGCATTCTCTCCCGCCGGCTTGTGTATTGAGTCTCCAGGACGTTTTTGTTATTCAGTCCACAGACCGGGTCTTGTGCTGTTTCCGTTTCCTTGAACAGCAGGCTTCTAGACATGATGCTGGTCCCCGCAGCTTCTGACCTCATTACTCATTCTGTTTACGGCGAAACCTCACCCTCCAGACTGCCCTGATTTCCCAGCCAGGAATTTGGCTGCCCTCGTTGACTATGATTCAGATTTTCGCCCCACCGACGTTGCAACCAGGCCCTCCTGTGTACACAGCTTCCTGACATCCTGGGGACCCTGTCGGGGTTGCTGAGTCTGGTCTCTGTAAAGCCCATCCCATCCCAGAGGGTTTGGATGGGGTTGTGGGTGTGGCAAAGGCCTTTGAGGCTTGTACTGCTGGAGACAGGGGCCTGTGGTGGTACAAGAGGAATTGGGGGCAGTACCCCAAGGGGCAGATGGTTAGAGAGAAACGGAAGGCAAGGCACAGCAGAAGAGTCACAGTTGTCACTGCAGTCCCCACACCAAGCACCTGAGGGGCTGGTGCCCCAGAAGTAGGTCTAGGGTCCTAATGAGAGGCAGGAGGGTGGGGGCCTCAGCACCAAGTGGGGGCTTGACAGATGTCTAGAATATTCAGCCTAGGGGGTTGGAGAGATGGCTCAGGTTAAGAGCACTGACTGCTCTTCCAGAGGTCTTGAGTTCAATTCCCAGCAACCACATGGTGGCTCACAACCATCTACAATTCAATCTGGTGTATATGTAATAAATAAATAAATCTTTAAAAAAAGAATATTCAGCCTATTTATGTCAAATCTCTAGATACCTCTTTCACGTATCCATTTACCTGTTCTTGTTTCTATTTGTTTTTGTTTTTTGTTTTTTTTTTGGTTTTTCGAGACAGGGTTTCTCTGTGGCTTTGGAGGATGTCCTGGAACTAGCTCTTGTAGACCAGGCTGGCCTTGAACTCACAGAGATCCACCTGCCTCTGCCTCCCAAGTGCTGGGATTAAAGGCATGCGCCACCAACGCCCGGCTTGTTCTTGGTTTTTTTGACAGGGTTTCTCTGTGTCTGTCCTGCATGGAGTTCGCTCTATAAAACAGGCTGGCCTTGAACTCAGATATCCACCTGCCTCTGCCTCCCAAGTGAATGCTGGTGTACCCCTGCCTTCCCCAGGGACCTTCCTATATACTGAGACAGGATCTTTGTGAAGCTTGGGGTGGCTGAAAGTTCTTTATGTAGTTGAGGATGACTCTTGAACTTTAAGGAGAAGTTGCCCTCACTATTGGGTACATATTTGTGTCACTCAGCGCCCGTGACAGTCAGTCTGCCCTTTGACAGTTGACTCCTTGCACCATGTGGGTCCTGGGCTCGAACCGGGTGCTCAGGTTTGGCAGCATGCTCCTTTGCTTGCTAAGTCATCATTTGATCCTTTGGCGTCTGCTTCCTAACTGCTGGGAATACAGGCATGCATTACTCCTCTGGGTTCTCTCTGCATCAGGGTTTCCCATTGGACACTCAGGGACATATAAACTCTGATTGGATGAGGGTCCTAAGTGCCCTGGGTGGTCTGGAATCCTAGATCCTTATATCCACACCTATCTGTATTCTTAGTCTCTTCCCTTCCCGGATTACAAAGCAGTCAGAAAGAACGGTGCAGACCCAGACAGGCTCTGGCTGCAGGCAGTGGAATTCCAAGCTTCAGTTTGCACAGCCTGGACTCATTAAAGTTGAAAGAACCTGCTTGTGATTTGGTTTTACCCCTGAAGTGATCCCAGGAAGGGTTAGACAGGGATGGGGGGGGGACTCCTCAGATTCTAGCTGGTCAGTGTCTGTGAGGCACTCGGTGGTGTGGGGACCATTCTAGAAGTGTTCACATCTCTGGGCCTGCTGGGAGGGAAGTCCCAGCTGTGTGGGCTGCGGCAGGCCTGAGGAGGGCCTTGACTTTCCCTCCCAGCTACCTCGGATGGATTGACTGACAGCAACTGTGTGACATCAAGGAGACATTTTCTTCTCTGTGAGCTCAGCGCTTCCATTTCAAAATTCCTCAGTCACAAGACAGAAGCCGCAGAAGCCCAGGCACACACACTTGTGGCTGCAGCAGGTGACCCGAGCTTGTTCCAAGCCCTCCAGAGGCTGCCTAATCCCCGGGATTCCGGCGGCTGGCTGCCTGGATGGCCATGTAAGGTGCGGGCGGCTGGCCTTCATTATCCACGAGAGCTGACAGCTTCTGGATGGCCTGCCCAGATGGAGCTGGGCCCATTGGATGGCGCCCGGGAGTCACAGGCTTCCCCTAGCAGTTTCTCCTGTTTGTCCCTTCTTGTCTTCTTTTGCAATTCATCCTGTCCCTGGGTTTGAAGTTACAGGCGCAAGTCTAGCACACTAGCATACTAGAGCAGTGGTTTGAGGCCAGCCTTGGGCTATACAGTGAGCCCCAAACCAGCCACAGGCATAACGTGAGTCCCTGTCTCAACATAAAAATAAAAGACCCCTCTGCTCCAATGTAATACATGTGTGGGTGTACATATTACAGAAACATGACAGGCTTTTTTTCTCAATATATGCTTTTATTTAAATTAGAAACATGAATGTTTCACACGTCAGTCCCAGCTCCCTCTCCCACCCCTCCTCCCTTGTCCTTCCAACGACAGACTTTTTTTAAAAGGATACAATTAAGTGAGATCAAAGTTACACAAGCATATTTATCTTCAATTTTCAAATTTATGTATATAGATAGAGCCCCTGGAAGTGAAATAACTGATGGTTGTGAGCCTGCGTGTGGAACTACTAGAAACTGAACCTGCGTCCTCTGCAGGAATAGCCGGTGCTCTCAACTGCTGAGCCATCTGGACAGCATTCTGGAACGCCTTTGATCCTAGCACTTGGCAGGCAGAGGCAGGTGGATCTCAAGCTTAAGGCCAGCCTGATCTACAGAGCAAGTTCCCCAGGACAGCCAGGACTGTTATACAGAGAAACCTTACCTCAAAAACACACACACACACACACACACACACACACAGAGAACTTTCCAATATAATCAAATTGATATATATGTATATATTAACCTTTATACAGATTTGAGGAATGGAAATGTAGAAAGACTTAAATCATTGTTTCTATTATAGCAGAAAACTTTTAAGTCCATAGAGTCAAATACGGCAGTTCACAGCATTACACAGTATGGATCCCATGCTGAGGAATTTCAGGCAGAGCTGGTCCTGGTGGGACAGCCTCTAAACCAGCCAGGTCACTGGAAACATGTGTGAGTGACACCAGGATCAATCCCTCAGTGTGCTCTTGGGTTAAGTTTTGCTGGTTGTGCTTTCAGAAATCTTTCGATGTTGCCTGACTTTCCATAACACCCTCCCCTCCTTTCTCAGTTCCCAAACCCCACATGGTAGCATGACTCATGATTTAAGAAGCTAGGCCCAGGGCTGGAGAGATGACTCAGAAGCTAGGAGCATTGGCTGCTCTTCCAGAGGACCTGGGTTCCATTCCCAACAACCACACACCAACTAACTACCTTCTGTGAGTCTAGGCCCAGGGGACCCCACACCCTCTGCAGGCACCACACACACACACACACACACACACACACACACACACACACACACACACACACACACACACTCATGGTGTACAGACATATTTCTTACATGGAAATTAATAAGTAAAACTTAAAAAAAAATAAGATTAGGCAGGCATAGTGACACATTCCTGATCCTAGCCCTCAGGCCAGCCTGATCTACAGTGTAAGTTCCAAGCCTATTCCAAGGCCATGCAGATTGCACACCCTTGAATTTGAACCTGGTCTCCCAAAGAGTATTGGGAGTCAGGGCTCAACATAGGGAGAACCAAGATAGATGCACTTTTCGCAACTACAAATAAAAACTCAAAGTGAGTTCAAGGCCAGCCTGGTCTACAGTGCTAGTTCCAGGACAGCCTCCAAAACAATACAGAGAAACCCTGTCTTGAAAAACAAAACAAAAACAAACAAACAAACAAACAAAAAACCAACTCAAAGTGGTCAGTTAAGGCTGTGTTTGTTCCAGTGAGTTCCCTGGTAGCCAAAGTGGCTCGGCGCCCACCGTTTCTAGTCATCGCCTAGAAGCTGGACGGTGCATATATCAGACCATGCATTTCCCAGAGTAGCACTTGGATGCTGCCCTACAAGCTCAGAGCTGGGGTTTGGGTACTAAAATATCTTTTGGCTACTATGAGGCCTGCTCCTTGTGGCACCTCCAGCTGGCCAGCAGGTGACACAAGGTGGAGCCCGGGCAACAGCGGGAGACGTAGAATTAATAGTGTGTTTCTTTAGTATCCAGGGACCTGCCAGGAGTTGGGATTCCTCTTGAGCAGGTGTCACTCAGAGGCAGAGAGCCATGCAAGTAGATGAGTGGGACTTGGGAGGTAGCCCTCTGGGGCCCTCAGAGGTCCACATCTAGTATGTTCCTCAATCACGAAGACTGGCTGATCAGACAGCCCCAGGACCCCTCAAACTCCCATTTCTCCTGCTCTGGGATTACAGGCATGCAACCATGGTGCTACTGACTGAACTCAGCCTTTCTTTCCTTCTTTCCTTCCTTTCTCTCTCTCTCTCTCTTTCTTTTGAGACAGGGCCTCACTATGTAGCTCTGACTGTCCTGGAACTCACTCTGTAGACCAGGCTGGCCATGAACTCACAGGGGTCCACCCGTCTCTGCCTCCTGAGCGCTGGGATTGAAGGTGTGCGCCACCACGCTCATTTTACACTCAGGTTTTTATGACTGCACAGCAAGCACTCTGTCAACAACAAAGCCATCTCTTCAGCCCCTCACTGTCTACTTACCGTCTACATGGTTTTTTTTTTTATTTATTACATATACACCAGATTGAATTGTAGATGGTTGTGAGCCACCATGTGGTTGCTGGGAATTGAACCCGGGTCCTCTGGAAGAGCAGTCAGTGCTCTTAACCTCTGAGCCATCTCTCCAGCCCCCGTACATGGGTTTTGAAACAGGGTCTCATACTGCCCATGCATGTCTCAAACTCCCTGTTTAACTGAGGACAACCTTAAACTCCCACTTCCCATGGGCTGAGGCCACACCTGGCTGAAAAGTGATTTGTCATTTCTTTCATAAAACCTTTATTGGGGTGCAGGTGGTGGTGGCGCACACCTTCAATCCCAGCACTTGGGAGACAGAGGTAGGCAGATCTCAGAGTTCAAGGCCAGCCTGGTTTACAGAGTTAGTTCCAGGATAGCCAGAGCTGTTATAGAGAAACCCTCGAAAACAAAAACAAAAAGCAAAAAAACCTTACTGGGGACTGGAGAGATGGCCCAGAGGTTAAGAACACAGGTTACTCTTCAAGGGGACCTGAATTCAACACCCACATGCTGTGGTTCAGACTACTGTAACTCTAGCTCCAGGGCATCTGATGCCCTCTTCTGGCCTCTAAAGGGAGCTACACACAGGTATGCATACCCACATATAGATACACAGATTTTTAAGTTTTTGTGTTTTTTCAAGACAGGGTCTCATCAGGTGGTGGTGGTGCACACCTTTAATCCCAGCACTTGGGAGGCAGAGGCAGGCGGATCTCTGAATTCGAGGCCAGCCTGGTCTACAGAGTGTTTCAGGACAGCCAGGGCTACCCAGAGGAACTGTCTGAGGGTGGGGGGTGGAGAGATGTGCTTGACCACGCCCTGCCTCTTTTTATTACTGCAAATTGTGTTTGTGTGTAGGTGCCCAGGGAGGTCAGTCGTGTGATGCCCCGTAGCTGGAGTTAAAGGAGGTTGTGAACAGCCCAAGTGGCGGGCACTGTGGAACCAATCTCAGGTCCTCTGCAGGAACAGTGTGCTCTTCTGAGAAACTCCTCCTTGAGACAGGGTCTCCTATTGTAGCCCTGGATGGCTTAGAAACCACTGCGTAGTCCAGGTTGGCTTCCAACTCTTCAGGGTCCTCCCGGTCTGCCCGGGCTTTAATCTGCTGTTAGCAAATCAAGTGTTGAGCCCCCCAGATATCATTTGTCGCCTGAACCCAGCGAAACACGTGGGCTTGCTTGCCCTTGAGTCAAAAGCGCAGGCCTCCTCCGATGACCTGGAGGGAGAGTCCAAGCTTGGCGAAAGGCCTCTCCGAGTGTCTCTTCAGGCCACGGTCTAAAAAAAGCAGCCGCCCATCGCGCACCCCCCTTCCCCCAGCTAATGAACTATATCTAATAGCCTCTCTTTCGGGAGTCCTTTGAGAAGGAGGCGGCGCTTGGTTTTGACCTCATTATCCACGCTCCCCCCCCGGCTCTGGGGCAGGTACATTCCTTGCATTCCTGCCTGCAGGAGCTGCTAGGAGGTCGTTAACCCCGGGGCGAGCCAGAGAAAAAAGCGGCCGACTGCCTCTGAGAGTCCTCGGGGAGCAGGCACGAGATAACGAGAGGTGACCGGGTCAGCATGGAAGCCCCTTTCATCTTTCCAGCTTGCTTCCCACTCGGACAAAAGGTTCCGTCCGGGGGTGCCAGTACCGCTCGGCTTCATTTGATGCTTTGCCCCCGGGAGGGGGCTGGGAGGTTTGGTCGCGTCTGGATATTGTTTTGGGGGAGCCGATGCCTTCCTCTCGGGATGCCCTGGACCCCTGGGGGAATGCTAAGTGGAAGGCCGGGGCTCGGGCAATAGAGACCACCCAGCTCCTGGGAGGAGGGTGCAGAGGGCCTGAAAGGAAGCGGCCGGCCAAGCTGAGTTCACCTTTTAGACAGCAGTCAGATGAAGGGCGAGGCTGGGAGGCCACCGGGGAACCCGGCGAGTTTTTGCCGCCAAAGTGAGAAAGGGGGAGTGGCTGGGAGTCTGCAACGCGCCTCTAAGCTTTCCCACCCCTGGAAGAGTGTGCTGAGTTGCTGGGGGAAGCGGAGGGGCGGTCTGCCGCCTCTTCCCCACGCTTTCTCCACAACCTCCTTCTGCCATTGTGCCTTATCACAGCAGAATTCCCCACTGAAAGCCCTGGAATTACTTAGGTGGAGGCAGGGGCGTGGAGAGTTTGGAAGCCAGCTAGAGCACGTTGCGGGTTCTTGTCCGCTCCCCCGCCCCAACAACAACAAAAAGCAAACCAAACAAACAAAAACTTTAAAGGTCAAGCTGTGGGGTTGGGGGTGGGGGAGGGAGAGATAGCCCAAGCCTTTAATCCCAGCACTCAGGAGTCAGAGGCTGGCGGATCCCTGAGTTCGAGGCCAGCCTGGTCTACCGAGTGAGCTTCAGTACACCCAGGGCTACACAGATGAGAAACCCTGTCTGGAAAAAACCAGTGATGATGATGCTGAAGATGAAGATGATGAAGCAAAACAAGACTCAGGCTCTCTAGCCTACGCACTGGCTTTACACTAGGCTTCCTGATCTCCGCCCTCCGCTTCTCCATTGATGGAATTGCAGGCAAAAACTACCACACCCACCTGAGAGTTTGTTTTTTTTTTTAAAGATGGGTGAAACTGAGGGTTATTTATTTATGTGTACAAGTAAATGACTCAGCAAAGAAGGGAAAACATTCGGGGGGGGGTGTTGAGGGTGGATGAACGGGAGGGGGGGCAGAGCACTGGCCGGGGAGGGTGTTTGCCTTAGATAGGAGCCTGGGCACTTTATCCCATACTGCAGGAGAGAAAGCAGAGTTTGGACAAATTTACACATCCCATGAGTCATCGACTGATGGCCTCCTAAGACATTTTCAAGCCTGACTCTGTGGCTCTCCCTGTGCCCTCTGTGTTGAATTAAAAGCTCCAGACAAGGGACTTGGGAGAGACACCTTCAATGGGGAAAGATGCAGGGTGAACTTGAGGAAGGCCTCCTCTGCCAGGGAGAGCTCTGAGCAGCTTTAAGGGCCTGTGAGGATGAAAATCGAGAAATTCAGGCTAGGAGGTGTGTATTAGTTAAGGGGGGGTGGGCTGGGGACTAACTAATTGGAAAGTTGGCTTAGTCAGAGTCTCCTATAGCCCAGGCTAGCCCCAAATTGGCTATATAGTCAAGGATGGCTTAGAACTCTGTTTTGTTCTGTTTTTCAGACAGGATCCTCAAAACACACATCTCAGAGATCCATGTGTCTCTACCTCCAGGGTACTAGGACTAAAGTTGTCCACCACCACACCCAGTGATCTGGGATTTCTAAGGATTTGTTGTCATTATTTTTAAACTATGTGTACATATTCATATGTATGTGCATATGAGGTCAGGGAGGCACCTGACCCCCTTAGAGGCCAGAGTTATGGGTGACTGTGACCCTCCAGTCATGGGTGCTGGGAACTGAACTCCAGGTCTTCTGCTAGAGTTGGTGTATAATCCTAACTGCCGACCCCTCTCTCCAGCCCATGGCTCCTCCTCTTAATGCAAGGGTTGCAGGAGTCCTCCAGGATACCTGCCTTATGCAATTGCTGGGATTGAACCCAGGGCTTGGATTGAAGTGTGCTAGGCAAGTACCGACTGAACTAGTGTTTGTGTGTGTGTGTGTGTGTGTGTGTGTGTGTGTGTGTGTGTGTGTGTAGGGGGTAAGGCAGGGTATTGTATAGCCAGTGGTGGCTTTGAACCCCTGATGTTCCTGCCTATGTCATCCTAGAGCATCGATTTCTTCTTCTTCCTGCATGCTAGGCAGAGGCAGATGTTTCACCACTGAGCTGCACCCCACCAGCCCAAGTCCGTGACTCTCTCCCTCTATCAATTTTTTTTTTGATAGGGTGTCCTGTAGCCCAGGCTGACCTGGAACTTGCTATGTAGTCAAGGATGGCCTTGAACTTCTGATCCTCTTGCCTGCACTCCCAAATGCTCCTGGGATTGGAAGGGAAGCATCCCTAGGCACAGCCTGTGGGGTCCTGAGAATTCAGGGCTTTGTGCGGTCCAGGAGAGCATTCTACCAACTGAGCTGCCCTCTGGCCCCAAACTGCATCCCTTGACTTGGGGGTCTGGAAAACAGGACCTGCCCAATCACCTGAGTTGGACACAGCATAGGGAGGAGACAGCACATGAATTTTCAGAAGGAAGGGTCATGGCAGATGAGATCCAAACAAGTGGGCCTTGGCCATGCTCGCCCAGACTTGACACAGACCTCCAGGAAGCTTAGCGCACCCTGAACTCTCTTCCTCCCAATTTCCTTTGCATTAAGGAAGCAGTGGTATACAGAACTGCAAAGGGGGGGGGTCATTCAGAAAACTGGATAGCAAGAGGCCCTGACCTGTCTTCCGGCAGTAGAGTGAGCCATTCATACATGCGCCTGAGATGTCAGCCCACTGCTCTGTCTCCTGACGGCACTTTCTGCCTCTCAATTATCTCCAGCCTGTCCAGGAGGGGGGGTGTGGAGCTCGGGGGAGACAGTCTCTTGTCACTGGGAAGATAACTCCCAGGCTGTAGCTTCAAAAATATAAATTATAAAGTGCTCTCTGGTACAAATTATTCCCCTGGGAGCTCGTTGAGCGTGTGATCCACTTATCTGCAGGGCTGATCGCTAGTTAAACCCTGCCCAAGTAGCTGAAAGCCTGTTTGTTTTATGACAAACAGGACAAAGGAGCCCAGCTAAGGTTCAGGGGTAGCACTCCCAGTAAGCCAGTGTGGAAAAGCGTTCTCTTAGGAATGCCTAAGCAGGTATAGGCTGGATGTGGACCCTCCCTTATGTCTCTGTGCCAAAGCAGGTGTGTGTGTGTGTGTGTGTGTGCGTGTGTGTATGTGTGTTATGGACCTGTGCAACCCTCCAGCTTGAAAGGTGGAGGTCGGAGGACCAGGAATTCAAGGCCATCATGGGACACAAGATATTCTGTCTTAAACACACACACACACACACACACACACACACACACACACACACACACAAAACAGTAGGGCATGGTGGGGGCATGCCTTTGATCCCAGCACTGTGAAGACAGAGGCAGGTGGACCTTTGTAGGTTTAAACCAGCTAGTTTCTGGCTAGCCAGAGCTACACAGTGTGTCTGTACTGCAAAAAAAAAAAAAAAAAAAAAAGAGGGGGGGGGGAGGCAGAGGCAGGTGGATCTCTGTGAGTTCGAGACCAGCCTGGTCTACAGAGCGAGTTCCAGGACAGGCTCCAAAACAATAGCGAGAAACCCTGTCTCGAAACCCCCCCCCCAAAAAAGGGGTGGGGTGGGTTTGGGGGAAGTGTTGCTGGAGAGGTGGTCTGAGATTGAGGGCTCTTGCTGCTCTGGCAGACAGCCTGAGTCTGATTCCCAGCACCACATGGCAACATGGCGTCTCACAACTTCCTATAACTTGAGTTCCGGGGGAATCCCAGGCTGTCTTGTGACCTCTGCAGGCGTCAAGCACTCGTATGGTGCATAGTATACATGCAGGCAAAGCAATCATATACAGAAATAAATTTTAAAAATTTTTTTGGGTTTTTCGAGACGGTTTCTCTGTGGCTTTGGAGGTTGTCCTGGAACTTGCTCTGTAGACCAGGCTGGCCTCGAACTCACAGATCCGCCTGGCTCTGCCTCCCGAGTGCTGGGATTAAAGGCTAGCGCCACCAACACCCGGCTTACTTTTTTGTTTTTTAAAGAAAGAAAAGAAATCCAAAGAGGAGCAGTAAGTGGTATGGGACCGCAGAGGGTCCAGTTCTGACTTATGTCACCCTCTGCCTTGAAAACAGGCTGAGGACCTGGGGGGGGGGCACAGCAAACAGAACTTGCAAAGCAGACGCCCCTGTGTCTGTTTCTGTTCCCCTTTGTAGCGGGTTCCAAGCACTGCCCTGTCCCTGATTTCTCGGAACCCTCGAATCACCCCTGAGGTAGGTGGAGACATTTCTTATCAAGGCTCTTGCAGCTGAAGACCAAGGCTCTCATTCCTTCATGTGACTGGCCTGGGTCACATGGCTAATAAGAAGTTGTGTCAGGGAGGCATTCCTCAGCTGCCAACTGTCTAGAACCCTCAGGGCTCCCAGAGAAGTCAGGTGAGGGGACTTGCAGCAGACAGTCCCTGCCCACCAAGCTCTGGTTCCCAGCTGTAGGATCAGGGGCCACTTCCCTAATGGTCTTTTTGCTTTGGATTTCTCAGCCGTAAAATGAGCCAGGGGATCGAGACTCTGCAGAGATGGATGTACACACACGGGGCCTTGTGGATGGAGCGTACGGACCCGAGAGCTTGCTCAGCCTCCTGGGCACGGTGTGTGAGGCGGCACCAGACATCAAAGGAGGCTGTCTTTCCTCTAATTCCAATGCAAAGTAGAAAGACCCTCTTATACCACGGTCTATCCGTCCCTCTGACTGTTAGTGCATTCTCCATGGCTTGGTTTGTTTTTTTTTTTTAATGTGCATTGGTGTTTTTTTGCCATGGGTGCTGGGTCCCCTGGACCTGGAGTTAAAGACAGTTGTGAGATGTTATGTGGATGCTGGGAATTGAATCCGGTTCCCTGAAAGAGCATTCAGTGCTCTTAACCGCTGAGCCATCTCTCCAGCCCCAAATTCTCCACTCTTAGAGCTTTCAATTTTAATTCATCTTAGCCAGGCGTTGGTGATGCATGCCTTTAATCCCAGCACTTGGGAGGCAGAGGCAGGTGGATCTCTGTGAGTTCGAGGCCATCCTGGTCTACAAAGCGAGTTTCAGGACAGCCTCCAAAACAATACAGAGAAACCCTGTCTCAAAAAACCAAAAAAAAAAAAATTAATTCATCTACTTAGTCAGTTCATTGGTTTTTGTTTTGTTTTGTTTTTTCATAGTCTTGGCTGCCTGGTAACAATCTTACTGTGTGTGTTGTTGTATGAGACAGGGTCTCACTGTGTAGCCCAGGCTGGCCTGAACTCAGAAAGAGTTGTTCCTGCCTCTGCCCTCACATGCTGGGACTAAAGGCACACATCACTATGCCTGGCTGTCGTTTATTGTTTTTTAAATTTTATTTTCTGTGTATGAGTGTTTTGCCTGCAAGGTACGCATATGTATTATGTGTGTGCCCATCCAAGGAGGCCAGAAGAATGCCTCCAATCCGCCGGCACTGTAGTTACAGATGATTGTGAGCTGCCATGTTGCTGCTAAGGATTGAGCTTGGGTTCTCTGGAAAAGCAGCAAGTACTCTTAACTGCTGAGCCGTTGCTCTAGGCCCTGCTACTGTTGTTTTGAGGCAGATGTTCCTCTCTGTAGCCTGGGCTAGCCGTAACCTCCCAACGAAGCTTGAGGTTGAGGGTGACCTTGAATTTTTTTAAGACTTATTAAAGGCGGGCATTGGTGGCACACACCTTTAATCCCAGCACTTGGGAGGCAGAGGCAGGCGGATCTCTGTGAGTTCAAGGCCAGCCTGGTCTACAGAGCAAGTTTTGGACAGCCTCCAAAGCAATACAGAGAAACCCTGTCTCCAAAAACCAAAAAAAAAAAAAAAAAAAAGATTTATTAAGTATACAGTGTTCTTCTGCCTGCAGGCCAGAAGAGGGCACCTGATTTCATTTCGGGTGGTTTCGAGTCACCATGTGGATGCTGGGAACTGAACCCAGATCCTCTAGAAGAGCAGCCAGTGCCCTTAACCACTGAGCCATCTCTCCAGTCTCGTGACCTTGAGTCTCTAATAATGTTTTCTTTATTTATATTTATGTGTATTTGTATGCCTATGACGTGCGCCCATGCGGGCCAGAAGAAGACGTCATATTCCCTGGAATTGGAGTTACAGGTGGGAGCTGGGAACTGAACCTGGGTCCTCTACAAATGCCGCAGAAGCAGCCAGTGTGCTCAACCTTTGAGCCATCTCTCCGGTCCTAACTTTGAATTCTGATCCTCTTGCCTCCGTATCTCCAGGGACTGGCGGACAGGGATGTACCAGCAGACTATTTGTGATGGGACCTTGGGCTGTGAACAGGCACTTTACCGACAGAAGCACGTCCTCAGGTCCACCCGTCTGCTGTCTGTCTGTCTTTTTTTCTACCTTTCCCACCCCAGTGCCCAGAGCCTTGAGTAGGCTAAGGCAGGGAGCAATCTGCCACAGACCTCTAACCCGAGCCCTGGCGTATAACTTTTCAAAGTGCGTCCTTAACTGGTCACCCCAGGCGAGTCTGCCATTTCCTGTAGGAACCCAGTTAGGGATGGTGGAACACACCTGTTTTGCCAACACTCAAGTGTCTGAAGCAGGAGGCCCCTCCACTGTCTAACCTGGGCTACATGCCCAGGCCTAAGCTTGGTTCCCCCAAGACTGTCCTGAGGCAGGAGACACTGTTTTATCCACCACGCTTTCCCGGACCTGTGTAGCCCAACGAACGATAACCTGGAACTCTTGAGGTTCCCAGCCTTTGCTCCCAAGGGCAAGAGATTACAGGCGCTCCCGACCCCACCCTGTATTTCCATCCTTTCGGTTCTGTGTTACTGGAAATCCTGGCTGAGATGTGACTTTCCCTTTCTACCTGTGGAAGGGAGGGCTAGAAATGCTACAGGTCCCGAGTGAGACTCGGCAACTTCAGGACTGCCTTCAAGAACAGACGCGGCGGGCTGTGGAAGGCTGGGGATGCAATTGAGGGTCTAGAGCAATTGCCTACCACATCCAGGAATGGGGTGGGGTTGGGGGAGAAAGAATCAAAGCGATTCGGGGCAGCCTGGGGACCCTGGCTCTCAGCCCACTCAGCCTTCTAAGCAAGATGAAGGCTTTTGGTTGGAGGTTCAGTGTGCACCTAGCTCACTCCAGCCCAGGCTCCATCCCCAGTAACTATCTGAAAAAGGGTCCTGAGGGTTGGAATGGCAAAGCAGGATAAGGGGCAAATCCTATCAGCAGGCCAAGACCAGCTAAACGCTGACTCCTGCCAGCAGGGTAGGGTTCAAAGGTCAAAGAGCACTGTTGTCTAGAGATTCCCATGTCTACTCAGACTATCTCAGAACACCTTGACCGAGCCAGGGTGCGCCTCAGTTTCCTCATTTATAACAGGAAAACAGATTAGATAATGTCCCTCTGCTGCCCTCCTGATAACTCCAGAGGGATTTGCTTGGGGACAACAGTGGCACATGAGGACATTTTCCTTCCTCACCTCCCACATGTAGCTCTGGCTGGCATAGAACTTTAAAGTCACTCTGGCCTCAGCCCCCATGATACTGGGATTGTAGACCCTCACTACCATACCTGGCACTTAAGGAAATTTTATTTTATTTATCTATTTATTTATTTTGGTCTTTTGAGGCAGGGTTTCTCCATGTAGCCTCGGCTACCCTGCAACTCGTTCTGTAGACCAGGCTGACCTCCAACTCAGAAATCTGCCTGCCTCTACGTCCTGAGTGCCACTACTGTTCAGCTAGGAAATTTTATTTAAACTTTGTTATAGGCAAGACAAGTGGTGCACACTTTTATTCCTAGCATTTTAGCACTCCAGAGGCAGAATCTGTGAGTTCAAGGCCAGCCTGGTTTACAGAGTGAGTTCCAGGACAGCCAGAGATACACAGAGAAACCCTGTCTTGAAAAAACCAAAACAAGAAAAAAAGTACAGAAATCTGATTAGAGGAGCTGGGACGGAGCTTGGGTGACAAAGCACTTTCCTGCCATGCATGAAGTCTAGCTCTCAGGACATAGTAGTCAACACTTAGGGAAGCATCTGGATGGAAGGATGGATGGAAGGATGGGTGGATGGATGGGTGGATGGATGGATGGGTGGATGGAAGGATGGGTGGATGATGGAAGGATGGGTGGATGGATGGATGGATGGATGGGTGGGTGGATGGATGGATGGATGGGTGGGTGGATGGATGGAGAGGATGGATGGGTGGATGGATGGGTGGATGGATGGAAGGATGGGTGGATGGATGGATGGGTGGATGGATGGGTGGATGGATGGATGGGTGGATGGATGGATGGAGAGGAGGGCTCCTTCTGGACCACATCCAGTGCAGCAATGGTGCCTGGGCTCGCAAGGAGCTGGTCCGCCTTTCTGGTTGTGGACCACATCTCTGCATCAAGCAAGCAGTTATTTGTCTGTCATCTTGGAACCCACAGTTTGAAAGAAAGGAGCCTGGTTTCCTGACAAAATGTGACCCAGAAGACCATCTTCCTCCCACCTCCTAACCCTCCACCAGAAGAGGAAAGGGGGAAGGAGGGAGGGGAGGGAGGGAGGCACCCTGGCCATCAGGGATGCCTCCTGTTTTCCTTTCCTGGAGTATCTATCCTAGATGGATGAAACCGAGGGATCAGAGAGACTGCCTGCCTCTGGGGCTCGGGGACAGGAAAGATGACTTTTAACCCTCTGTTAGCTACCACATGTGAGCTGCATAGACCACAGCCAGCCTTGGATGTGAGCTGCATAGACAGCCAGCCTTGGATGTCTCTGGTGGGTTTTCTGTGCACCTGGGAATTGAACCCAGGGCTTTCTGAATGCTTGACAGCCCTCTGGGGACTAGACTACATCCCCATGCCAGCTTTTTAACTTCTTGAGGGCCATTCATTCATTCACCAGTCAGTGATGCCTTCTGCCCAGTACCAATTCAATGTAAAGATCTGGGGATATAGAGATGGCCGTGCTGGGGGTCCCCAAACTCATTAAGAATAATGATCCCCAGCCGGGCATTGGTGGCGCACGCCTTTAATCCCAGCACTCGGGAGGCAGAGGCAGGAGGATATCTGTGAGTTCGAGGCCAGCCTGGTCTACAGAGCGAGTTCCAGGACAGCCTCCAAAACAATACAGAGAAACCCTGTCTGGAAAAACCATAAAAAAAAAATAATAACCCCCGGGTTGGAGAGATGGCTTAGAGGTTAAGAGCACTGACTGCTCTTCCAGAGGTCCTGAGTTCAATTCCCAGCAACCACATGGTGGCTCACAGCCATCCATAACGAGATCTGGTGCCCTCTTCTGATGTGTAGACGTACATGGAGGCAGGATGTTGTATTCATAATAAATAAATCTTTAAAAAAAAAAAGAATAATGACCCCCGAGTGCTGACTTCATAACGCAGCCACCACACACTGGATGCTAACAGCGAGCACATGGGTGTGATTCTCCACCTCAGACCAGGAACACCAGGATCCTGGTGGTAAGCTTCCCACAGGCACGGAACTGGAGGGCGTAAGGCCTGGGGTTGGAGCCCGGTAGGCGGGCACCTTGCACCCGAGTGCCCCCTTGGAGACCTGCTTTCCTATTTGCAGCAGGCATGTGAGTGACTCACCTCAGGTCGTTCTGACAGAGGCAATTTATCTCTGGGCAAGGCTAGGTGGCCTCAGACGGGCAGCTGTTGTTAATGCCTTGTGGTGCCTGGCCACTCCAGAGCAGGGGTGAGGGGACCCAGGTCAGAGGCCCCCAAGACCAGAACAGGGCGGCAGCTGCCAAGGGGCCACATTTGATTGTCCTCAGCTGTTAGCCCCTGCCTTATTGCCGTTTCCGGAATAGACCAGCTCCCCAGATCTACTCATGCTCTGTTTTGTTTGATTAGGTATCTGGTCGTGATCTCACAGGACCATGAATTTGCTGGTCCTCATGCCTCTGCCTCTGCAGCGCTGGGATCACAAGCACACGCTGAACGCCACCATCCTGGGTTTTGTGACCTTGGGGATCCAACCAAGGGCTTCCTGAACGCTAAGCAAGCTTTCTACAAACTGAGTCCCATGTCAACCCAGATGTGTTTTGTTTTGCATTTTTTCCCCCCACAAAGCCTCCAGTGGAGGCTCTGACTGGTTGGTGAACAGGTCTCTAATCACACAGCTGGACTCTGCCAGGGTTTCATTCCAGGTTTGACTAACTCCACTGATTGGAGACAGGTGCCATGAGGAAGCTTTTCTTTTACATTTATTTATATTTATTTTTATTTTACATTTATGAGTGTGTGCTATGTGTGTGCCTGTTGCCCTCAGAGGTCAGAGGACGGCATCAGGAACTCTGGACAGATGGTTGTGACCTCCATGTGGGTGCTGGGAACTGAACCTAAGCTGTCTGCATGAGCAGAAAGTGCTTTTAATTGTGCAGCCAGGCATGAAGGGATGGATCTTAGGTGATTCTGCAATTTTGTCTCTTTAAGACCCAGGGCTCTGCTCTGGTGGCCCATACCTTTACTCGAGCACTCAGGAGGCAGAGGCAGGTGGATCTCTGTGAGTTCGAGACTAGCCTGGTCTACAAGAGCAAGTTCCAGGACAGCCTCCAAAGCCACAGAGAAACTCTGTCTCGAAAAAACAAAACAAAAACAAAACAAAACAACAAAAAAAAAACAAGACCCGGGGCTCTTATGCACAAGCCACCCTGTAGGATCTTCAGAGAATTCCAGGGTCGGGGAAATTCGATTGGACGCGACAAACAAGCAGAAAAAGGCCTCTTCGGGTTTTTGCTGCCCCCGTGGCTCGCTGTGCTCCCCACCCCCTCATTTATTTATTGCAGCGCTGTTCCCGGGGCTCCGTGCTGTGTCAATACTGATAAAAGCAATCGTCCTACAAACAGGTGCAGCTGGGAGCTGCCCCTTGGACAGCTGCCAGGGAAATGTGATCACTGCGCTGAAGTGACCTGCCCCTGCCCAGCCCCCTCTTGGGTTTCAGTCAAGGCAAGTGCCCTTGGGCAGTTCCTGAGGTCTAAAGGTCCAGCCTGGCCTCTCACTGGGCATCATGGACTCTTGGGGGGGTGCAGTTGGGATGGGACCGGTTTGCACCGGAAGGGGCAGGGGCTCCAAAGAGCCATCTGTTTCCTCTTTCAGTTTCTCCCAACCAATTCGGACGGACGGACCAGCTCCCCTCCAAGCATTTGGCAATATTCCCCAAGAACACCACCAGCAGACACTTCTGGGTAGGGAATCTTTCTGTTAATAGGGGTACGACCGTGATCACAATATGTCCTGCACACGTGTGAAAAAAGTCATAATGAAGTTTACCGTTACGTATAATTAATACATGCTACTAAAACACAAAGCGCTTCAAGGAAAAACAAAAACAAAACAAAACACCAGAACATTTTGAATAGTAAAAACAATCAACAAACCAACAAATCAGTATTGGGCGGGGCGTAGTGGCACAGGCCTTTTAATTCCAGCACTTGGAAGGCAGAAGAAGGTGGATTTCTCTTAGTTTAAGGACAGCCTGGTCTACATAGCAAATTTTAGGCCTACATAATGAGATTGCCTCACCAAAAAAAAAATGTGTTTTTCCCCCAAGCCACGGGTTTCCATGTTCACACACTACCAATGACCTGACCCAAAAGGCATTTTCTGAACACCCACCAGGACCTCACTCCTGGATTACCTAAATAAACATTTTTGAGCCATCCTCCGTTACCCACAATGCACCGGGATGCTAACAGACTCTGGTTTGAAAGATTGTATTTCATCACCCCTCCCCCATTTGTGTTTTGTCCCCCAAGCATCACTTCCCGTGGTCTCCAGGGTACTAGCCTCTCCGGAAATACCCTGGTTGGGCGGGTAGCCAGTGCTCCCAAAGGACAGGCCTTGACAAGGCTGCGGGAGCTGAGGCGCGGGGCGGGCCTGGCCGAGGACAGGGGCGGGTACCCCGGCTGTCACATGTCGCCGAGTTGCTCCTGGGAGGGAGGAGGTTGCTATGCAAATGGTGCGGCCTTCAGGGCGCGCGGGAGGTGGAGGTGTGGGGGGGGGGCGCTTACCCAGGGGGCCCCTCTGGTTGCCAAAACAGACCATTCCCCCAGAACAGTCGCCTGGAAACCGGCGCTGTCATAGCAGCCTCAGCGGAACGGTGAGCCAGCCTGCTGCCAGGAGGTGCTGGGTCAACGTGTGCAGAACTCAGCACCGCTCCCTCTCCCTTCCCACCAGTCTCCACCTCGGGGAAGGGCGTGGCGGCTCAGCCTCCACCAGGGAGGAGGGGGCAATAATTGGATTGGATCGCTCCAGAAACCCATCAGCTGCTCTTCTCCGGGGACAGGGGTGGGGGTCGGGGAGGGGGGGGGGGGAGGCTGCAGACTGTCTTTGTGATGGGCCTCAAGCCCTCTCACCCTGCAGCCCTGCCCTGACCTGGTGGGGCTATGCCTTGTCTGTGGTCCCTGGCCTAGGACACAGCAAGCTCGCTATAGGCCAGAAGAAACCGGCGTCCATCATTTAACCAGAAGAATGGAATCTGACTCTGATGGGCAATGTGGGTGATGCCTGGGGAGATGTCACTCCCCTTGGAGGGGCTGGGAAGACGGCAATCGATGGTCTGCGGTCACCAGGCAATGTTTATGGGCTTTGTTCTTCAAAAACCTTGCCTGTCTGTCTTTAAAATTATGTGTGTGTGTACGTACGCGTGCGCGTGAATGTATACATGTGAGTAAGTGCAGGCCTGTCAGGGGCCAGAGTGTCAGGTTCCCTGGGGCTCTGGAGTAAGTGACTATTGTGAGCTACTGGGACTTGACCTGGGGTCCTATGCAAGAACAGTGTTTTGTTTTGTTTTGTTTTAACTGCTGGCTCGTCTCTTCAGACACTCAAGTTTTGGAGTTTGGTTTTTGTTTGATTTTGTATTTTGATGCTGGGTCTTTCTATGCAGCCCCAACTGGCCTAGAACTCACTCTGTAGACCAGGCTGATTTCAAACCCAGAGATCCACCTGCCACTGCCTCCCAAGTGCTGGCATTAAGGGTGTGTGCCACCATACCTGGCTAAGATTTGTTATTTTTTTTGGTTCTCTGTGTGGGCGCCAGGTCCCCTGAAGCTGGAATAAAAAGCCACTGTGGGCCACCTCACATAGGTGCTAGGACCCCAACTCTGGTCCTCTGCAACAGTGGGCAAGCACTCTTAACTGCTGGGCTATCTCTCCACCCTTGGCTCCCTCCCTCATCTCCACAGAACCCAGGGCAGGAGCGATGTTTCAGAGGATCAAGAGTTCTAGGTCCATGGGTGTTGGTGGCACCCGTCTTTAATCCCAACACTCGGGAGGCAGAGTCAGGCGGATCTCTGTGAGTTCGAGACCAGCCTGGACTACAAGAGCTAGTTCCAGGACAGGCTCCAAAGCCACAAAGAAACCCTGTATCGAACACCCCGTCCCCCCCCCCCAAAAAAAAAGAGTTCTAGGCCATCCTAAACTACAAGTGAGTTGAGGTCAGCCTGGCCTATGTCAGACTACTGGAAACAAGTTATCCCACACTTGTAGGGGAATAAGCCAAGCCATAGTTGGGGGGACATTTGCCATGTCACATGGGCACCCGTGTCTTTTGATCAATTCTCATTCGTGTGGCTTTTCTGACCTCATAAATCCTACTTCCCCAAAGTAAAGGACAGACATTGACTTTCCCAGATACCCTTGCAGCTACAGTGTAGGCATGAGACCTAGGTTCCACCAGTCAGGCGCACATGTGAGGTTTTGATGGGAGAAAGGACAGTGATTAGATAAACAAAGAACTTGAAGAGCTAGAGCTTCCAGAGCAGCAGGCAGGCTGTCAGGATGCTCTGTTCCAGCTGCACCACAGCTGGGGCAGGAGAGGAGAGACAGGCTGCAGGTCGGCATGCAGACCAGGCTGGCCTCCAACTCACAGAGGGTATGCCAGCTTCTGCCTCCCTAGTGCTGGGGGCAAAACTGAACACCTCCATGCCCAGCTGAGATTCCCTTTTCTTTACTTTTTTGTTTCTTGTTTTTTTTCAAGGCAGGGTTTCTCCGTGTAGCCTTGGCTGTCCTGGAACTCGCTCTGTAGACCAGGCTGGCCTTGAACTCACAGAGATACACATGAGTACAGGTGTCCCCCTCAAAGGCGAGAAGAGGCCATCAGCTCCCCTGGAGCTGCTTTTACAATGTGCGCTGCCCCACATAGGTGCTGGGAACTGAATTTAGATCCTCTACAAGAGCTCTTTCTATTGAGTCATTTCTCCAGCTCCAAGAGTTTTTGTATTTCTTTTCCTTTCTCTCTGCTTCCCTCCCAACTCCCTCCCCTTTCCTTGGTGCTTAGGGTCTAAACTCTGCTCCTCCTCATCACACAGCAGGCACTATTAGCAATGGAACCATCTCCTAAACTCCCTCTCTCCTTGTCTTTTTCCATGTTGAGAACTAAGAATACCAAATATTAGAGCCAAACGTATTGGTGCACACTAGTAATCCAGCTGAGGTGGAAAAATCAGTAGTTCAAGGGCAGCTATGAGCCCATAGGAGCCTAGTCTGGGCTATATGAACCCATGTCTTTAAAAAAAACACAAGAAGCCGGAGGTTGGCGGAGGGGGGGTAGCTCAGCAAGCCAGGTGTGGAGTCGCTTGAGGTATAACGAGAGCAGCTGGGGATGTGGACGCCTGCTCTAAAAGCTGGACTACCAGGCGACCCCTCAGCAGTAAACTAGCACCAGTTCTAAGCCCCGCCCATCAGCCCCGCCCAGCCAGCCCCACCCACTTGCCTTCTGATCCAGCGCCGGCCACCGACCTCTCCGACCTCTCGAGAGTGCACTTGGCTCATCATGCCTTGTGACATTATCCTGACTGTTACCCAACGATCCCATTTTACCTTGAGCGAGGGTGACACACACACGCATACACGGTGACTCATCTATTATTCTGCCCTCTCTCGGCTCTGGCCTCCATGGCACTGATTGTCCCCTAGGCTGGCATGTGCCAGAGCCGTGATCGTTCTCCAGCTATTTCTCACGGGGCATGTCTGTCGTCTGTTGCCCAGCAGAGTCGAGCGTCACAGCTCATATAACCTTTGCAAACTGGATTCCTCACAGCCTTCCAGGGAAGCGGGGTTTGACTTATGGATGAGAATCTTTTATTTATTTATTTATTGTCATTGTTGGTTTTAAAGATTTGTTTTTACTTTTAACAGCACGTAGATATGTGTGCCTGTGTGAGGGTATTCACGTGTAAGTTCAGGTGCCCATGGAGTCCAGAAGAGGGCATCAGACCACCTGGAGATGGAGCCAATGGTGGTTGTGAACCTGAGGTGGGTCTTGGGGACCGAATTCAGGTCCTTTGCAGGAACAGTAAGAACTCTTAACCACACGGTTGTTCCTCAAGCATGGAAATCCTGTTTGTTTGGTTTTTTTTGTTGTTGTTGTTTTGTTTTTTTTTCTGTTTCTGCATTGACCTTCTCCACAATGGAATGCTAAGCTTTCCCAGGGAGAGTCCTTTGTCCCTTGAGCTGGCTGGTGGTGTGCCTGGCACCAAGCAGATTGTCACAGTCAGAACTGGGAGAAGCCGCATTGTAATCTATTAGTCCAATAACAAGGAGATTCAGGGATGTGTGGCTAAGTGGCATAAACCCTCTGGTGGCCACGTGTACAAGAAGAGCGCTTGATTGGGGAAGCAAAATCTGCCCACTTAGTGATTTATTTTGAGGCAGGGTTTCAGGGATCCCAGTCTGGCTTCCAAACCCCTGTCTACTTCAGGGTGAGCCTGAACTTCCGATTCCCCGTCTCCATTTTTACCCTTTTGCGGGCTTTGTGTTTTGTTATGTTGAGAGAGTTACTGTTACTCTAGGCTAACTTGGGATATCCCAAGGCTAGCCTCAAACTCACGGAAGACCGCCTGCTTCAGTTTTCCAAGTGCTGGGACTATAGGTGTGAGTCATCCTATTTGGTTTAAAAATAGTTAAAAGAGCCAGCGAGAACTCACTAGTCTTGCTATGGATGTCTTTGTTCCACGGTGGGTAATACTAGCATTGAAATGCAGTTGACCAAACCCAGGAGACAGAATGGACTAGGAGGAGGAGAGCCTAGTGGGCAGACCAGGTGTAGTGGAGCTCATCTGTGAACACAGGGAGGCAGAAGCTGGGGACCTGAGTTCAAGGTCACCTTCTGCTACATAGGGATCACCCTGGACTACACAAGGTCTTGTCTCAACACAGATGACAATAATAATAATATAATAATTACACAGACTGGATCTGGTAGGGGTCCTGCCTCTGCTCAACTAAGTGGCTCGGAACAGGTCGCTCAGTGTCTCTGAGCCCTGGTTTCTCTGGTAACTGAGGGTGATCAGCTCGGGCAGGGCCCTCACAGGAGGGCGGAGCAGTGAGTCTGCCAGCGTTGACATCTATTTAGGTCTACAACTGCTTATCTATGACTGCAAATGCCTAGGAGGACTGAAGAGAAAATATATTTAGCACTGAGACCTGAACTGAACTGACAATGGGCCTGCCACCAGCTGCCTGTCTCCCTCACGTGAATGTCCAAAGACTTTTCAGCAGTGTTTGCTCATAGGGCTCCATGCCATACCCTGTGGGGCTGGAATGAAATACCGTATGGTCTGGCACGGTGCTGCTTTTTCAGAAGTTCAATAGTAAGCCAACCGTGGTGATGTTAGCCTGTAATCCCACTACTTGGGAGGTGGAGGCAAGAGAATGAGGAGTTTGGGTGGGGATAGCTTTGAAAACATAGTAAGCCGGAGGAGGCCAGCTTGAGCTATGTGAGAAAAAAATTTTTTTTGAGACAAGGTTTCTCTGTATTGTTTTGGAGGCTGTCCTGGAACTCGCTCTGTAGACCAGCCTGAACTGGAACTCTCAGAGATCCACCTGCCTCTGCCTCCGGAGTGCTGGGATTAAAGGCGTGTGCCACCAATGCCCGGCTGAGATCTGTTTATTAAAAATAAAAACAGAAGCCGGGCACACCTTTAATCCCAGCACTCGGGAGGCAGAGGCAGGCGGATCTCTGTGAATTCCAGGCCGGGCTGGACAGACAGCCTCCAAAACAATACAGAGAAACCCTGTCTCATAAAACCAAAAAAAAAAAAGTAAATAAATAAAATAAAATAAAAACAGATAAGGGGGGGGTTGGGGGGAGGGCACAGGAGGAGGGGAGGGAAAGGGAGAGGGACCTGGAACTGACTTGTGAAGCAACCTTGTTTCTTATCTAAATTTAAAACTAGAAAAAAAAAAAAACCAGAACTGGAGAGATGGTTCAGTGGTTATGAGTACATCCTACTGTTGCAGAGGACCTGAGTTCAAATCCCTGCATACCCATTGGCTGGTTCACAAAAATCTGTAACTCCAGTTCCTGAGGATCATAAGTGCCCTATTACAACTTTCCAGGCACACACTCGGTGTGCATACATACTCGCAGGTAGAACACTCATACTCCCAGTTATGGAACATAATCTCTCCCCAAAAGCATAGAAGAAGCAGGTGCCCTCCCACTCACAGTTGCTGACACGAGCTCACACTCTGTAACCCTCACTGGGCCTGAAACTCATCATGTAGCCCAGGCTGGCCTCCAAAATCTTAGTGAACTTCCTGCTTTAGTCTGCTTAGGGTTAGAGTTACAGACATGAGCCGTGGCTTCCAGCAGCGAGTCCCCAGCCCAGCTGTTCAAATGACCCCTAAGGACGGACAGCCCATCTTTCAATTCCTTCCAGTGAAGGTATCTACCTGCTTTCCCACCGGGCCTCCCCCAGGCCCGTCCCCTGGCCTCACGGCTCTGTTCCTCTCCATCCCTCATGCTGCTGACGACCCACTCCATGGTCAGGCATGTGGATTTTGGTGATGTCTCCTCTCCTGAACTGCCCAGGCGGTATGGGCCCAGCCAGCAGTTACCTGCCTGCAGGGGTGAGTTAGTGAGAGAGTGACTGAACCTCTCTGTGCTCCAAATGCTGTCTGGACAGTGACAGTCCCAGCAAACGCCCGGCAACACTGCTTCCAAAGCTTCCATCGAGCTGAAGCCCTGGGTTTTTCTCACTAGGATTTCCCCAGCAGACCAAATCCTAAAATAAATGCTCTTTTTTTTTTTTTTTTTGGTTTTTCGAGACAGGGTTTCTCTGTGGCTTTGGAGGCTGTCCTGGAACTCACTTTGTAGACCAGGCTGGTCTCGAACTCACAGTGATCAGCCTGCCTCTGCCTCCCGAGTGCTGGGATTATAGGCGTGTGCCACCAACGCCCGGCTAATAAATGCTCTTATTTGCAAGACAGCAGCAGCCTGGGCAGGGGGTGGGGGTGGGGGACACACACAGGATGACACGAAGGAGTCCTCAGAGCAGGTTGGAAGCCACTGTCAGGGGCTGCTAAGACTGTGTGTCAGTTCCCTTTGCCCCAGGGCTGTCACAGGACTTGGGGTCAAGTTACAGCTCTTCCCCAGCAGCCAGATGATGTTGGGGGCAGCCCCTTGGTGACTTCCAGCCTCCAGTTTCCTCATCCCCGAGCAGAGATCATGAATGCTGTTTGGCAGGGCTGTGGAGAAGATTTGGTGAGAGGATGGGAGGAGTTTGAAGACTGGGAAGTGTTACACACATGTCAGGGCTGTTGTCATCTGCAAGCAGTAGGGCTTGTCAACTTCCTAAGGGCTAGGCGTGGTATCTTCTATTTTCTCTCATTTCCCCTAAGCCTGCCCTTCCCTCCCTGTTTCCCGAAGTCAGGGAGTAGAGTCCAAAACATTGCTAAGCAACCCGCACAGGGATCCTGTAGATGAAAGTTGCTCAGTCAATGACAGCTAACATGCCAGCATATGCCAACTGGCCTGAGCAAGGCAGGAATCCTGACCAGGACTCAAAGCTTGGGCCTTGGTACCAACCCTGTCCCTGCCATTTGCCGGGTCAGCAGTGCGATCTTAGGTTAGTGCTGATGGACTCTTGTCCTCATCTGTCACACACTGTGACGGTCATCAGATCTAATTTTCCAGGAGGTCGTTGAAGGGGCT